>NC_057943.1:30829654-31456461 GCF_018555375.3 Anguilla rostrata | reverse complement strand
ATACAAAATTTTTGGATTGTCCAAAATCAAAAAAGAACCAATGTCCCAACCTTTCTTTAACCTGCTGAACACAGCCGTGAAACTTGCCTCGACCCTCAGACTTATCGTTTTCATAACCCTAACCCTAAGTTGAGCCCTAAAACGTAATTGAAGCCATAGGAACTGTTGGAAAACATGTGATTACTTATTTAAATTGTGGAAAAACTAAGTCAAGACTGTGAATTCCATAGTACAAATGCTAAAAAATATATTTGAGACCTTAAAAAAAAATGGTTTCCCTGAAAAATATGTATATATTCCATATCCTTTTATGGTCATAGGTACCCATACTACTATATACAAAATTTTTGGATTGTCCAAAATCAAAAAAAGAACCAATGTCCCAACCTTTCTTTAACCTGCTGAACACAGCCGTGAACTTGCCTCGACCCTCAGACTTATCGTTTTCATAACCCTAACCCTAAGTTGAGCCCTAAAACGTAATTGAAGCCATAGGAACTGTTGAAAACATGTGATTACTGATTTTAAATTGTGGAAAAACTAAGTCAAGACTGTGAATTCCATAGTAAAATGCTAAAAAATATATTTGAGGCCTTAAAAAAAAAGGGTTTTCCCTGAAAAAATATGTATATATTCCATATCCTTTTATGGTCATAGGTACCTATACTAGTATATACAAAATTTTTGGATTGTCCAAAATCAAAAAAGAACCAATGTCCCAACCTTTCTTTAACTCCAGTCATGGAGGGCTGCCGTGTCTGCAGGTTTAACTCTAGTCCTGGAGGGCCGCAGTGACTGCAGGTTTAACTCCAGTCATGGAGGGCCGCAGTGTCTGCAGGTTTGACTCCAGTTCTGGAGGGCCACAGGTTTTCAGTATGCTTCAGAACCAATGATTCATTTAAGTCATTGGTTGGCTAAAGAATCCACACATCTTGTTCTCAAGGCCTTAGCCAATTGGCTACTGACTGAAATGAAATGACAAATGCCTACAGACACAGCAGCCCTCCAGGACATGAGTTTAACACCCCAGTCCTAAAGCTTGAAAGTGACGAGCATTACCTGACTCAGACAGGACCCCTTTGTTCTTAGATTCTTTTACTTTTACCATGGTGGATTGATGCCATGTCCATTTTCCGTCAGTAGGATTGCAGGCTCTGCAATCCCCCTGGGCATCATTTAAAGACCATTTTCTCACAAAAAAAGTACACTTTTTCCAAATTTTTAAGAGGGGCAGGATGTTAAGGGGTGCTGGGAGAGAGCGGGGCAGAATGTCGGGGGGTGCTGGTGTTGGGGCGCTGGGAGAGAGAAGGGCAGAATGTTGGGGGGTGCTGGTGTTGGGGCGCTGGGAGAGAGAAGGGCAGAATGCTGGGGGGTGCTGGTGTTGGGGCGCTGGGACAGAGAGAGGGCAGGATGTTGGGGGTGCTGGTGTTGGAGTGTTGGGGGAGAGAGAAGACGGATGCTGGTGTTCTGCTGGGGTGTTGGACGCAGCAGGTGTTGGGGTTATGCCAGGGAAAAGTGCTGGAGAAGAGGAAAGGATGAGGAAGAGCAGCGGGGACAGGGGGTGCTGACAGCTGGCCACAGGGGGACAGCACCGGCGCTCTGGGGTGAGGGGGGACATGTGGGTGGAGTTGGGGGGGGGGTTCACTGGAGCTCAGCTCTCTCACATCTGCTGCCAAGTGGAAGAAGTCCCAGAGAGAGAGTCTCCCCAGACTCTCTGAAAGGCTTTACAAACCCTGCAAACACACACACACGCGCACACACCACATGCACGCACACACACACACCACACACACAATAACACAGACACACACAAAAACTACTCACAATCAATTCCTCTGAATAATATTGACACACACATCCACTCACTCTCTGACTCACAGACATGCCCACACAACACACAAGAACACACTCTCAAAGTGATAGACATGACCCCCACACAGTGTGTTCTTGTGTGTTGTGTGGGCATGCCTATGAGTCAGAGAGTGAGTGGATGTGTATGTGAATATTACTGACAAAAATTGATTGTGAGTAGTGTGCGTGTGCGTCTCCCACACACTGACTCATACACACGCACACACAATAACACAAAGACAGACATGTACACACACACACACAGTGTAATGAAGGTAGGCTGGGGTAGGGCTGACTCACAAACACCTGCAATTTTTTTTGATAGAGAGAGAGGTTAGAAGAGGAGAGGACAGAGGGTAGAAGGGGGTAATAGAGGAGGAGAGGAATAACACTGTTCTTAGCCCTGATATTAATTATTAACAACATGATATTAATCACTTAATTAGACATGCTATTCTGGGTGTGAACACTATAATAAAATTACCAATGAATTTCATATTTATCAAACCTTTTGCGCATCTTAAAGCAATGTAAATAAAAATGCCATGCTGTGATGCTTTAACCAGTGAACATTAAAATATTTTGTTCATTTGGAAGCATCACTGTGGGGATAACTGTCATATTGCGGGATTGTGGGAAGGACACACATGCACACACATATACACACACACACGCACGCACACACGCGCACATACATACACACACACACACACACACACACACACACACGTAGTCCCTCTAACACAGCTCTCAATACATATTTGTCTAGACCTGTGAGTTATCAATAGCCCACAAGATAGTTTCACTTAGCTTTTTTATTACAGCTTGTTATATGACTTACCTGCAACCCAGTCTATCTCCTTCATTCTCTGTTACCATGGGAATGTTTTACAGTGCTGTATTCTCGCCCAGTGTGGGTCGAGCACGGTCAACCCAGCAGGTCTTTCATAAGAAATTCATCAGCCACAGCGCGTCGTATTTAAGAATACACATCGCCGACTGGAACAGCTTGATTCTATAGAGCTTCCACCAGCTGCTAACATCTGATCGGTCCAATGAGACAGACCCAAAAGGGGCAGAAGAACATGAATCCCACATTGGATATATTAAAAAAAAAACTTAGAACCACAAACAATTTAGAGAGTGAGAAAGGAATGTAAAGAGCGAGAGAGAAGCAGGGAGATAAAAAGGAAGGCAGGCTGCACCGCATGAGAAGCTTTCAGAGGGACGTTTCCAGCAGATGCCTGCTGAAAAGGCTTTTTGAGGACCCTGGAGGGGGCAGTGTCTGCTTTAAAGGGTTTCAATTTGGGTCGAGCAGGTGCACTTACAGGGGGCGACTGCGCCCACACAGTCAGGTTTAAAGATCACTCAAGAGATTTAAACCTACCTGAGCACCTGGGGCTCAGAGGAGAGAACAGACACACACAGACACACACACACACACACACGCACGCACGCACAAACACACATACGCACACATATGCACGTGCACACACACACACACACATACATGTACACACACGCGCACACACACAGACACACAAACACACACACGCACACAACCGCACGCACACACACACACTCATGTATACATACACACACACACACGCACTGTCCCATACACACACGCACACACACACACTCGCACACACGCACGCACGTGCACACACATACACACATGCACACACACTCAAACGCACATACACACACACATACACATACATTCATGCACACATGCAAATAGTTGACTGGTATGCTTTGCAGTGATTGGCCAGCCTCAGGGAGGCTCTTGATTGCCAAAAGGAGGGGAGATTCTACAGAAATGACAGAAGATGCCTAGGACAGGTCCTGCTGGGTCAGGCCCTGCTGGGTCAGGTCCCGCTGGGTTGCTGCAGACATGAGCAGCAGCACATTGCCTTGGATTCCCTCCCTCAACACTGCCAAACACGCGCATACTAAAGACCCACCCCAAACCCAGAGGGGGAGAGACCCAAGACCCTCCTCCTGCCCCCAGCACAACTCACCATCAAACTCAGCGGGTCCCACCCCCACAATGATGATGGACATGGGCAGGGAGGCGGCCTGTGGAGAGACACAAACACACACACACACGCACATATATACATACACATGCAAACACACAGACACACATACACACATCACAGAGGCACATATATACATACACACACAAACAAACACACACACACATATACACACACGCATGCACGTATATACATACACACAGACATACACACACATACACACAAACACACAGACACACACACACACACATCAAGCATAAAAATGTAACCATTTTACATTTTGGAGATACAATGATTAACTGTAATGGTAGACCCCACCCCACCCCAGAGAGCATCACTGATGGTCCCACCCACATTAACGACAGCCTCCTTGGTCTGCACCATGTCGGAGATGACCCCGTCTGTGATCATGAGAAGGACAAAGTACTGTGAGCCATCTGTCACGTCTGCAGCCGACCTGGGGAGAAGAGAACACACAGCCAATCAGGGCCCTCAACACTGAGGACAACAGAACACACAGCCAATCGGGGCCCTCAACATTGAGGAGTATGGCGCACGCAGTTAATCAGGGCCCTCAGCATTGAGGACAACAGAACACACAGCCAATCAGGGTCATCAACACTGAGTAGTATGATGCACAAACAACAAAAGCTCTCAACACTGAAGAGTACAGAAAACACAGGCAATCAGAGGCCATGCCACCCCCAACACTGAGAAGAGCTGAAGAATCTACTGTAGCACTGTGACGGGTCTTGAAAGATCTCAGCTTCAGCTCTTTGACCGGGTGAACTATTCTATGCCTGAACAACTCAAAATGTGAAAGAATACTTGTATCATTACGTATTGTGACTGGAATATTTTCTGTAATCCACTTTAAAATGTAGAAGCATGTAGTGCACTTCCATGCTACCAGATGAAAGGGCGTCGCAGAGGAACAGCAAGCCAACACTAAAGCAGCAGAAAAAAATCATGGGGGGGAGAATGCAGTGGGTGAAAAAGCCAGGCATATTATTAGAACTCCCACACAGTCAGCCACAAAATGCGGCTGAAAATTATTCATTACGAGGCAGGACTAGATCCTGTAAAATGGGTAACCTTTCCCCAAATGTCACGGCAGGCTTGGGAAAATCACTTAATCTCTTTGAAATTACGACCAAAGCCGCACACGACCGGCGATCAGCAGAATGAAGCGAACGGCCATTTCGGTTCTAATGCTTGTTCTCGTGGCTTAATTTATCTAGATAGAAACATAAATGGCGGCTAATGTCTGATGTGACGTGTTGACGGTGCATCGTACTGCTGTGCTAAATGAGCTCTGCCTCTGGCCAACTCAGTAACTTGTGAGTACTCAATAAAAGTGCTGTCCTGTTTGGGAACTCTCAAACTGAGCATTTGACATCATTTAGCAGGGTGCAGAGCCCCATTATAATCTATATTCACAGCCCCATTTTAGTCTATACTCATACCCATGATGTATTCTACTTGAATCTATACTCACACACAAGCTCTAATATATATATATATATATATTCACCAATGCTATAGCCCACTCTATACTCACACTCAAGTCAATATTTAGAAAAGTCTATATTCACTCACACACACCATACCCTATACTCAAATTTTACTCTAATACTCTGCAGTATCTATGACTCTAGTCAATAAGACAATATCCCCACACACCATAATCTACTCTTATACACAATTTTTTAGACATAGAAACATTTTGGGTTAAAGAGTTTTAGCTATTGCATTACACTATAACCTCTAACCACTGTGGTCTTATCCACAGTGACATGCTAAAGTGGAAACCATCAGTGTCAGTTTCAAGAATACAGAAGTGTAATATCACCAAGAAGGCACAGAGGCCCATTTATAATGGCTATTTGTAATGTTAGCCAGACAAACAACAATTTGTGCTTCAACAAGTAAATAGATAATCTTTATCCCTATAACATTCATATCCCTAAAGGAAATCCAAGATACACGATGGATGTACTGTATCTGTTCAGTCTGGGCTGGAAGATGGGCAGGGCTTCTGCTGTTCTGACTGCAGGGAAACGCTAATTTCATCAACATCGAGACACAAACGGAGAGGGAAAAACAGTTCAGTAAATAACTCTTAAGCATTTAAAACCGAACACGGTGCTATGTTGTCACTACTCATTTTATATACTCGCTCTATGATCTATACTTATATTCTGCAGACCAAACCTAAACACACTCTGATCACACACCCCTGTAATCAAAGCCAGTGTGAAATCTCTCCAGTCTGGTGAAAAGGTTTCTTTTTCAAAGATAACATTTATATATAGTTATACAGTAAAAGACTTACAGAAAAAACTAGGCTCAACCCTGGAGCAAAAGAGACACATCTGAGACTGAAGATAAGCACCTGCTCGACAAGAATCTATTTCTCTACATAATGTGCTGCTCTCCACTTCTCCAATGCTCTGTTACCATCTCCATCCTTCACATGAACAAGTCCACCGATAATAAAGTCTTCATGGAAGGCACCTCTCTTGTCAGCCTTATACAGCTGAAGATATCATAATAATGACTGCAGTCCTTGCCGGGCTGTTCTGTGTTGGATTTGATGAAGGCGTTTGGACAAAACTGTCAATCATTTTGTGAGCGGGATCCGCAAAGGTTACGGAGAAGGCGAAGCGGGCTGACAATTTACGATCCTGACTTTACCTGCGCAACAGGGTCAAGGTGCGTTCAAATTGGTTATATCGTGGTCACGTGACTCACGGCGACAGCTCTAAATCTCGGCTCAACGTGAGCCGTATTCCCCGGGTGAAGACATCTGTCATCGACACCCCCCCCTAGCTCGGGATCTGGGTGATGATTGACTGGCCCTTTGCTCTCCTGTCTTCAGGAGTCCTCCAGAGCAGGCCGACTTGCCGAGCCCAGATGGAGCTAGCTGCTCTGTATCAGACCTTCTGCAGCACTCGCTTGTTAAAATCTGCAGGCTTGTGAATCCTCTGTCTTTGGCGATAGCTCGGACCTGCTCCACTGTGGTGGCTGGTTGGAACTGACACGCGTGTGCAAAGCTCCAAAGTGCTCGGACAGATTCAGCCACATTATGGAATCACACAGCGTAACTCACAAAAAAGGCAAAACAAATAACACACATGCATATTATAATTTTTCATCCAGTACTGATCATCCAGTGACGTTTAAAAATAGCCATTTTGAGTAATGTTCAGTACAATGGAATCTTTTACTACCGCCAAGTATGATCGCCTAAAAATTTGTGAATGCAATTCACTTGTTGAGATTTTTATGGATTCTCAAAAATCTGGCCTACTTTAACAAATGCAAGGATCAAGCCTGGGATTGCTTTCAATCCCATACTACAATCGTAAGGTCTACAAACCCCTCTGAGTGATACCAGCTGGCTCTAACACAATATAATCCATGGATTTAGACTGTTTTCATGAGATGTTTTTGAGATTCTTTTCTGACAAATATGGCAAATATTTAGATTCACCACTCGCTTACTCGCTACAGCCTGCAGACCAAAAGACCACACCTAAATCCAGTCCTCAAGGAACATCTGATGAAGTTTTACAGCACAAGCCACGGGAAAAAAGACAGAAAGGAGGCATCAATTTTCAAAGGTAAATAAAAAACATAGGATATAGACTATGGACATAGACTAAAACAAGCCAAGCTACATCCTAGCATAATAAGAACTGTAAGTAACTTTGTTCTTAAAACTATTAAACACTAATACTCGTTCCAAGCCAAGCCCAACCCAAACTACACCAATGTATTTCCTCACCCCCCCCCCCCCCCCAACGAGATGAATGGGTTACAGATAACTGTTCTGACATTGCTACTTCGCTACAGAGGCTTGGCTTTACCGTGATCACCCTGGGGCACTATACCAAACAGATGGCTAAACATATTACTCAAAATTTCACACTGACTGCCGGGGTGGTGGCATTTCAATTCACATCAGGAAGAGTTCCCTCTTGACAGCTCACTAAACTCCAGCAGACTTGGAGTGTGTTTGGGTTTGGGCAAGACCCCACTATCTGCCCCAAACCCTAATTGCTCCAGGTGTACGTGCTGTCTGTCTACCTACTCCAGGACCAGATCCAAACAGCAACTGTTCTGAAAAGAACTGAACACTCCAACAGCAGCACTGTGCTCATGAGAGACTTCGACAGGTTTGATTCAAAACCTCTGTGTGTCTTACACAGGTGCTTAAGCACAACAGCAGCGGCGATCTAATCATTACTGACATGGACCAATATTATAGTCCATCCTAGTTCCTATGCCTAATAGAGCTGAGTGGTCATAATTCAGTATTATGGATACCCAAAGCTCTCAGGAAAAAAAAAAAAAAATGTACCACAACCAAAAACCGACAGATGAGACACAAATATTGCCCAGTTCAGAAAATACACCGCTACTCACCCAAGGAGTGAGGTCCACGAGGCACCTGACACAGTTACTAAGAATAATGCCTTCTACCAGACATTCAGCACTGCCTGTGATCACTACCCCCCACTGGTGACCATCAAAAACACCTCACAGAAAAACCTAGGATAACCTCTGACACTAAACATCTTATCGCTCAATGGCAGAAGGCATACCAACAAGGCAGGAGAAACATCCTTGACTCTGTCAGAACAGACAGTGAACTCAGAAATGTGCCTGCTGGATCATTATTGACAGGCCATTTCCAGCTACCAGGATGCACTCCAAACACTCTCACCACCCAGCACCCACCCTCAATGAGAGGAGAAACACATTGTGTACTGCAGCAACTCGGCCTTGTGATATCTGGTCTCCCCTGCAGGAACTGACTACTCCCCACCAGAGGTAAAATATCCAACTGGCAAACCAGACAGAATATCCAATTCCAGACCCCCAAGCAACAAACTGAGAGATGTAGAAAGTCTCCCATCCCATTGCAAGGATTTCAAATGCAAAGACATAACAATGTGCCTTTAATAAAGTTTTCTAAACTAGTTTTTCGGTATTCTTAGCACACTTTTTACCCTTATGAGGATACTGCACTGTAAATGCTTGTGTATTTCATTTCTCTTATGGAAAACTGCATTAAAAAAGTGAGTATTAATGCAACTTGAAAAATGAATCATTTGCATTTTGTCTTGCTTGATGCAAACAAAAAAAGGTGATGTATTGAGAGCAATGCATTTATCTCCCAGAGGAAAATAGTTAGAACTTACACACCACTAATTGATGTTTTTGAATGACACAAATGTTCAAGATGTTGAATATTTTCAGCTTTGGTCATAGAGTTCACATTCCATGTCTATTTAAAATGACTGAAAGGCGTGAGCATTAATCTGAACACAGTGAAAATTAATTCATGGTCATTTTATGAACTCCACTGCCATCAATGTTCATCAATTAAAATCAAGGACCAGTGCTAGAGCTCTTATGAGTGGCAAACATAAATTATATAATGACAAATTCTAAGAAATCTAATAGAAGTTTGTTGCCCCTCATTCATATTTGAAGGGCCACATACATATTTTACTGTTTTTAAAAAGTTTATCTGAGTCTTTATGAAATCTTAAGGAGTCATCCATTACTTCCTGTTTCCTGAGGTATAAATATGAGATGACACACATGCCAAGCTTCCTTGGTCATCCATCAATATGGAAAAAGTCAGAGAATAAAGAAATTAAAAGAGACTAAAGTTTTTACCTTCAGAAATTAAGTAATGACGATTAAAGCAGCCACTATTATGGCAATCATTAAGAAATTTCAAACAACAAGCTGGGATTAACCTGCCAAGAATAGACACAAAGTCTTGTTTTGTTCCAATGCACAGCGAAGACGATGGTTCGGGAGGCAAAAAAGGATCACATTTGGAGAACTGCAGTAGTCACATCTTGGGGTCTGGAGGGCTCCATATTTACACGACAACTTGGACAAATGCTTCATTCTGATTGGCCCACAGTGACAGTAAAAATAGGAATCAAAAAAGTTACACAGTAATATGCGTACTGGCGGTATAAACAAGGATCAGTGTTACTTTGCCGGAACTAAGGCGCTTTCAAATCCTACAACAAAGGGACAGGGAGGCTCATCCGTCGCTCTGCGACGCAAATCACATTTCAAGGCCACGGATCACAAAGCCTGCTCGGGGACTTGCGGTAGCAGCAGGATTCGTTTGCCCGACTTACGCCAAATGATCGCAAACGCGGCACAAACTCCCGCAACTTCAGCCGGTTCCCACAGTTTGCGGAATCATCTGGAAGCCTGTCAGCTGACCACCCCAGGAGTGTGTATTGTATTATGAGAGCTGGAAGGCGTCTGTTTAATTGCTTGTGAGCGCGTGTGTAGTTTTGTTTCCGGTGAACTTCACTTCACTCAGGGGGCCGCTCCCTGTGAGGTCATCACTCCGCACTCGGCAGAGGGGGAGGGAGGCTGGGTTGAATGAGGGGAAGACAGGCGGGTTCTCCTCCTGTGACTCCCCGCAGGTGAAGGAGTGACGGCTCCCACCCGTTCTTACTCCCCCTCACCCACTGTGAAAGGAGGATGAAGAAGAACAGGCACGCCAGGACGCGAGCGTGGGCAGCGGAGAGAGCGGCAGGGGTTCTGTTCTGCTCTGCTCTCAAGGCCAAGAGGAACCCCGCACCCCCCCGCCCGCCGCCACGCCTCACGCCGCCTGGGCTACGCAGAGCCGATTGGTCACCTTTAACGGCGACAACCGCCATAAACACATTTAACCGCGTCTGAAGCGGTCGGCGGCTGACTCACGTCGTCATAATCAGGGTATGCTTTCCGAAAGATGAAAATTGGATACGATCACTGTCGGAACGCTGGTAGCGAGGAGGGGGCCCCGCGATGTCGCCATGGAGATAATCATACTGAGATATTACCTACATACTCGGAGCCGGGCTTCTGTTCCCACGGCGATGACAGCAAACACGATAATCAGGCCAGAGTCCCCGCTGCAAAACCCTGTGTGTCTCGAGCATGTCACGCACGCACGCACACACACACCCACTGCGTGTATCAGAGAGTGTGTGGTCCTCGTTTAAGATGAATATTAAAGAGGTGCAAGGCAGAGGGGACGCCCTCGGACCAGGGAGAGGGTTGACAATTGGCAGCTCAGGGGGTAAATCTGTCAGGGACACACACACCTTCACATCCAGGGAGTGAGCATGTGTGTGCATGCTTGTGGGTGCGTATGCGTGTGTGTGTGTGTGTGTGTGTGTGTGCCTGCATTTGTATGTGTGTGTCTGTGCACATGAATCTGCGTGCTTGTGTTTGCAATTGTACGTGTGCGAGTATGAATGTGTGCGTGTGTGTGTGTACATCTGTTCATATACTTTTCTAACTGAATTTCATCACTTCACTGGAAAATCCTATTTACTTTTCAAGCATCCTTTTCAAATCTTCAAGCATTTACTTAAATATACCATAAATATGTTATTAAATAAAAGGTGAAATGTCTGTGCGTCAGTCAGTGTATGACATATGGATATAAAATAGGCCCCTGATGCATAAATAATGGATCTGAGCACCAGTCCAGTTTGCTTACCTTGCCACCTGGTTGATGACTGGAGCAAAGTTGGTTGGACCGTACAGCTGAACAGTTCTAAGGCTTTGGAAGTAGGCCTCCAGGACCCCTTCGATTGCCACACAGTTTGGGTTTTCGCTGTCCATATTCTGGAAAAAGGAAGAAAGGGGTCATGTTAAAATAAGGGATCCCTCCAGGATCAATGGACCAAGTTAACAATTAATTAATCACCAAATCAAAATATACCTGCTTCTATGTTAATTTAGAGATTTACTATTTGTAACAAGCAACCAAGCAAAGGAAAATACAAATAGAGTCCTGCCTCATATAGTTTTTGAGATAATTTACATGAGTGTACCAAGGGGGTGTTAGACAGCAAGCCTTGCTCTGATTGGCAGGGTCTGGCAGCACTGTTAACAGATGTCTCTGATACCAGACTGCACCAGTAGACCATGCAGATATAATTATTTACAGTATCATTGCTTTCTCAGGCCACACGTTTCTTCAACTATAATAATAATAATAATAAACATAACAAGCGGTAATTACCGTGGTCCAAGCAGCATGCAGCAATTATGAATATATAAGGCTTAAGAATACATATTGGATAAATGGTGCAAAGATTTCCAGTCCCTGTCCTAAAATTGGACATGGTTGTACCCAGCTTAGAGGTCAACAAACATACAGGTAACTGAAAACTGATTGGCTAATGGCAGCCATATTTTTTTCCAATATGACCTTTATGATTGTACATCCAATGGGAGACTGACATAAAGACAAAGCCTGCTAAGTTTAAAGTGGTCAAACAATTGAGGAGTTAGAGGAGTTTTAAAGTATTTTTCTATTGGCACAAGGCCAACAAAATTACCAGCTGCAGAGGCAATTATTGCATATGCATGCCAAGTGTTGCGATGATAGGACAAAGCATTCACCAGTGACAGATGTTCTAGAAAAAATGGCCATGCCCACACAAATTGATAAGCATATGGCGGTCATACTGTTAAACATTTTTCGATAATTATTCAATTACAGACTCCACAGATTCTTTCATAAGTTGGACCTAAAATGCCTAAATTAAAAATAAATAAATGCAAGGAAAATAGAAAAATAAGTGAATGTATACAGAAAAAATAAATAAATAGATACAATCTGACATAACATTGAACCAGCACAGTGATACGATCTTAACAGCAAAACAAAAAGCCCACTACAGCAGTGCTATCTTTGCCAACAGCTACCAGAGGGACTCCTGCAGGACGAATAAGCAGATAGGTGGAATTATCAGAAATGTAAGGCTGATAATTCGAGGGGGAAGTCCAAACAATGACAAAGTCAGCCAGACAGCATTCATAAAATAATTATCAGGAGTTAATTAAAAGCATCCATGCATGGTGGAGTTTTAGCTTTGTCATGCTAAGGTGGCTTTTAATTGGCAAAGCTGATTAAATTATGGTTGAGGTCCCAGTAAAGCAAAACCAAAAATGGCATGCACAACCATGTACTGTACATGTGTGGACTTTTTGGAAAATATATTGATAAATATATTTCAGTGCAACATATTCTTTTTAATATTGCAATATCTGAAAGGGAAAATAATTAGTATATTTGTTTGTATAGATTATCTTGATAATATGCTCTATTTTATTTAATTATATCACAGTATATTTCACTTCTGCAAGAAAAGCCTTGTTTTATATTCTATATTCCTCTAGCAGGTGGGCTCTGATTGGGCAGAAGGAGACTGAACTGGGAGTGAGGGGCTGCTCTCATAGGCTGCAATAATCCAGGAAGCCTGTCCAATCATTTCTACGAAGAAATTGCCAGCAAGTTGTTGCCATTGGTTGATCCTGAAAACAAGAACAATAGAGATAACTAAAGCCCTTCGGGGTTGTGTATGACCAACTGATCAAATGACCAAGTCCAATGGTCAAGAGGCGGCAACATGTCCAAAAGACAGCTTGCAGTTAATTTTATGATTTGTGGTCGCAAGCACCCCATTGAAAATGACGCCTGTGAGAATGACCCCTAAGAGGCGTGTCCATAGACCAAGACTGGCACGGTCTCTGGTGTGAGAGGGCAGCTAGGATTAGTCTGAAGGCCATCACTATCAGTACGTGCTACAGGCAGATTGCCTTCCATCGAATCGGCTGTGTTCTGCAACGTTTCAGCCAATGATTGCCCTGCGTTTGATGCTCCTGTTTTCTGAACACGCTTCAAGAACATTTCTGCTTACATGCACACTTTAGCATGGGCTTGTACATAGCCTGTTTCTGTTAATAAAGCGTGCATGTGTGTATCTGTGTGTGTGTGTGTATCTGTGTGTGTGTGTGTGTGTGTGTGTGTATGTGCATGTGTGCCCGTGTGTGTACTCATTTAAATATCCTCCTCGCTTTGAAGTCAAAGAATAAGTACCTAAACTCTTACTACCACAGTGGTGTTTATCTGAAAAATGTATGATCAAAATGCAAAGGCTCACCCATTACCCCTTTGTAGTGTTAATTGGCCGACTTTCCCTTTGAAAGCGAATAAATACGGCTCCATGATCACCCGAGCATGTTGCAAGCTCATCTAAAGACCTTCTCCTTCCTATTTTTTTTCCTCATCACCAATTTGCGGCGGTTCCCAGAAGACACACTCCGCGCATGTATTCATGAATTCCCTTCCTCCTGACCGGCTGTCTGACTTGTGAGACTGGGGTTCAGCTGGCAGTAGGGAAGGGTCCCAGGCCACACGAGGAGTCGAGCTAATTGGAGGAGCTGAAAACCCTCGGATGAGGGAAAACTCATCTTTTTTAATCAGATTCCTGTTTTCCCGTCACTGTCGCCACAGAGAGGATATCAGAAAAGGAGATAACGCACGCTTTGAGCCAGAGGTCGGATCCCCCCCCCCCCCACCTCCTCCCCAATCCCAGTTCAGTATTTGGTCTTTAAACCTGCCCTCTGACCCTTCCAGAGAGAGTCTATTTCAGGCAAGCCTCATTTTAAATTTCTATCTGTTGCCAGCAAACCAACCTCCTCTGCCTCTCTCTCAGATGGTGCTTTCAAAAACCCCACTCCAGACCCTTTGAACATGAACAGTCACTCGGTCAGTTCTGTATTTATTCACTCCGTTTCAACCCTTCCCATCACTGATGTTGAGAGGTGAGGGAATCACACCTCACACAATCACCCTCTCTCTGTCTCTCTCCCACCTCCCCCTCAGTAATACATACCAAACCTTATGATGCCCTGAAATGGAGGGGGGTTATATATAAAAAGTGCTGTGATTTCTACATGGTGAAACAAAAATGTATAAAAAAATACCCATTAATAAAAGCTTAGACTCTGCACTTTGACTGCATGTGATTTGTTTGATTACAAATCAAAAATTTTGGAGTGCAAAGCAAAGATATCACGAAAAAAAAAAAGGAAATGAGTCTGTCCCAAACATTATGGAGCTCAGTGTATATTACTTAAAGGGGAGAGTGCGGCCCCGGGGAGGGGGAGGGGGAGACTCACCAGAGGGAAGGCGTGCGAGATCTTCCCGTCCGGAGGCAGCTTGGCGCCGAAGCCGTAGGCGGGGAAATGCTTGTCGCTGTCGTAGTCCTGGATGATCTCTCCCACGGCCTTGAGCGCCATGGCATAGGCGTTCATCTGGTAGGGGTTCATGTAGTGCAGGGACGTTGGCTGAGAGGGGTTCCCTGAAAAATAAAACCCTCCACCGCTCAAATCCCACCGCATTTCTGCCGTAGACATGCTCTCGACCCTTAGATCACTGAGAAGGATGATTTGGATTCATTGAAAATTAGCATCTGGGTTCGGGTCTGATTCTGACAGCAATGACAGCATAACTGCCATCAGTAACAGAATCATAATCAATTATGCATATTTTAAAGCACTTTTAAAATCTCCTTGGTTTCTACACATATTGGGCCTTATTCACAAAACTTCTTACTTTTGTTTTTAAGAGAAGCTGATAGGTTACTGGTGGTGAAGACACAAATTTGAGATTCATTCATAAGCCCCATCCATTTACAAAAATGAATCATTAGAGAATTGCCTCAGGGTACAGAAAAGTGTGGAACAGGGATAGGACGATAATCAATATAACTATGTATCCCGGTAATAAAACATTAATGGTTATTTAGACATCTTAGATTTATATCACTGTCATTACCTAAATAACTGGCTTCTACATTTTAGCAGCGTGTCAACTATTTATAAAACTTAAGAAGAGTAATAACCGGCGAGAATTATGAAGATAATATTGTATACCATGAAAATGTAGGCCAAGATAATCATACTATGGCATTTTAATATCGACACATGTCTAGAGCGACACGTTTCTTCCCCACATTGTACATAACATTAAAACAAGATTTTCATGGTAGCACTCTGTGTACACTCATAGCTGACTGTCAAATGGCACTATTTGAACTATTTAGCATTTATTTCATACACAGATACATACTAACATTAATACATTGAATGAATATGATGCATTGTATTCAATCAAAATTTGTACTTATTTTGACACACGTACATGCAAGCATAACACTGTTTTCTTCAAAGCTCAGCTTTAGGCATTGCTGAACTAACCAAACTGTTTGGGAAGAAATAGTTTGGGACTCTCTCTCTCTCCCTCTCCCCATCTCTCCCTCCCCTTCTCCCTCTCACTGGTGTGGAATAAGTAGTGAAGGGTTTTTACACAGTGTTGTCAATGTCTTTACCTTGAGAGACCCCTCCAAACATTACTTTGAGACTGAAGGTAAAGTGCACAGCCTGTCATTGCCGTCCTCGATGCACACCTACCGTTGGATGCTGTGAAATCAATGGCCACAGTGAAGTTGAGCTGGGTCCTGTGGAGGAAGAGGAGATTGGCCATGATTACAGGAACACAAGATATTTACAGCATTTTATATTCAGGCATTCAGCAGAGATCCACGTACATAAGCACATACAAAGGTTTAGACAAAGATCAGAGTTAAATGATAAAAATCTGTAAATTAACCTACACTAATATTAAGGGCCATAATAAGTGCTAAAAGGAGATAGTGCTTTTTATTTTAATTTTTTGTCGAACAACAGCATGATTTTTTTTTTTTTGATAAGGGGCTATTGCGTATGCTACTTTTGGGTTCATAGACCACTCTGTTGATCACTGTCTGCAAGTCTGTAATTATGAGGTGTACCTCTGAGGCTCTACTGTCCAATTCTCAGACAAAGTATTGGCAATTACTGTGCATTGCATGTGAGACATTTATAAAACGTCTTAAGTGGTGGCATTTACGTTCTTGCTTCAGTACTTTCAGAATATTTATAGATGAACTTCAATCAGTAGAGCACTCCAAATATCTCCCTATGTTATTCTCAAGAAATGAATTGTCTGAATGAGTTACTGTGCATCACATCTGATAATATTGAATTTCGTGTCCAGTAACAGGCTTGCTCCTGGTTGTAAATTGTGCCCCCTCAAATCCTATGGAACAAAGGCAGCAACAGATGGGGAGGGGCGATATCTAATGTATGTGTAATCATGTGTTGTTTGGAAAGTTCTCTCCTTCAAATTCCTTTCAAACTCCAACAAGTCAGGCTATCAGAGTTTTTTCTGGAAATTTCTCTGCCAAATATTTCTTTGAAAATAATAATCTGGGTTACTGCATAACGGATCTACTGAAAATATCAGTGTAATTGCCAAAGTGATCATCTGCATCCGGTCACTCGGCCAAATCGTCCAAATTTAAAACTCCAAAAATCAGTGCAATAGCGCGATGGGTCATCTGTAAATTTCTATCCTGAATCGTCCTTTAAAACTCCAACAATCAACTCCAAGTGCAATAGTGTAATCAGGCGACACTGAGAGCGATGACGTTGGAGACAGCTCAGCGATGAACGGCGATATGACGCTCCCCTCACCCGCCGCGGATGAAATCCACAAAGGTGTACTCCGACTCCACTTTGAAGGACAGCAGCGTGACCTGGCCACGGACAGAGAGGGGAAGGGGAAGAGGGGCATATCGGTTTATGATGATGACTGTCATTCCAACTGCAAAACAGCAACAGAATTTGAATTCGGGCCGTACTCACCGTGCCAGAGTTTATGTACTTTTTCTTTTTTCCTTTTTTTTTAGGGTTCAAGACCTAGGTCGACACAAAACAATGACTTCATAAGCGTTTAGCTATGGATCAATAACTTGAATAATCACAGATTTATAATGAAAGTGACCAGAATGAATTGATCAGGATCCACAGTATAAATGTCACGTGTGAACAGAAGTGAGGTTTCTCTGGGGCCGTCCGGTGACCTCTGACCTCGTAGACGTTGAACTGGCTCTGCCCCCGGGACAGCTCCCTGTAGCTGGTGGTGAACTCCCCGATGAAGTCATGGCTGTCGGGGGAGAGCAGAACCAGTCACTTGACCTGCGACAGCAGGGCCCAGGCCCCGACCTGAATGACCTCTGACCTCATGTCACCCCCTACCCCACACATGGATGTACAAAAACATGCAAACACATACACACAAGTCCACATGACCACGTGTTGTGTGCACACACACACTCACCTGCACACAAACTCACACGCACACACACACGCACACACACAGATGCGCACACACACACTCAACTGCACACACACGTGCGCACACACATAAACACATGGGCACGCACATGCATACATACACATATACACGCACACACATGTGCGTGTGCACACACACACAAATGATTTACATATTAAGGGACAACGCTTGGCAGAGATAAAAATACTTCAGGCTTTCTTTCATCCTCAATATCCGTTCCTCTTCCACTTCTTCCCTAAGGCTGTGGAATATTGCTTCCCTGAACTCTCCTTCCTCACTTCCTTTTACCCCTTAAATATTTAACAGCACTTTCTTTAACTCTGTACAGGACACATTGCCTTGGCTAAGAAACCAGCACACAGGGGATACTAACCAACCAGGAACAAAAAGACAAAAATTCTACTTGATGTTATTTTCCATTGGTATTCTGGACCGTCTTTCTAAAGGCCTGCAAGTCTCATTTTACCTGCCAATCTAAATTATACAATAATGCAATAAAGCAAATACAATAAAATAACTGTGAATTTCAATTTTCTCCAATTTTTTGCCTTGCATTATGCGATTAGATCCTCATTTACTCTGGACCCTGAATACAGTCACCCTGAATAAAATAAATAAGCAAATAGAGAAATAAATGATTGAATTCTCCTCATAGAAATGTCCTCTGTATTTTCTGCCTCAAGTTCTTTTGAACCCTGTCAACCACTCTTGAATTAAAGCACTCTTCTCCCTCAACATGCTTTGATGCTGTAATTAGACATGGCGAAAGTGAATAGTTCCTCAGGAAAAGTGTCACCAACTGGTCTGCCAGAATCCTACACATAAACACACACACACCGACACAGACAACCACAAACACACTCTATCTGGTCCTCCCATTGTGTCAATGTAATGAATCAGAGATGATATTAGACCCAACTATGCCCTTTGTGTTTGTGTTTGGAGCCATTTCAGAAATAAAGTGATGGATAGACGTTTATTCAGCTGCCGTTTAAAAATATGGCGGATTGTTACAGATGGGGCTTTGGAGAAGCAAATTTTTTCAGCACTTAGCAAAAGTTTCCAAGGCTCCTCTCTATCTCTTGCTCTCTCTCTGTCCCCTCTCTCCTTCTTTCCCTCCCTCCCTCCAAAGGACAGAGCAAAAAGAGTCCCGTAAATGAGCAGAGAAGTGAAAGTCCCAAAAAAATTGCTCCAAATTACCTTCCATCCCTGTCCCAATCGTACACATCCACCTTGACCGTTCTGAAAATAAAGACAAAAAAAAAAAAAAGAATTGGGAACAGCAGACAGCACAGTCACCTCCCTGTTCCCAAGAGTCAAAGTTTTCAACCTATATGGCACCATTTCAGTATATTCAGAACCAACATGGACAGTTTTTGATGCTGAAAATCATCAACACAACAAATTATTGCAAGTAATTCTTTATTAAGTACTGAAAACTTCATGTATGTTCTTGCGTTATCTTTGATAGTTTTTTAAGATTGGTACTTGATGATGTTCCAAAGCTTCCACTCTCATATGATTATCGAATAAATTCAATCAATCAATCTGTGAAGAGCAAAGTCTTCTGAATGGTTCGTACAAGTGAATGACTGACAGCATGCGGTAATGATGAAGCTTCTAGTTACTGTTGTCCAGCTGCTAGTTGTGTGTGGAACTTCAGACAGTAATTTTATTGAGTGACAGGTTTAGATGAAGCAGGGGTCAAGAGAAAGAGGGAAAGAGAGAAAAAGATAAAGGATGTGCACAAGTAACTAAAGGATGAATACCTGTTCTTACAGTACATTTTGAGAGTGTTCAGCTTCAAACTTTTTAACTGCCCATGGACTACAGCATTTTTATGATGCTACCATAGAAATGTAGCATGGAAGAGGGCCTACTTTGACATTACCCACACTGCTTTCTCTCCAGCGATTCCTCAGAGTAGCCATTATAAAAGCTGTGTGACCCCTAGAAGGTCATATGGCATGGGAGCCCCATAATTACATTAGAAGAACTCAGATGAGACCATTCCAAATTACTCCAGAGGACATCAAGAAGACTGACACTGGATTAATAGATAGAGCACAGTACACTGCTTACCTTTGACCCAACCCAGAGAAGCGTGATCATTAGATCAGGAAAAAATACTCATTCAATGAGAAAATTGATTGGTGAGGAAGTCATCCCAGGAAAAAAATACAAGACAGCTTTGACCAGAGCGTAAATTTTGGCCTGTAAATGCCTTGTCCAGTGGGAAATTACAGCGAAGCTCTCTTTGTGTTCCTTGTGTGTCCGTTAAGGTCTGAGCTGCAGTGACCGCCATTTTGACGGCCTCTAGCTTGTCTGACCCAGTTTGGCAGTTTGGCAGAGCAGGGTGGAATGGCGGGGACCCGTGTCCCCACGGGGGTGGTAAACCAATGTCCGAATCCCCTGTGTTAATCCCAATAACGCCAACGCTGGCCTCTTGAGAATCAGCGACCGACTGCTGGCATTATTCTGACCACAACAGAGCACCGATCCATCACCATCTCTGGAGGACCCGGAACATTAGCTGATGATAGTAGTTGTGACTCATATTACACACCATCAGAAAGACCCCTGAGCCAGAGCAGGTCTACCATGGAAGTAAAATGACTAGACCGGTTCTTGTGTTTGTGTTTTCACACATACAGCACAATAACATTGTCCAACTAGCTGATGAAAGCCATTTCTGAAACATTCCAGTGCAATGTTCTCATGCATTAATAACAATATGAATTTTTAAGTATTTAGCAAGTGCTGGCTGTGTTTTTTTTTTTTTTTACATTTATTTTTTCTCATTATGCTTAAAGATTCAACTTCTATTTTTTAACCACATTTCCCACCACTATTGTTCTTGCTTTTAGATATTGAAATGTATCAAAAAATAGTTAACACAATTTATCCAAAATAAGTCCATTGGTCTGTATGTACAGCAGTATATTTCAGGCATTTGCATTAGGGTAGAACCCCTGCATTGTTTCAATGCAGATGTGTCATTATTCTCTGGCCACAGTTCCACTACTGACTTCTTTAATCTTTATCCCATTTAGATGAAATTTAAGACAGATATCAATTGATAAGCCACACTATATTTTGAGACCCTGACCCTGTTAAACTTCCTGTCAAAAGCAATAAGGTGGTCAATAAAGTCATGGACAAGAACATGTTATATCTGATGCATAAAAGCCTTCTAAAAGACAATTTAAAGACCAAAAATGGCTTTTGACAATTACTAAACAATCTTAAAACTCCAACTACGATGCAACTGGTGTCCATGCGTCATTCATGTCGAACAAGATGGCTTGGTGGCAATCAGAATGGAACTCTCTGCCAGTCATGTGACCTGTTAATGCGTTGCATGCGGCAGATAGCCCCCACAAGTGGACCGCCTTACGCACCTGTCATAATCGCCATTGCAGAGCGCCCGTACGGGAATGGTGAACGGCTGCCACACAGGGTTCAGCGTGTTCTTCACCACCTCCGTTTTGTGGCAGATCGTGAACCTAGAGTGGAATAAAATACGTAAGAACTGTTGAACAATGTGATCATTAGCAACTGTTAGCTAAAATATTCACAACTATATAAGCTATACAGGCTTTTCTATTTACCAGGAATGATCGTACACGTTATTGCTAATTGTTTAATATAGCTAATTGTTTAACACCTCCATCTTGTTGCAGATGGCGAAACTATAGTACAGTACTGTACATGAGAGCTTAAGGGTGTTCAACGAGGTGATCATTAACTAATGTTAGCTAACGTTTGATAAAATTGAACAGGAATAAATTTATTCCTGTACATTAGGAAAGATTGCTAGCATTAGCTAACGGATTGAAACAGTCAGAGGGATAACATGGCTGCCGAAGGGGACGCTGCAGAGAGGAAACTACTTCAGCAATCATCTGGCATTTAAAATTCACCTGAAAAAATGTAGTATCACCGTCCTCCCCTCGTGCCATCCACTGTGGTTTAATGAGCATCATCAACTAACAGCAACACATCTACAGTTTGAATGGGAATGCATGGGAATGAGTTCAGTGTTCTCCTGGTTGAATGCACGTCTGGTTCACAGTACGGGTAGTAACGCCGGATGCGGAACACTCACGTTCCGTCCTCGTTGCTGCGGTAGAAGACCAGGAAAGGGTCCGACTTTCCGAAGAAGTCCTTCTTGTCCAGCTTGTTAGCGCACAACTGCATGGTGGCTATATCCTGTCAGGTGGGATGGGGGCGGAGGGGGTGAGACATGATTTTTGGAGAATTTCAAGAACAAAACCTGTAATATGAATCACTCAAAATGGTTGTGCTTCAATCAAACCCCCGTCAAATTGACATGCCAGGTGCATAAAACCCCTACACAGAGTAAACAAATTTCATAAAACATCAAAATAAACAATATAATTTACCATTTTATAATAATTATAATAATTTATAATTTTACAATCATTATTATAATTATAATAAGCCGCATTACTTGTGCTATTGAGGTTATACAGCCTGCTTGAGTGTACCATATAGCTCATTAACTCATCATACAGCCTCTTTATGGCCATCATTTTAAATGGCGCTAATAATTGAGTGCTTTTACCCCCCCTCCACCCCCCCTCCACCCCCCCCAGCACACTTTAACTCTGAATTAAATCATTACATTCTTAATTCACAAAAACACTTTAGATTTCTGCAATCACAAACATGCATTTCTGAGCCTTCCCAAACTGGCAGATGGATGGAGCAGCAACGGAAAAGGGCTGCAGGTGCGATTAGTCATTCCAAATTTGTAGAGAAAAACAAAAAAAACATGTTTTAAATATTCAAACATAGCACTGACTCCCTCTCAAGCTCTGAATGCGCCAGAAAAATACAGAGACCCAGAAAACCCGCAAGACCGAATCCCCAGAGGAGAAAAATACAATAATGAACACGTCCAAGGTTTAGCATGAATACATTTCCCTCCAGAACATAAAACAACAGTCCACCAAGCGCTGAAAGGCCCGGCTTCTGTGCTGTGAGTAAATTCAAATGACTTAAAATTACCTTCCCTGGTGGCAAAATGTGCGTGTAACAGTCATTACCTATGAGGTGTGAAGCTCATAAGAGACTGAAAGAAGAATCGTTTGGCCTCTGCTGCCGACTCCAGATTTCGGTGAAGGATCTAGGAGCGTTCGAGCAATGAGCGGGTCGTGTTTGAGTTCTGTAAAGCGGGATGCGTGTCTCACAGGGTTCTGACGAAACACTGGATGCATCATTAATTATGTAGGCCGGGCTAGCGTAGCTACTTAACACCCCCTCTAGCTTAGACAAACAATAAATTTCAGTCAATCAAAGGAATAACTTCAGTTTGCCAGACCTTCATAATTTTACGGTGTTGATATTTCTGACAGGGTCTTCATCCACAAGGCTTATGTACTGAAACTGACCTTTTCCATGAGAGAAATGTATTCTGCTGAATATTTACGAAAGCCAAGCACCATGCCCAAGGGTGCGACTGCATTACTGCTCCTGTGGTGGTGGGACCACTGCTCATAAACCCAGGCTCCTACCTGCTGTGCCGCACTTCATAAACCCAGGAAAGCAGACTCGTGACTGACTTCTCCGCAGCAAGACGCCATCGAAAGTAAGACGTGATACAGCTGCAGGCTGTAATGATTGGCTGTGCGCATGCTACCTTTCCCCGCGTAAACAGCGAACAAACAGGCAGACTCACTGAAGCAGAAAAAACCTCATTTGCAGAGGAGTCAGTGACCCCTCTGGTTTCCAGAAATTGCCCTTGGCTCATTTAGCCAATTAGCTTTGCACATGAATGCCAGTCTGCTGATAGGCTAGACTACTGTAAAAAAACTTTTTATATTGGAACAAACAGATGCCTTCAGCTGCCTTTCATGAGCTTGTCAAGAAATTACTGTACGCTAAAAGATCAGATGGCGTAAATGATCAGGCTGGTTAAATAATGAAGAGCAGAAGTCAATGTGGATCTATTCCCACCCCTGCCCTGAACCATAGGCAAATTAAGAGCTATGATGGGTTTAATGGACTATTATGGTCCTTTATGTTCTTATTTAATGGTTGAATGTGTGCAAGCCATTCGCTGTACTACTAATTATAGCCCACTGTAAGATGCAGCCGAACATATTTTGCACATATTATGGCAAGGAGAAAGTGCTATCGAAAATGGGCATGTCATTTGCCAAACTGTATTGGTAACTCAATTGGGAGGGGGGGGGGGGATGGGGGCTTTCACTGCAAAACATGTTGTGGGCTGCAATGATGGTTGCCTTCCTCTTCCGGTCGGTTCTGGAACTGGTGTCACGTGTACGTATCAACATCTTATTGGAAACAACACTAAGCACGCACAATTTTGTGGTTATTCACGTAGGATCTGGTTTGGACAGTATCACTATTGCTAGTCTGCTGGCTAAAGCCTTGTAAGCTTTGTAGTTAGCTAAAGCAAATTAATTCTAGAAAGGCCTTTAGCTATGGTAGGCCTGTTGCAAAGATGAAACTGGCAGTGCAGCGTACTGACAATCTTACAAACAGAAGCGCAACCGAATCAAACCGAACAAGAACAGGGGCGTGAGAAAACAGACGCCCCTGTTATTGTTCTTTTTGCACTGACCAAATTGAAGCAAACATAAGCGAGGTTCCAGGTCACAGGCTAGGGCTAACTGAAAATGATTTAACCATGAGCAATCACATGCCCGTAACCAAAAGAGTTAATCACAGGGAGCTGGGTGAGCGAAACGCAGTCACAAACAGAGCACCCATCACGACTCTCACAAGACCACAGTACGTGCCGAGAGGAAGATCTAACTCGTTATCCAGATCAACGGTAGATATTAGATAAGAGCAAACAAGCCAAACATCTTATCTCAGGGAGGGAAGCATTAATCAACGAGTAGATAAAATATACCCGTGACAGATGAATGGATGAATAAAAGCTTGGGTGCAAGATTCACAGATGAAAGAAAAAAAACGCATGAAAACGCAGACTCTGGAAAAAGAAGCTCAAAGAGGGGAGAGCTCTGCTTTAATCTGACTGCTCAGAACTCGCGCTCCAGTCTCCTTTGAGTTCCTCCGCGTCTTTGACGCCGAGCCGCTCTGTGGAGGATCCCAAACGCACAGCGCTTATCTATCCGCCTATATCTACCAGTCAGTCTATCCATCTGCCCATTCTTTCATCCATCCATCATCCATCTTTCTTGTCTGCGAGTATGCATATCTGTACCTAACGATGTACTGATTTATCAATCCACCTGTCGGTCCGTCTCCAGAGACTACGGGCGTCAGCCATAAGCTAATATGGACCTAGAGTCGTTCTCACGGGCAAATTCTGGGACACTGCTTGCTTTGCCCTAGCAAACTTTACCTGTGGAGGCTGCCTGCTCGCATGTTTGGCTGCGTCCTACTAAAGAATCACCCTTGGTGTTCAAACACCAAAGGACATTTCTTACATGGCGTTTAAGAAATGTTCTTATACTTGTGGTCTAAAGAGGGGATTTTGCTCACTCTCTAATTGTACTAGTTTTTGTCAGTGCAGCTTTTTTTTTTTTTTTTTACCTCACTTTCTGTTTTTGGGGGGAGTTCAGAGAGTTTCCTTGTAAAAATAACATTGAACTGAATATGGTCAAGTATCTGCCCCTCTGAGTTCATTGGAAAGTAATTGATGTTCTGTTCTTATATAGGTCATATCTTCCTATACTATGTCCACACGCCTCCTCTATGTCAATATATCAATATCAATTCCAGTGTTGGCATTGTGCCTTCATACCCTCAGAAAACTGATTCTCAGAATCAGCAGAAATCTTTTTCTTTTGACCAACATACTACCATGGTTTAATTACAGTTTTGAACTTCATTTCATTGTTGATCCATGAGACAGAATGTATAGCAGGATGAAATTATCAGAAACAACCCCACAGCTTCAAAACATGGACATACTGTACAGCACAAGGGTGTCTCATGATACCAATGGTGTGAAAGTTTGAAAAAAGAACAATACTGCCTTGAAATATGTTCTTGTGGCTTTCCTACCAGGCATCAGCAACACCTTCTTTCCCAAAAAGAACAGAATGCATGTTGATACACAGTGGTTTCCTGTACAACAAGACAGTAAGATGGAGGCCGGTACTCACCCTACAGTTACTTAGCTCTTCCGCGGTGAAGATAATAAGACCACATTTCTTCCCTGGGATCCCTCTGGGGAAGGAGAAATAGAAAGAGAAAGGGAGTGTGGATGAGGGAAGAGATAAAGTGGCAGTTAGGGTTCACGGGAGGTCACCCCTCGCGAGCCGGACACGTAATTAAGGCCCCGATGGAGACAGCTGTCCGCGGCCTGCCTGTCCAGGGCGGCCTGCTCCCTGGCTCCTTATTACTGAAAAGGGCATGGACGGAGGGCAGAGGTGACATCACAGTCCGGCCCAGCAGCCCGGGTGCAGTTATTTTTATATGATACAGATTGTCTGGCTCTTCTGTGAAATGCCAAAAAGTCCTAGTGACAAACCATTCATCTGTTTCATGGAAACATATGTGTGTTTGTGTGCGTGTGTGTATAAATATTTTATATATATATAGACACACTCACACAAAAGATTATATAAGTTCTTATTTGCACTGTCATCAAACTCAAAGATGTAAATACATTTTTGTATGATGTCAATGATACACACATACATAGGCTTAGGAGTTCCAATCCAACTATTGTTACGCCCTTGAAAACATTCACTTGGGGGAATCCCTTTCGAGACACGGAAGTACCCGCGGCGGCCATTTTAGGTGTGAGCCCAACCAGTAAGAAAGTAAAATGAAGTTTGTGACATGAAGCTTAGCCCCTCCACCCTCAACCTTTTTTCAAGCGAGCATCAGAGCAGACTTGGCAAGCTCATACTGCCCACAATTCACAGCAAACCTGCAGCTGGACCTGCACCAACCCCTGGCCCTACGCCATATCGGGGGGACCCCGCTTCCTGACCCACAGTAACCATTCCCAAGCAGCAGCCAGCAGCCAGCTCACCCCAGTAATAGTGTGCAGCAGCAAGCGTGCCCCAGTGACAGTCCCCAGTCTCCGCCCGCAAGGGGCAGCCAGCAGTGCGACCCACCTGGTTTCTCTCTAACTGAAATTGCTACAATATAAACATTAATCTGACCCTCTTATCCACGAAGCAGAATAAACCCTGAAACAGCCTCACCATTAAAAAACCGTAAGATGAGAAGTTGAATCGATTGATATGGCAGAGGTGAAATGTAAGAATGAGAAAAAACTGTGGTGATCCTCCAGATCATCCTGCTAATAATGAAACTCATTCATAAAGTTTTATTAACGATGGTTAATTATTTGTAACATACCCGTAATCAATGTAAACAATGAGATATGCATTTGATATCGTTGCATACGTGCAAATAATTATATGAAACGTATGAAATATATGTCCTCAAAGGCCTACCATAGAATCCTCCTTTGTGCTGTTGACGAATGTGCTAAGTGCGAAAGAATAAGTGCAAGTGTTGGGTGCTCAAACTTGAAGCAGCTCTAACCCCTCCCCTCAATCACTCCCCTTGTTCGAGAAGGGCACCCTAGCAAAAATGTCACATAATGCGTCACTGGAGGGTTCACTCCATTGGAGGGAAGAAGTGAAGAGAACATTTTCATTTGGACTGGAACGCAGCCCGGCTCTTAATTCAAGGACTCCGCCCTCGCTCCCTCCCACTGGCTAAATGCAAATGTATACTCCAGTTGTACTGGTACGTGCATCTCATCCTCCCAAGTGAAGTTCGCAAGTGAAGTGTATGAGGGTGGACCCAAAACTAGATTGGGACAAAGCCATGCACTTTTCTCTCTTCTTTTCAGACCCCCAATTCTTTCAAATCATTAAGCACTGTCAGGCTCAGAAAACTCATTCTCATCCAGAAAGATTCATTAATGCATTATAACCACACATAATCGCATAATGTAGGCAGGTGGCCAGAATTATAGTTATGGATTTGAAAGAGTTGATGGTAATGGTAAATGGGGTTGACAGGGGACAGTTAGCGAATCCCCAGTGTATTTGTTATCGAATGAGCCAGATATTTCTCTCCACTATCTACAGACAAATGAGCATTAAAGCAGGTGGGGCAGGCCCTTATCACAAACAGTCCTGAGGTGCTTTGATATGCAGTTGGGACTCTCCTGGCCGGGACTCGAAGGTTCATTTTTATTTTATTTTTACACGGAAGTTTCGTGCTTTGAATCTCCGCAAACTGCACTTTAATTTCCCGTTACCCGCACTTATAATTCAGCCTGTCACTCACCACACACCTGGGCCTTAAATCTTAATATGCCATCAACATGGGAACCCTCTTCATCTGATATCCGTCCAATCAGTGGCCCTCGCTCCACAGGGTATAATTTTGGGAAGACGCTTATGTCTGATGTCACAAACAAAACTGTTCTGCTTCCCATCAACAATGCCACACTCTTCTCCGCTCCAAATACATGCACGATGGGGTCAACAGACCCTTTAAAGTCCTCAGCCTTGAACAGCCCACTATATGATAATCTTGTTAAGAAGGCTCCCCTACCCCGCCGACACATAATGAAATTACTTTTTTTCAAGGACGACTTTCAGAAGGACACCCCTGTTTTGGTAATAGATCAGACCCAGGCTCACGGTAGACTCAGAGAGGAGATACAGTGAAGTACCCCCATTGTTGGTGATATAAAACATAATAAATTCACAGAGAGAGTTCCCCCTCCAACCGTAACAATACATATTTAAGGCAGGGAAACCCGGGAGACATTCAACGCACATCGTCAGAATTTCCAATCACCCGTCTCTCTTCAGATTTATGGCCCGCCATTCTGCACAAGGCTTCGCCACATTTCTTATTATTCTGGTCACGCCCATGGCTAACCCCATCCTTGCCAATGTCTACACCCCCCCCCCCCCCCCTACTTCCCTCTGAACACAGCAGTTTGCTATCCAGAGCAGGGCGTAAAGAGGTAGAGATGGCTCAGGGGACGATACCATTAATGGTTATTGCTTGGATAACCGCCAACAACCAGAGGCTATTGCATTTCTCTTGTGAGCCATCAATCGGAAGTTCTGATCATGGCGTTCCCTCCAGCTAGATAAGCGGCGATGCCCCCAGGCTGTCAGTGCTGAGTGTCCTTCTCTGGTTTGGGGGAGTTCACGTCTTCATTTACATTTACATCCTCCCCACACTGGACTCATGCGAGCGTCTGCCTCAGTCTGATGCAATGCCTCTATTATAATCAGTCGTGAAACCCACACCAGCCGTATGTCACGTCTCATGTCAACCTGTGTGGCATCTCATTCTGTTTCTATTTGATATGCGATGCAAGTCCCATCTTCAGCAACTTTTCATTGGTTCTCAGAAACTAACGGTAGTGGATGAGGAAGAGTAATACATTTTTAAAAATGTATTATATATGTATATATACCCAATTTTTTCTTGATTCTGCTCTGTAACCCACAATTTTAGATTTGTAATCAAACAATTCACACATGGTTAAAGTACAGAATCAAAACTTTTGAAGGGTATTTGTTATACATTTGGATTCATCATGTAAATGTAATTTGTATTTGCGTACAATATGATCGCATAGATTTACCCATGGTGCTAGTTCAAACTTCAATAGACAGCAGGAGCTTTAAAATGACCATGGGAAAAACAAGAACTGCCCCCGATGTTAATGATTGGTTGTTTCGTTTCCATCGTGTGACTGCTAAACGCGTCTGTTATCAGTATACAAGCGTGACAGCCCTGCACTTGTGACACAGATGCTCGCGTGTGTCCCACAAGTGTTACATGTTCTTTGCAGTTGATCTGAGCTCTCTTTTGCCGAAGCGCACCTCCTTCCAGTGCCTTTACACAACACCTTTGCTGGACTGGGAACTGAAACAAAGTTTGGCGACCAGTCAGAACATTCCTCGGCTCCCCTGAGCGTGGCATGGACCTGGAGAGCCCCGCTGGAAGCTTTGAGAGCAAGCAGCCAGCAGCGGCCAGGCAGCCATCCAAGCGTCCAATCAAACTGCATTTATGGATCACATTAGCCCAATTCGACTGAATTATTCCATTTGATTCAATCGGGGCCTGCAGCCTGTGTACTGCTGAGACAAGATGGTGAAGATGAGCAGCTTATCACAGTGTGCAAATCCCCCTCTGCCCACTCCTCCCACACCTCTATCTCTCCACCCACTCCACCTAGATCCCCCACCCCCAACAAAGCTGTACTGTACCATACAACTACAGGTTTCAAATATTCACACAAACCACAGCTGTTTTTATCTGTCATCCTGCAGATGCTTAGCACAAGGAGTGCAGTCATTTCTGAAGCACAGTAGCTATTTTGTAGTCGGCCGGTTTAGTGCCCACTGCGGGCCCTAATCTCTGACTTCCTGGCTGGACTCCTGTCACAGGAAGTGACTGAGGGGCTGAAATAAGGACCAGTGGCTCTGACTCAGCAGGTCTGATTAAAATCTCACGCCTGACAGAAAGACCAGACGTGGGGAAAAAGAATAAATAAAGTTTGAGTTTGTCTTGGCTGCCGCAATCCAATTAGGGAGCGTATTTGAGAGGGGTCTTCCCCCCTCAGCTTTTACATCAGCCAACAGCAATCCAGCAAGTGACAAGAGGCAGGAAGCAATTCTCCAAAAAAACATGGCATACAGTGAATGCAATAACAGGTAAGCAAAGACATATCCCTTACTTTGTAAAAAATCTTGTGCCCTGTTCGTCAGGAATAATGAGAAATGAACAAGATGCATTCATTTGAAACACTCACTTCAGTTTGAACTCAGCTTATGAGTAATATTTAAATATAAGATCCTCTCACACTCCAAGTGCCAATGATTTCTCAGATTTGGATAGTAATAAAACAGTGATACCCGAGAATACCATTTTAATAAATCTGATCATGAAAGTACAATGCAATAATGTTGACATGTATAGACACATACAGGAAGAAGCATTTAGGTGGGTGCAAAGTGTATGGCCAAAAGCTTCTGGTGAAAATTCTCCCATAAAGTTTCTGGAAAAACACCTGTGGTTAAAAATCTTTCGCAAAAAGTCAATATTCTCCCTTAAGATGTCTCTGTTAAAAGTAAAATTCCTTCAGTGAAAAGTTTGTAATTAAAAGTTTGAAAGAAAAGAAAACATTTTTTTTAAAGTCTATGGTTAAAAAAATACTCTGGTGAGAATGAGATGCATAAAAAATTTCCAGCCCTCTCCTGTTAGCGCAGCAGTTTCATGACTTCAGAAATCTGCAAGGGAGGGAGGGAATTTTTGGGACCCGGAGGAAACTAGGCCAGCTTATTAAGCAGGCTGATGCGCCGGCTTTCTTTTGCATCCATGCAGTCAGTCGTGCAAAAACCCCATCTAAAATTTAGAGGAAGCAAACAAAGAAAGGCTTTCTTCGAAATTTAAAGACAGCGAGAAGCCCACAGGAATGGCTCCAGCTTCCGTCCTCTCAATATTTCAGACCCGTATTCCGGATTCATACGCAGACAGAAACGAATACCCGAAAAATCTTCATTCAGGGTTCGAGGGAGAAGAAAGAGGAGGCGAGGGTGTCTGAAGACTCTGAGAGAGGCGCGGTTAAATCTGAGGATTCTGACTCGCTATTGGAGAAAGACAGGTCCCCAAAAAACACAGCAGAATGGGCTCTCGCCCTCCCGTTGACAAATGCGATTGAGAAGCCAGCTGGTGACGTCTGGCTCCCAGAATAGCCCGGAAAACAAACAATTGTCCAGTTTCCTGCTTGTCACTTACAATATTACTTTTGAAACGCCACAAGGAGTTTTTTTCTCTTTTTTCAGAAAAAAGTTAATTAACCAGCAATCCCAATAATTATGTGTGGAACATTCTGAAAATTGTATTTCCGTGTGTACTCTATATATTTATTTGACTAAATGATAACCATCAAGCTGTAATGACCATGCGTGGAACATGTTTTCTGTAAAGGCGACAGAATATTTTTGGAGCAACATGTTCAAAGGTTATTTTTGGAACATCTGGACAATAACGTCACCACAAAACCAAATCTGACCAGAATGTGTTCTCTGAAACTTTCCCTGTTTTCTGGCAACTTCCCCTGTTTTTCCGGTGGATTAATATGATTATCCAGCGTGTCAAGGGACAAAAATCTGAAAACAGTCTTGTGCACAGCTCACAACCATTCACAACCTGTTGTAGCAAAGAGTACGTTCTCTACAAGAGGAAAGAAAAGAAAAAAAAAATTCCAAAATGTTTTTGGACAACTTCTTACAAGGATCCAAATATTTTTCTTGACTAATTTCCTCACATCTTGCAAATGAAGACATCCAAGGTTCAGACACACAAAGGCCTGGTTTCATATCTTTAAAACTAGAGGGCGGGCGTTGTCTACAAAACAGTAAAACAATGGGATGGTGATGTTGGTGACACTCTAAAAGACTGTTTTGAATGCACTGATTGGGAGGCATTCAAACAGAATGCCACATTAGACAAGGCGGTGGAGGCAGTGAATGGCTATATAATTTTCTGTGAGGCACTATTGTTCCATCCAAGAAAGCGAAGGTGTCCTCAAAACAACAAGCCCAAAAATAACATTAAACGAGGATAAAGAAAACATTCCAATCAAGAGACAAAGTAGAGTCAAACCTCATTCAGGTCAGGTTGAATAAACAAATTAAAGAGGTGAAGAGAAGGATGAAAATCAGTTTCAAGAGGGGCAGAGGAGAGATGCTTTGAGACGAATAATGATCCTCTCAGGTCTATCAACAAACCTGAATGACCCTGGCCTTCAGTCGAAGGAACATTGCAGTCAGTTTGCTTAAGCTCTTAACAACTTCAGCAGCAGATTTGACAAATACAACTTCAAAGCAGAAAGGGAGGACAACATCAGAAGTCTTGTTGTCAACTGAAGAGAGCAGAAATATCTTGTTACAGGAAGAGAATGTTAATGGGGTTCTGAAAAGGGTGAAATTGAACAAAGCCGTTGGTCCAGACAACATGGGCAATTATGTAGTGCAGTCCTCTCAACTAGCTCCCATCTTCTGTGATCTGTTCAATTGCTCAGTCAAGGAGCTCACATTACCAGCCCTGTGGAAGTCATCTTATCGCCTGTGCCACAGAAGACCAACCCAAAGGGTCCCAATGACTTTCAATCCTTGGCGTTAACAGTCACCATGAAGTGTTTGGAGCGCCTGGTGCTTTCATAAATCAGTGTGCAGAACATAGCAGACCAATCACATGTTTCCTATCAATGTAATAGAGGAGTTTACGATGCTGTTCTACCACTTCTTCGATTTCTTCATCTGGTTCAATCCCATCTGAGGATACCAAAATCATATACCATACCAAATTTTGTAGATTTGCCTAGTGTGTTCAACACAATTCAGTCACATGTAATGGTTTTGAAACTACTGAACATGCAGAGTAACATTTATGTCAATTTATGGGTATTGTCCTTTTTGACAGAAAGACCTCAGCGGGTTCAATACGAAGACCAAAGTAGTAACATCAGGACCAGGAATACTCAAATCTGGCCCTCAAGGTCAGCAGTACTGCTGGTTTTCTCTTCTGCCTCACCATAGTCCAATAAGGTAACTGACTGGCCAGAGATTAATAAACAAGTCCCTGATTAGAGGTAAGGAATGAAAACCTGCAGTCCAACTGCATTAAAAAACCAACAGTACTACTACAAATGCGGTGCAGAAAAGACACAGGAAATTATCAAGGGCTTCAGAAGAACATTGACAACAAAGATCTAATTTCAATACTGGAATTCCAGTTTCAGTATAGCAGTCAAACACACATAATCAAAATAAAAGCAGATGATTCCATATTATGTATTAATGCAAGAAACGAGAGTACTGGTTAAGAAAATTATGTACTGTATCTAGGTGTAGCTTACAAGTATCCCATGCCTGCTGTTACTATAGTAATAGACTTAAACCAACTCTGTGCCAGAGAAAATAGGCCACTTCATCATAAAATTGTACTCAGTGTACTTTATCAGATAGAGTTGTGGAGGTGGTCATTATTTTTTCAGTGTTTGTGCTTAAGTCAACAGCAGAGGCAGAACAGTGCTGATTCTTAGCCTGCCAATTAATTGAGCATACAGAAGAGTTTACAGTAGCATAGTTGTAACATGCATTATATCTCTTCCTTCTTCAAGGACTACGTGCACCTAGTGTTTTCTTAATGTTATCAACCAATGTGGGCCTGCAAGCACTCCATCTTAGATCAATTAGGCTAAATGTACAGGTCACACTGTTTCATGCAAGTAACAGGGAACCTCCAGTCTGCTGTTAAATTATGTTCTTACAGTAGTTCTCGGCAGTAGTTGCAGTATTCAACAGGAAGTACATCAAGGCTGAATGGGCAAGGCTGTCTGGGTAGAAAAAAATATGAATCAGTAAGTACAAATATCACTATTGTATAATAATTGAAAAAGAATAAGAACAAGAATATTGTGGCATGGATATGCTTCCATACATTCTGTTCTATTCTATAATATTCTAAAGAGTGTTGCAGCAGGTTGCCTTTACAGTTGGCTGTGATGTTTGGGATTATATGGGCCCTATCTACAGCCCTGGAGATCCCTCCATGGACAGTAATAACACTAGGCAACCACAGTCACAATCATTGCAATTTTAAACATTTCTATTCCATTCAGTCGTTTCACAGAAGATGTTTTTCCTTTTTTTGGAGGGAAGGCTAAAAGCAAATAATGGCTTGGTGTCCATAAAAGTGTCAAAATAAATGTGTTCTCAAAAGGCTTTGATTTTGAGTTGTTTTGGGGGGTTGAAATGCTCTCAGGTTATTTGAGCAATACCTGCCTCATGCAGTTACCTTGGCGATGACTTCAGACTTTAATTTCCATTGCTATTTTTGACTTGGGAACAAAACTGAGTTGACATTCTGAAGTCACAAAATTTCAGTCTAACGGATTAACGACGAATGACAAGCCTCTTCTCAGCCTTCATTCTCAGTTTATATACGTTTCCGTGTAACGTGTTCTACACCTTCACGTTTTAAACACTGATCATGTTTCTGTGCTCCGCACAGTTCAAAACGGCTCATTATGCTGCTCATGAAGCATCTTAAAACACTAAACTGAAAGGCATGTTCTCTTAAATAAAAGGTTACTGAGAAGATATTGAGGCCTAATTGGGGAGAACTTGGCATACTGTATTTGATGGTATTGAGTAATTTGTGAATGAACCACTGTATTGATAATCAAGAAAAAGAACTGAAAAAAGGTCAAGACTAATAATCCGTTGGGGTGGTTCATGTCATGTAAAAAAAAAAATCCTGTATGTAAAAAAAATAATTAACCTTTAGCAAATGCATGATTGACACTGCAGTCCACCAATCCCTGCTTAGAAACAGTTGCTATGTACCACTTCCTCTGACATGTAGTTCCGACACTGTCTGCAACAATATAGCTAATAGCGGAAAAAACTAGCTACAAGTTACAGAGCTTCTGTCGGTTATTAAAAGCTGCTGTTGTGTAATTTGCAAAACAGACATGCATTATCCAGAAAGTAAGGGGGGGGGGGGGTATTGGGATGACCCGGCTGTAATTACTATTCCATAAGCCATTACACAGGTAACGTGTCTGTTGTAGATAAAACTTTTTGGCATTTGCAGTCAATGCCGTAGACAGACACTACTTTTGTTCCAGAGTGATTAAAGTTTATCTGTGAAATGCCCACGAGCATTGTTGTGTAGCTATGAGAAGGGAAAACAGTGCCGAAACAATAAGAGAAATAATAAACTAAAATAACAAAAGATAAGATAGATAAGAAAGAAGTATAAATAAAGCCGGTAGGTAGGCTAGATATTGCACATGATTAACGTTAGTCTATGTCGGTGCAATGTCCCACAACAGTGCAGTGCCCCGTACATTAGCCCTATAGATACAAAAGGTTGGCCTCACGTTTGGTCAAACTAACTCTAGGCTAAAATCATAGATAACATTAAGGATAACTTCTTGGGCTTTTCTTGCAAATCTTGTCATAGTATTGCTATTCCAACCAACTATTCAGTAACATAAGCAAGATAGGCTAAATGAGAAATAACCTTTTCCATCACTTCATCAATGACCATAAAATGCCTTCATGTTTTCCTATTTGTACATTAGTTATGATTGTATCAAGCCGAACTATCTAACAAAGATACTGGATTAAACTTTCAAAAACCATCTGTAATTAATTGCGGTAATTAATTCAAGCAGATGCTGCCAGCTGACTCCATCTGCTTTGTTTGTCATACATGGCAACAGTCGCTAAGGATGGCGGGACTTTTTCCAACAGTAAATTCCAGTACATTCTTACTAGCACTTATTATTATCACTTTTATTTATTCTATATTTTACAGGTTTCATGTTTATTTAATGTTCATTACATTGATAAAATACACTGAAGACTAAAGTGTGTGTGTGAATTAAGTTATAGTGTGCAGGTGAGAACGCATGCCCAGAGTGTTCAGCATTTGCCCGTCCAAAAGTCTGTGCGCGAACCTGGGTCCAGGGCAGAGGGGTGTACCAGGTGCATGCTGGGTATGGTGGCACGTCCTCTGGTGAGTTGATGGATGTGTGGAGGCGTGTCTGCTCGGGGCTGTAATCAGGAGACTACCACTTACCGCTACTCTTCACGGTGTGAGTGGTGTACTGCTGTAGAGCTCGCAGATCGCTGGTGCTGGTATGTATGACAAAGCAGACGGGGTTCCCCAGTGTGTCCCTCTTCAGTAGCTGCTTGTTAATGAGCTTTGCTTGCTAATTATGCTCATTTTAAATTGTGTTATTTTTTAAAATACAAATTGTCCTATTCTGCACTAGTTCCGTACTCTTTTCTGAGGTTTTCTGTCATTAAAAATGCATTTGTATCATCACTTAGTTAAGGGATGACATTTTTAAGAGCTCATCACTGGTTTGTCTTGAGAAAATAATCTCTCCCTTTTCGCTCTCCCAATTTCCCTCTCTTTCTCTCCCACCTGCTCTCTCTCTCTCGTTCCATGGTGAGGGATTTGAATGTTTTCAGGTGGTATGTAAAACTGACTAGCCGATTTCATACTGATTGAGTGATTGGTTTTTCTTCTTTATTTATTCACAGCGGCATTTTATTATTATTAGTTTATTATTTTCTGGGGTTTGTTGGCATTGTGCGGTTCTGCTTAAAATAGCATATTAGTGGATTTCATTTTACTTTTATTGCTTAATAAACTGAATTTGAAAGTGAAGTCTCTCTGCCTCTCCCTACCTCTCTCTCTCTCTCTCTCTCTTTCTCTCTCTATCTATTTATCTATCTATCTATCTATCACTCTGTCGCACACACACATACACACATCCACACATACCCTCTCTCTCTCTCTCCCTTTCAGGTTGCCAGGGTCACGTAGATCCCTTAATCTCCTTGGAGAACTGAAAGTGTCTCCCTCCCTCCCTCTCTCCCTCAGTGCTAAATCTGCCCGGATACCCGCCCCCCCCTACACCCTGCCCGATTCTACCTGAGAACGGAAATAGCTCACAACGTTTCCTCTCTCCCCTTAAGCCCCCCTAGAAATCAGGAACATCCTGGCAGGGAGTCCCCCAGCCCCACACCCCCACCACCACCCCCCTACCCCACCAGCCCGTGTACAACACACAGACACAACACAGCATGCAAGGAAAAGGTAGATTGGGAGGCAGAGACTGATGATGAGGAGTCAGATACTAACAGGTAAACTGATTGATGTGGACAAAATCAGCATCGCCACACCAGCTAGAATTTTAAAGCTTTTTTCCGAGCTGGAGAGAAAGAGAATGAGAGACAAAGTTTAATTATCTGAATACAGACCTGTTCCAGTCTGTGTCATGTTATTACAATGTCTCTTTTTAAAAAGCTATGTGCATGTAAATCTAGGGAAATGGAGGTAAGTGTGTGTGTGTGTGTGTGTGTGTGAGTGTGTGTTTGTGTGTGTGTGAGACAGAGTGTGTGTGCGTGTGCGTGTGTGTGTATGTGAGACAGAGTGTGTGTGTGTATGTGTACCATATGTGTGTGTGTGTTTGTGTGTCTGCATGTGTGTGTGTGTGTGTGTATGTGAGACAGAGTGTGTGTGTGTGTGTGTGTGTGTGTAAAACTGAAGGCACAGCTCAGAGAGGTAAACAGAATACAGCGGCAGCCCAGGGTGTGAAGTGAGCATGAGTAAGCACCAAACCCCATGATGTCACAGGTTAGAGCTCTGGGATCCGGAGAAAGGCTTTAGTTATATCCGCTTCCTCTTCCCCTGCCCTGCTTGTGAAATGGGGACGCCCGGCACGACAGCCTGGGCAGGGGGGGCAGGGGGTTATGGGAGACGTGCCAAAGGAAACAGCCCACTCGGGACGCGCAGGGCAGTCCCCTCAATAAGACTGGGGCTTAGCGTCAGTGCAGGAGGCCAAGAGATTCACTTTAATGTGGGAACGGGGAGATAAAGGAAACGGAAGGACGCTGGAATAGATCAGAGTGGCTGCGATCGTACCTCCTGCAAGAAAAGGATTATGCCGCTTTCGTTATTTTTAAATGACATCTCCCACGCATATTTACGGATCATCTTACAGTATTCGTGTATAAAACCCACTCACGCATATTTGGGTATGTAGGTCCCCTACTTTCACAGATCGCACATGAATATGCGCTCTTTCTTTTTCTCTCTCTGTCTCTGCCTCTATCTCTCTCTTCCTCACTCACACATGCTCTCTCTCCCTCGCACACACATGCTCTGTCACTCACACACGCTCTCTCTCATGTGCACAAACATACACATACACACACACACACGCACACGCACAAATAGACACACACACACACGCTCTGTCACTCACACACGCTCTCTCTCACATGCACAAACACACACACACACACACGCACATGCACAAACACTCACACACATGCACACACACAGACACACACACACACGCTCTCTCTCACATGCACAAACACACACACACACACGCACACACAGGCACACACACACAGACACACACACACACGCTCGGTTACTCACACATGCTCTCTCACATGCACAAACACACACACACACACACACACACACACATTAACACACACACTCACCTCTGGCGCTTTTATATTATGTGGGGGTTAGCAGGTTACTCAGAAGGCTGGGTGGCTGCTCTGAAGGTGGATAATAACGTGGAGATGAAGTGCAGCCGCTCGCTGCGTTTGCACAGAGAGGGAGACTTTGCGCCAGATTACGGGCAGGCGGGTGAATTAATGAAAGTGAATCCTCAGATATCGGTCCACCTCTTCCTGCTCTGAAGGTGGGCGGTATGGTAGCCTTGGAATTATACAGCAAAATTAGCCACAGAACACGTTCTGCATTTCACAAGAGTCCGTACGTAGCGTCAGTCTCCACAGCTGGCCGTGCATTTTCCTTTGAAATTAGCAAGACTTCCGACTCACAAACCCAAACCTGGAGGTCTGCCAAAATAACTGTCTTGGATTTGTTTGTTTGCAAGTAGACTATCCTGTGCTAAGTGAATATATGTCTACGTTAAAGGGCTTTATAAAAGAAACGTTTTACACATCTGACTGTCAGTAGGCTATATCTCAGAATATTTGAGCAGAGTGACTTGACAGGTGAGTTTCATTACGGGCGAGACCGTGTGGCTCAACCCTCTGTTCTTTCCCCCGTCTGAATAAAGGGGAAGAAATACAAAAGGAGGGCAGAGTGTATTCTCTCCTTTAAAAAAAAAAAAAAAGCTCAGGTTTATTTAAACAAAATTCAATACTTAACCCTTTTGGAGATAACCACCTGTCAGGGTTCTAACGTTTTTTTCAGCAGAGACCATGTGGTATCGATGTCTGTGTGTGTGTCTGCGTGCGCGTGTGTGTGTGTGTGTGTGTGTGTGTGTGTGTGTGTGTGTGTGTGTGTGTGTGTGTGTGTTGATACAGGGCGAGGGGTGAGAAAAAGAGATAACTACACACAGAGAGATGGAGGACTGGGACACAAGTCAGAGAGAGCGAGAGATATCTCTTCCTGTTCTTTATCTTAATGTCACCTTTGGCAGGTATTTCTGTTTTTTAATTCAGACAAACTCTTCTTATCATCTCCCTCCCAATTTAAGCACCGAACATGACATGTTCTCTGCTGTTTAATAAATTACTCTATTTACTTGTACACCAGTCAAGCTTGAGTGGTAAGTCTAAGTCACTTGTTCAAAAATACAACCTAATTAACTGAATACCTAAGCCGATATATATATATATATACAATGAAATGTGTTTTCCACTAATTGTCTATTTCTATTTTTAACTTCTGAAGTGTTGCAAACAAAACAGATAAATTATATTTTTTACATGATTATATATATGGCTGTGACCACCAGCTGTGTTGAATTCATGAGGGTAAATCGAAAAACGGGTTAAATAATTATTATTTTTATCTCCGCCAGGCGAGGGCCTGGAGGGGATTATGCGTTCGGTTGCGTGTGCGTATCTGTCCGCAGCTAATCTCGCATACTACTGGGCCGGTCAGCCTAACACCTGTTGTGCATGCTGACAGCAGGCCAAGGACCTGAATTCTCGATATTTTGCAAATCGGTCAACGACAAGTATTTTATTTGAATTAATTTTCATCATTGTCCATTGAAAAACATTGAGTGCTAACTCCTCACTCCTCCTAACCGGCCGGTAGGGGCCGCAAGTGATCAACAACTGCTTCCGTTTGGAATGAAAGACCAGCAATGTAAAATGTCAATTTCAACGTTAAAATGGCAACAAAATAATCTCCCAACTAACGGGGTACGTTAATGTTCAAATCTGCGGCAATTATTTTGTTGGCATTTTAACGTTGAAATAGATATTTTACATCGCTGGTCTTTTGGAATTGTTCCCGTCCAGATTGTTCCTGTCCAGATTTGAAACGAAAGTGCCAGTCTATAACGTCAACGTTCCAACACCGTGGCTGATATGAATGACATTAGCTAACAGGTCACCACCTTTAGCGTTACTTCACTGAATCTGCGTTTTTGGGATTTTCAGTGGCACATGGTAAAAACTTGTAATATTGTATTTGTCTGGTTGCATTGAATGTGTAGCCTTTATTGTTGCATCAGCAAAGCTAACACGCCTGGCGGAGATCTGAACTCTACTGAGTGCACTCTTCTAGTCAAGATATAGGTTTAATCACCTTGTCTGCTTCACAGCATAACGCATTGTTATACCATCACTATCAGGAGAAATGACTTCTGGGCATGTCTGCAACACCACCCCCCCACCCCCATCCCCCCGCCCCCTCTCTGAGAGGCTAAAAAAGAGTGTTATTGCTTTGCAGCGGCTAACCTTGATGCCCCGCATTTGCATATATAACTTCCAAAGGCAACAGCAACCGCAGAAGTGCATCTCTTTCAATCAGCTATCATTATTCTGCTCACTGGCACTGAAGGGAATCAAGAGAGGGGGAGAGAGAGAGAGAGAGATATCAGGGGGGGACTCACTAGGTAGATTCACTAACTGCTCCATGTTAGATAGTATCATGGTGGACTATTCCATCACTGATACTGAACCAGGGTATATTGATGCATTTGTAGTCTAACCACAACTCCCCATATCAGACCACATCCAATCAATCTTGTATTTAAAAAAGTCAGTGACGGAAACTGTGAAACGAAATGTACAACCCAACCTTTTCACTCATCCAAAGGCATACAAATGGACAGAACAGAGCATTAATGATTATAATGAAGCATTACTGTATGCACTGAATAAATTCAATACATGATAGATACATGTTTAAGCACACAATACGAACTTAACAGAAAAAGCATAAATTTGGCCACACGTGATTTGAGTAACATATTTATACAACTGGCAAAGAAATCTAAAATGAAAAGAAAACCAAGCACAAAGAAAAAAAAGGGGATGTGCTTCATCAAAAAAGAACTCAATGTGAAAAACATCACAAAAACGGCACTAACCAAAATTGAAAAGAATGTCAAAGAAAACACCTGCCAATTATGAAAAAATAATAATTCAAATCCCCAAACAGAAAGAGATCTTTATAAGATTCCAGAATGCCAAGGTTTCACTTTCAATCAGACATTCATTATTGAAAAAACTCAAAGCATTGGAAACTACAATAAAAGACAATAAATGTGCTCTTAACTGTCCAATTTACATCCAAGAACTAAAAGAATAACCCAAAGCCCTTGAAAATTGCAAGGCCAACAGCCACTACACTTGAACAATTTCCAGGTCCTGGACTAGATTTACAAGGAAAATAAATCAAATTTGCTATTTAAACAGATGATAAGATAAGACGTTATTGCATCCCTTGGGGTAATCTGCCCTCTGCATCTAACCCATCCTAGGAGCAGTGGGCAGCCACAGTTCAGCACCCTGGGGGACCAAGGTCAGCGCATTGGTCAAGGGCAATGGCAGGCATATACCTAACCTCGCAACTTATTAGCAACATACTTTTTTAGAGCACCTAACAGCTTCAAAATTCGTAGTTAAGATAATAATGGGTTAATTTTTGTCGTTTTACAAAACTCTCTTAAGCTTATGTTAACCACAAAGCTTATTTTCTGCAGAAGTCAAAATCCCACTGGGGAAAACCTGAGGGTACCCCATCGCTCAAAATGCTAACCCACTTACGGGTTTTAGAAACTCTGGCACTCCATAGCACTTTTAATTATTTGTGCTTTCACACCATGGTCATAGATCACAAATGGAAGCAGCACGTCCACTATACAGCACGATTGAGAGACAATACTGATTTCAATACTCATAATATATCTTTCTACATTGAATTAAAAGTCCAGTTGAATTGAAAATACGCATTGAGGTGGTTTTAGCTAAATAAACCGCATTAGAATGTTATTGGTCATTGAACAGAAAAATTACTTTATCACAGTACATTGTAAATATAAAAAACCCTGAACAGAGACAAACCTAAACAACGTACACGCTCTGTGATCATAATCTGGAAATGGAAAAAAAAAACACCATAAAAAAGAGTGGAAGCCTCTCCACTTTTTTCTCTCCTGTGCTATATATGTTAATTAAGGACAAGCTTTCTCATGTAAAGTCAAAACCAGCGTTGCATGATATGGCAGCAAAACATATTATGAAAGATTATGCATATGTTTGGGAGAGGTGCCAGAACTCATAGAGTCATCTGCTCAATACATGACAGCCTGACATGAACTAAGAGAAAAAAGAAAGAAATGAACAATGCAACATAGTCCTAATCTGATCAGTTCTAGAAAACAAATCATTATTAGTAGTAGTATTATTATATTTTTCACTCTTTTTTATTTAGTTTTTTTTTTTTTTTAATGTATGTATCTATTTATTGTTTATTTATTTTTACAAGTATCTTTTGTTTATTGTATATTATATGGAAAAATCCACACCTCTAACATATTATGAAGTATTAGAGTATAGTACCTATCTATTATAGCATGTTCCCCCTCCCAAGTGCTGCAAGTTCAGCTGCAGCCAGTTGCAACGAGGCTCGACTGATTTGAGTAGACAGATAGAAATTTTGATTTTACCTGTACGTCACGGGCTCTTCCACAAGCACTTCTTGATATAAACTTCCAGGCACAAATACCGCCAGCCAGTGTGTGAAGAAGCATTGCCTGAACGGATTAATTTTGCCTTACTTTAATTTTTGCCTGACTTGTGACCCTTAAGCACATTAATCAAGGAAATTAGATTAAAGTTATCGAATAAAGATAAATTAGCAGCTCAGTTCATTCTTGGGGCCTGGAACAACTAATTTTTAAAAAATACATTTGAGCTTAATCAATTGGGACAAATGACCTTTGTTTTAAAGATGGATATTAATGAAAACTGTCATTGGAAATTAGCATTGGGGCTAAACATTAGTCTTGTGTCAACCAGGGTTTGTTCATTAAATTTGGAAGAAACTTGTGATTTCACTTTGCAATTGTTTGACACCCCTGAGAAGAAAGTCATGTTAGTGCTTCTGTTGTGACGCCATTTTGTTTTTTTCATTTTAACATAAAGTAATAATCTCAAAGATTTTCATTAAAATAAATGTCTGTTAAGTCACTATCTATCACCGAATTAGGTAACACAATGGTGATTGAGGCTATTATTATATAAATTGATATTATTATTATTATAATTTATGATTAAAGAACTGGGTGTCTGTGGCGACATTCCCGGGAAAAAAATCACAAGCGGCGCATAGTTAGTGACGCGTTTTCCATCACCCATCTGTGGTTGGTCCGCGAGAGAGGGTAGGCGGAGCTAACGCAACAAGCTCGCTCTTCAACTCACTCGTGTGTGAGCGGCGTACTGTTTTTTTCCGGTGTCTGCTAGTGTTACAATAACAGGGAAGGGTGGTTACGGAACCCTAAAAAGTTTTTGTGTAACGAGAGGTCATATTGTTTGTTAATGTAGATTTTGTATTACATTTGATGACAATGTAACGTTACTAAATTACATTTGCACAGCTAACGCTAGCTACCGGACCATGTCAAGAAAGACATTAGTTTAGACAACGTTGCGCACAGTATCCATCTCTCATATCAGGTAACATTGCGTTAGCTATGTTAGCTAATGTAATTAACACAATCTAATGTCAGCTAACAATTAGAAAAAATGATAGTTAACGCTACCGACCGGTACCGACCTCGCAAGCCGTCCCTCGAATGCAATGCTACCTTGTTGCAATGTTGCAATTTAGCTGACTAAAAGCCAGTTCAGATCAATGATTCGTAACGAGACTGGATGCAACTTGCTAAATGTCTGATTGTGAACGTTGAAACTAAAACTAAAACTGCACTTGAATTTTGACAAGGTGGGTCTTTTGATTTCCCAGGGCAGGCAACGGCTCTGCTACAAACCAGTTCACACCGCTGCAATTTTCTCTGCAACATTCTAAAACCGTTTTGTGTCGTTGTGAATCATTGATCTGAACTGGCCTTAACGTTACCGTTATTTACATTGCCATCAAGTTCATCAATATATTATAATGATCGGAATAAAACCGGGGTATAGGTGGAGCAGAGCCGAGTCTGATTTCTGTGGAAAGATGTCAAGTCGAAGAAAACTAAATAAAAGAATATGGCAGTATGGATTAGCGTTGTTATTATTTTATTACGTTTCCTCATATGTTCCTTCAGCCTTGATGCCCTTTTTTTATGAAATCTCCTTTGCTTTTGTTTTATTCTTCTTGTTCTGATTGCTAATTTAACACCCAGCTCAGCTTTATTCTCAAACAGTTTAGCTAGCAAAACCAGAAACACCAGGGGTAACATTTTGCAAGGCAATTGTTTCAAAAATATCACACAACAATCATTCACGAAAAAGACGAATCCGGCAAATTCTTCTCTGCAGTGTAAAGATGTTCATACCGGGCAAAAGGTGGATAAAGAACGTTTGTGGAAATTGATCATCACTAATCTACCCCAGGCTTGCTACAGCATTTTAACCCGGCTCGGCAGTGTAAAGAAAGCTTAAGTTAGCCTAATGTTAGACAACTAATGAGTATATACATAACGTTACTTTTATAACAACCATTTTTCATTCAGTGTTATAGTTGGCGTGGCCCAGGTGCCAACTGACTGACGTCACACAGGCGACACTGGTTGGATCCGGTTGGATCTACGGGAAGTGAGGTCCAAAAACACACCTGCAATTACCGCTTCTCGCCATTGGTACCGCCAAAGAGAAAGAAACGTAAATCTTCGAGATTGTAACCTTAAATTTCAGCTGTGAAATATTGTAATTTTGTATTCTTGGCAGTCAGCCAGCTTCGGTTTCTAACATTGCCTAGTTACTATGCTCTGAATGTGGATTTCTAATACTGCACATAAATTTCCCTATGGAGACATTAATAATCTACTGAACTGAACTGAAGAACAAGCCATTCTGCCCCTCTGGGCTCCTCACTTACCTACAAACTAGGGAATATCCCGCACTTCATCAGGAATAGACGGGAACACCCTGAGGGTTTCTGCCTGTTCTGCAGTACCTGGCAAGCTGTCCCACACATTGACAACTCTTTGAAAATAATATTTCTGACATCAATACAGTATTTACATTTAACTCACAGTCCCCTTCTTCTACCCCTTCTTATTTTTTTTTTAACAAAACGTTTTGGCACAAGGGCGACATAAATCCGATCCAATGGGAGATTTTACCTTTTGGACCTGCTATTTGGGGGTTCAGACCTGGTGTTCGCTCTATTTGCTCTTTTTCGCTCTGTTTCTTGCCTTGCTACACTGTAAAGTATATTTGCGACAGTTCTCCGTAAAAAGCACTATACAAATAAAATTAAATTGAAATGAATCTATTTCTAAGTTGGAAAAATAACAAAACTATTTGTACATATTTCTAGTAACTAGTCACGGGCAAATTAAGCTCCTATAGTGCACCATATTACCCACCAATGAGCCTCAAGAAACCTGCATGCTCCTCCCCATGGTAACAGGAGCCTACTTGATCCACCAGCAGATCCACTCAGGGTTCACGACTGACAATCTCGGTGCCTCAAACACGGCAAACACTTTGGAGAAGCGAAAATTTAACTCTGACAAGAGAGTTGCAGCGAACACAAGACCATTACATGGATTCTCTCCCTCCCTCCCTCCCTCCCTCCCCCCCTCCCCGACGCCACGCCCCGATTCCGTACCCGTTCGTATTCAGCACCTGTTCCCACCATCAGTCAGAGGGAGGTGACAGGCCCACGCTGTTCAGTGAATTACCTATCAGGGGCATGAAAATTTAATCACGAGTCACTGTCGGATGTGACTCACCTGAAAGTCAATCGTGACTTATTATTTTGCAGCAGGACCGCTGGCCCAGGCTAAGGCCTTCTGATTGCACACAGGATTAATATGACTGCTCTGCATGCGACTGCCACACGAGCTGAGGTAATAAAAAGCTCATTGAAATCTCGCTATATGGTGATGGCGGTGAAAAAGGCTCCCGACTGGGGGCTCCCCCCTCGCTTGCGTAGACCTAATTGGGTTCGGTAGACAGCGGGGTTTGACGTGAAGGACGTGTGGTATTATACGCAAGGCCTATGGAATTTGTGGCCTTGCATATTACGGAGGGAAATCGTGTCGCCATTATCAACTACATCATCAATCCCCCTGAAAAAGGAGGAAAAAAGAAGCGGTTCCTATTTAAATAATGAAAACTTCATTTTCCAGAGTGTGCACGTCTGTGTGTATGTGTATGTGCATGCGTGCGTGAGTGTTTCGATGTGTGTATGCATGTATGTGTGTCCTTGCGAGTGTGCATGCATGTGTGTATGTGTATTCATGTGTATTCGTGTGTGTTTGCGTGTATGCATGTGTGTGTATGTACGTGTCTGTATGTATGTGTGTGCATGCGCAGGTGTTTGCATGCATGTATGCGTGTATGTGTGTGTGTGTGCACATGTGTTCCCATTATGTTGGGGAACCCCTTGGCTGTGTTAGGTGAAATGGCTGTGCCAGTTCAGCTGGGATGGGGGCTCTCACCAGACAGGCCTCCCAATCTCATGCAGTTTCCTGCCGAACGTTCTTTTTGACTGAGGCCTCTCAGTGTTGGGAGCTCATGCCCGCATTGTATTAACTGCCACTCCGGAACAATCCGATTTATCTGAGTGGAGTGTGGAATTATGGGACAGGCAGCAGCAGAATGAAGTGGATGGGCGTGTGTAAACATGTCGAGGTCGGCTCGGCTAACGCAGGTTAGTGGCGGAGCCGTTGACCCGGATACCGAGGCAGCTGGGATTAAGACGAAGAGAGGAAGAGAGCGGGCCAGCCATCAGAAGCTGTGGGGGAAATTGAGAGCCGGGGAGGGGGTCTTCTGGAAAGGAAAGCCCCCCTGTCGAGCACCGTGAAACAGTCACTTCAGAGACGTGAATCATGGCAATGAACTGTTCCAGCAATTTAGGAGGGACGCCTCCTCACTCACGGATCACACGGGGGTCCGAATCCACGCGCATGAAAGGCGGGAAAAAAAAAACTGGAGACATCTTTGGTAGAGGGGGAGAAAAAAAAGAAAAGCACGTTTGCCCCGATGGTCGTTACTGCGGCAACAGCGCACGCTAACACCTCTTCTCGGTTGCCATGGAAACATGACAGCGAAGCGAGATGACCCGTCTTCCCCGCGGCGCCTGACCTCCCCCGCCGCCAGCGGGGAAGCGTCGGGCCGACCCGAATGCCGACTGCCGCGTGGCAGAAATCGCTGTCCTTCTGCGATTCGGGGCTGTGCAGGGAGGGGGTGAAGAGCGCAGGGACGGGGGGGGGGCAAGCAAGGGGTCAGGGAGGGTTCAAAGTGGTGGTGGATACACTAGGCTCACGCAGACATGAGTCGAAGAAAGACACTTCATGTGCAGCTCGACAGGCTGAACCAGTGAGGATCCAATCAATGAGCCCTTCTCTTCACAGCTGTCTGAGACCCTCCCATTCCTGGGCATTGCTAGAACCACTTATGCATTGCCTTGGCGGACTGCCAGCCACAATTAGCACTGGCAAGGTCCAGAATTGATGCCAGACTATGAGGCCCAATCACACACTGGAGCAGAGCCTTAACAGAAACCAGACAAGGGGCCCATCTATGTACTACAACCATGCCTTAACAGGATGAGCCACACAGCAGCACCCTATCTGACGTTTTTGTTATTAACATTAGAAAAGTATGAAATTGTATTAACACTGTAAAAGTATGGCATTAGCATTGGAAAAGTGAGCTATTAATATTGGATTTGTTAATTATTAACATTGAAAAAGTTAGTTATTACAATGGAAATATGGGTTATAAACATTAGATTTGTGAGCTAACATTGGAAATGTGAGTTCTTATATTGTAAAAGTGACACTGTCATTAACACTGGATTTCTGAGTTATTAACGCAGGAAAGTGAGTTATTAACATTGGATATATAACTGTCACACACCAGCATGACACCCCTGGGAGGCAGTGCCGGGGAACACTATTGGTTGCCGCATGCAGAGAGAGAGAGAGAGCGCACCCACACAAACACAAAATAAAATAAACAGAGACCTTCTCCCGTTCACCTCACAGATTCCGGGCAAAAACAATAAACTAAAACAACAAGTTCAAACAACAAAGACAAAAGAAAGTAAAATGGCACGACCACTCTCCCGTGCACCGCCCGTAGCTGGCCTGCCTTCCCGTCCAGGTCCAGCTCCTCCACCATCCCAGCTGAGGATTACTTCCTTTTTCGTTATCTTCTTTGAACAAAATTCCACAAATAAAACAAAACTAAAATCATAAACGTGCTCTCGGTGTGAGCTCCCGGTCTCCCGAACTGTGGAGAGCAGCACACTTAATCACCTGGGCTGATTAGCTAACACAGCCCAGATGCATGTGCTCTCTCCACCAGCTGGAGCAGCCGAGACCAATCCACCTCTCCGGCAGACCGAATGCCACAGTGAGTAAGTGCTCAATTTTGTGATTTGTCTTCGGAAATGATCAATATTTTAATTTGTGGGGTGTGCAGACTCCCCTCGGTTAGTAACCAACTCCTAGTATGAAATTGCAAGTGTTCTGGTTGGCAGTTAAAGCAGATGTGTATTTGTTTACGTAGTCAAAATTTAGCTAAGGAAAGCCTAGCTAAATGATAACGTCATTTTCAGCTAATACGAGGAGCTTCCCATCAAAAAAGGCTCAGGTAAAGATCTCGTCTTTCTTCTATGTAAATGTAAATGAGATCAGGGAGAGCGGTGACAGCGGGAGCCATTTTGTTGTCAGCAAAACCACTGATAAGAGGCTACAGAAGCCAACGCGAATCATACAGGTGCAGTCAAAACACCAGGAGTCTGTGTACAGCCTGGCCTGGCTTGGCTTGAGGGCCGTTGCCACAAAACATGGCCTTATGAAACAAGCCTAGGAGAATAAGTAGCTAATTCATAAATAAAGTTAGCAATCCTTGTCTTCATTAGATAATGAATTTCTTAAATATCCCAGTCAAAAATGTGTTTTCAGTGGTGGCATTAATGCAGTTTTTCATTCAAGAGTTAAAACGTAAGAACAAAATACACTGCATTCTATAAATGCAGATAGTCCGGGATCCTTTTTTTAAGAATACAACAGGCGCTGACCCAGACTTGAACCACAACAAAATAATTACACCTGTTTCATGGAGCCAACTGTCTCTTAGTCATGACCTTTATGCTGTTTTTTGATCATAATATTTACACAGCCATTGGCAGCACTGCAAGATTGAAGGGGAAAGTGCTTAATCTGAATGAAAAGTCAAAAATGAGATGTCACGCTCTAGCTGGCTTACTCAACATGAGTAAATCAAAAACATTGTTTTGTAAAAATTATTGGCCTCTGTGGCAAAAAATTCATTTCAATCAAAAGGCCAAGACATTGTTTGTATCTTATTTCATCACACTAATCCCGCTATTTCAACCCACTTCTGTTACAAGTAACATAATGAAATTATGAATGACATTTATTATGTTATTGTGAGTTGGCAAGTCATGGAAAAAATTTATTTTTTATCAGAACACAAGTGAATTAGTATAAAACAGAGATTTTGAAATATCCTGATTTACTGGATTGACCCCCAGAGGTCATGCTATACAATATCACCATCCCCCTACGCAGAAGTACCGGAAGAACACTAAAGGGTCTCAGTAAATGTGCTAATAAGAAGCCTAGGCACTCTTTTTATGGTGGAAAAAAAATCATAAAATGTCATTGGTAAGTAGCAGGTTTGTAACGAACAGTTAAAAAGCAGACAAAAGCATTTGGCAGGCCTTTTCAAACCCAGATAAAGGTCTTACCAAAACATGTCAAGATATTTAACCTTTAATTACAACTGGCTATGTAACAGCAATTTAATTATTTTTTGTAGAATGGAAGAGTGCCTTAGTTTTTGTCTTTTTGCTATGCACTTTAAGAGAAGGCTCATTGCCTCCGGACACTTTGTATTATGTTTTTTTTTCACACAATGAATGTTAAAAAAAAACATAAATATAGACCATGCTGTGACATGGGAACGGAAAGTTCTCAACTCTACTGAAAACATCCTCTCCACAGATGAATCCCAGTAATTTAAAACTCTCTCAGGGATCTGACAGAAGTTTAATGACAGAAGCCTTCAGGGAAGGGCTTCAGGTGTTCGGTCTGTTTATAAAAGCCGAGAGAATCGGAGAATTGCAGGTTCTGTTCTGGCCCAGCGCCCCATGTGCCTGGGGACGGGCCGTATCTCTGAGTTCAAGGAAGCCGTTGACGGCCCGCGCCGCGATACGACCCCGCCAGGGCCTGTCCTGCAAACACGTGTTCAACGTCTGCTGGTCCAGAAAGTACACCTATTCCATGGAGACACTTCCTCTTACAGTCCATTCTATCACGGAAAACGATGACAGGTTTCCTCTTGTTAAACAAGCTATCCTTTCTGCATAAACGATGGACGTTAATATTGTTACAACGGCAGTGACAAAAAAAATCTATTTTAATAACCGCTCTTATTTCTCCCCCTAAGGTGGAGGTTAATAAAACAGACGGAGAGACCTTCCTTGACTGGCGCTAACGGCTTTTTGTCAGAGGCACCTGCCAGCCACCCCCCCAGACAGCAGCCAATCACAGGCGCTGAGGGGCTGCCATCTCAGGTGAGGCGCCGTTCGGAGCGGAGCGGAGCGCCGCGGTGCTTTCCCTCGGGGAACGGCGACCCGCTCAGCGTCGCGGCCTCAGGAGCCAGCGGCAACGGGAAACAGGCCAAGCGGGCGAGCTGGCACCCGAGCCTGGCGTGCCGCGGTGAAGGTGGCGCGATGATGACGGCACACGCACAAAGAGAGGGGGAGAGCAGCTCGCTGCTGGAGCCCTCCGCAAACTGAAATGAACTGCACTAGTCATCCCACTTTTAAACATAAACTCAGGATGCGGCTAAAAGGGTGCGATCCTTAGTGCCACTAACGGATGGCAGTGTTTTGACGTATTCTCCCCCTTTCCCCTATTTTTGGAATTTAAAAAAACCCTTAAAAAATATGAAATTTAACATATGCTGTTTTTTTTTCTGGTGTATTTCAATGAGAATGTAACATCTGTTTTACCCTGCCTAGGGAATATTGGTGAAAATGAGCTTGGTAGCTGTCTCGGGCACACTTACATTCAATAAGAATACAGAAAATCAAACACATGTGGGTGGGGGCATTTTATCAGAGGTTGTGCCATGTCACAGCTGGGGTTACCGCGAGCATGTCCAGTGGGTGCGGTGGGGCGGGGGGGATATGCGGAGGGGGTGTAGGATGGTTGGGGGCTCATGTCATAAAAAAGACCCCCGGGGGTGAGATGCAGCGATGCAAGAAGATGCTTGCGCTACGCTCTGACAGGGCCGTGCCATGGAACCCGCACCTGGACAGTTCCAGCTGTGTGGTAATGATAAGGTCCGGTACATTCCCTCCACAAGCCATCAGGAAGGAAGTGAAGCCAGCAGACCGAGATGAAGGGACAACAAGGGACGACTGCTCAGTTTTCTTTCCCTTATAGGAAGCATCTCCTTCCCTCCCTTATTTTTGACCTCTGTGGTATTTCTCTCCCCTGGTTTGAGCTACTTGACCACTGCGGTCACCCCGTCTGTCAGTAGGCAGTCTGCTCTCCCAGCCTGCTATCTCTTCTCTTTGCTCTGCCAAAACCAGTCGACCGGCAGTAGGGAGGGAACCGTGCAGGTGACATGGGTATTATCTATTCACTGTGCTACTAACACAGACAATACCTCTCACAGAAAATCCTGTTTGTTACACCGAATACTCTGCCTGTTACCACTGTATCACTTAGCCGGAACACTTTGTCTCTTACCCAGAATACCCCTCCTACTGCCCAGAATACCCTGCCTCTTGCCCAGAATACCCTGCTTCTTACCCAGAATACCCTGCCTCTTACGCAGAATATCCTGCCTCTTATCCGGAATATCATGCCTCTTACCCAGAATACCCTGCCTCTTACCCTGACTACCCAGACTGTTCCCCAAAATACCGTGACTGTTGCTGCCTAGGCTCTTACCCAGAATGCCATGTTTTTTAGTTTTTTTCAACCATTGAACCATTATTTGTACAGTCATGATGTATTTGGCAGGATCCGGTGTGTAGTGGCTTTGCCAAGTATCCCAGATGAATCAGCACTCACATTCAGCTTCTGCAATTCCAGTTTTTACAGCAATGATATTGCCATGCCACTCCTGCCCCTCATTCATCCGTTCAGGGAATTCACAGCCACCTTCCTCAGGCACAACTTATTAAGATTCTGCAACCCTAGCTCTAGCAGGTGCAACATTGCCATACCAGGTCGGCTCCTCGTTCAAACGCTTCGTGAGCTCATTATTGTCTTCCTCACACCCTGGGAACACAAGGCCGTGTCCCTCAACTGCTGGGCACTTTGACTCTCCCTCCAAGCTCGCTATACCAGCCCGCTCCCTCTTCCTCACAATCCAGGAGCCCACTGCCTTCTGAGTTTGACGCCCCTAGATGCAAATTTGAAACCGCCTACATCTAAACCACCCTTCACAGTGTCATCAACACAATCAGCAAACTCTACATTTTTTCTGGAATCATCAAAATTTCTTGTATCCTCATCCACTAGATACAAGCTGCCTTCGTAGTTTACGAGTTCATGGTTACCAAGCGCAGGACGAATACTAATGAGCAACTGACCAGCATCAAAGTCACCATGACCTGGGTAAGGCTTTCATTACTTGTGGGGAAAAGACCTGCCAAAGCAAGGCCACCCAGTATCCAATAAAAAACAAGGCACTGCATCTTAATTTTTTTCACATTTGACCACCTTTTGCATTAAAATCATGTCAAAAGCCAAACACCATGGTTGTAAACTCAGGGTTTTTTCCTGCTCAAAATAAGGCTTAGGTGGTGACTTTGTGTGACAATGACTGGAGGGGGGAGGGGGGGTCCGTTTCATAATACCCTGATATATATTTAACATATGTGGCCTTTCATGAAAGTAAAATGATAAATATATTTCACAGCAATATATTTTCAAGAATAATATATTGCACAAGAGGCAATAGTATTTAATAGGCAATAGTATTAATATATTTCAAATATACTTCTATTCTGTAAAGGGAACCCTGACTAACATACTCTTCCATGGGTTTACACTATGCCCAAACATGAACCCCCGCTGTGACTTCTAGTTGCAAGCAATTTAGGGCCCATAACTGCAGTAACCGAAAATGAGAAATTTAGAAATAGCAATTGCGGAATGGGGGGGGGGGGGTTGAGATTTGCACTCATGACCCGGGGGGAAGAGGACAGGGAAGGTCCATTTGCTCAGGGGAGTTTTTCATCCTTATGCTCCAAATATGTTCAGAGAAACTAAATAGCTAATCCCCCTAGCAGCCACGTAGGTGACCAGTCATCCCTGTAGCCCTGGCTGATAGTTACCCCGATTGGGATACCAATACCAGAGAGACAGGGGCGGGACTTACGAGAGGGTTTTCTCCAGCCTGCTGCCTGTGGACCCGATGATCTCCCCCAGGGTGCAGAACGTCTGTCCCAGGAAGTCCTGGGGACAGGGAGACAGATGGACATCAGCGTCATGTGGGTGCTGCCATTTACACCCTGGAATAATCTAACAGAGGCTACCCTAACGGCAGCTGCCTGCGTCCCTGTTACAACAATCAATATTTTATTTTGGCAGCTGACACTTTAGAAATGACAATGCTGTACCTGAACATTTCCCTTTGAGGAGCAAGACTTATCTTGGGTTTGACACATGACACATGCATTGCGCTCATTTTTACCCTTCCCAATACAGTTTAGCATGTTACGCAAACACCAAAGAAAACCTAAGTCAAAATTGTTGATTGACGTATGGTGATTTGACACATGTTGATTGACACAGGGCTCAAACTCCATGATGAGCTCCAGGACTCAGCTGCTCCGCATATGTAAGAACCCAAAGTCGAAGTAGTCAGAATAAACAAGGCCGAATGTTAAAACAGCATTACATTAATCCTCCAGGTAATATAATGAATGCTGGCAGCATTCTGAAGGCCTGGCAATGCCGTGATACTCTGTGACAGTTTGTTTTGAGGGGCCTTGACATGCTTCTGGTCCTGACTGACTGCTCTCTGCTTGCAAGGCAACAGATGGGCCCTCTGAAAAGGATCGGCATGACGCGATAAATAAATAAACGCCACGAAATCTGAAAAACCGCAGATGTCTGTCGCGGTGGAGGGGTGGAGAACAAAGGCTGCTTGTGGGAACTCTGACAGATTCGGGTGCCAGAGTGTCAAAGCGCAGTTCACTTTGAAGTTGGCTGGCGAACGTGGCTTTCTTTTTTTTTTTTTTTTACCTGTGCCCCCTGATAAAAGAGGTTTGTGGGAATGTGAACCCGGAGGACTAAATGGCACCCTCAGACAGAAAGGGGTCGCGGCTCACAGAAATATAAGATAAATACCAAAAAAAAAAAAAAAAAAGAACCACAACAGGTTGAAATACTGACCTTCTGCTCATCGTGCGATTAGCGGGAAAGGAAATAAAAACAGTTCCGTTAGTCAGATTCCTGAAGAGAGAGTGATAGGTGAAGCAGTGAAAAAAACAGAAACCACGGGTGGAAGCTGAAGTGCAGAAACCCTGGTCTCTTTCAAATCATGTATCACATGGTCTCTTTTTAATCAAATTTCATCATATCTACTAATTATGTTATATTCAAAATCAACTATGTAGTTTATAGTTAAAGGTGGTAAAATACAATGATTAATGCTGTATTAAGCTGAAAAATAATGTAAATGCTCAGCCCTTTTCATGTTGATGAAAACATAAATTGCATACAGTTGAAAACGTGACTGTGAAAATGTACTTACGTGTTTTGAAATGTTCGAGCTTCTGGAGTCTACGTTGTACCTACAGGAAAGCAGATACACAAACAGAAGTTAGCTTAAAATGTGTACCAAGGCGAGCTAACACACACACCAAAGCCTGTGCATCCCTAAATGTATTTTCTGTTAGCTTAAAAGGCAGCTTTGAGTGGATCAAATGGAAAATGAAACCAATTGAAAATTTTTGGTTGGACATACACAGTATTTGTAAATGAAGGTCATTACTGGATTCATATTCAATAGATCCAGTAATACACTTATCCTACACATTCGTTTTCACATTTTCCCATTCTTGTTGTCAAGGGGTACTAGTAAACTGAAGATAAACTAGAAGCTCCAGTGAAATAGTCATGTAAAGCAAAACAAACCTCTTCACACATGATTGACATATTTTGTGGATTTCAGTGTTCATTCATTTTGTATTTGAGAGCCAAACAAGGTTTCCTTTTATCCTTTTCATAAAATTGATACCATATTGATGCAGGAAGAAATGAAGAGAGAGAGAAACATCGATTTTCTTTTTGTCTCTCTGGTGGACTCCTGTCAAGCTTTCAAATTTGAGTACAAATTCACATCAGCTTTAATGGCATGACAAGCACTTGGTATTGCCAAAGCGAACAAAGATTAATACACAATTAACAGTGGGAATAATAGTTCAAATAAGTACCATTTTACACAGCCGTCCTATTCATTTGGACAGACAGACCAAAAGCACTTGAGGTGATAGGGAACTACAGCCTTAGCAACAGGTTGGCGCCACACCCTTCCTCCCCTCCCCTGAAACACCCGTATCTCCCTTTGTACCTAAGGCTGGGTCAGCAGGCAGAGTGTTCTATTATGTTCTGAGCATTCCATCTGTTCAACAGGAAGTTCCCTCTACCTCCTACCTAACCATCCTCCAGCTTAACTGGCTCAATCTCTCGCTCCCTCTCACATCAAGCAATGTGTGCTGTGCGTTCTGGTGCAATAAGCCCACTGTGCATCACCCAGGGGGCTGCGCATTGGTGGCGGCTGAGTTTCCACCAGAACTGTGAAGCACATTGAGATCATGATATGAAAAAAGCAATATATTAGTGTTATTATTAGCTAGCCTGCACTACAGTACAGTAGACCTCCTCAAGCCATGTGTCAGTCCGTATGCTGTACACAGGGATACTGCCTAACCTGCTCTACAGTACAGTACATCTCCTCTACGCAGATATCTGACTTACACTGCACACAGGAATGTTGGCTAACCTACTCTACAGTAACAGCACTCCTCAATCTCCTCAATAGATGAGGAGTTTCATTGATACACTTAAGCTGCCATAGGACTGGGACCTGTTGTGGTTTTCAAATCCTGTCAGTGCAATAAAGCACAATATTTATTGACTTGTTTTGTTCTTAGCAGCTTACGTTTTCTTTTTATCAGGGCAAAAATGGAAAGAGAAAGAGGTTTTTCTAAAAAATAAAAAATATTTCATGAACAGCAATACTATCTTGCTGTTCCTGAACGTTTCTCTCCCTGTTCTCTTTTCTCGCTAATAAAACTTCCTTGGTTTGGTCATAAGACCCCTCTAAGTCGTTTCTCAGTAGAAATGCTTTTTTTCCTGTTCGACAAAGCAGTGTCCCACTCTATTCAGATCAGCTAGTTATTCTACTTTGTCAGAAGGGATTTCACTCTCCCACGCACATTCGTCATGGATTTCTGAACAAGGGAAAGTACGCAAGCACAGGTTCTTTTTTTTGCCTTGCTTTAAAGGGGAGCGTTGACCTTGCCAACACCTGTTTCCAGTAAACTTTTCTTAGACTTTGCGAAGTCACTGAGCGAGAACAATTAAACCCAGCAATGCTTGCTTTCGAGAATTAATTAGGAAAGCTTTCCTTGTCCAGGCATGACGGCTTTGTTTCGCAGTGTGAGGGCAATTTTTTTTAAAGGGTAATGTTGAATGAAACAGTAATTCAAATCTAATTTTACTTCACATTATGCTCTGAAGAAAGGAAAGTTCCAGCATGCATCGCACAAAAGAAAAATCCCAGCAATAATGCACATAAAATGCAAATATAGGGGATCAGTGCAACAGTGCACATTATAGCAAATATAGTGGACAAACAAAAGTGGACATTACAGCAAATGCAACTGTCCTTTATTGCTGCGTTGTGTTTTCCTGATTGAAGTGATGGCATTTAGCCATGAACAGCCAGCAGATATTGTCATGTACTTGTTGAGCTAGCACACAGGGTAGAATGATAAGGCATGCATCACACATGGCTTGCTGTACAATCGCGATAGCTAACATCTGGTACGTAATTCAAAGATATAACAAAAAACATGCACAACAAAATCACATAACTTCTCACATAGGTTCCGGAATGTACTGTTATATCAATAAATCTAAATCTAAGGAACACCAGGATACACTGCTTACTATAATCCAGGACATTTTAGTTTTAATCCATGTAGTTTTAATGGTAAATGGGCTGCATTTATATAGTGCTTTTATCCAAAGCGCTTTACAATTGATGCCTTGCATTCACCAGAGCAATTAGGGGTTAGGTGTCTTGCTCAGGGACACTTCAACATGCCCAGGGCGGGGGATCGAACCGGCAACCCTCCGACTGCCAGACAAGCGCTCTTACTTCCTGTGCCACGTCGCCCCTATGGTAATGGTTTCATACATGTGATCTCACAGTATAAAATGTAATAAAATTACTTTAAAAAACTCAAATGTATAAAATACCCTTAAATACAAGCTGAGAGTGTGCATTTTAACCGCATGTGAGTTGTTTGATTACAAATCTAATATTGTCCAGTAGCCAAATTGAGCCAAATCAGGAAAAAATATGTCTTTGTTCCAAACGTAATGAAGCTCACTGTATATAGAACAGATGAATTAAAAATATAATCATGCTTCTGGAGATTGTGTCTCACAAGTAACTTACATAGCTAATGCACTTCTCTCTCTCTCTCTGTCTCTATCTCTCTCAATGTTTCTATCTCTCTCTCTCTCTCTCTGTCTGTCTCTCTCTCTCTTTCTCTCTCAGTCTCCCTCTCTCTCTCTCCCTCTCTCTCAGTCTCCCTCTCCCTCTCTCTCTCTCTCTCTCCATTACTGTGTAATATTCTGCACCTCTCTCCCTCCTGTAATCTCCCACCTCCTCTCCAGAACAGGGGAAGCTGCCTCTAATGTTCTCAGATCAAATTACTTTCTGCCTTAGTGAAAATGTGGGTGCTCCACGGCAGAGCAGCACTGACCTGAAATTGCATGCACTGCTTTAAAATTTACGTGCAAAATGGCCGCACCGCCCTTCTAGAAATTCTCCCCGCGTCGTGTCCGCTGGCCGACATGCAGCTGAACTACATGGCAGTGTTTTATTTATCTGTGCGAGTTTCTGAAACACGCTGGTTTAATCATTACCACTTTGAAAACTTTCCTCCCCTACTGTAAAAGCTTTCCTACAGAAAACACAGTGCTGCAATCGAGAGAGAACTGGACGCCGTCTAAATCAACATGGCGTCGCTGTGCCAACACTACACTCAGGGAAGGACATCTGGGGAAGATGGATCTGAAATACTTCATCTAATACTATATAACTAATACTGCATGAAAGGAGGGAGACTCCTCCAAACCTCTGCTAACAGCAACCACACACAAGAGTGTGTGGTTGCTGTACACTGTAACATTTCTCTCTTATTTCCTTCAGTTGTATTACCCCAGCATGAATTATATTACATTACATTTAATTGGCAGACGCTCTCATCCAGAGTGACATACAATAAGTGCATATCAAAGATCACAAGAACAGCCCCAAGACACAGGTCTTATAATGTATAATACTCATTATGTAACAGTTATCCATAGTCATTAGCATAATGTCCAAGCATAGGCTAGGTCAGAAAGTTATGGTAAGTCAAACTAGGAGGCATGACGACGAGCTATCAAGCTAATGATACAAGTGTAATATAAGCTCTGTACAGAGATACAAGTGTAACATGATAGTGCTAACAAGTAATAAGAGCGATCCTAGATTGAGAGTGCCCTGCAGAGTAATGATAGTTAGTCCAGGTACAGTCGGAAGAGATGCGTCTTCAGACCATGGCAGAAGATGGGCAATGACTGAGTGGTTCGTAGAGGAATGGGGAGTTTGTTCTGCCACTGGGGAGCTAGGATGGAGAAGCTCTGTGATTGGGACGAGCGAGAACCATTCACCCAGATAGCAGGGAGTGCAAGTCGCAGCAGGTCAAGCTGGCATGTAGAGATGTAGGGTTGGAAAACAGAACATATTATCATAACACAGACACACACACACACACACGTGCGTGAACACACACACACACAGACATGTACCAACACACACAAACAAATACACACGCGCACACACAGGCACATTCCCTCACACAGACTCAATGTTAAAGGAAGCGCTGCTTATGATCTCTGATGATACTGCATTACAGAACGGAAGGACGGAGCGGCACTTGCTCCGAGCCACAGAAAGCACCACAAGCCGAACAGGAAAGAAAGCCGCGCAGAGAAAACAGGTCGATAGATATTGACTGAAACGCGCGACTCATTCAGCCCAGTTAGCGCAGAACAGGGAGAATGTCAAGGATGAGCCTTTCAGATCAGGAAAATGGACTTGAGCTAACCAGACCAAACAAAGAAACAACGATCTAAAAAGTCATCTCAGCTTCCCTCCGCCAATAATGACACTGAGCTACAGGCTCAAGATGTATCAGATAGATACATTTAAAGCTACATTTATCATGGTAATAGAGCATCTTCAATACATGACAATTTACGACAATACATGTATATATTACTGTTGCAAACAGAAAAATCAGCCGAAATAGGCAATCCTATCCGAGGCTGTGGACTGTGTTACACCCATGCCCACAGTAAGCTGAGCCAGGTCAGGACAAAGGCTAGGGTGCATGTGCCAGCAATACTTCTCTCAAACACTCTTCCTCACTTCGAATTTTTTCAGGTGTGATATATTTTGTCAATAATAGAAATCATAAGTTAAAAATAACTACATAAATTTCAATAAAAAAGGATGACTTAAATATGTAATGCATACATTACATCTAATTACATCAAAGGACTAAATTCGCATAAAACAATTGTTTTCTCCATCTTTTTTTCTGTCCTGCTTAATATCAGGTTGACAAACGCAGTTCTCATTGCGATGCCGTTATCTGGGTGCTGACTGAGTACTCAAATCAGAGCACCTCAAGTTTTGTGTTGCAGACTAATGAAATGCCTCTGGCATTTCCAATTTCCATATTTACCAAGTCAATGTGCTGTAAAGCTGTGTAGTATAATGGGGTGGAGCTTGGGTAAGTAAAGATCTAAAGATCATAGGTTCAATACCCGGGTTGGACTCTGCTGTTGTATCTTTGGGCAAGGTACTTAACCTGCATTGCTTCAGTATCCAGGTGTTTAAATGGAGGCAATGTAAATGCTGTGTAAAAAGTTGTGTAAGTCGCTCTGGATAAGAGCATCTGCTAAATGCCTGCAATGTAATGTAACGTAAAATATATAGGAGCACCCCAAAAATATAGGAAAACAAAGTATAGTCTTCAGAGTTCTAACTCTGACACAATAATGAACAATCAACACATTTACATTTCAGCATTTTGCAGATTCTTGAATTCAAAGATTTTTATAGCTGGATATTTTTTAGCAATTTAGGTACAGTAAGTGCCTTGCTGAAGAGTACAACAGCAGTGGCTTGGCTAGGAATCAAATTCACAGCCCTGCAGTTACAAGCCTGGTTCCCCCTGACCCCCACCCTACACTACCACCACCCTACACCACCGCCCGTGCACTTCTCCGACCACCATCTCAGCTGCGCCCAGTCAGTCGGCGTCTGCTCGAAGCGGAGCCAAACTAGATATTTCTCTCCACGTTTAAACTGCAGTTTTAAAGAGTGTTAACAGCATTTATAATTTACAGCCCCGTCACACACCATTTTCCATATTATTCTCTCTCTGTCACACACACACACACACAGGCTATAGAGAGAAAAATACAACCTTTTTTTTTTTTTTTTTACAAATTACTTACTATGAAAGATTTATAATTACAGAACAACCTCAAAACTCATTACTGAGGTAATACAAGTTCCATTGCTTTAAACTGGACTATTATTGTGCGGGGGGGGGGGGGGGTACATAAAAATGCTATCAGTATAAAAGAAAATGTAATGAATATATGATGAAGGTAAAAAGAAAACCGTAAGAGAGATGGGCTTCAGAGGAGAAAAGAGAGAACAGTTCTAGGTCAGGTGGAAAAAAGAACCAAACTCCTCAGGGTGTCAGATGTTCAACACTAGAGCCTCATCTAACGTCGAACAGGAAAAATGAGTGCTTACCTCCAACAGTAGTCTTAAAACAGGCCTGTCAAACTCTGTGGAGCTGTATGGAGCGTTCCCCAAACCTCTTGATTTTTTACATTAATCAATTAAATCATTTATACTATTTGACCTCTGTCCCCATTTCCACAAGCGATAAAATCTTGTGTTGCTTGAGCTGCTGCCCATCCACAGTGCACCAAGGACCTATTTTGAAAGGGTGTACAGGGAAAGACGGGAACCAGACATTTAAACCATTTCAAATGGTCTGAGTAGAGAAAGGGGAAAACTAAAGGAGCAGTGCTTCGCACCAACACCCTAGGCTAACCTCCCCCCCCTCACTCCCATCTTTGCAGTCATTTTAATGTATTCTCCTAACTCCAAAAATATAAATTACATTACATTACAGTAAATTAGCCGATCCTAGTATCCAGAGAGACTTAACATTTCTACACAATATCCATTTATACAGCTGGCTATATACTGAAGCAATTCAGGTTCAGTGCCTTGCTCAAGGGTACAATTAATTAAAATGGTATAAAATATGGTGTATTTGTCATCGAAAGGTAAATATATCTGCCATCCCTTTATATTGGTTTCCCTTTACTTCTTTCTCTCCGCAGGTTCTCAGTCTCTCTGTTTTCTCTCTGTTTTATCTCTGAACCCTCTTTTCAGTTTGTTCATTGGTTCCCCTTTTCTCGCTTTGAAAACCACTGTACTTGTTTTTATTGCTCATAAACGCGATTTTCCCCAAAGGGGGGTGGCTTGGCCTAAACACGTGACATTCTTCACAGGAAACTGCTCAACTAACATCCTTCGATTATAGCGCATTAACATTTAAATGCGAATACTGAAGCTGGAAAAAAATTAGGCCCTCGATTCCAGAATGAAAAATTTGCCGACTGTTTCTGTGTGAAAAGACCACCAGGGCTTCATGTCAGGACAATCTTTTTCCATTTAGGATGATGTCAGCACTAGACCAGCTCATGTACACAACACAACCGTGGCTGAGTCTTCAGGGAATATTTAAAGATTTTAAGTTGCAAATTGCATAAATATAATTGTCCAAAACACTTTCTCTGGAGCGTGTACTGAATAATAGATTGGGAACGTATTTGTGATGAGGCTACATTATTAACTTACAGTATAGCTACCAGCACTTGGAAATTGAGTTTATTACTTATTTATTGTGCTTGATATGTTTCCTATAGTCTCGCATAAATTAGCGAAATAATGAAAGACCACTGTGTGTGTGTGTGTGTGTGTGTGTGTGTGTGTGTGTGTGTGAGTGTGTGAGCGTGCCTGTGTTTGTGTGTACATGTGTGTGTGTGTGTGAATGCGTGCGCGTGTTTGTGTGTGTAAAAAGAAATTTAAATGTAAGGAATGTTAAATGTTTGCTACTCTTTGCATCTTGTAAAAACTCTAAAACACAACCTTTCTCCACTCTCTGTATATGTGTCAGAGTTCTCTCACCCACAGTGTGTAACAGCAGTTCTTTCTGATCCAATTCCTTTGAGCAGTTCAGTTCACAATTCACTCTGGATTTTTACAGGTAGTTATGGTTACAAAATATTGGTTGAATAAATGCTAGAACATACTTTCACAGTTCTATCCGCATAGAATAGCTTATCAGGAATAATAGTAGAAGCACAGATCTGTAGGATATCTAGTTTTAGATTGTCACTTTTGAGAAACAGATGATGTAATTTTACTGGGCAAACTTGCTCTGTGTGATCATAGGAATGTACCAGTTTGCTCTCTATCTGTCCCCCTTGCCCTCCGCGAACATCAAATCCTTGGGCAGTTAGGGTCACCAGAAGGTTTTCTGTTTACAAACCTGGGGTGTCTGTAGTTGTGTCTCCTTTGAAAGTGTATTACTTTATTACCTGAGGACAAGGACATCCAAACTAAGGACTCAGAGCCCCAGCTGGCTAAAGAATGCCCATCAAGGAAAAGCTTCCTTTTAGGTGTGAATGCAATCAGTGACATTTAATAGAGATCACTGATTGAAAATATTAATGCCAATATAGATATCACCTCTGTGCTGAAAGCAGAAACAAACTTCCGTATTTCTCTAAAGAAATATTCAGTAGCTGAGCTGGATTACCTCCTAGCATATTTATGTTACAATGTTCCTCTTAGTAATTTTAATTCACTAACCCATTCTATAAAACCTGAGACTTGCACATAATGTTGATATGTTTTCTACTTGGTTATTTGAATACTGTGTATCGTAACTATATGTTTATTTTATATGTTAAGTTTCAATATTGTGTCTTATTTTTGCTAGTATGTGGCAGGGCACCTCAGAAAAAGAGACCTGGGTCCCAGTAGGGCTTCCTTGCATAAATAAAGTTTAAATAAAATAAAATAATAATAATTACCAAATTAAATTAATATATTTTATATGTTGGATGAGTGAGATGTTTTAGCTGTTGATACACTTTGTTCGGTTATCTTTGTCGAACGTTTAAACAAGGTTGTTAACGCTTAAAACGTCTGGATTCAGAACATAAAAACATTTTACTCATTCCTCACTGCCTGAGATTTAAGCCCAAGTTTTAGCAGGGATAGATAATCTGGAAGAATTGAAAGTGAATTCAGCCTTGAAGGTAGAAATAAATTTTTCTCATCATAATTGTTCTGTATGACCATGAAAGTGCATTTTATTTTCTTAAAAATTGAAGATCGAAATGCAAACTTAGTCATACTTGAAATATTTAGGCGTAATGGTCACGAATTTATTGTCACCTTTAGTCAGGCTGATTGTGAAAAGATTAGATGCATACACAGAAAATGTGCTTGACCGGACGCAAATTAAGTTTCCTAGGCCTTTTGGAATCAACCTGAACGAAACCCAGATAATTACGCACGCTGTCCATTACCCAACTCTGACCGCACTCGACCCAAGGACCGCATCTGCCACACCAGCTGGAATCAAACAACTCTGCCATCTGCATCCCAAACACGGGTATGCTATGAAAGCCACACCAGCTGTATCCGGGTGCCCGAGTGGCTCGGTCAGTAAAGGAACATAAGCCTAGCCCTTTAGCCAAGACCTGCCAAGTATGTGCTCGAGCCTTCCCAGCGTGCAAGAGTCTGTCAGCCAGCCGTCTGTGCCTGCCATCGATCCTCCGCTGTTTTTTTTTCCAGGAAAATGGGCGCTACGGCAGTCGGCTAGCAGCTGTTCGCCAGCTATTTAATGCACTTTTAACAGCTTGACAGTCTCACCGCTAACACTGTACGCCTTGCTGGCAGGGATGCCAAATTTGAAGATTTCTTAAAAGTCATAAATACACAAGCAATTGTCCTTCAACTGTTATAGTTGAATGGGTTTAGCAGAGAAATCTGGGCCTGCATTCATATAGCTCCCAGAATAAGAGCACTGATCTAGGGTCAGTCTTGTCTTTTTGCTCGCAATGGATAAGGTTAGGTTTTGACAGCGCAAACCTGATCCTTTATCAGCCCTGGCCTCTAGTCCATGGCTTATTTAAAACTCTGTATCCCTGGGGTAAGTTTTTCATAGCAGGCTACCTTCGGCACCGGCAGAGGGGCACAGTCAGAAACGACCCGAGCAGCGCCCGCACCCTCATACTGATAATACACAGCACAACTAAGAATCCATCCCTGCCGCACCTGCCATGTTCTCTGTTCTCGTCGGGGAGCCATCATTTTAAATCTAAAAATAATACTATTTTATTTCCACTTTAAATGACGGCGAGGGCGCACGCAGCGAGGGGGAAAGCAATTTCTCAGGCGTAGACACACCGAAGCCCTCTCGCACTAATTATAACCACACACACACACACACACACACACACACAAACGCAGACACACACACACCCAGCGTCATGCCACGCTAGCCCACCACCCGGGGAGCGATCCTTCTTTAATTCAAAGAAGATTTAATATCACTCCGTCATTAAACGACAGCGGCGGCGAGCGCCGGGGAGAGAGAGAGAGACGGAGCTCCTCCGGTATTCGCGCGGCGAGTTTCCGAAGCCGCGCATCGCATTCCTGTCGCGCGCGCCGTGCGGAGAGGCCCTAATGGCCTTAGCGCGCGATGGCGTCGCGCGCGGACAGTGACGAATGCCCCGGTAACGGTGTCTAAATGACCATACGTGACCCGGGTCGACAACGAACGACGCTGAGCCGGTGCGCGAGAGGGGGGACTCGTGAACCAGGCAGGAGCACACACCGCCCCGGCTGGGAAATCATTTTGGGAGCCTTGACCATGCCAGTTAACCTAAAGCGCTGAGCAAATATGCTGTATAATCCACTCCAGATAAGGGTTCCCTTACAAAAAATTGCACATGCTGCAATTTATCGTGAAAATCTAGACTTTAGAAAAAAAAAAATATATATACATATATATATTATTTTACAGTAATGTAGTTTTTTATAATGCACTGAAAAAATTTTTTTATTATGCATACATTTCATCATATATTGTTAATTCCTGCAATGTCCGTTCTGGTTCAATGAATACGTTTAGTTTTCATGAGGGAACACGCAAAAGCAATTTATCTCAGCAGGCCCCCTTTTTCTAATTCCTCTTTCATTCCATTCATCAATCTGCACACAAACCCAATCTTCTGCGGGCTTCTTGCATGCGTCTCATGTTAGGAATACCACACTAGACAGGGACACCGTGACTAAAGCTCACTAATGGGGTCCCGCGCTTTACCCATTAATTATACCGCAGAGTTGCGGGTCCTCAGCGCGGTATCGATCCGTCAGGGCTGCTGAGTGGCAGAATGTAATGATGAAGCGTTCGCTCTGTTGGCGGCGATATCAGTGTGGAACGATAAAGAACCGCGCGCGGTTCACCCCCCCGCTCTGCTCCGGGCCCTGAATGGTCCTCAGGGCTGGTCCCGGGCGCAGGGGTAAGGAGCAGAACCGGAGGAGACCGGACTAACGGCGGTCCCAGTCCCGCTGGGGGACGTGATGGAAGTACAGCGCTGTCGATCAGGTCCGCACACTGGGGACCGCGAGGGTGCTTCACGTCGAAAGTTCCATTTCCAGGCTGTTGAACTCAGGAAGAGTTCAGGTGGAAGCAGGTGTTCATGAGTATTCATTAGCATGGCGGCTGTCAATACCATCGGTTCCGAGGCTAATCACAGTGGATGTGTGAAGAATCATTGTAGTGGACCGTTACCAGCCCAGCTTGGGTGTGTGTGTGTGTGTGTGTGTGTATGTGTGTGAGAGAGAGAGAGACAGAGTGAGTGAAAGAGAAGGGAAAAAGTGACAGAGGGAACAAAGGAGCAAGGTAGAGAGTGAAGAAGGGATGAAAACAGTGAAAGAAAAAGGATGGGGTGGGAATAGAGACAGAAAGAGGTAGAGAGTAAGAAAGAAAATAACTTCTCATTTTAACTGCAGCTCTCCAGAGGATGTGCAACCTATCGGTTTCATCTCATGGAAAAGATTTTAGTAATTCCTAAAGTACAGGACTTAAGTGTGCGTGTGCGTGTGTGTGTGTGCGTTTGTGTGTGCATACATGTGTGTATGTACACATGTATGTTTGTACGTATGTGTGTGTGTGCAGGGGCTTCTCTGGTGGAACTATATGCCCAGATGCCCAGAGTTTTTATTTTCTTACTGGAGTGGAAGAAAACATCAAACTCTCAGAGCAGAACAGGCAAGAGCAAACGCACACAGAGAGAGGGGAGGAGGGTGCAGCCGGGCGTCACTCACACATCAAAGCGCAGATTCTGCTTCTCCTCAAAGAAGAAGTCCAGCACAAACTTGCGCACAAAGTCCGGGTTCAGCGTGTTGTCGATCACCTCCGTCCTGCCAAACTACAGTTGGGAAACGGAAGAAACACAGACAGACACAGAGAGAAAAAGAGAGAGAATTAGGGGAGGAGAAAGATACGGAGAAAACAAAGAGGAACACTTCAACGATCCGCGTTCATCGGCGCTAACGTGGCTATTGCTGCCTGTAACCCCCGGCTCACAGCAGGGTTGACCCCCTGAGGCGGACAGCGAGTGGAAAAGAGCTCGGTGGTCCTGAGCACGTATCGACCAGGTCCCAAATTCCCCTCTCTCTCCTGAAATAAGGCCCTGAGCCCCCATGGGCCAGATGGGCCCAGGGTAAGCTCTGACAGCAGAGAGTAATGAGGTATTGATCGCGGTGCTGCTTCACTGCCCAGCCCGTGGCCTCAGTGTCTAGCATGCATGATCCCTCCAATCAGCCGTGACTTCCAGCCCATTATTGGCCCTTTGTAGGGGAATTTGGGGGATCCAACTTGCACTATGGACCACAGACGTGGTGTAGGGTTAGGTATCCCCATTTTTTGTGGAGGGGTGGGGGACACTCTTTAAATAAAAAAATTATGAACTTTTAAGTTTGTTGCCAGAGGGGAGAGAAAAGTATTATTAAAATTATTTTTATCAAGATACTGCAACGCTTCACAAATGGACCAAGTACTGCCACTTTCAAATACTGACAGAGGGTGAATGAGTTCCCATATCTGTCCAGATTTGACATTGTTGGAGTTGATGATTGCCATAGTGATGCCACAGGTGGCTCCTGTCTTTCAATGTAAGAGTTTTCTCTGCATCCGTTTCTCACAGCAAAGTCTGACTTGCTACAATGACCTTCCTTTCCTGTCTCACTGCTCACTCCAGTTAGTAGTGCCACCCCCCCGATGAGTATGGCTTGGTCTCAGCAGCACCAGTAAACCCCCCCCCCCCCCCCCAGCGAGTACCGTCTGTGAAATCACAAATGAGGGATCACCTCCACAGACCCCACCCCAGCACCCCACCACTCAGGACAGAGGAATGATTCCTGCTTCACAAATGTCATGGATATTTCTTTTGTGTTCTTTGAATAATTCCAGTCCTGAAGATGAAAACTCTGTGTTGCAAATATTCTGATATCAGCCTTCTACTGCACACCTGTGTGTAGTTAAGCACTTTCTCCAGTCTTTTACCCCTATACTGGATACACCTGGAGGTCCAATTAAACCAATTACACAACGACGACTCAGAATTAAATTATCCATGAAAATTCTATTTGGTTGAATCCACCAGAAATGCATTGTAGAAGGATACCTAAGATTTGAAAATGTTCCCATTAAGTACTCAGCTCAAGACTACAAGGCAGTGTTCCGCCAGGCAATCAAACCAGCAGCTACTGCACTACAAGCCTCACCAATGGTGATACGCTTATGACAACACGTGAAACAACGACAGATATAAAAACACAATAAACGATGTGTCTGCTACCAAAATTCAGTTTCATGTTAATCTCACAGGATCTAAACAAAGATATAATTTCTGAAACAATTACAAGCAGGTATGGGTAATCATTTTTTAAACTGATAATGACACATTTTATTAGTTTAGTAGTAGACAATGTAACAGCACACAATGAGCAGTGGTGTAGTGGCAGTATTACTGTGATGAGAGTAATGGAGTTTTCACAACACTAGAAGTAGAAGACTTAGTAGCATGAGTTGGAGTAGTAGTAAGGGGTGGTAGTAACAGTATTGTTAAAATAGCAGCAGTTGTAGTTGTGTAAGCATATATAAGCTAATATGTGTCCATTTCTATCAGTACCAACACATCAAACAGTAAAACATGTGTCATGGTTACACCATGAGCAGAGCCAGATTATTTCCCTCCGTAAATGACATCGATTGACCATTCTTCCCATTTTCACATAACTCGCTTGTCAAACCACAGGCCGGTCTGGTTGCCCGATCTTAGTCATGAGAAGCATGCATTGTTAGTCCAAAATAAGTAGGTTAGCCTCCACACCGCCTCCCACAGAGATCCGCACAGCGTGCGGCTCGGCACTCTGGAGAAGGGCTAATGAACACGCTCTGGTCGCTACGGAGACGGGGGGAGGGGCTTTTTACCCACCTGGAACTCCAGATCGTAATTAGCAATTAGACGGCGAAGCTCTCGAACAGATATTTTTTCCTCCACTTTGGAGAACGCCGCATCGTGCTATGCTTTCTTTTTTTTACTGAAACGGCGCAACAGAGTCCGAGTCGAGCTTCCTGAGACTGCCAGTTTTAAACGTGCCGTTACCACTTTTCACGTGACTGAAAAGCCGGCTTTTCTCTGGAAAGGTTCACCATGCCATCACTTCAACGGCAGCCCTGCTCAAAGTGTTAATGTTATGAGGTATTAGGTTTTTCCAACATCAGAATGAAAAGGATAATCCTGCATTGTCATTTAGAAACTTCACACTGAGCTGGCAACTCCAGAAAGTTGTAGGTTAGAATACCAGGTGGGGCACTGCAGTTTGTGCACATGGGTAAGATATTGAGCCTGAATTGCCTCAGCAAAATAACCAGCTTTATAAATGAATCTTATGTAAAATAACTAATACATAAAAAATAAAATGTGAAGTGATGAAAGACTGAAAGTGATGAATAAAACTGCTAAATGCTTAAAATCTAAATATAGTGTAAAATGTATGTGGGCGTCTGGGTGAAATTTGACCATTTGACCATCATCCCACGCGGATGATGATTTTATTTAAAGTATGCATGTGATGGCATCCTATATTATACTTCACATGTATGTACATTCATGTATTCCCTTGTATTAACTTTTTCACTCTGTTTCCCCCTTTTTTTACTTTTCTCCAACTCTTAGAGTACTATCATTTCTCAGTAGAAAACCAGATAATAGCCAAAATACCCAACAAACGTTTATGTGCAATCTTCCTCCCCCTTTCATTGTCTCTGTGAGTCTCGATCCCTGCTGTCATTCCCTACACAATCAAATGCTGAATAGCTATCTGCTTTCAAACACCCCCCTTGCTAAACACCTATCCCAGCATCTGTAAGCAAACCCAGGCACGTAGTGATACTCCCTGGGACCTAACGGATTAGGCAAGAGCCTGCCACAAATAGTTCACATTCTTTCAGCTACCATAGATCGACATTGCCATCTTTTGCATGTCGAAGGTAACGACGGCCTCTCATTGTCCACTATGAAATAGCTAAAGTAAGATTTTTGGGTGGTAAATTAATGTAGCTTTGAAATATATTGCCACCATGGTTATCATTGTTGACAAAATAATACTATAATAAGCCTATGATTGCACATTTAAAAATTATATTTGCATTTATTTTAAAACATGTTTTTGACATTTCAACTAGCTTTAACCAGGAGTAAGCAGTCTTGGTATGCACTTGATTGGTAGGCCAAGACAAGTAGAGATACAGTATGTAAAAATTATTTTCATATCTAACATATTTCCATAACTAATGATCTTTATAATTTCCATCAAAAAATCTGGACAATTAGTTTAAATATTTGTGAGCCTGGCATTTTTTGAGCGTGCCCGCTTAATCAGAGGGCACGCTCAGTTAGGGGCGCCCCAGTCGGTAGATTATGTACCTTTCACTCGATTTAAACTGGCCCTTTCTGGCAGGAGGCTACCAACCTGTCGCTCTGACGCAGTGGCGACAAGTGGCAATAGCAAAACAAGCGCATATGACATAAAAATAAGCTCATGAATGCACTCTCAGGAAAAAAGGTAAGAAAATGTGCCTGTAAAGGTACACATGCTAACCTCTGGGGTCGAAACATTTACGTGGACAAAATTATACCCTTTGCCAGCAATACATAATCAGACACTGATCTGATGGGTGCCCAGGGGAAGCCATAGCCACCCAGCACTGAACCAGCCCACCCCAGTGCCACACCACTTGCCATCACATTTTCAGAGCATAAATAAAAAATTTTGAGGTGGAACCATATGTAAAGTCGCAGCATAATCAGAACGAGATGATAATGCCAGTTTAAATTTGGTTCAATTCATATCACAGGAATTGTCATATCGTTCTGTCATGTTGACGCTAAACGCATTTTTTTTTTTGCTAACCAGCTTGATTGCTAGGCGAGTATCTATTAATTACTCCATGAATGTATTAATTTAGGGAAAGTAGTGGGTGTTTGTAGGTATAACTGTTATTTTTGTGGTTTATCTAGCAAGCCATGCAGGAAAATACAAGCTAGCCAACGTTTTTCATTCAGCAGACATAGTATAGTGCATTCTAAAATTCCCCATCTGTGTATTTTAAGTGGTCAGTCTAGATAAGCGAAGTCCCTGGACTTGGATAATTTTGTTGATCGCATCACTAGAAACCACAACAATCACAGAATACAGCTGTTGTAAGGAACTGGAACATCACTGATTCATTCTAATTCATTCATTGAAAATGAGTCCAAATCAAAATGAAGAAATAAAATGCACTATGTAAACAACTGTCTGTATTTCGTATACCTGTATACATAGGCATGCCATGAGATGTGTATAGTGGTTCATGAATCCAAATCCAAATGAATTCAACTGGTAAAAATTGTATTTTTTAATACAATACATTTCTTTATTGGGCTATTATGATTCATTTTCCAAAAAAAGCAATGCATTCAGAATTTTGAAATTGGGCACCTCTTGGTCTGGGGCTGTTTTCATGGTTTGGGCTCGCCCCTTTGTTCCAGTGAAGGTAAATGTTAGATCTACAGCATACAATCACATTCTATACGATTCTGTGCTTCCCCAACTGTTTGGGAAAGGCCCTTTCCTGTTTCAGCATGACAATGCCCCAGGGCACACATCAAGGTCCATATAGAAATGGTTTTTGTCAAGAACGGTGTGGAAGAATTGGACTGGCCTGCCCAGTGCCCTGACCTCAACCCCATCCAACACCTTTGGGATCAATTGGAAAGCCAACTGTGAGCCAGGCCTATTATCGCCCAATCACTGCCTCATCTCACTAATGCTCTTCTGGCTGAATGGAAGAAAATCCCTGCAGTAATGCTCCAACATATAGTATAAAGCCTTCCCAGAAGAGTGGAGGTTGCTACAACAGCAAAGGGTGGATCACCTCCATATTATTGCCCATAATTTAGAATAAAATGCCGGATGTCAGGTGTCCACACACTTTTGGCCATATAGTGTACATTGCTTATGGATAGCCCCTTATTTTCAGAATACAATTCTTGTAAGCTAATTGTAGAGGTTTACATTTTTCAAGAAAATAAATACAAATTGAATTCTATATGTACACAGTTGTCTGTCTTTTGTAATAAATCATTTTAATGGCTAAATGTCATTATGGCTCACTTTCAAATGTTTTTTTAAAATACTTATTGATTATAAGGTTGACCTTCTCATTAAAGGGGACTTCTTTGAACGATCTATTTGTCTAACTGTCTGTATTCCTGAAGATACAGCAACAGAGAAGGAGCTTATTATGCAGTTAACAAGGAACCTGAACATCTGCTTTCATGGCGCTTGTAATACTCAGCCATAGTATAAGCTTATTCTTATCACTGTATCTTCGGGGATTGAAAAAACACATGGAATATTTGACACGCAGAATATTATGTTGTCTATTCCACCACAGCCTGAATTGATGGACTGGGTTTGTAAGGATGTGTTTATATTTGATATATGTTTGAATAGATGGGTGGCACTGCCTGGTCCTTTGTGTACCAAATATTGTAGTTATGTGCTGTAGGTGCCTAAAATAGCACATTTTTTAATAGATGGACACGTTTTTACGTTCATATTTCTGTGCCACCTACAGGTCCCATCCCGACCTCCCCATTGAAAATGTCCTGGCTCTGCCACTGCACATAATTCATTTGTATCTTTTTTGCCTACAAAAGCTACTTTTTGCTACCAAAATAGAACATTAATGTACTTACAGGGTACATTTAGGAAATTTCTTCCCTAAAGAACAAAAATGTACCTCCAGTGCACCTTTATTTCAGAGGTACAATACAATTTCAAAATGTATTATAACGAAAAGCTTTTGCAGACCCAAGAAAATTGTTTAACTGTTTAATTTTTTTCCATCAAGAAATCACAAAATGCCAAGTTTTTGTGCTCAACCCCTCTTTTAAATAATATAAAAATTAATTCATGAGTCAAGGTTATTTCTGCTTTTTTTGTTGGAAAAATGTTCAAATTTCATTTTCATGAAATCATATTGTTAGGTTTTAACAAAGACTGACCTAACATTAGTGAACCAGACACATTTCTGATACTTGCTCATTCATTATTTCATTAATCCAAAACCTCAAACTAATCAAACCAGCTGGTAAATAAACCAGCTTAAACCGAAAGTAGACCAATCCTTTACATAACCGCACTGAAAATCACATTCCCCAAATGAGGTAATTTATTAAAACGCTAACAAAATGTGCGTCGTAGTACGACATAAGCTAACTTTATCTCATACTACTATATTAGCTAACCTTACCTCATGGATGCACCAAAAGAATGACGAGAGGTAGGCCTACAGCTAAGGCTACTGTCTCCTCATCCATGACGTGAGTTCATCTAATTCCATTCAGTACCACTGCTGCGCTGAGGGAAAAGGATCCGTGCTGAAAGCCCTCACTGCCGGTATGGATTTCACCGGACCTCACTTTCGCACCAGATAGCGAGAGCACGCCGACAGTGTTCCACGTGTAAAATTACGACAGTTGCGTGGACCTATGTGACTGTGTTTTTGTCCATACCTCGCTGCTTGCTTAAAAAATAGCTTAACTACTTTTAAAAAACAATTAGCTTACAAGTAGTTGAGTATGTTGTCTGGCTTGCATTAGTATGCCAGACAGCATTTACTTTGCTTCACAAATTGTTTTACAAACTTCTTTATTTTGCTAATTGCAGGGGTCTGCTGATTTTCAATCAATCCACGCGTAAATCTTACACATCCAAAGTATGGTTATACACTCCCGTCCTCAAAGTTCTAACTCCCCATCCACTGCTACAAACTCCCCATTCATCACTGGCATTGCAGATCTATCAGGGGTAGTGCAACCCTATTTGTGTCATGACATCTCCAAAAATCCCGGAAGAGCAGGAGAGAATTGTCGGAGCATGCTGACCCAACTCCTATCACCATTTTTTTTTACAATCACTTCATGAATACACCGGAGGAAGAAGAACAGCTTTGTCATTTCCCTGCAGGCCAGAGACGGCTCTGGGCCAATCACGGCACGCTGTGCGTCCAGCTGATTACATCTGTACCGGTCTGCCAAAAATATCCTTTCTACATAGTGGGGGGGGCAGAGGTGTGTGTGTGTGTGTGTGTGTGTGTGTGGGGAGGGGGGGTTCTCACCACAGAGCTTCCAGGGGCTGTGAGCCTCAGGCCCACAGTGCAGGCTGTATGGGGGTGGGGGTTCAGGGGTTGTGGCCTCAGGTTATATGTGGGGGAGTGGGGGTGTCCACGTGAGGTGCTGCCAAACCCCACGCTGTAAAAAAATATTTAGCCTCTCCAAACTAAAAAATGTAAAGTTACGGGTTCAATAACTCTTAAATTTGCCAAACTTTAATGTTTCAAAATTCTGTAGATTACAAATTCTAAGCTCCAGTAACAAGCCTTTTATGTTGGCACAGCAACCGTAAATAAGTTAACACTTTTAACACTAGAATGGCCAGAGGCCAAGCCATCAGGTATTTAGATTTTAAAATGAAAATTACTTCAACACCATAAATGCAGTAATGTCCTGCTTCCATGAATTGTTCTAAATATTTTGGCTAAAAATCATTTTAACATTTTTTTTTTTTTTTTTTAAATCAACTCAGTAAAGAAACACAGGCAGTGTGTACCATTTTCTTCACAAAACCCCCTGCCAGGCAATAGGCAGCAGGTGTTGGTACCCAGGTGCAAATGTCTCGCTCTCTCCTCCGGCATGCTATTCAGCAGCTGTATTACAGATGCTCTGATACAAACTGCTTGATCAAGTGCTATCAAAACTAATGATGCACAGATAAACACTCACAATTCATTTGAAGAAGACTTTAGAGTGGGGATAAATAATTGTGGGCTTTGCAGTCTTAGGAATGACTCAAGAAAACACATGGTTTCATGATCTTTATGAAATGAGGTTGCTGTGGTTGCAAACATCATTGCTGTTATACTGAACAAGCCTGACTAGTGAAGTAAGTTCCCTTTAAATTTTGAGTATTTGATTTTTTTTACAGTGTATAATCAAAAACAAACAAATGTGTAAGAGTCACAAAATAGCACACATCATCACGTGAAAAACAGGGCAGCAGTTTTGCATAACAGATGTGTGTAACAAACTGATGTGTCCACCCCTGTGTGTTCTTGTCCTGATGAAGGGGGCAGTAAACAGTTATTACTTTTATTTATTTATGCTTAAGATGTTTTTAATGATACTGTAAAACAAATAATAAAAGTACTAATACAATTTCAAGATTCGATGTTTGTTCTGTCGCGGCACAGCGGTTCAGTGAATAGCGCTGTTGCATCACAACAAGAAGGCACTGTGCTTGAATCCTGGCAGGCCCAGCCTAACACATACAGGGATGGGCTCCAGCCCCAACCTTGATTAGGACTGGCATAGAAGATGGATGGATGGCTTGTTTATATATTTATTTGTTTTACCCTACATAAACCTCTGTAGTTTAGTATTTATTTACGGCTCGTCACCAAAGCTTAGAATGTGTAATCCAAAGAACCTTAAACCTTGAAGGTTGAGCAAACTTAAAAGTGCGAATGGAAACCCTTACTTAAAATTTTTATTTTTAAAGTTTGGTTTTAGTTGACAAAAAGTGTAGCACCTATCATGTATACAGCTTTGTGCTTTACAGTTCAGGCTAAAATAAGAGATATAATAAAATAAGTCATTTAATAAACAAAAAAACAAAACATTAATATCAATAAGAAAAAATAAGTTAATTAAATTTATAAGGATGAGATTTCTACATTTAAAAACTTAAATTTCACTTCAGAATAAAACATACAAAACATTTTAATGAAGAAACAAAATTGCATCAAATAATAGCATTCTTAATAAAAAAAAAAATTAATTGAATGCTAAATAAAAAAAAAAAAGTTTTTAAAATGATTTTAAAGGAAGACAGACTTGGTGGCTTTTACCTCACCAGGGAGAGTCTAGTTCCAGAGATTAGGAGCCTGAACTGAGAAGGCAAGTCCTCAGTCTGTAATCTAGTGAGGAGATCTCTGTTTGGCTTATTGTGGTTATTCTCATTTTAGATTTTTCTCTGGTAAATATCACAGTCATTGTTAGCGGAGTCCCGTAAAGACACAGTTTCAGAGCTAATCTGACAGCGGGACACAGGCAATTATTATTATGATTTTTTCTTTAGGAAAAACCCTCTCAGAAAGGTAACCTTTCTATTTCATCAAATTCACAGGACTGCTGACTCCACAGAACAATCCATATATTTCCCTTTTTTTGATTTTTTTGGCAACAGTGAGCGTGCTCAGTTGGCTGCTGTTTAATTGGGGTTGGTGCTTTGATCAGGCTTGTCACGTTATACAGAGGGGGGTGTCACCTACCCCACCCCCCCATGGCCTGCTTGTTGAGCAGGGACCCACACAAACAGGGTGGGGGAGGAGAAAAAAAAAATCATCCCCAAAACTGCCACTCTGGCATCAATGATCATATGGTCTCTAAAGTAAAGTAAATAATAATGTAGGACTGTTGTAAGTTAGACTGTTAAACGTACCTATACATCATTATTATTATTATTATTATTATTATTATTATTATTATTATTATTTAGGTATGCATATGTCACTTAGCATTGTTGTAGTTAATGGTGTTGTCTCATACTTTGCATAATTTGGATGAGCCTTCAAGCAGCACTAATCTACATAATTATTATTATTATTATTATTATTCCTTGGTAATAACAATAGCAGTAGGAGTAGCATTGGTAGTAGCAGTAAGAGTTATAGTAGGAGGAGCAGTAGCAGTAATAGTAGCAGTAATGGCAGCAGTGATAGTAGTAGGACTAGGAGTAATTGCAGTAATAGCTGCAGTATTGTTCACTACTAAGAACCTTAGTAGTCCTAGTGTTATTGATAGAAAAAAATCCTATCGCCCGTGAAACAGTGCATAAATGTAGTCAGTGCTCATGAAAGTAAGAGGGGTTGTTCACTGAGAGGCTACATGCCTAGATGGATGTCTTGTTTTGGAAGAACAGCAGCATCTCAGTAAAACACCGCATTGAAAATCTGCCGGAAAATTAGCACACAATATATTCACTTGGCATCCTGCGGAGAGGCTTGCTTTCAAAATTACACTTGCCACGGACCAAACAATACAATCTAATTACGGATAAATATTAATGAAGAGCAGGAGGATGATATTGTCATAGCCCCCAGGAATAAATCAAACTGTAATGCAGGTACTGTAATTAAACAGGCAAGTGAACTTTGAACTCACCTCCCTCCACTCCTTGGTCCCAATGCCCTGGACGTACAGAACCACAACTGTTGAGAGAGGGAGAGGGAGAGAACGAGATAAGGAGAGGAAGAGGGAAAGAGAGAGAGATGGATCATTTATTAATACACACTTAAATAAATACAATAACGTCTTGCTATTGTCCCAGTTTTTACTGATTCTGTGTGAGTGTGCATGTTTAGATATATTGCTGTACACTTTACACAATATTTACTAAAAATTGAGACAACATTGTACAGTTTTACAGTCTCTCTCTCTCTCTCTCACACACACACACACACACACACACACGCAAGCAATTTTGGTCAGCCAAGAGATCTCACACCCAGTACTGTATGAAATTTCACAAACGACTGGATACCCTCTATATCTGTCTGTCCCTACTCTTCCATTGATTCACCTGACATTGTGGTGGGTGTTCCTCAAAGTCTCTATTCAACGACGTGCACAATGGAGTGGCGTGAAATGACAGAGCAACCCAAAGAACAAATCAATGAACAATCACACAACTAAGAATATGAAACGCCTACTCTTTTTTTTCTGAGATAATTCAGGATATTTCAACAGAAAGTGTTCAGCGTCATTGACTGGAAGGGCAGAACTTGTGAATGCTAATATAGGTTCTGTATTAGTTCCCTCCCCCCGTAAACAGCGACCTTGTGGAATATCTAGCAGAGGTCATTGAGAGGATCTTTGCTGGGCTGATGATTGATTGCAAGGGGAAAGGTCAAAGACGCAGGATCTCCGTACGACTCCGCCCCCATTCCACGCAGAGTCACATGAAAATAAATGACAGTGATTCCAAAGGTGTAGAGGCTGCTGAAGGGGATGAATGAGTACGCACACAGTACTCAAGAGGCACGATCTCCAGCGGCCAATGAGCTTACGCAATCCTGTTTTGCTTGTTTCCAAATATACTCCTGCCAGTCAAGGTCAACCTGGCCCTACCGGGAAGAAACCGCCCCCCCCCTCCTGCCGCTCGGTCCACGGGACCAGTAGGGAAGCGGCTCCCTCCAGGCACCGGCGTGCACTGCACCCCTCTCCCGCTAAGCAGAGGGGAGGGGCCGCACGCACCCTCCCTGCGGGTGTCTCTCCCCTCCTAACTGGAGGGCCGCAAAGACACGAGCGGTAACCGGCCAATAAGGGCGCGAGCGTCGACCGTTCACTGAGAGCGAGGCGCTGGTTTGAAGTTCCTGGAGGGATGCAGACGGATTGCCCATCTGGCAGAAAACAAGGTGATGTGTGGAATCCCTCCCTGTGGGGGGGGGGGGGGTTAGGGGCTTCCTGACAATCAAAGAGAGGACCACCGTCTACTATAAACACCCAAAATAAATAAGAGAGGGAGATTGGGTCGCGGCAATCAGCGGTGAGGTCCCATATTGCCGACCCCTCCACACCGTAGCATAAAAGTCACACGGTTAGGGTTGCCTTTGAAAACACTGCCGCCACCTGTTTTAAAACCTGTGAACAACTCACAAGGGAGAGAAATGGAGGCCAACATCATTAACGACCATCAGTTTCTGGGTCAACAACTATCGGTCTTGGTTCCCCCGACTCGGTGCTGACAATTTTTCAAAAAATTATGTCATAAATGCAAACACTTTAAACACTTAAAAAGAGAGCAAATACATGCTCAGAGCTCATTAAACACTAAACATTGAACTATTTTACTTCAACGCTGAGATGGAGTTTCAACATCGTTTACATATAGACCTAAATGTCATAAAACGTACTCATTGCCAGTCCCTGCAAGGCAAAGTATTTACGATTATGACAGCTGAGGGGAAGGTTAAGTTTGGTATGTTTTTTTTTTTTTTAACATCTTCAAAGTAAAATATTAAGGTGTGAATCCAGACCTGTGCTTAAGTGCATTTTCCACATAAGTCTCTCAACCTTTCAATAGTGCGTTACGTGGAAAATGCACTTCAGTGCAGGTCTGGATTCGGTCATAAATGTTTAATTAGCCCTAGGGGTATATTTGCTGTTGAGGTGTTTGAATTTATATGATTCATAATTTACAGAAAAATATTTGGCATCGAGGCCAACATTACCGACACCATCAACAAGTTTGGAGTCGAAAACTGCTAGTCAGTGATGTCGGTTTTGAGGTTGACAACACCCCCGTCTTGATGCCAATAATTTTTCTGTAAAAAGTGATATAATGAGTATTTTCAGTAAAAAAAAAAAAAGTAATATAATAAAATCATAGTCATACGAACTAAAGAGAGAGTAAATATACCCTCAAAGCTCATTAAACACATTCTACGTTGTTCACACTTGGTTTCTGGGAGAGATAGAGGAAGAAGTACAAAGGGAAACTGCAAGAACCATGCACAGAAAACTCGTGAAGTCTAAACTAGTGAAGGAAATAAAATGCCATGCTATTGTAGGGAATTAAATGCTCTGCTAGCCCAGGAAATAAAATTCTATGCTAGCCCAGGAAATAAAATGCTACGTTAGCACAGAGAACAAAGTATTACATTAGCACAGGGGAGGAAACAGCACACAGAAGTGCTACGGCTGGTGTAATCTTTAACCCCAACAGATTTCACCATGATCAGCTACATTGCAGCCAAGCCAACACAAATCTGGTGACTAAAAAGGAGTGAACGCCAACAGCATGTTCTGTTTTGTTTGCTTTACCACAATGTGTGGGGCTTTGCTGTCCCTAAGGATCGGCCTCTGCTTCGCCAGGAATCTGTCCCTGCTTTGAGCTGATATTGTGTAAACAGCTTACAAATGGTGCAGGGTTTACGGGCTGTGAGAGCAGGGAGATTGGTGGTGAAATGACAGACTGAACGTGTGTGTGTGTGTGTGTGTGTGTGTTTGTGTGTGCTTGAGAGAGCAGAAAAGAAAAGTGTGTTTGTATAAGTGCATGTATTCTTGTTGTGTGCATATGTATGTGGGCATGTGTGTCAATGAGTGCAGGTGTATGCATGAGCAAATATGTACGCATGTTTGTGCCTGAGTGTGTGTGTGCATGTATGTGTGAGTGCGTATGCCTCTGAGCACGCATGCAGGTTTATACTTGTTTGTGCTTGTGTGCTCATGTGTATATGTGAATGTGTGTAAATAATGTATGTACCGGTGTGTGCATGCATACGTGTGAGTGCATTGGCATGCAAATTCTTGCGTTGTGTGTTGCGTTTTTGTGTGTGAGTGTTGTGTGTGTTATGGCGTGCTGTGAGTGTGGTGGTGTGCTTATGCGTGCGTGTGTGTGTGTATGTGGTTGGGTGTGCTTTGTGTGTGTGTGTTTAGCGCGCGCTGTGCGTGTGTTATGGTGTGGTGTGTGTTGTGTTATGCGTGCGTGTGTGTGTGTGTGTTTATGCGTGTGTGTGTGTGTGTGTGTGTGTTGGGGTTTATAGAGACGCAGGGCCATAGAGACGCAGGGCCAGCCGCTAAAAGAAAAGCGCTGTGGCAAATCCCAGAATGGCCCCGTGGAGGTCTGAGAGGGCGGCCTGAGATTACCGCTTATCTGCAGCCGCGAGCCCGGCCGGCTAAATAAATCTGCCGCGACCCGGGGTGTCTTTCCAGCCCGGCGCCGGACGGCGCGCGGCTCGCTAATCAAAAGCAGAACCGCGGTGCCACTGGACCACAGTCCCTGGGGCCGAGCGGGCCTCTCCAAGACTCGCCGTATCTGGAGCGGAGTGGAAGGGTTAATCGCCCGGTCATCCGAGCGGACGCGCGGCGCGGTGCGAGCAGCGCCTGACGGAGGAAGATAAATCATTCCCGTATAATGATGCCTCCGACGCGCCGGGGGCATCATTCACGCTCCAGGCCTGGCCTGCCTCCGTCTCCCCGGGCACCCCGGAGCCCGGCCTGGCCCGGCCGGGAGAACCGCGCGAAAGGCTAACGGGCCAGCGAGACGCTTCTTAGAGCCCGGGTTTTTTTTTTGCTGTCCTGCAGGCCTTCGTAGGCTCCTGTGATTGGATGGTTCATTGAGCTGCCCATTTCCTGAAATTATGTCTGATTACGTTTCAATTTGTGAATTTCAGTTAATTTTCTGAAGTGGGTCAACTGAAATGGAACTGAAATGTCTGGATGGGGAATGGGGCTACATGGGTTTGTTTTGGCTAGTGGGTGGGCCATTCTGCACTGAAACCACTCACTGTTTATCATAGCTGATGTCATCACAAAGCCACTTACAGTGGTCAAAGCATGTTTTGTTGATTTTCAAAGGGAAACTTAAAAACATGATACATTGCCCATGCGCTACATAAAAAAAAGATTGATTCATTGATAAAAGTCAACCTCAGCTGTGCTGATTACCAGTCAATATCAGATGTTCTGATTACCAATCAACTTCAGCTGTGCTGATTACAATGAAGATGGGAGAGTGCACAAAATAAGTAATTGTACCTTACTGAACCCGTGTTCAGCAGTTGTCTACGATCATGAAAATGCACTTTTGTACGTCGCTTTGGATAAAAGCGTCTGCCAAATGAATGTAATGTAATGTAAAGTGCAGACTGGGAAAAAAGGAGACTGGATCAGACACGACAGAGATTCCTGGAGCCACATTATAAAGCAAGGAAAAGGCACCTCCAACTCATATTCAAATACAACCTTTAAAAAGTCCCTCCTGTGGTTTAATTTGTTTTAATAAACGAGCACAATTATGATCTCAATAAAGCCCCCCCGATGCCCAGGGCTTCTCTCGGAGGCTGCCCTGCGTTTAAGGATTAATGGAAGGGGCCGTAATTGGCTTCCAGTGGAAAATGCATTTGGGGTTCAACGATTGCTTTTGGGCTGCCTTTATTCGGCAGGGGACCGCGTTTCCCTGCTCATCAACTGATTCCGGCTCATCTGCGGCAGTGTGAATCGGGGGTGGGGGAATCTGGGGTTAGGGTTAGTGAGTCCCTAACTCCCCAGTCTGGAGTACAGGCCAGAATGTTTCCAAACCCCCTAACCAGTACTCAAACAAATCTTATTCATGTTTCTTGAATCTCGACACAGAACTGAGGAAAAACCCTGTGTGAAATACTTGCAACTGATCAAGCAGACCCCTCCAATGAAACATTCTGGCTTCACAAACTGATTTGTGCTCTCTTTCCCTTTCTTGGAGTACCCCTACAGGAATGAGGCGAGTGGGCGCACACTCAGAGCTCGAACCTCTGGCCAAATCCAAGCAGATCATATTAACTTCGCTGGAATCTGACAGATAAGCAGAAAACCTAATAAAGATTTCTACAAAATGTCCTGAACTGCTGGGAACTCCAATGTTTTCTCACCTTGTCCTCAAGCAGTGAGGATTATTGGTCTTACATTTCCAGGTCCAACTCATTCATCAGGTGCAAAGGCATATTCAAACGTAGCCCCCCCCCCCAAAAAAAAAAAGAATTAATACATTTTTGCTTTTTATGTTGTGTTTGTTAAGACAAACACATGCAGGTCACTGTAATATTGTTTCATTAAGAGACAAAAAGGGGTATGGATTTATTGACACCTTGAAAGGGAATAATGGGCAGCAAGAAGGTATCTGGTTCAAATCCCAGCTAAGACCTTTTTGCGGGGAGTTCACATGTTCTCCCTTGTGTCAACTTACATTTCCCGCAGGTACTCCGGTGTCATGGAAAATGACCACTATGAGTTTAGGATAGTTCATAAATCAGTGATGTTTATTCATGCAGCATGGAGAAGTACAGCCCCCAAAGGAGATCAGCTGTCACTCTACCAAAATCAATATGTAGTCAAATGCACATGATCGTACACGTGAAGGTCATACAACCTGGTTAAGCAGATGAAAAAAAAAGTTTTCCGGTTTTTCAAACACTTGAGACCTGATGTATTTGTTTTTCTGTTAGTCACATGATTACGAAATGTGTTAATTAAACAGCATTGCCATATGTGTACAAATCATCTCTTCCTCCAAAAAAAACTGTGCGTCTTAAAAAGATGCAGGTTACACTAACTGGAGAATCTAAGTGTGTGAGTGTGAGTGAATGGTGTGTGTGCCCTGCAGTGGACTGGCAATCAATCCAGAGTGTATTCCTGCATCTCGCCCAATGCATGCTGGGATAGGCTTCAGACTCTGACCAGGAAAAAGCAGGTAAGAAAAAGGATGGATGGATGAATGGATGGATAGAAAGGGATACAGTAGAAAGACCTTTTTTAGGTTGTGTTCTTTCAGAAGAACAAGGGGACACAGGTTGAATGGAGTTAAAAGTAAATTGTGCTCTCATGCCAGGAAGTATTGACACACAAAGCTGCCAACGCGTGGCTCAGCTTGTTAGGTCATGTTGTAGATGCAGAGATCCTTGGGGTGTTCAAGACCAGGCTTGACACAGGGCTAGATTCTCTAGACACTTGACTAAATGATCAGCCTTGAAGAACTGAATGTCCTGTCCTCGTCATAAAACATGCTAGCGTTCTTTTATTTTATTTCTAGAGCTTCTGAGCGATGTCATAAATTTGGGGAACCATCTACGACCTTCAAATCATGGCTCTATTCCTAGACTGATTTTTCAACCATTTTGAATTTAGCAGGAGTTCCGACAGGTCCCGGCAAGAGACAAAAAGAAAAACAAAAAGAAAAAGAACAGACGATAGGACAAAAAGAAAGATGGAGAAAGAAAGAAATTATAGATGTACCGCTCATTGCAACTCATTCACAGTTAGGAAAAAGAGAAGAAGAATTTGGCAGGTGGAGCGATAACCGTCCAGCAGAAGCAACTGCCAGAACATTACGTGTAGGGGCCGGATCTGAGGGGTGGCAGCCCTTCCCAAATTTTTCCTCTGCCCCCTGAAACTTTGCCCTTGCCCGAGTTGCCCTTGAGGCACTCGTTAAACATCCTAAAATACATGCTAATTTACTTTGTGCCATCTGTTTTATATATCATCCAATAAGCAATTGATCATGGTTAGTACGCTTTCATTGTCTGTGATCAGTCTGTGATCATTTGAAACTCCCATTCCTCCCATCATTTGAAACTCCCAGAAATGCCCATTCTACAGAAAACGTTGTTAAAAATATTCAATTAAATTATTTGTGGTAATTTCTTTGGTACTACCGTTTTTCTGATATGTAAAGATTGCTGGGAACTATGTCTGTTTTGGCGGTCAAACTGTAAGGACAGCTAGCTAGCTGAAGAGAGAAAAGAGGAGTCCTAGCTACAACTATGCATATCAAAATGCTTATGAACACAAAAAGGGGGATTTCAGAAGAGAAAAGGGAAAACGGACCAGGAGAGAAACATACGTAGAAGTTTCCAGAGTTGGACGCCTGCTGTCATTCAAGGCGTGTTTTAAAACTGAGATCGTCAACACACACCTCAGTTTCCTAACCTGCGAAAATGCTTCTTGTGTATCATCCGATAACCTTTGCTGAGGGGTGTAGGCTACTGCAGCCACAGTAGCAACAGTAGAGTGCTGTTAAATGAATGAATAATTTTTCAAATAAATAATTCATCAAGGAGCAGCATCAGGCCGAAGAGACTGAACGGACGGGACACAGGCTACTCTCTGTCACGATCGTCAGAGCTCGGGAGCTGAAATTGAATGAGATCGATGATAATTTTGTAAATGAAGGCTGGTCGGATGCCCGTCAAATGAGTGAGTAGATAAAGTGCTTTTCAATTATGTGTTGAGTTTCTGATGGTGCCAGCCTGTTATAGTTTGAATTAGGCCACAGCCGTGTGTCTCAACAATTGTGTTTATTAATTTACACAACAATCTAATGCCAAACGATAAACCTCGATCATACTGTAAAATGTCAGATAAGGATAACCGGAATCCACATGCGTTTCTTAAAGGGTAAGTTCACACTTTTATGACCAGGTCTGTTGAGCAACTCACCATGAGATATGTGATAAAATGGGAGGCTCAAGCTCTCCCAACTTGTGTATCCACAGCTCACTCTCTGTTTGCTGTTAGCTTTGCTAGCCAAATAACATTGATATTGAACAACAGCTGTGTAAATATTATGATCAATAAACAACAAAAATGTCAGACCAATATCTGCGAGTATAGAACACCGTGTATTTTGCCCTTCCATTATGGCTCTTCTTATCTGTGTAGAAAAATGTTAACATGACCTCTGAGTCTGATATTAATCTCTTGACCACAAGCACATAATTGACCATGTGCATAAAATGAAATGGAAACAATTGAGTCAATGATCTTGAGTTTAAAAAATCACCAAGCAATGCAGGCTAGCGAACTGTCTAGATCCAGGACTTGTTCTATGACCTCCCAGGCTGACAGGAGAATGGTACAGAGTGCATGATCCAGAAGCGTTTGTTTGAACATTTGCTTACTTTGGCCTCATACAGAGGACAGACGGACAGACACTGTTGACACAGCGCCTGCTCTCCCCATCCCACTGGCTTTGTGAGAGCTGCCCCACACTATTTAATCTCCAGTATATGAGCTCAGCTACTGAAATTCAGCGCACGTCATTCATTCATCTGTCTCTTCAGAACACACAAACACTCTCTCTGTCCCACACGTGCATACACACACACAAGCAAACACACTCTCCCATACACCCAGATCCATGTACACTCACAACAACAAACACAGAATAAAACACTCTCTCCTCCACACATGCACACACACACGCACACACACACACACACATAAACACATTTCATTTTCACAGCTACAAAGCTAACAGAAGAACCCAGATGAGACTCAGAGAGGGTGGCCAAGGACAAAGCTAAATTCCTGTCAAAGCTCTTAGAGACAGTGCCCAACAGTAGACAAGCATAAAGCACAGACACCCAATACATCCTCATACTCAGGAATTCACAGTCTAGTGATGGAAGGAGGATCAATGCCATGCCAATAAACAGACAAGCCACAATGCAATGAAGTGACAGATGACATAAGCCTAGAGAAGAAGAAATGACAGCAACCCATCCTGTTAACATGCTGTTGCAGTGAGTAGATGGGCCCCACAGTCAGGTATTCAGTGTTGCAGTGAGTGGATGGGCCCCACAGCCAGGTATTCAGTGTTGCAGTGAGTAGATGGGCCCCACAGTCAGGTATTCAGTGTTGCAGTGAGTGGATGGGCCCCACAGTCAGGTATTCAGTGTTGCAGTGAGTGGATGGGCCCCACAGTCAGGTATTCAGTGTTGCAGTGAGTAGATGGGCCTCACAGTCAGGTATTCAGTGTCCCAGTGTGTGGATGGGCCGCACAGTCAGGTGTTCAGTCTTCCAGTGTGTGGATGGGCCCTAGAGTCTGGTATTCAGTGTTCTAGTGCATAGATGGGGGCTACAGTCTGGAATTCAGTGTTCCAATGTGTGGATGGGCCCCACAGTCTGGTATTCAGTGTTCCAATGTGTGGATGGGCCCCACAATCTGGTATTTTGCAAAGGCACTGTTCCAGTGTGTGGATGGACTCTATGGTCTGGCATTTAAGGCACTGTTCTAGTGAATGGATGGGCCCCATGATCTGGTATCTGTTAAGGTCAGAGAGGAAGGGCTTCTGCCTGGCATGATGACTTTGTCTCATTGCTCAAAAGCACCCCCTGCTGGTCAATCGTGTAACTGGATTCTGTATGCTCAAATATCTTCCGTCAACTGATGTCCGTGCAAGTTCAATTTGTGGACCCCAATGAGACAAGAACCTTTTTTTATTAGATCTTACACAGCGCAATGTGGCGGTAACCCAAATGCAAGTGTCTTTGCTAGTTTCAGACATGCAGTTGTCGTTTTCCCATCCAGCAGACAAGTTATTTAAATACCAAATGACCTTACGCCTATGTAGGCGGGCTGGTCTTAAAACGAAGTGTGGTCATGGTAATCGTTGGCGCATTGCTATTTTGATTCAGCTAAAAGCGTTTGTATTATGACCAACTAAAACCTGCAATTAAGTCATATTGCAGTTTCATTGTTATTTTAAGGGCACAATATCAAGATAGAAATGCACACCTACACGTACACCCTCCTGTCTGTTACACAGGGGCATACATAAAAATATCAAGATTACAGTGTGAAAGACTGTTATTGTGCATATCAAAAAATGCACAATAACAATGTCAACATGTCATAATGGATGGTCATAAAATAGATCGGAATTAGACAATCACAGTAATGACAAATAAAATTGGCCGTATAAATATAGCCTACAGTATGTGATCCGTAAGGGAGCCCGACTGGGCATCAACATCCAGGTTATTTGCGGTGGTACGTGTAAGGTCACACATGTATTTTCTAAATATCTTGGATCAAGGCATGACTCCTTTATATTGGCCAGCTCTGTCATTCCTGCAGTCTTCTAGAGGGACCCCGCTGGAGGGGTGGCTGTAAGGGGACAATGGCCATCCCTTAAAGACATGGCTAATGACACATACATAGGGCCATACTTACTCAGGATTTGTGGGGCTTTTATAGGCGCTAATGTGACCGATAGCATTTGTCCATATTTGCTTAGCTGTCGCACTAGAGGTTGCGCAGGTGAAATGAGAGAAAAGTGGAATTCCTAAAATTAGCATTTTCGGGTTAATGCATATGTATTTTAGAGCGTTCTAACACCGCAAAAATATGAGAGGAGAGAATGTAAATGAATGCAAATGACCTGCTAAAGCTCATTTATTATGGCGAACGGCCTTTAGGGCAAAGGTAATTGTGGCTGTTATTTAAACATCCAGAAAAAGCAGGAGTTAACTTCTCCCCAACCGCAAGTTCAGCATAGCCATTGTTAGGATGAGACATTGTCAGCATGGTAGAGTGCGTTGGCAAAAGGAGAGTATTTTTAAATCGAGTATCGCTCTTTGGCATGTCAGAGCAGAACAGAATAACCTACAGACTCCCAAGTCATGCCATACTCCAGTCACTGAACGAGCTTGGAGATCAGGAGGTCTGGAGCCAATAACACAATGAAGCCACACCATCCCTGCAGCGACAGTTCATGAGGACACATTACAGGACTTTAGAAGGCATGAGGTGAACTACATGTGCTTATGTCAGTTAATGAACCAAGATGAACACCAGCAGCACAGGTGAGGAGAAATTATCTGGCAGAAGAGCTGCTCACATCTGTAGCCTGGTATAAGCAGACGGAATAGTTTGACTGAAAAAAAAAGTCCAAAACTTTGTCCAGTGCATGTTGCATTTATTTGGACATTTTAAACCACCTTTTAAAATGCAATTTAAGACGCAAATACGGTCTCAGGGACTCACTGTGCATGATGTTTTCTACATCTCGATATGGTTCACAAAAGAAATATTACTTTCAAAATTTCACCATTTTAACACACACCGCTCTTAACATTTTACAGTTTCCATACTTTCAGCAATTAAAACCATGCTGATTTCACCTGTAACTCCATTACTGAACAAAGTAATTTTCAAGATAACTAAGGGCCAGATTTACGTAGGCAAAATCTGCAGCACAAACTGCGGGCTGAAGAGAGTATGTTGGTGTGTTTGCAGTTTGCCTGAATTTAACATCTTATTTAGGCTACCGCTAATTGCACTATCAGCAAATGATACTGCCTACAATTAGCATTTTGCGTATGAAGCAGAGCTTAAAAGGCGCAGTTCAACAACAACAAAAACACTCCTGTTTAGTGCATTCAATACCCAGTAACATGTCCAGTGTTAATTCAACTCTTGCCATAGTGGACTCATAAGAACTCTGTTAGAGTTTATTTAACACTGAACATTGTAATGTGTATCCTCGTGGTCCCACGTAAGAGTGTAGGCTATCCAGCACTACAGAAAGGGCAGAACAAAAAATGTATAGTCCAGCTATGGCAGCAATTACTGCGTCAATTAATCAAGATGGGGGTGACATAGCTCAGGAGGTAAGAGCGGTTGTCTGGCAGTCGGAGGGTTGTCGGTTCAATCCCCGCCCTGGGCGTGTCGAAGTGTCCCTGAGCAAGACACCTAACCCCTAATTGCTCTGGTGAATGAGAAGCATCAACTGTAAAGCGCTTTGGATAAAAGCAATATATAAATGCAGTCCCTTTACCCTTTAGATGCAAGAATGTTGCAAGGAGCTTGAATATTGCCAGGATGGAATGGGTACATGTGGGAGGTCCTGGTCACCTTTTATTTCTCCCAGAAGTAAACACCCATGGCAAACACCCAGCCTTTATTTCTTGGCTGCAATAATTAATTAGTAATAATTCATATTAATAATTTGTACTGTTTGATGAGTTCTTGCTCGGGAAGATGAAATAATGTGACCCTTGTTGCAAAGATTCTCTCAGTGCATCTTCAAGGGCTATACCTGTGTCTCTATCTTGTTTGCACCTTGATTTACACCTGCTTTTTAGAGGCAGAGAAATTTACTAAATCAACCCTCGTTAACTTCAGTAAATTCAATGGAATACATAATCAGCCACACCCATAATAACTCTGCCCGTTATTTGTGCAACACATGGTTCCAGCTGCCACTAGCAACAGACACCCCTCTTCCCTAATCATATTTGGCTCCCTCCTGCATCACAGTGATGACACTAGGGAGGAAAAACAAAGGACACAGTGACCCACCGGTGAACATAAGAGCATAACAAGGAGACAGGCCATTCAGCCCATCTAGACTGGCCATATGTATCGCAGCATAAAGCATGCTGTTAAACCCCCATAAGGCTTCTGGCTGTGCTATGTGACTATGAGAAGTAAAAAATAATTCCAGATGTTCCAGATGATGCATGGAATTTACCTTTAGCAAATTTATACATTTATTATACTGACAGAACTCTATTATATTCACTTTTTAATTGTTTTTTTTTTTTTTAATAAAAAAAAACTTGCACCTAATCACCTGAGTTTCCTTCCGTTAGGCCGAAGGAGATTAAGTATTTGATCGTAATCTAAAGCTAATGGGCTGTCCCTGATATTGGTCCAGGTACATTGTCCTTTCCCTGTACTATTCATATGGGGTCTATAACCCCTCCCTACAGATGCACAGCTAGAGGTGCTTTTCTTGCAAAATGCTTTACTCTGTGACAGTTTACATTAAGGAAACAGAATAAAGACAAGCATAAGGTTATGAGCAAGATTTTTAAAAATGGGTCAGACTTAAATAAGATTTGAAAGAGGACAAAGGGTCAGAGCCCTCAGTGAAATCTGGAACATTATTCCATCAAGCTGGCCTGTACCTCACTCCAGGCAGAACCACTGGCCACTTCAGAGACTTTAAAGCATGTTCCTTTGACCGGTTTCCTGGCCTGGTTTGGGGGCTCTGCCCAAATTTCAGCTCTAATGCAAAAACCACTGGTGGGTTTCATAGTGTTGTGTAGGATTGTGTAGTGTTGTGTAGCAATATGTAGGGTTGTGTAGTGTTGTGTAGCACTGTGCAGGGTAGTGTAGGGTTATGTAGAATTGTGTAAGGTTGGGTAGTGTTGTGTAGCATTGTGTAAGGTAGTGTAGTGTTGTGTAGCAATAGGTAGGGTTGTGAAGGGCTGTGTAGTGTTGTGTGGGGTTGTGCAAAGATGTTTAGATTTGTGTAGAGTTGAGTTGTGTAGAGTTGTATAGTGCTATGTAGGAATGTGTAGTGTTGTGTAGCATTGTGTAGTGTTGTGTAGCACTGTGTATGGTTGTGCTGGAGTATTTCAGAAAAACGTACATGTATGAATGTGCATACACATATGCGTGCACAAGTTTTGGCTCTAATGGAAAAACCACTGGTGGGATGCATAGTGTTGTGTAGGGTGGTGTAATGTTGTGTAGCAATGTGTAGGGATGTGTAGGGTTATGTAGGGTTGTGTGGGGTTGTGTAAAGATGTTTAGATTTGTGTAGAGTTGAGTTGTGTAGTGTTGTGTAGGAATGTGTAGGGTTGTGTAGGGATGTGTAGCATTGTAAAGGATAGTGTAGTGTTGCCTAGCGTTGTGTAGTGTTGTGCAGGGTTATGTAGTGCTGTGTAGGGTTGTGTGGGGTTGTGTAAAGATGTTTAGATTTGTGTGGAGTTGAGTTGTGTAGTGTTGTGTAGGAATGTGTAGGGTTGTGTAGGGATGTGTAGCATTGTATAAGATGGTGTAGTGTTGTGTAGAGTAGCAATCTGTAGAGTTCTGTAGTGTTGTGTAGGAATATGCATTGTTGTGTAGAGCTGTGTAGTGATGTGTAGGGTAGTATAGTGTTGTGTAGTGTAAGGATGTATAGTTCTGAGTACAGTTTTGTAGTGCTGTGTAGCATTGTGCAGTGTTGTGTAGCAGTGTGTACGGTTGTGCAGGGGTATTACAAAAATGTGCATGCATAGATGTGCATACATATATGCGTGCACACTCTCAGGCACAATATCCAGACCCAGATTCAATCTGCCCTCAAATGAGGTTTGTTCACAAATCAGATCAGCAAAGTTAATCAAGCATTTCACAGTCATTTCACTGTACTCTCTCTCTGTTCATCACAGTGCTCAGTGAGCTCACCACATTGCAGAAACCAATCGTGAAATACCACGGCACTTGCCTGCTTTTTTAATGAAAAGTAAGGACAACCCATTGCAATTACATTGAACCTGGACCTCACATCTCATTGGGAATGCTTCAGACCTGTCAGAAGGATTCATTTCGATGGGCAAACAAAACAGTGAACCAATACGTAAGCCAATAAGCTGCCTGCCAAGCAATCAGCTTCACCAACCAGCTTCACTGAGATATCAATCTCCTGCAGGCAGACCAATGAGATGCACACCTGGGCAGATTTCTACACTCAAGATTAATAAACTGATAAATGAGTAGACACAGTAAATAAGCAGACACGATGCATGAAAATTAGATAAAAAGTATACAGAAACTGACAGCCAAGTTATATTTCCTTTATGAGTTGCTGGAAAGGAAAATTGAAAAAATAACAATTGGCTTTTTTAAACAAACACTTTCTCTTTATAATTTCTGAAGAGCGTCTCTTTTTCATAAAATAGTTTGTGAGTTAACTTTTTAATTGCACTTTTCTAAACTTTTCCATCCAACTTGTTTATTGCACTTTTTATTGCAAAGGGAACTGAAAAACATCAAAGTCATGAAACATTATGAAATCCTGCCCTGTGTTTTTGGCTCAATAGAAAGTGCAAGCTGTGTCCTCCTTCCACAGTCCATATCTGGCCTTGTTCTGCCTCATATTTTTAATGGAAAAACTGACTGTCCCCTGGAATCCAAAACCATCAGAAAGACCTTATAGCCAAGGCCTGCAGATGCTAGCCCACACACACCTTCACACACCGCCAGATAAATTACCCTCTCTCTCTCTCTCTCTCTCTCTCTCTCTCTCTCGCTAACACACTCTCTCACACTCTCTCACCTCACATGCACTCTCACAAACACAAACACGCATGAACGCACGCACGTGCGCACGCGCGCACACACACACTCACACACACACAGAAACCGACAGAGAACGGGGGACATGGTACTTTCTCAATGAACACACTGGCACAGACCAGTGAAGAGAACCACTTTTCTCAGGGCTCTGACTCTTACAGAGTACATACGGTCCCTACTGGAGTATGATCAATACTGCACATTTTACTTTGTGTATGCTCACATCGTCGGGGTGGTTTGGGAGGGTTTCCAGGGGTTGGAAAGTATGCTACCTGCTTCCGCCATCTGCTAAACATTAGTCATCTGCAAAATGAAAGACATTTGATCACAAAAATAAGAGGAGGCACGTACCGGGATCCGACTTGGAGAAGGTGTCCACATCCAGTAGGTTCCTATGGAAACGAGAGAAAGCAGAGTAATGAATGAGGCGGAATGAAACTGCGTTCCTGTGCCCTGGGGTTCTGCACAGTCCAAGGCGGAGGTTCACTTTCAGTCATTATTTCTGTCTGCCAGGCCTGCGTTCTCAATTTGGCCAAGGCTGTGCTGTGCTCTCACTAACTAGACCCAGACTGTGTTTTTCTCTCATTAATTAGACAAAAACTGTGCCGTACTATTAATAATTTGACCAAGGCTGTGCTGTGCTGTTATTAATTAGACCAAAGCTGTGCTATACTTTCATTAATTACACCAAAGCTGTCCTTTGCTTTCATTAATTAGACAAATGCTGTGATGTTCAGATACTCATTTGATAAGGCATACACAATGTACTCAGTTTAAGAGCAGTGCTGTGTTTCGCATCATCCTTCAATACCATCGCAATAACAGAATCCTTGTGCAGCAGAAATTCTCTGTCGTGGCTTCTGTACCATTTATTACTTAATCAGTAATGGCAATCTTGTTCTGAGATGTCATGAACACACAATGAAATCGCAAATGTGAATGTTAACATTGGCAATTATAACAATATAAACAATCACAATGGGGATATAAGACATTAGATCATATTTACTTAGCTCTGTTATACAGAGTTACAATACAGGGGAAATGTGTACTCAACTGTTTCATATGAGCAATAGTACCAGATTTTTTCACTCACAGCCAATACGTGGACCATTCAGGAATACTCTGCATAGCACTCAGTCACAGCAACAGGAATAATCTGCACAGCACTGAGTCAGAGAGACAGAAATACTCTGCACAGCACTGAGTCAGAGAGACAAAAATACTCTGCAAAGCACTGAGTCAGAGAGACAGAAATACTCTGCACAGCACTGAGTCAGAGAGACAGGAATACTCTGCATAGCACTGAGTCAGAGACAGAGATACTCTGCACAGCACTGAGTCAGAGAGACAGGAATACTCTGCATAGCACTCAGTCACAGCAACAGGAATAATCTGCACAGCACTGAGTCAGAAAGACAGGAATAATCTGCACAGCACTGAGTCAGAGAGACAAAAATACTCTGCACAGCACTGAGTCAGAGAGACAAAAATACTCTGCACAGCACTGAGTCAGAGAGACAGAAATACTCTGCACAGCACTGAGTCAGAGAGACAGGAATACTCTGCACAGCACTGAGTCAGAGAGACAGAAATACTCTGCAAAGCACTGAGTCAGAGAGACAGGAATACTCTGCATAGCACTCAGTCACAGCAACAGGAATAATCTGCACAGCACTGAGTCAGAAAGACAGGAATAATCTGCACAGCACTGAGTCAGAGAGACAAAAATACTCTGCACAGCACTGAGTCAGAGAGACAAAAATACTCTGCACAGCACTGAGTCAGAGAGACAGAAATACTCTGCACAGCACTGAGTCAGAGAGACAGGAATACTCTGCACAGCACTGAGTCAGAGAGACAGAAATACTCTGCACAGCACTGAGTCAGAGAGACAGGAATACTCTGCAAAGCACTGAGTCAGAGAGACAGAAATACTCTGCACAGCACTGAGTCAGAGACAGAAATACTCTGCACAGCACTGAGTCAGAGAGACAGAAATACTCTGCACAGCACTGAGTCAGAGACAGAAATACTCTGCACAGCACTGAGTCAGAGAGACAGAAATACTCTGCACAGCACTGAGTCAGAGAGACAGAGATACTCTGCACAGCACTGAGTCAGAGAGACAGGAATACTCTGCAAAGCACTGAGTCAGAGAGACAGGAATACTCTGCACAGCACTGAGTCAGAGAGACAGGAATACTCTGCACAGCACTGAGTCAGAGAGGCAGAAATACTCTGCATAGCACTGAGTCAGAGAGACAGAAATACTCTGCACAGCACTGAGTCAGAGAGACAGAGATACTCTGCATAGCACTGAGTCACAGCGACTGAGCGAGATTCCGGCAATAAGATACGCTATCGCGCACGTCTGTGTGACGGCCCCAGCCTCCACTGCGCTGAGCGCTGGAGTTCTGCTCCAGTTGTCAGGTAGCATAGATCTACCTCCCGATCTTGCGGTGGCAGTGAGCCTTATAGAAGGAGGATCATTGAATGTCACGGCGGGATAAAGAACGCTGCGGCTGACGTCCATCTTAACCGCCCGAGCGCCTGAGCAAGTAAGCAGGCAATCAATTCAATTTCAGCATCGTCTGCCGCTGCTAAGTCTAAATCATGGGCCTCCAATCTTATCTGAAAAGGGTCAATAGAGGTGCAGGTTTTTGTTTTAGCCCACACTGATTTTACTTATCAAAGTCTTGATTGAAAGCTATGATTAGTGTATTAGTTGAATCAGGTGTCATAGCGTTTAAAAAAAATGGTTAATGGAGTCAGCATTGTTGGGGGCTTGGAGACCTCTGTGAATCAGTCGTTTTGTCATTGTGATAACAAAGCTTAGAGACCTCATCGGCTACCTTTTTCACCCAGAAGACCACTAACGACTATCGATGGCTTTCTAATTACAGTATTGGCTAATTAAGCCTTAAAACTCATCCTTAATGAGTTTCCCCTCATTGGTGTCTTCCCATTGGTCCAACGGCAGTGGACTGCGGCTATCAATTGTTCATTTGAGCCTGGTTTCCTGGAGGGGGTTTCCAGATTCAGCCCCCACCAAACATATTACCACAGTCAGGTACGCAGTTCAGTCTCCCCCGCCCTCCCCCACCCTTCCCCATACCCCAGCAACTGTAAATTGCAGCAAATTAGCCCTGCTCTTCAGACATGGGGGAGATTGTCCTCACATAGTTACCAACAAGCTGCCCTGCGCAGTCAGGAAGAGTGCTCCCTGATTCACACGCAATCACAGACCACTCTTCTGTGTTGATAAGCGCTCCTGCCCCGCTTTTAGAATCGATAGGGCCACTTAAATGCCCCTGCCATCCACATCGTCCTCTCTCAACGCCTCTCTACCTCCTCCCTTCTTTCTAAGGATCTACTTCCCTTTCCTTCAACGAGACTCACCACGATTTCTTTTTAACGGTGAGCCGTTTCCCCCATCCCCCATTTCCTCGACATCGCCCAGAACCAATGCCCCACCACCCCGGTGCATGCTGGGAAATTCACCTGACCCAAATCTGTCAGCCCCTCCCCCTCTCCATTACCCCAGCAGCTCAAGGCCAGTCAGGCGATGAATCCGGGCTCCCAGGTGAAAGCTCTTCCACATTTTCAGTGCAGCCCGCCTTTATGTTCTATTCGCTACCATCAGAAAGCAGAAATGTAAAAACAGAGGGAGACGTCCTCGCAGCGACAGACGGGGCTGACGGACAGCTGGCAGCAGCGACTGAAGACAACAAACAGTCGCCATGGCGTCTCATGCGCTTCTGTGTATAGATCGCAACTTGTTCTACATCCCCACACCATAAGACTTATTCACACAGGATTTTCTATTCATGTTCCGAAATCACTGAACTGCCATAACCATTCATCTGCTTGGTTTTTGTCATGTTTTCATTTTAAAAAGGATAGAATAAAAACAAATAGATGGAATTTTACACCAGCTTTATGAGCAGAACCAGAACTGAAAATCCTCCATTCTGTTCAACCCCAAAATGTATCTACTTTCAAGACATGGGTCATCAGGACCCTCAAGACCCCACCAAACGACCAAGAAGACAAAAGGCTTGGAAAGCATTTGGTCATACATCATGTCAAAACCAGGACTGAATTCCAAAGGGTAAAAAATGAAAGTCACATTGCCTTAGAGAACAGCCAAACGTCCGCGGGTGTAGAATGTATTCACAGAGCTGCTGTTTATTGACCTGTGTCGGGTTGAGCGCTGAGCTCAGGGGGGCCTTCAGTAGCACCTGCCCTGCAGAAGGAACTCACAACCTTAACCTTCGGAGAGCTGTCAGCCGTCGCCCCGCGGAACAGCAACGACTTCCCTTCCGAATGCCATCTGCGGAGCGCCTGCCAGCCCCCGGGCCGGCGTCCCGCCCGACCTTGAGGGTGGAGGGGTGGGGGGGGGAAAGGTGCCGTCTGGCCCGTTCGCGCCGAACGTGTCTCCCGTCCGTTACGGTGACGGGGCGACGAGCCGCGGGGCGCGGGCGACGCCTCTCAGGACTCCCGCGATTCGGAAAAGGGCAGAGCGCTTTGGCTCCTCGCCCAAAGAGAGTTCGCTCGTTAGGGCCCGAGACCCGAGGCTGAACGCGGCGTTCGATCGGCCGTCGCCACGGAGACGAAGTGGCGGTGTGGGGCGGGAGGGGCTGGGTTCCATAGCCACTTCCCTCCCTCGGCAAACACGCCTTGTTGGCACCGTAAAAAATGTAAAGTCTTTCCAAAGAAGGTTAATAATGATTTCAGAGTGAATATACACAACTCTGTTGTTGTCAAAGACGATACTGTTCAGAAATTAAATTAAAAAGGAGATTTATTTCCCCAAGTAAACTCCAAAACATATGTTTTAATAATTTACCCCACCATGATCTCTCTTACAATTCCTTCTTCACTCTCTCTCTGCCATCTCTCCTTCAATCTTTCCCTTTCTATCTCACTTTCTTCCCCTCTTATTTGTGACAAACATACGACATATGTCATGTCCCAGAGACTACCTTTATTGGAGCTATAATAGCTGAGGTTCGGGAGCAGAACCACGCCTTCTGGTTTTTTCCTGTAAGAAATCCTCCTGCCCACCATAACCTTTTGTTCCTGTTTAACATGCACCATGCTTCCCACCCCTACCTCTCTCTCCCTCCCTCTCTTTACCACGAGGTCCAGTGGGGCCGGGCCCAGGATCTATGGTGAACCCTTTGCCAAAATATTCCACACACCATAGGCTTGTCGTCCATACCTTTACATTGTCGATACAAAATTGATTGCTTTCAATTGTGAACACCTGCTCAATAAGCATTGACTTGATAATGATATCATAGTACCAAAGCTGGTCTTGGTATTGAAGTCAACATTTTTCAATCGAAGCAACATTGGTGGGTGTGTGCATGTGTGTGTGTAAGTGTGTGTGTGTGTGTGTGCGTGAGCACCTGCTTTTGTATGTACTGTACATACATACATACACATGCAACGAAAGCTGATCATTACACTAATTACCAGCCTAATGAGGCAGAAATTGCTGAGTTTACTGTTCATGTGTACAAAACATAGCATTGATGAAATGTCATTAATAACAATAAAACAGCCCAGTCAGTGGAACGGGGCCAGGAAGGTACTGAACAAACAGGGACAGTCGCAGGGCAAACACCGGTTATGCTACTCAACACATGCACCTCTGCATCACAAACTGTGCCCATCCCTATAGCAGCCACAGGTTAGCAGCTGTCTTTAGTGAGTGCAACTCTCTTCTGATCTAGGCGAATTTTCCTGTAATGTGTGGCCTGTAGGGTGTAAAACAGTCACTGGGTCTCCTTTACTGTGTGTGAACTGTATGGTATTAAACAGTCACAGCCTCTCCAGTGGTACCGTGTTGGCCTGTAGGGCATAAAATAATCACTGGCTCTCCTGCAGTACTGTGCGGTCTGTAGGGTGTAAAATAGTCACCGATTCTCCTGTAGCACGGTGTGTGACCTGTAGGGTATAAAATAGTCACTGGCTCTCCTACAGTAGTATGTGACTTGTACAGTTTAAAACAGTCATTGGCTCTCCTGTAGTACTGTGTGCAGCCGGTAGAGTGTAAAATAGTCAATTGTTTTCCTATAGAGAGCCTCAAACTGGGTGGTACAGTGCTGATTTTGGATGAATGGTTGTTAATGACAAACTTGGAGGAAAACCTGAGAAAATTTTGATCAAAAGAAGCCAATCACATGAGCATTGTATTAATCATTCTCAAAAAAATCAAAACATAATTTCAATTTCTGACCAACACAAAGATAGTCACTTTGGAACGTGAACAAGAAAAGAAATTGGTTGAATGCTGCATTATCCAGGCCAGACACCGAAACTCTGCCAGTAAAGCAGGATAGAGCTGGACAGAATTCTGGTGAGCACATACACCCAATGCCTGTTTGATAAAGGAACTAATCTGTAGTTCGACGTTATCACCAAACCACAGAGATACTAGAGGGAATATGTGGACAGAACCAGTGCAACAGATCGCAGTTCAAGTCTAAAAACAACTAAATGTAAGAATCGTTTATTAGGGATCTGTGGGACTCCACTGTGGCGTTGGTAGCTTGCCGAGCCCTTATCAGTCACGCAACCGCGGCCCTCGCAAAGAAATGAAGGCATTCAGCTAGGAAAACGGGATGTCCATTGATTGAATCGCCGCTTTCGACGCGGATAACAATCAGCTCCCAGAACACAGAAAAGTGTAAAATCCCTTGCGGTTATAACCTACCCATTAAAGCCGTGGGCTTCACACAGTTCAAACTTGACAAAGCAATAGACAGTACAGCACACGACACGAGCTGATCATTTATTCACAGTACATGAGTCACAGGTCTCAGTGTGATTCTAAACTGACCTTTCTGGGGATGTGATGCTTCACGCTCACTTCGGGGAACAGGTACGTACACACACGTAAACAAAGCCAACTGCAAGACTGAGCCGCAAGGCAGTAATAAAGTGCACAATGCCTGTTGTGATGACGGTCGGAGCGCTTATAGACGAGCGCGTTAGAATGCACGGACTGCCAAATCATACGCATTAGACACCTTGTTAAAATGCTGCACACGCAGTTAATCATTTTCTCTGAAAAGCTGTTTGCAAACTTACAGCTTGGACTGCAACCCCTAATTGTTTGTACAGGAAAAATTCATTCGATACAACGTCTACATTATTTTGCATTGTCGCTTACAACACATATAATCTTTCGTAAATTTAGAACTTACCTACAGGATACCGTAACTTCAATCTTAGTTGCAGGTACGCTGGAGTGTAATGGGTCGAATTCCCCAATTGACGCCATCCTCCGTTTTTGATTTTATGTTCTTGATTCAAGTTTTCACCACTTATATTTTGTTTGATCACCTGTCAGAACATATACCTAATCCCGATTCCGTCGCTAAACCGCACGCGTCTTCACAGAGCCGACGGCGTGGATACCTGACAGAGAGGTGAGTCGGAACAATTGCGGTGCTCCCTGTCTGAGGAGTCGGAAGAGCCAATTTCATTCTTCATTGCGAAGCGAGTATGAGGTGCGCGCCGCGCCGGATCCCTGACGGACTCTTTTCTTCTACTGTTTTTTCATTCTCCACTCCTGTCGGCAGGTGGAGTCAGTATCGCATCTGAGACGCGATGAGTACACTACAAGCAAGAAAAAAGCATATGCTACTAAAGAAAACCACAGAAAGTTTCAAATACACTATTTGACCTAGAAACGCATTCGTTTTTCATTACGACCAGAAATCGCTTTTTAAAATTAAACTTGATCATTGAGTCTAAGTACAATTCTGTCCACTTAAGTATTTTTTTCATATGTTTGCTGAAAATGAAAATAAATAAATAGCCATACGTAAATCCCATTGTGTGTACAGAGATAAATAAACATGACGTGTTATTGTCTTGGGAGTACGCAAAACGAATTCATTATTCAGTTTCAGTTAAAGAGAACAAAAATTGCTTAAACGTGTTCGAGGGAACAGTTATAGGAATTTAGGAACTACGAATTGGGAACTACGAATTACTTTCCACATCTGACAACCTACGTATGTGCGTATGTGCAGAAATAAATCGGGGACATCAGTCTAGCCGCAGCCACATGGTCTTTAGGCTCTAATACATAAATAACAAGGCTGCTCTCATTTATAGCTAAGCAAACCCCAACGTCGTCTTTTAAAGAGCCCACAGGAACATTATCATATTTAGAGTTTCTCGACAACTTTTTGAATATGCTATTACATCTTTCAAGCAGCAAACACGTTTTTAATTGCGAAAGCGGAGCCTACTTCCCTTTCCCGGCTTCATCCACTTGTATTTTGGATTCGCGTCTTGTCTCGTGTAATTGGTCGAGCACTGCCTTCTCTAATTTACAGTGTCTTAACACCACAGTAGGCTACAAAAATCTGAGAAATGGGCGATAGTTCCAAGAGCTTCCAACATTCTTGTGTAGCCTAATATGGCTTTGCCAGCGATGGGCAATTTCGATATGTTTTTTAAAAATCGGATTAAACTGGAGTCAGAGGTGTTTTCTACACCAGTGGTATGAAACCACGGTGCTGGAGTGTCTCAGATATTTATGGTTCCTGCTCCACCTGCACCACTAAAATTGGATTGATTATTAGACTTGTCACGTGATGGAGGTGCTTATCCGGGGACCCCTCGGCCTCGCCTTCCGTTCATTTGTCATTTAGCTGATCTGAATAGCTACTGTTTGATTAGGCTTTGGTTCTCTCATATCACTTTCTCCTGTCCTTGTTTTATAGATCAGCTGAAGGAAGGGAAAAACGTAAAATCGACAGTGCGCATTCAGTCCCAACACTGCTATATGAGCCCACACGGGATAAAATGTACTCCATCAGTGGAAACTGTACTCTTATCACTATAAACTATTCTCTAGCAGTGTTAACTGTTCTGTGTCAGAGTAAACTGTACTCTAAACATAAACTGTGCTCGAAAAGTATAAACAGTACTCAATCAGGGTAAACTGTACCCTATCAGTGTAAACTATATTCTATCAGTGTGAACTGTCCTCTAGGAGTTGATTTTACCTGGAGAATTTTGTGGTGAAAACCATGACTTTAGAGTTTAGAAGATATTCAAGCTCATTCTGTCAAACTGTGCAATACGGTTTATATGGGGGAAAACAAACATATTACAGGGCCCACCTTGCCTGTTCTTCAGTGTCTATTACCTTATTCAGTTTAATATTTGAATTGGTTTTGTGCCACTTGGTCCTTCTCATGGCTAATTGCTAAAGTTATGCAGGTGTGGGCTTGGTTAATACTTTGGTGGCAAATAACCACTGAAAATAAGTTGTTGCTGGGAGAGATGTCATTTCTGAACAGAAATGCAAGGCCCAGTGCCTCAAAAGTACAGTGCTGGGGACAGACACCCACCTCCAGATGAGATATTTAACCAACGTCCTGATTTTTTGTTTCCGCAAAGGACTCCATTGATTCAATTCAAAAGAATGTGGGGTATTAACAGTGTCCTTGTCAAATTCCCACAAAAACGAGCAGCCTACATCTGATTAGCCGCACAATCCCTTGCATTTCCTACGCACACTGATTCACCAGCTTGTCACTGCAAAAGAGAACTGGGTTATATAAAGGTTATGTTAAAAAAAAAAGAATTCTCTCAGGAAGAGCAGACTTTGCAAGTTTACTTCCTGTTTTAATTTTTCGACAGACAACAGAGGCTACTGCAGAATTTCCAGCCTTTCTAACTGATTTTAATAGCACTGTCTCTGTGCATGCATGCTTTTAATGTAGGGTATATGCAATATTTTGAAATGGAAATTTGACTCTAAAATAGTTTCTGATGATAAATTTAATTGACCACTGGTATTAAGCTCCACATCTAGACAAGCAGAACTTTAAAGATATTAAAATTGTATAACCTTCATACAGAGGAGGGATCAATGAAACACAATAACATGGGATTAGGTAGTGATATCCCTTCAAAGACCCCATACAGTCAATTCAAAAAAAAAAAAATGTTGCTTACAAGATTTAAACAAAAAAAAATAAAATAATAAAATCTCAACTGAATAAAAAGGCATAATATCACAGTGCTTGTTTTATTTGGTTCTTTATAGATATAATACTTATTGATCATTTTGCTTTTGTAGGTTATTTATGACATTTTGCCTTTAGGTCCGAGTGCACGCGTTGTTTTGATTGAGGCACAGCAGTCATAACTGAAGGATGACCGTTCCCTGAGGGTCACGAGCCTTCCTGAGCTCTGGGCGAGGGGAAGGGCAGATTTTGAAAATGAGCAGAACGGCGGTCGTTGCGTTAGGACTGCCCGACTGCGGTAATTCCTCTCTCTCTCTGCTCCAGCCAGGGTGTCTCTGTTTGTTCAGCTAATTAAACAAACAAACCAAAAATTAACTTTCATAAAACACTCGTCACGGAACCGTCTCTCCGACTCATTTGTGAAAAGGCATTAGGCTGGTATTAATAAACCTCACTGCACATTGGGGCTGTGATCAATACTGTCATTAATCTTGAGGGTAATGGCGAGAAGCACTGATTACATTTAAGCTATTAGTGAGCCAGCGGTAATACTCTGCTCATTTCCAACAGTACCAGTCAGAGTGTACATCCCCGAGCATGCAAGCGTGCCCTGTTCCCTTACACAGTTTGAATATAGAGCATTCTTTTCCAAATATATGTGCTTTTTTGAAACTGTAATCCATGTTTCACAACAGTAATGTGTATATTACCCATATATTGTACAATTTTGCAATACCTTGATAATATATTTCATTTCAATACATTGCTGTATATTCTGTTCCCATCCCTTACAGCAATGGGGCATGGTCTACTGAAAACATTGCAAAATGAAATATATTATCAAGGTCAGAAAATAAATTAATCCCCTTCCTATATATGGGAAAACATGAAAGTGAATGCCATTTTTAGGTATTGCAATATATACATTTCACATACAAATATATTCAGTATTGTATATATTTTTTTACATTTACAGTAATGGCAGAATATTCCCTTTCCTCAAAAGCAGTGGGTCTGGGGGGCTTTAAGCAAAGCAGTACCCCTCTCAGTGCCCCTGTCAGTGTCCCCCTGACTGCTTTCCATTTCATCATGAGACCAAAATGATGGTCAATCTGTTCTAGATCTATAACTCTTGGCTGTGGCACCAGCACTGTGTTGAAGTGTTTATGATTAGATGGCATTGTTTAATTAGCATATGCCCTTTTACACGGTCGCCTACATTGATCAACTGATCAAAATAAATGTTTCCACCTTTAAACAGATGGATATTTGCTGGAAGGATTTGGGAGCATGTAGCCTACTCTGTGCCCACTGTCCACATTTTTCAAAAAGAGAAAAACTATTTGCTGAGTTTGCCCAGCAAATCACACCCTGACCATCCATTTTCAGCTTACTGGAAGAACACAACAAACTGTCAATGGTGAGGTAAATGGAAGCTTCTGGAAGCTGCCTGGCATCACAGAAATGTCCAGACAAAGCTTTTGGAAATCCATGTCAATCTCTTCTTTCAACTTCGAATGACCTCCAGGTGTCACCTACAGTGCTGCTGGAACGAGCTTCTGAGTCAAAGATAAGCATTATCATCTTCATCATCATCACCATAATCATCATCATCATTATTATTATTATTGATAAATGTAAGTTCATTATCACCAGGTATTTTTCAGCATACTGCAATGCTTGTATAATACAAAGAGTAAAGGAAGACCATGCACATGCTACATGTTTTAACAGTGAAAAGGGGAACAGAAATTAGCAGCTGAAGTACAGCGACACAGCTCACAATAGGAGGAGGGCAGGCATTTAATTTTTTTTTTTTAAATCAGCGAGCCGGGTTCTGTTCGTGGCCTGACGCTGCGGTGAGGTGGCAGATTGCTGAAGTTTCCGCACGCGAGAGCGAGAGTCTGCATAGTGCACCGTGACACGTCCCGCAGGAAGGGAAGAAAGAAACAAGGTAATTAGCCAAGAAATGCCCTGGAACAAGGATCACAGATTGTTTTTTTTTTAAAACAAAAGAGGAGAGAGTTCAAACAGAAACACTGTCTGCCTCGTCTGTCTTGTAATTAATTAATGAGGGGAAGCGACACATGCAGGAAAACCTTTATAATTAGGCGAAGAAGTCATGAAACACAAAACATTTACAAAGTAAGAACCGTCGGGAGGATGACGGCAACTTTTTAGAGAAGCGCTTTTTTAAAGAATCCCGTTCTTAAACGAACCGCTAATAACACCTTCCCCAGGCCTCTGTCATATTCGTTGTCTCTCTACATGGTTTTCTCTGTCTCTTTCTCTCTCTTTCTCTCTCCACTTGCTCTGAATTAAGATGAATGGGTGCTATTTGCGTACGCTAGGCGCTTGCACTGTTCTTGAGTCATGCTCAATTTGGTCACCTGATCAAGCAGAAACTGAAATTTCTCATCCCGGAAGAGAGTCATGGTGGACTGATGGATCATGGAAAGATGGGTTTTTTTTCTCAGTTGGTCCTCTGCTCATCTCTATCTGGAGGGTGACAAGATGATAAACTCCACTGCCTCCCTCCTGGGGGGATTTAATTGGTCTTCGGAGTAAGTTTCTCTTTAGCTTTCCTGTCATCGAGGTTGCCAGTTCCTTAGTAGGGAAGGAAAGCCGAGGCAAGTTCATTTATATAGCACCTTTCAAACACCGTGGCAATTCAAAGCACTTCACACAAGCATAAAAGACAATAGCATTGCAGTTAGACACATAAAAACACAGAAAATGTAAAGATAATTAGAACAATTAAAAGAGAAAAAGAGAAAATATAATAAAAACAATAAAATATAATAGTATAAAAAATAGCTGATTGTGTGCTACTGTGCAGAAATGACTGGCCCCAAAAATTTAATTGATTTTTAACCTGATTTATAAAAGGGCCTAATGTTGGAGCAGACCTCAGATCTTCTGGATTATTCAATTCTTCTAGAACATTCTTTTTTAGAAGGGTCTGTGGTTTTCAAGGCCGAAAGTCTGATGCAATCCAATTAAAATATTCTGGGAAGCTTGTTGGTAAAGTATTGAGGCAGAAGGTAGAAGATTTTTGATGCACAACAATTTCCTCCTGGGTTTCGTGGTCAATGGGATTAAAGTCTGTCATGATTACTAAATATGTTTTATGCAGATTCAAGGGTAACATATACTCATTGTTTGGTCTGCTAACAGCCTGTCTAATTTTCTGATACTAAAAGTACTGACGGTATACGACCGGTATTTGATTTTCCAAGTCTTATATGAAAAGTAAACTCTAGCTTTTTGTAACTGTACTGAAATAATGCTAAACGAAAATGCACTAATAATAAATTTGAGTTTATTATTATTAGGAACATGAACCGTAATGTGTAACGTACAAATGTTTGGCTACTAGGCTACTATACCAAATATTCAAGCAAAAAAAAAAAAAAAAAAGAAAGCTTCTGGGCATGGAAAAAATAAACATTAACACTCTTCTATTGGGTGGTATGACCTTTCGGCTTCTATGCGAACACGTGGTCACAGAAGAAAAAATGTTTGTATGCTTTATTTTATAACTCACTTTATTTTTATGAAAAAGAAATCAAAAGCACTAAATAATTTAGTTTTATTATTATTTCATGATGAAATTTGGGGATATACAATGTTCAGGTTAACTAGGCTTACTAGCAAATTTTCAAGCACAGTCTTCTTGCGGCATGGAAATATTTTGACACTCTCTCTTTGCTGTCGGTATACCTTTTCTGTTTAGCGAACTATGCCAGTTAAGATGTTTGTAGTCTTATTGTGATTGACTTGCAGATTTTTATGAAAAATTCTGCTTATCTAAAATACAATTTTTTTAATTTTCCTTTTTTTTGTGGATTTTTCATCTACAATTAAAATTTAGAAATTTTGTGTGGCGGGTATTGTGGTATTGTTATGCTAAATGTATTCCACATTTCCCAGAATTAATTCTTAAATTTCATTCAGTGTTTTGTACATGTACGTATGTCATTTCTGTTTCCAGGTTTGTTTGTCTTATGAGTTACACAATATGTAAGACGCTTGGTTGTTGGGTTGATTATTTTTTTCTGTTGATAAAGACCTACGGTAATGAACTTCTCATATGTTTCCGCAGTCCATGTCAAACCATTTTTCTTCAAGTTTTGGTTTCTTTTTAAATGTTATTTTTGCCATGTTAGTTTTTATTGCAGCTGTCCTGAAAATCATACACACAGCAGCCAGCTTTACATCTGCTTAATGAGCTAACTTGTTAATGAAAATGACGATGAATATGTATATAGTTATTTCAGTTGAACAAGTTGCATTTATAAATTCACCTGTCTTGTCTGGAGCTCATATGAGTGTTTCATATAATTAAGTGAAACTACTTACAATGCTATGTCTGAGTGTTTCTGGTTTGCCCAATTTGTTTCAGAAACATCAATTTGATTAGTGGCTGAAAGGGAGGTTTGCTGCCTGACAGCAAATGCACTGATATAGTAGGGAACCATCCATGTCAGTGATTGCATAATCAACTACACTTGTCTCACGAGCTGAACAATACATAAGTATCTCTAAAGAGTCCCCTCTGACCCTACCATTAAGAATTTTCAGGCCTACGGCTCGGCAGAGATGCACTCACTCTCTACCACTCTCGATCAACTATGGTATCTGGGTTGTTTCTTTTAATGACTGTTAGTGTGGTGTATAGGGCAAATATGTGGCTGTTTCCCTCTGTGTCAAGAGAGTCAGGTTCAGTCCCTGTTCCGGCATTAAAATTACCACAGAGAAACACATTTCCCTGGGCCTGAAAATGGTTGGTCTCTGTAGGGAGTTCAAATAATTCCTCCTCAAAATACAGCGATTCTAATGGAGGTTTGTAAGCAATCTATACATGCATTTCCTTATCTCCAATGTTTTTTTTGTTGTTGTTTGTTTTTTAATCCACTTTGAGCCATATATGTGTTTTCCCTTTTGTAATAACTGTGACAGTTCCCCTCTGTACCAAACCAGCATTCCCCCGGAGTCTCTACCATGCCTTGTTCTGTTCTTTTTTTATAGAAAGCAATATATTGTCATTATTGCCTGAGGCACAGTGAGCAGGCATATCTTCAGGGCAACATGTCTCTAATAATACTGAAAAGTCAATATTTTGCACATTTCTAAGGAAGTCAGGGTCTGTACCCTTCAGCCCATGTTCCATGAGCAAACCATGATTGAGCTCATAAAAATCTTAAATGGAATTCAAAGCAATAATAAAGCTAATAATTATTTTTGAATATAATTACAGTGTGTTGTTATTTAAAACCCTTTCTGGTTTTTGCAAAACTTTTAAGGCAAACATTTTATTGTATAGCAGTCTTGAGCAGAGGTAGCTGTGTAGCTGCTTTATCTTTATATTGGCTCTGAGGTCAGTGGGTGGTGGAGGGGGTCATCTGGTCAGAGCTGTAGCATAATTGTGCTGCTATTGGTGAGAGTGTGGGTCTGGAGGGGGGTGGTCCGGTGGAACGTCGTGGGGGCGGTGGAGGCGGTGGGGGACCAGATGGTGCTGCGTGGGCGAGCTGGTGTCCGGGGAGTCTTTGCAAAGGCCTCTCGGTCCAGATGTAGGCCATCGTGCAGGTCCCAGGGTTTGGGATTGGGGTGGTGGGCCGGGTGAACATTGGGGATGGTTGTACAGCCCCTGGCAGTCTCAGCAGTAATGCTGTGAATGACGTGTGGGAAGGTGTCTGCATAGCAGAGTGGGGATAACTCCCCTAGCATCTGTATGCTTCTGTGCAGCATTCTCTGCTCCTTTCCTCACTGCACTTTTCCTTTCCACACTTGGTCTAGGATTTGTAGGACCCGTGTTGTTTTGCTGTATCTGATTGTGCCCACTGCCTGGCCAGGGATCAACATTCTGGGGTCAGTGAACTTCCCGGCAGAGTCCATCAGCAGAAGCACTGGTGCGTTGTTACCTGAGGCGGGGTTAGGAGATTTTAGAGGGTCTGGGCAGTGGGGTGTGGCTGTCGGCAGGGTTGTGGCCGTTGGCTAGGTGTCTGTGGGAGAGGCCTTGTCTGTGGATGGGACTATGGGCAGAGCAGTGGGCGGTGTGTTGGCTGTGGGTGGGGTGTTGATTGGGCAGGGCTGTGGACGGTGTGTTGGCTGTGGGTGGGGTGTTGATTGGGCAGGGCTGTGGGTGGGGCTATGCCTGTGGGTAGAGCTGGAGTTGATCCCTTCACTTTCTGTATTCCCCACTCTCTCTCTTTGCATTATGTCCTCCATCACTGTTGTGAGCTTGACTTTCTGAACCTCATTCTCATGTCTCAGGTACCTTATATATTTATTATCTCTCTCTTTCGCTCTCTCTTAGCATGCTGAGAGTTGGGTATGTGAGTGCATGACTTTTTCTGCAGTGTATTACCATTTTCCCTGTTTGTGCAGTATAATAAGGTAACAGGTATGTAAGAGGTGTGCCACACTGAGTGAATCCTTAATTAAACACGGTTAACTGGTGATAGTCGTGACCTGGGATGACATCTTCCACTGTGGGAAGAATGAGGTCCCTTTCTGTTCACTATGGAGTGAGGACATGTGCTAAGTTTCACAGTGGAGGAAGTTGGACATAAAAACATTTCATTTGACTTTTGAATGAATGAATTTGATGTACTTGTCAGGGAAGAGTATATTGCTAATCACCCGGTTGCAAGTAGTGTTTTTCTTGACAATAGTTTTGTTAATGTTTCCCTGATGGCTGTACCATCTGCCCAGATCACAGTGTCAGTGTTATTCACAATGATCTGCTGCAGCGCAAGTTTCAGCATTTTGGGAAGTCTGCCAGCAATCTTAAAACTGTCGAATTTGGGTGTAAAGATCCCAAACTCAATCATGTGCAGTCTCTTCAGAGGCAAGCTTTCATAGTTTTAGAGTCACCTACACTTCATGTGAAACACAGAGATGGGCACTATATGGACTATGCTAGCTCAGGTAGAATGAAGTGCTTTGAGTGTGGGGATACAGGGAACATGTGGTGGTTTGTCCACACATAAAACAGAGAGACTAGGCCTTCTGTGGAGCAGTCAGGTGGATCACAGAGTAGACCTGGGGAAACTGCTGGGGATAATGACAGGCAGAAGAATTAGGAGATGGATCGGGGGAGACTGGTGGTGCCAAGGAGCAGGCAGGTGAGGTATAGGGCAGGACTGGGGCGATTGGTGGGGTAAAGAAGAAGGCAGATGAGGTGCAGGGTAGTTCAAAGGAGGCCGTAAGCTGTGTGAGAACATTCGGTCCACTGGAGCAGTGAATTTTGTGTTGGTGTGGATGCGCTCTGCCCCATTTCCCTCCCAGGGGTGTCACAGCGTTGTGTGACACTGTGCTATATACTTGGTATGGTAATGTGCCAGCTGTGCTGAGGCTGGACTAGGCCTGGTGGTGCCTCCACCAGTAAAGCTACAGCTAACTGTAGGAAATACTGACACCAGAGACGGTGATAAAGACTGGCTGTAGTACTGACTCAGTCATGGAGCAGGCTGAAAACAATGAGGAGAAACTTCAGGAGAATGAGATCTTCTGTAATAGCATCAGAACAGCTGCACTCACTGCAGGAGAATAATGATTTTTTTTTCCGTTGCCAAAACTGTGGAGGTGTCAGATTTTTTCCCCCTGATGTCGAAACATTCATTCAATCAGTGAATAAAATGAGAAAAGAAGTTAGTCTTGAACATTTGTGGAGGCAAAGAGGTTTCATTTATGGAAATTATTAACAAATATAAAAAGCGGAAGACTCCTTGGAGGAAAAAATGTGAATAAGGTATTGCAATCCGCATGTTTCATTTTAGGGATGCCGTGGAAATGTAAATTATTTACGGAGGTGCCTTGGGTTTTAAAAGTTTGGGAGCCACTGCTATACATTACAAAGCATATCACAGAGTTCTGATAATATGATGTGCATTAAGTTTTTTAATCATCCTGTTTTATTCTGATCTATTTGATAGGAGTTTAAAAATAAAAAAAGGTTTCAAGGGCAGGGACAGATGAGCCAATAGGAGAGAAGGCTTCTGTTACTCCCGTCAACCTTTTTACATCAGGTGGGCCAGAGGGCTTCTCAGCCTCCAGCATAGCCAACAGGCAGGGTGTTAGACGCCTGCAGCAGGACCAGCACAGCACTCAGCCAGTCCCCAGAAGCTTAGCCAGGAGCACTGCTCTCTGGAGCCCAGCAGAAATCTGATAAGGGGAAATGCTCACTCAAAAGAGGAGAAACGGAGAGCTGCTGTTTCTCAGGGAAGAGAGTGAGAAGCAGGAGAAGAGAATACAGGAGAAAGCAGGGGGACAGGAAGAAAGAGCAGAGCAAACTGCCCATAAAAACTGCCCAGAGACCTTGTTGAATGTTTTCTCAGACAAAACATAAATATATTTACAAGCGTACTATTGTTGAAAATTAATACTAGGCACCAGCTAAATGCAGGAAGATTTGGACTGTGGCTGGTAAGTTTGTACAAATGATCTCCCATGGCATTTGAAGGTACTGTTCTATTTTTAAAAATCTATTAAAAATTTTTTTTTTTAATTTGGCTGGTGTAGTAGTGAAAGTAGCAGGTACATTTTGTAATGTATCAGCCACTGTTCTTATTGCCTGGCTCTTTTTTTGTCATTAAAATAATTACCATACTATATTGTATTTAATTATCATATTGTAATTAAATATTAAAATGACAATTAAATTATGTAAACTAGTGCCACTTTTTTGGCCTACATGGTTACGTGTTTAAATTTTAATTTGAAATTTAAATTACTTTTATTTACTTTTATTAAATGTCAGTCTTTTGCTGTCTGATATAAATGACAAGCGTATGCATATATTTTAAATTGCACATGAAAACAATTATGGACCACACAGGTTTATAGAATTAAAATATATTTAAAGTGTAATGCATCAGCACCAAACTGAGTAAAAAGAAATCTCTTAACATAAAATAACAAACTTTAACCAGTTTTTCGCACTCCAAACTATATTTCCATGTTTACATGAATACAGTACTAACCGCAGTAGACCTAACTGCAGTTATACAGTATGTAATCATACTTCATCATGTGCGCAGCTTGGTTAGCTGGAGAAGGTACTCAAGCACAACGTCTGTCTCACATCTGTACCCGACTCCTCTCCAGGAAGTGCAGTCCTTCACCTGGTGGAGCTGGTGCATGTAGGTCTTCATCCCCAGGATCTGGCTTTGGTTTCAAAACCTCTCCATTGTGGCAGACTTCGATATGACCAACTGCCTTACTGAAGGCATCATGCTGGGCCAAGCAGGCAAAGCCCAGTCCTAATGTCTTCCAGGTGATTTCTCTGAGGGTAATGCATGACTTTGTGATGTGATCCTGTGAACATGATGACAGACAGTCGTTGACTTTGGATTAAAAAATGCCTGTGTAGTTAATCTGTAAAACAGTCTATAGGCCAACCAATACTATAAGACAAGCACCTCCAAAGTGCATCCCCAACCATGATCTACATTGTGTATTCACTGCATGGCAATCTGGTTGAAAGTACAGTTGCAGAAGAGGCATGGTAGGATGTATGGTAGGATGTATTGTGTCATATCTTGAGCCTGTAACCTGTGAACACACAAGATACATTTGTGGGCTTTGGGTTGCATGCATTGTTACCACAGAGATCACAACTGATAGTAATGATGCACATGACCTGAAGGACACCTCTAGCTTCTTTACAAACATTTATTTGCAAATTTTGGCAACCCTATTTCATGGTATTGATTTTGGCTCAGTAACCACAATGTCTGTAGACTGACATTATGGTGGCTCAGTATTTTGAAGCCCTGCTCATAGAATAAAGGTGTTAATGTGAGACAGGAGAAAGCACCTTTTTCCTCTTTTAATCTCTTTCTCCTTTTTCTCTCCAGGTTAAGGCACCGGCACCCAATCCTTCTTGCGCTGCGATGTTCATCGCAACCTTCGTTATCGATTCGAGAGAGTGCAGACAAGCATGTGTTCTCCTCCGAAGCATGTGATGTCAGACATTTTATTACGTTGCCGTTGGCAAGTCTTCTGCAGACACAAGTTGGACAAAAGGACTTAATGTGCATTTCAAGAGATGGAGTTGGCGGTGCCCGATAAACCAATGGAGGTGCTCAGACAGACCCTGGCGAGTGAAACCCTTCCATTTCTGGGCGATGTTAAGGCCAATTACATGTCATACTGCAGAATCCCTTCACTTAGTCTGAGTGAGTCATCATCAGGACAGGCTGCTGCTGTACTGCTATGGAAGCTATAAGCAAACTGCCATGGAAACACAGCCAACTAATTAGCAAAACAGAAACTGAGTCTGCAATAATTATGTCAAATTACAAAATAATGTAAGTTCCCCCTAAAGAAATGTGCAATAAATTAGTAACACAAAGCATAAAATAACCACAACAGTTATTTAATGAAGCTGCAAACTCAAAATTACAACTGACTACTAAGAAAGTACACTTGGCTTCTAGAGCAGAAATCTAAGAGGTCTAAAATGCCTCTGAGTTTTTTAGTGAATTTCAGCACCAGTGATTCATTTAAGTCATTGTTTATCTAAAGAATCCACACTCCTTGTTCCCAAAGCCTTAATTGGCTTCTGATTGAAAGGAAACCACAAACAAACTGCAGGCACTCCGGCCCACTAGAATTGGAAGTACATCTGCAGACACCCCGGCCCACTAGAATTGGAAGTACATCTGCAGACACCCCAGCCCTCAAGGACTGGAGTTAAACCTGCAGACACTGCGGCACTCCAGGACTGGAGTTAAAGCTCAGACACTGCAGCCCTCCAGGACTGGAGTTAAACCTGCAGACACTGCGGCCCTCCAGGACCGGAGTTAAGCCTGCAGACACTGAGGCCCTCCAGGACTGGACTTGAACCTGCAGGCGATACAATCCTCCAAGACTGGAATTTCACACCCCTGCCTTAACCAGAAAGTTGCAGGTTTCAAAAACCCACACATGCCACCTCTGTAATCTGTATTCACCTCCAATTTAAAGGCACTGTAAAGGGGATTAAAATAGTTAAAATATCCATAAATCATCATAAAGGGATGTATCGACTTCACGTCCACCACCAAATATCTATTCAAAGTAATGCCAATAACACATCTCAAGTGTGACATAAAATCTGTATTGAAAGATCTTTAGAATTGTATGTGCATCATTGGGACTGCTCCACCTCTCACATATGGCTAGCATTGTTTGACAACTTTTGTTGTGACAGAGTTTCACTGGAAACAAAAACACAGGATATTAAAGGTCTACTGTAATTATCTTAGTTGGGATTTAGACCATGAGACCTTTGAACTCAACTGAACTAGAGCCATAATGGCATATCCTAATGAGCAGCAGCTGCACTGCCTTTAATTGGATCTGGTGGATTTAAGCTGAGATGCACACCCCCTGCATGGTTGTTAGAGGTTCTCAAATTGCTTAAACAATTTTTAAAAAATTTGGCATCTCCATTTCCACATGAATTTGGAATCCAATTCGCAAACTATGTACAAGCATGCTCATATATGTCCCCTGCTGCCAGCTCAGGAGAGTGAAGAGTCACAGTTCTCCTCCAAATCATGTGGTGTCAGCCAGATGCTCCTTTTCACACCAAAGCCACAAGCCGGACACACGCAGGGCAGGAGGAGACCCAGTCATACGCGCGTGCAGAGAGCAAGCCCTGGGTGTCTGGTTGGCCAACAGGGGTTGCTTGAGAAATGAACACTGCTATCCCCACCGACTTCCCCTAAAGCAAACTGTGTGCTCCCTCTGCAGGGCTGCTGGTCAGTTGGCAGTGGCACGGGTCAGATTCGATCTGAGACCGTGCTGCTCCCTCATGCACCGCAAGCGGTGCTTTTACCTAGTGAGCTACCCAGCAGCCCCGAGAGGGAGTTTTTAATGTTGACTGAACACATCAGTGTAACACATTACAGATGAGGGGATTACACTCTTTAGAACCACCAACCCCAACACCAAGCTCAAAACTACTGAATGTACCATACACACAGTCTGTGTCTGTACACATTCATTACTTTGTGGGCTTTCAGATGCCATGTGTATGTTTGTGAATGTGTATGTATGCACGTGTCTAAGTGTGTGTTTGTGTGTGTCCATGCGTATGTGCATAGGTGTGTGCATGCGTATACATGCTTGCTTGGGTTGGGTGCATACATGCATGCATGCTTTCATGCCTAGGGTGTATGTGTGTGTGCTTACTTGGGTACGATGTGTGTGTGCACGAGAGAGAGAGAGAGGTCTCCTTAGTAAGTTTAAATAAAAATTTAAAAAGCATAATAGCTTTTTGGATCATAACAAAACTGGCACCATGAAATCTTAGTCTGCGTAATTAATTTGAATACCGCTGGCTAAAAATATTCTGCATTAAACATTCAGGAGACGCTGGGGTGGGGGTGGGGGGGTCTGTGTTCTGTGCCCAGCAAACAGCCGAAACACAGAACCTCCCCATCTCCACAGCTGTCACAAGCCGACCTTGAACTGCTCACAGACACCATACGCTTTTTAAAAATGGGCCACAAAAACAAAGTAACGAAAAAATATAAAAGGAAAAACATCCATATGAAATATAAATATATATAAATAAATATAAAACAATGTTATATGTGCAAGTATGGACGGGAGTGTAGCACAGTGGGTAAGAAACTGGACTTGTAACAAGTCAGTTCGATCGGTAGACTGCCATGTACCTGAGCAGGTACTTAACCGAATTGCTTCGTATATCACTGTATAATGGATGCAATGTAAATGCTATGTAAAGTTGTGTAAGTCGCTCGGAAAAGAGCGTCTGCTAAATCCTGAATGTAATGCAATACTATCAGTGCAAAATTACAAAATCAACTTTATGATACCTTCTGTTAATAAAAGCTTGTCTCCAAACAGCGAATCATGGCTGCAACTCAATATATAAAGCATGGAGACATGATGAAGAGTCTCCGCTGTGGTTTTACCAAACAGAATGTCACAAGACACGTGATCTAGATGACCTTGACTGCGGTGTGATTGTTGGTGCCGGACATGGTGGTTCCTGTATTTCATAAACAGTAGCCCTTCTGGGATTTTCACACGCTACAATCTCTAAAGTTTACAGAGAAGGGTGCGATGAACAAAAAAATCCAGTGAGCAACAGATCTGTGGGTAAAAACGGCTTATTAATGAGAAAGGTCACAGGATAATGGGCTGACTCATTCAAGCTAACAGAAAAGCCACTAATGCTGAAATAACAGCTGTTTACAATGGCGGTGTGCAGAAGGGCATCATTCAATGCACAACGCATTGGACCGTGAAGCAGATGGGCTACAGCAGCAGAAGACGACTACCCCTCCTTGTCAGCTAAGAGCAAGGTAATCTGACAACAGTGGGTACATTATCACCAAAACAGGATGGTTGAAGATTTAAAAAATCATTGCCTGGCATGATAGTTCTCAATTTCTTCTGCAACATGCAAATGTTAGGATCCGAATTTTGTTGTAAACAGCATGAATACATCCTTCCTTCTGTCTACGGTACAGCCCTTGTTATACATAGCATGGGTTAATACTCCCCACACCATTACATCACTGCCAGCAGCCTGTACTGTAGACACAAGGCAGGATGTATCCATGGATAGCCTCGTGTCTATGGTACAAGCTGGTGGTAATGGTGTAATGGAGTGAGGAGTATTAACCTGTACTATGTATGAAAAAGGCTGTAATTCCCACATGGATTACCTGATATGGATGTAAATGCCCTCAGATTAAAACTGACAGTCTCCTCTTTAACATCATATTCACTGTTTTATTTCAAATCTAATGTCGTGGAGTACAGAGACCTTTTTACAGAACTTTTAGGCACTTCTTAGCAAACTGTCACCTGGCCATTTTTTTTGTTTGGCTAACTAGTGGTTTGCATCTTGCAGCATTGCCTTGCCTATTAAAGGTAATTCTGATTTGCTGGACAGGAGTTTGGGTTTTTTTTCTTCATTATGGTAAGGACAGTCATGAACTGTACAGGTCCTCCTTGGCCTACTAAGCTTTTGGTGATTACTGAGCTCACCGGTGCTCTCTTTCCTCTTAATGATGTTTCAGACTATTCATTTTGGTAAGCCTAAGGTTTGGCCTATATCTCTGACTGTTTTTTCTTATTATTATTTTGCAGCCTCATAATGGCTTCCTTGACCTTCATTGGGAAACCTCTGATTCTGCTGTTGACAAATGCCAATAATAAACTCCAAAGGCAATCAAAAGCCTATCAGGGCTAGATTCTGGAAGCTCTCTTATACCTACACTAAGGAAGCAGTTGAACACTCCCAACTAATCAGGAAAACTTGTGAAGCCATGTGTCACAAACATTATTGTGCCCTGAAATGGCGGTGATGTATAAAAAGTGTTGTAATTTCTACATTGTGAAACCAAATTGTGTACATTATTCACTTTATTTAAAGAGAATCTGAACATTAACCACATGTGGATTGTTTGATTACAAATCTAAAAGCATGGAGTACAGAGCCAAATGACAAAAAATATATATTTCTCACAAACATTATGGAGCTCACTGTATATACTTCTTGTGAAACACTGCCCCCTGGTTTTGCCAAACAAAATAGCATTCAAACTCAAACTGCTGTGGGTCTTAAAGCAGAGCAGGAGTCTTCATAAGAACCACAGTAGTGAATGTATTCTTCATGGATATTTTCAGACCGGTGACTCTACTGATGAGTAACATTAAAATTCACAAGCATAGTACAGTAACTCCATCTGTGTCTGTACTTAAAGTCCATCAGTCCCCAACAAAGTCAGCCAATTCAAAGGGTCCACTTAATGTTTTATTCCATTTGAATCAACGTTTTGAGCATGTGCTTTCCCAGCAGAGTACAGCCGAGTGAAATTACAAAAGATTGGCGGTCTTATGACAGCGTCCTGAAAACCCGGGACATGCAGGAAGTGCTTCAAGTCCACGTTCATCTCCCTCTTCTCTCTACACCTGTCCTGGTGTTTACGAATGTAAGAATACACTTTCCCAGTACATGGCTTGGTCCTGCAGTCTGTCATCTGTTATGGTGCTGTTCCAGTGTGTGGATGAGTTCCATGGTTATGGTGTAAACCAGATTTTGGGACCCATCCATGCACGAGCTCAGAGTTGGGAAGCAGGTTCCCTGGAGTACTTAGCTTGTACTCATGGCTCACTGACACCTCTGCTTTTATTATAACACACTGCAGCTAACCAGTTAGCCAACTAAGGTCATTAAATGCTTGCTTACATTGATACTTGTTTTTGACACGGTGGAACAGATACAACAAAGCTTCCTGTCATAAGCATCTGGGTATCATGTTAAGCCTCTGTCCGGACCACGCCAAAAATAAAATAAAAGTAAACGGTAATTTAGTAATTCCTGATGAGGTTTTGTTTTGTTTCTGAGCTAATTATTTCCTGTATGAACAATGGAATTTTGGTAAATTTGGTACACTATTGTAACGCTTGTGATTTTACCAGTTATTACAAATGGAGATCAGGCAGTTTCCCTGATACAGAAACAGTACAGCAGTAAGCCAATTAGAACTGAGTATTAATCCAGGTGGCGTATTTTAGATAGGGCTATAAAAAACAATTTGTGATTAAATACAGGGCATTCATCTCAGAATCATTCAACCATTTGAACAGAACGTCTTTGCTGACGTAGCCACGCACAGCAAAAAATTAGCAGAATCTGCCGTTTCATTCCTAAACAGCAGGTGTCACTGTTATACTGTGGTGTTATGAAAAGCGACCAAGTTTCTAAATGAACGCAACCAACATTACCCAGTGACTCCATTGTGAAAAGAGTTTGTGACACTGAAGAATGCACCAGTGATGATACAGCAAACTGTTCATTAGCCACTGAATTTAATGAAACAGATGAGAAATATTGTCAGTTCTAGTAAGTGGCAACCCTCAGCAGTGCAAGTGCACTTGCAAGTGATGAAATCATTCCCAAGATAAATGTTATTGTGATATACCTACTACATCTCACGGCTGCAGCAAAGCCCCAGAAATCTATCCTAAATTGAGTACAAAAGAGCATGCAAATGTGCTTAAGCAATTGCACATGCGCATGCATACACAGACGCAGACACTCACACGCGAACACACAAATGCATGCACAGAAACACACACATCACAGTGTAATATATTTTACATATGGTAGTGCATGGTGCATTTAATCCCTTCGGTCCATCACTGACTGAAAAAGCATGCATTTTTGCCTTTAATTTAACTGAACATTGTAGAAATATAACATGCTCAAATTGCATTAATAAAATAATAGTAACAGGGTTAATGTATGTCCATTTTTATTTTATTGAAGCTTGTTTTGGTACAACATGCTGTAGGCTATTACAAGGTTTGAGTCTTTGATGGAGCAGCTCTTGTAACTGGCAATGTTACCGTGAAGGGGGAAGGAGCACTCGGCATCAACACTGCTGACCGGGGCCGTCAAACACCTGATTGCACCAACTGACAAGGACCGGGATCTGGATCCCAGCACATTCCAGGATCTTTATACATTGTCACACTTTTTTTAATCCCACAGACTGCAAGTGAATCCTAAAATTTTTACTGCGCTCAAGTACAGGAGTGAACCAACGTAGTTTAGAGCTGTCAAAAAACCAAAACCAAGATGACCGAATGGAACAAATACCATCAGGCAGAATGGGCCCTCCAGAACCAGAGTTGTGCAGCCTTGCCTTAGGCCTGTACAAAATACTCTGTATGCTACATAAAGGTTGAAAATGAATATTCTATGCTGCTGCAAAATTTTGGAAAGCACTAAAAATGGGGGAAATCAGATAAAGGAATGAACAGCAAGCGAGGCTTCCGACAAACACCCAGCTGTAATCATGGGCACTGTAAAGTAGCAACAAACGAGCAGTCAGGTAATGGGGTCAGAGCAAGAAAAGACTCATGGGAAATACCAATCAGGTAATGGGGTCAGAGCAAGAAAGGTCTCATGGGAAATACCAAACAGAAATGAAACCTTGCCTTTGGCTTCACAACATTAAAATGTAATCGGCATTCATCCGGTAGTATAAAAACATCACAGTCTTAATAATAGATGTGCAAAGTGCAAACAGTAAACATTAAAACAATATGGAAGGTGGTTAGAGCCAAAACCTAATCACATTGTAAAAGGCTTATGGAAAGATTTTGGCATGAACCACCCCCCCCCCCCCCCCACCCCCCCATGAGCAGCCAAGCGGAACCAGCAGCTGTTTTTACTCCTGAGCTTTGAAATACACTTCCGGCATGTTTCCAACTCACATAATTTTGACTCATAATTTTTATTTAGCACAGTGCTACTATGTATATATCTGTAAATCGGATTTGTAATGGCATATTCAAATAAACAAACCAAAGGAAAACTATATATGCAATGCCAAAGGGAGCCATCATCCTCATTGTCATTATAAGGGGGCCAAGCACCAAGGGCACATAGATCCTATATTGTTTTTGCCAGGATTACTATTAGGGGGCCAAACACCAAGGGTGTTTTTGATAGGATTCTTCTTCTTCTTCTTCTTCTTCTTCTACCCTTTCACCCCTTTCCCATGCTCAAAAACACACAATTCGCATTGCATGTCTGCAAATTTATTATGACACCCATGCAACCCTGAAAAAAATTATTGAAGCCATCCTGTTTCACATGCATGCACCAAATTTATTGTACAACTTCTCATCCTGGACAAATAATGTCCGCCACACACGATTTTCTATCAGCGATTTTATTTACAATATGGCCTATAGGGGGAGCTTTTTGTAAATACTAATCTGCAGTCGTTCCATGAGCCCTAATTGTATGAAATGTGAAGGAACAGTCAGTGAGCTCCCCTGCAACAGTCCAGAGAAGCATGCCCAGCCCGCTCAGTCAAAATTCTAAAAGAGAATTAAACATGAATGTGCATTGTGCAAAATATGTGACCACACCTCCTTTAATTCCAACCTCTATTAAAATTCTGTGCTAATGTACTAATTGAAGAAGGATCCATGTAGGTCATGTCTATTGGATTTTGTGCCACTACCATCCTAGGTGGCGCCACAACACTGCTTCAAAAGTGCAATTTTCAAATAATTATTACAGATGTATATCCAATACGCACCAGAATTGGTATGTATGGTATTTGGTTTCGGTCTGCAGGTCATGACAATATACCCTCAATTTGCTACAGCTAACCCTAGCTGCTAGCAGCTATATTTATTATTATTATTATTATTATTATTATTATTAATTAGTAGTAGTAGTACCAGTGAATTTCAGACGGAAAAGCAATACTTCCAGCGAATATCAGAGTGTGCAAATGTATACAACTGCGCACAATCAGCAAGCTTAATCCTGGAAAACTCAGATCGCCTAATTTCAGTTTTCCCATTCTCACCTTTCCCAATACTACTGTCAGCTTGACTGTCAAATGTTAGACAAGCTTGTTTTGTATCCTTTGAGCTAAATTGAAAAAGCGTGATGTGAAGTGCTTCCTTTTATCCTCCGTTTGGCATTAAGCCCTTGTTTCGCCTTTCTTTTTTTAATCTGTCACGTGCTCTTTAATTGAAATGCAAATTATGTGGGGAAAAAAAGGAATTTCATTTTAGCCTTACGCTACATCACAAAGGCGCCATTTGAAACAGAGCACGGCACATGCAGAGACAAAACTATGTCAACGTCTGTAAATAAATACGGATAAATACATCGATAAAGGCGTCGGTTATCAAGCTTTACATATTGGAGGAAGAAACTCCACAATTTTTTTTCTTTTGGCTGAATTTAAACCAAAAATGTCCTGCCAAAACACATTGCGGTTACAATAGGATGAATAAGGGGTCTCCTGAACGGTGCGTAGTGAGACATAGGAAAAGCTACCTGTAGAGCGGATGGTTGAGCATCGCAATCCTTTCGCTTGCACAATCACCCTTCCGGCACTTATCCTGCATCACGTGCTTGACACACTAACATATTCTCTTGTAGTGACTTACGTCGGTCGCATTTCTTTGCACAGAAGAATGAAGGGGTACTCTACACTACATATTGAGAACAGTCGAGTTTTTTTATGCAGTAGCCTACGCCCCTCCAGGCTTTCTCTAAAACACCTCATGCATTTATGACCAAAATATATCGATTTATAGTCAAATTATTATTTTTAAAAAGACTCAGTTTAAATGCAGTCCCACATACATGTGACAATTGGGTTAATGTCATAATATTCTTGGAACAGCCTACTACACATAAAGAGTGCATACGGTGGAATGAATGGCCCCAGTGAACGCTCGGATTGAGAGTCATATGATGCGCGCGCGCGTTTGTGTGTGTGTGTGTGAGAGAGAAAGAGAGAGAGAGAGAGAGAGTGTGTGTGTCATGGAGTCGCGGGAGCAATGGCTTGCAGAACGAGACCGAGGACTGTCTTAATTCACCGGAGAGATCATTTCCGTTATTAAAAACATAATACCATGATATCACAAGCCATTCTGCTCGTAAGCCTCCTCCAGATGTCTGTATAGTGTGTTAGATCCCGGTTTTCAAGTTGAAGATTCATCACGGACATCCGACAACACAGCAAATTCATCATTTCCGTCGTTCGCTACGAAGGGGGGCAAAACAAATTCATCATTTACAGGTGCTTAAAACTAGAAGACAAACGCGTCCTGACCGTTTTGCTGTGGAAAATGTGTTTAATGTCGACTTCGTTTTAGGTCAAATCGTATGGTTTGGTCTTTAAGCTTTGCAAGCAAAATAACTTTATGGCGTGTTTTTTCGCCTAACAACATTAAATCAACTGACGATAGGCCTACTTTATTTATTTTTGTTGATCAAGCATTTTGTTTCTTGAATTATTGGCTTTAAGCATTTACAGCAAGATCGCTCGATGGTGAACCTGGCGGAATAATGAAAATTGGGTCGGAATAATGAGACTGCCAAATGATTACAAACAGGACAGTTTGCTTACGAATACTATTCAATTTTTGAAAACCACAGTTTCAAAAATCAAGCGGATCTTCGGCGACCAAAGGAGGAAAGCTTGGAGATACGAGTAGAGAGAGGGAAGCGACCAGTGGGAGTTCCGGGGGAGGAGGGGGTGGGTGAAAAATGTTGCCCTCTCAAGAAGCTTCTAAGATTTACCATGACAACTATATGCGGAACTCGCGCGCCATTGGCGTACTTTGGGCTATTTTCACCATTTGCTTCGCCATCATAAACGTGGTGGTGTTTATTCAGCCCTACTGGATCGGGGACAGCGTGAGCACGCCGCAAGCCGGCTACTTCGGCCTGTTCCATTACTGCGTTGGGAACGGATCCCCCAACCGCGAGCTCACCTGCCAGGGCACCTTCGCCGACTTCAGTTCCATCCCCTCGAGCGCCTTCAAAGCGGCCTCCTTCTTCGTGCTGCTCTCCATGGTGCTGATCCTGGGCTGCATCGCCTGCTTCATACTCTTCTTCTTCTGCAACACCTCCACTGTCTACAAGACGTGCGCCTGGATGCAGCTGCTGTGTGGTGAGCAAAAGCGACAGCTGTCGTGGCATTGTTTATAAATATGTTCTTCATTTTATTTTGACCAACGGCTGCTGGAGAGGACCCCCCCCCCCCCACCACACACACACACAGACACACATACCCACTGACACACGTTACTTTCGTTTTTGGTTTCTACACATACTAAATTTAGAGTTAATGATGTGCTGAGAGACATCAAGCTGCTTTTTAATCGTATTGCAACCTTTAATAATAACATTCGGTCATGTGAGTATTTTAATCTGTATTTTAGATGACAAGTGCGTAGGCTACGTTTTCTTCTCGGTTGGCATTGTATCATCTTAACTGCAACATCAAATTTTGCGCTGCATGTTTTCCTTCCTTCGCTGCGTGTGGAATGAGTGTGTTTTGAGAAATTAACCACACGCTCATGATAAGTTTACACTGTCTGCAAATACAATGATTACCATTAGCTCTAAATGTACATATTGACCTACAGGGACGAACAACAACGGATAGAGAAGGAAACTCGAATCAGTAACGAGTTGCCTAAAAAAACTGTGCAGTAAATTGTTTTTTCATTGATGCTTTCAACAATTACTCAACCAAAGAAACAAAAACATATTTTTCACCTAGATATAAATCAAAAGGCACCTTGCACTAGGGTACAACAGTGCCCCACACCTGCAAATGGAACCCACAACATCTGAGTTTTTAGTCCTAGTCCCAGTTTCTTAACCATAATGCTACCCTGCCACCCATCCTGATAATATATTTTCAATTAATGGATCTGTCAAGTCTGCATGAAAAGAATTAGCTTTTTTACATCACAAAAATTGTGAAGCTACCCAGAATGCATCACTGGGAATTTAAAGTCTTGTTGCTGCAACATTGCCGAGTGGCTTGTTCAGGGCCTCAGTTCCTAAAAGGAATATGGAATTAGACCTTTGACCAGTTTGAGAAGTTCATTTCAGTCAGCGGCTGACTGATGGCCACAGTGGCAGCGAGTTTTAAGTTCCATCTGGCTTGCCACACTGTAAAAGACTTGGCAATTAATTCTTGCCATATCGGCAAATGTTAGAGACCGCAACACAGTGTAAGCGCAAACTTAGACTTGTATTTTCAGCAGTATTGAATGCTACCTCCATCACAGGCTACTGGTGAAGCGACAGTTAGGCGCAGGCTTAATCATTCATGGCGAATTGCAAGAAGTGAAATGCTAATAAAGGCCTACAGGACAGCAGAGCTCTGCAGTTCTGTATACGAATCTATAGACAAAAAGGCCTATTCAGCGTGAAATCTGCTGAATTACATTCTGCAGTGTGCATGCTAAAAATCCCATAAGGCAAGTGGCACAGGCACGCATTCATATGTGCGAAATGGGCAACTTTGCTCAGGAACAATGCCTTGTTTTTGCATATTGTTTGACACCAGGGCCGTGTACAAAACAGCCTCCTAATGACTGTGTACTCAACTGCTTGTATTCAACTTGTATGCACCTTGTATACTTAATAATAGGCGAGCAAACTGCTTTGGACATGGCCCTGTGGTTTACTTCCTGTGAAATTAAAATGAAATGAAAAGAACCCGGAAATCAGTATATCATCAAGTGTATGCAATTTACATACTCAGTAGTAGGCAAGTAAGCTGTTTCTGATACTGTGTGGGCCACAGTGAGTTTTCACTCTAAGTAAATCAAATCTCTTGACACACTCTTCACAGTGGGTGGTGGCAGAATAGTACCCCAGACATTTTTATTTTCAAGTTAACTGCACACAATTGCCAACACATCTGGAGTTGTTCAATATGTTAATTTCTCATCAATCAGCCGCCTTCCCCCCCACAATCGTGCTTTTGAAGAGATCTCTTGTTTGCTTTTCTGAAAGTGATTGGCAAAATTACTGACCAATGGCAATGGAAACATGATCAGACATTATTTTGGTAAGAACATATTGTATTATTACAGAGTAAAGACTGCGCAACATAGCATAACGTAGAGAAAAATGTATTTTCAGAGTAGTAGTACATGGCTAGGACAGATTGTAGTGCATGTGAGAAATATTGTAGCCTACGTGCACTGGGTTCAGAATTAATTGATGGTGCTGCACTTGATCATTCCCGCTGGGCTCAATGTTAGACGCCATCTTAATTTGTGGGAGTATCCTGGTTATTTCTTTTTGTTATGGTAAAAGAGCAGGGGAGCATCATGGTTCAAAAATTATGTTTTCCTTTGATTTAAAAAAATAAGGTGTTGTCCGCCTACATATGCTCTATGGGACAGGGCAATGAAGCATGAATTAAGCCCAAAACATACCCTACATGATTTCAGGAACGCAGACGCTAGGAGCTACATGAAAGTAGATTTAATTTGTCATCGCTTTCCAAAATGTGTCTCCTGAAATTCTTAGCTCAACACAAGCTGCAGTGTTAAGTGCTGCACCAGGGGGGGCGCTATAGCAGGTGACAACAGGTTGAAGCTGTCTTCAATATGTGCTTTCTTCCCCTTAGTCTGTTTTTGTCGCAACTGTCTTGAGGAATCGGGATGATTACCTACAGTACGCAGGGACATAAGAACGCACGTGGAGTATGTGCTACCGGACCAAAGCACTGCAAATGCACGGCCCAGCGTTGTCACTTTCATTAGCATGCTTATGTAGGGAATGTTCCGGGCCTTCGGCCTACCTACCATGTGGTTCACTTGGCATCTGCCCGTAGTTGCACCAGCACTCCTTGTGGATTTCTCATCACTCAGAACAAGCCCCTGATTAGACTAGGTGCAAATGAATCGTGGCCTGAACGCACACTAGCTGCTGTCTGTTAATTCTGGTGAGAATTGCTTTGAATTAATCGGCTGTGTCACATCCCCAGTCATTTTGCATTCTTATTTGGGTCCCGGTCATCACCTTAATGCTTCATTTCCTTTGTTACACAAGGAAATGTTGCAATTTCACTTAAGCGTGTAGAAAAAAGTGCAAATATTTTGTTAGAAGTGCAAATATTCAATTCTATCATATTGTATTTGCATGACATGGTGTAAATGTGTATTTAATACAATGTAATGGTCTATGTTGCTACCTCTTGCCCAGCCTTTCCTTGAAGAAGATACTTTATCTCAGTAGGACTTACCCTGATGCATAATGAATAAATCAGTTTAATGGAGTAATAGATCACAGCATGCTCTTCAATCTTAATTTTGTTATCTCTAATGCTGATAATCAAGGTGACAACACCTTAGTACTGGGTGCTTTCTGATTGGCAATATTGTTAAATCCAATGGTGCTCAATATTCTAGGGTGGTTTTGTGTTAGTCAATGGATGATAAAGTATTCCTCACACTCCATCCTAGCACTAGTAATGATGGTGACAACCTAGTAATTTAAAAGCATGCATCATGTCTGGGTAAACACTAGGGTGACTATATATTTAAATTAAAAAAGGTAGGTGTGGCTAGAGGCAGGTGGGTGTGATGAACATAATGCTTGCTCCATGCTAGGTCTATGGAATGAGAAAACCTAACCAGATGTTGTTAGAAATGTAGAAATCCCAGGTGGATGGACATGTTTGATCCCAAAAAGAAGAAACGTCCTGGGAAAACAGCCCATCTGGTCAGGCTAGTAGTAAAGGAAAAACATTCTGAGTTGTATGATGACTGAACAGTAAAGAAACTCCATGCTAGTACCGTGCTAGTCCAATACTCATTACATTAGTAACATGCTTACCTATCCAATTAATATGTTTCTCTCTCAATGGCTGTAATCTACACACTAGATATCCTTCAAGTCCATAATCAGAACTCAGATCCATCCATCATCAACAGTGAAATTCATGAGTCTATAATCACTAAACAGCAGTCAGGAAGTCCAGACCTGCTCTCAGAAATGGGGGAGGGGGTTGGGGTGGTTTTCTCCCTCTGCATCCAGTTGGGCAGTACAAGCTACTGGGTGGAGAGTTCTGAGGAGTGAGGAAATGGAGTGTGAGGGAAAGAGTGGCTGAGTGTTCCTTAGCCAGATTTACAGAGGGATGTTTCAGGTCCTGAGACAATGTCTTAGAGTTCTTTATTCAGAGTTAAGGGAGGCAAAGTTATGCAAGTGTTCTCTCACTGAAAAGGAAGTTTTTGTGCTCGGAGTCATAAATTAGTTGTTCCACTAACAAATAAATTGGGCCACAAATTCATTAATTAAACAAAAATGTATATGATGTCTAAAAACGCAAAATAAAAAGAAAAACAATTGACTTGGCTACTAGCTGTAGGCAGTTCTCCTGGCATTCCAGGCTCCTACAGGGTTATTAAATGAGTTCCTTCCTTATGTGTGACTTTTATTCTGGAAAGTACCCCCAAGTCATCTTCGCAGGATCCCTGACCTTTTCATCAGCGCCCTGCAAAGCTTATCAAACTCGGCCTCCCACGTTGCTGGGAAGGTCACATCCGAGCCAGCAGGGGTGTCGCCACGACGACTCTGTAAGACCCCGTTTGGTGCAGTCATTACCCTGGCCATTGAGATCATTAGCCCTTTCACATGCAGACACAGACTCAGAAAAACCTAAGAGTAAAATTTATTTATGCCTATTCAGGGAATGTGGCCTACATTAGCACAACGTGAGACAATACATGACAGACACAAATGTTTTAAAAAATGCAAATACATTGGCCTCCAAAGTTATTGACACTCTTGATAAAAGTGAGCCAATAAATAAACCACACATGCAATAAGCTATTATTTATTACTATAAATATTATAAGCTAAAAAATGTATTATTTTATTCTAATACAATTGTTCAAAGAATAATGTTTTGTATGTACTCATTTACTTAAATAAAAATATAGGTGTCAAAATTCTTGCCACCACTGTTTTCTATACTTTGTATCCCCTATCTTCACAAAGATAATACTCCCAAGTCTTATTCTATTGTTTTTAATGTGATCAGTGAGCAAAATAGAACATCTCTGACCATTCCCCCCATACAAAATCTTTTAAAACCCTTCAGATTCTTCAATCTGACCTCTTCAATTGAAAGCACTCATTGTCAAGGAGGTTCAAGTCTGTGGATGGAAGACGAGGGCGGTTTACATCTCCTTTACAAGGAAAGTGGCTACTCAGGGGGTCCATGACCTACTAAGGGTATGGTTACTAACATGTGATGTTTCATGTTCTATTGTATATTTTATTTATCTGATGCTTATCCAGATGAGCCTCATTGCCTATAAAAATCTTTTTTTATCTCCCAGCCAAGAGGTTACAGCATTCAACATAAAATACAATAAAAACAAAAAACAGCAACCACAGAACAGAAAGAGTTAATGAGTGTACATCCCACCGGCGCTATCTGCCAAAGCAAGAACATATTTCAGTTTTTACAATTTGTTGTAAAATCACTCAAAGGGATTCAGTTCTGAAGATGTGCTTGTTTCATGCATTGTAATATTGTTAAATTTAGTGTCACGTGTTGTGTTTAATGTATTACATGAGCATGTCTTCAAATGCAATCCCTCGCTCCCTCTCCACACATTCAAAACTATGCACGGTGGCTGAGTGACAGATGTTTTGACACACATATGCCAGAACGATCGGCTGACTGACCCACAAGAGGCAACGGTTTTTATGCACTGTCACATTTAGCATGAAATTAAAGCTATAATGGGGACAGGAAGTGATGATGCATTCAACTCGACACTTGTTATACGATATGTTAGTCAGGGTTCTGTGTTTTAAAGCGCACTAAACTTGACCTGTAAGCAATGAAGCGACTTCTCAATTTTTCTTGTATAATTGCTATATCTGATAGCATAATAACTGAGAATAATATTTATGAGTTACCAAAGTAGCACAGTGATAATTCCATGGGGGCTGAGGCCTAGATTCAATCAACATTTCGTCCTTAGCTTTGAGCTTTTAATTAAAATGCAATTATTATTGTTTTCAGTTTAGTGTGAATTCAGCAATCATAAAAATTAATTCATGAAACTGAGCTTGTGAGAAAAAAATAGAAAAGAGCTGTATATATTTTGAAATCACTGAGAACAAACACAAATTGAATTCAATCCTGAATCTGATCATACAGGAAGGCACTCCATACATAATCAAGCAATTCAATTGTGGTTCAAGTGCACATTCACAGTTTTTATTAAAGGGTATTTTTATACATTTTGGTTTCACCATGTAGAAATTACAGAACTTTTTTATACAGTGTCATATATACATTTCATGGAACCATAATGTTTGGGACAAATGGTTTTACATGTGTTTCTGATTAGATAGGTGTGTTCAATTGCTTCCTTAGTACATGTATATGAGAGCTTTCTGTATCTAGTCTTGATTCTAGGCTTATGACTGCCTTTGGAGTCTGTTATTGGTGTTTGTCAACAAGAGAAACAGAGTTGACCAGAGAAAGTCAAGGAAGCCATTATGAGGCTGAGAAATAGGAAGAAAAAAAAACAGGAAAAAATGTTTGGAACATCATTTAGGAAAAAGAAAGCACTGCTGAGCTCAGTGATCGCAAAGCACCTGGTAGGCCAAGGAAGACTTCTACAATTGATGACTGAAGAATTCTCACCATAATGAAGAAAAACCCCCAAACACCTGTCCAATATATCAGAACCACTCTTTAGGAGGTAGGCATGGATCTGTCAGTCAGACTACTGTCCACTGAAGACTTCACTAAAAGAACAGGACACAATGAGCATACACACATTTGTACGAGGTGCCGTGTTCAGATGTGGTCCCATTTCGGCTGAGTTTGCCTTTGTCTTAAGTATACACCCAGCTTTATAGCTGCACCAAGGAAGCAATTGAATATATCTGACAGCTAATCAGAAACACCTGTGAAGCCATTTGTCCCAAACAGTATGGTGCCCTGGAATGGGCGGCAAGGTATAAAAACTGTGGTGAAACCAAAATGTATTTTTAAAAACCTGAAAAAAATGCTGAAAATCTGCAAAGACTCATACACGGACTTGCACTCATACACACACACACATACACTCATACAAAAATACTAATATACATACATACACACAGTCGTTCTCTCCCTCTTTTCACATACACACTCATCAAATCACTTCATTGATTCACTGTAGAACATGTTTATGGACAGGTGTTAGCATCACTGATGATTTGTAAATTCGAGGACTAAAAACCAGAATTGTTACTGTGGGGGTTTGGGCCGTGTCCAAACACAAGCGAGTGGAGCCAGTCTGGTCCCTCGCTTCCCATGATTCAACATTCCCCGGGCCAACGCTAGCCGTCAAACCTCATCTTCACACCGTATGTTGCTTCCGTCTTCTCTGTGCAAACCTCTTTTCCTCACTCCCTTTCTCCTCTTCTGTCAGTTCCTCTGCCCCTTTGGCAGCTCACAAAGGTTGGAAAAGAAAAGGCTTCTTTTCTTCTTGATATGCACTAGGTAAAAGGATATGAGGGTATAAGGGTAGGAAGATGTGAAAGGAAGAAAAAAATGGATTTTTTTTTTGTGTCTTCTGATATTCATCCAGGTTCCTCCTACTCAAATTTTCTGTCTGCAGGAACTCCTTTCTTACACAATCGTGGCTATATTCAGAAGAGGGTGGTACCTGTACAAACAACTATACCATAGCAGCAGAGAGAGTTTTTTTTTCTATAATTTTCCTTTTTGTTTTTTTCATATGACAGTGTCAAGCACTGGACTGTCTGTGATAGTCATCACCAATCACTCAAGTAAAGCTGTCACATTTACCACTAATTAGTAAAAAAACTAAAGCTGTCACATTCATCACTAATCACCAAAAAGTAAAGCCATGATATTTATCACTAATCACAAATAAGTGAAGCTGTACTTCACCTACATTTACCCAGCAACTGTGTGTACCACCAGTGTGCAACTTTTTTCTTTTATTCTTTTACTCCCCAGTTTGGAAAAGCCAATCATTCTCACCTTGCAACGCTCAGCTCAACCCCTCAACTACCTGCTATCATTGCAGGATATCATATGAAGCAGCTGCTTCTTATCACACCATAATTTGTAAGTTTGGACATGAGTCAGAGGAAGACACTTTATGTACAGCTCAACAGATGCCCAACAGATGCTGCACATGAAGCAGGGCGCCCAAACGACCAGCGGGGGTCACTGGCTTGTAATGAAATTCTGTTGTCACAGATGACTGGAAGCATCCTCTCCCTGGGCGATGCGAGACGCCAAACTGTCACCCATGATCAGGAAACCTACAATATTGATACTGTAGAACCAGGCCAGGCAGGTTTGGGTTGTTTAAACAACACCTCCCCATTACCCCTGTGTGGGACAAGCTGTACATGTTGTCATGTGGGAAAGTGCTCACTGCAATCTACAGCGTGTCTCCCAATTGAAAAGATTTTAATCTGCCGATGGGCAGGCAACAAGACTGCCATGTTGCTGTGTCTGTGAGAACTGAGAGACTCCTACCTTCAGCAATCAGCCCCAAAGATCCAGTGTGTCAGTGGGTGTGTGTGTGTGTGTGTGTGTGTGTGTCTGTGGGAGTGTGTGTGTGTATACTCTCCTCTTATTAGCGAGGGTGCTGCAGCTCTACTCTGTGGTGGCAGAGGGGAGCCTGTGGTAAACGCTCAGAGGGAACGCTGTAATGGGATTGGACACGGGCCTAATGCTCACAGCCCAAGAGGAGATGATAGTTTAATCTGAGCCCGCCATGCTGCCGCTCTGTGTGCCAGGCCACAGCGGGTCCATGGAGAACGCACAGCTGCTAACCGGGCAGGCTCAGGCCTGTAGCCCCGCCCTCCACTAAACAGGCAACGCCCCCCTCCCCTCCTGCTCCATCCTTAACTTTTTTAATTCTGTGCGCTGTTCTTAAAGCGGACTCACTACATCTCATTTGCGCTCACATGCTGATGCAGAACTGCATCGTGGGTCGGTGAGCATGTTTTGACCTCTAAATACTGAAGTGGAGAGGGTAGACAAAATGAACAATCAAACATAGACCTTTGGCTAACTGATTATTATTATTAGCAGTAAGTTCCTAAATCTACCCCCACCTAAAACTTATATTTATTTCCCTTTTTCCTTGAATGAGCACTTTTCATTGATTGAGCACCCGTGAAACACACATGGAAGCTGACCTTTACAGAAGCAATTCAGTTTAAATACTTTGATGAGGGGTAGAACTCTACAGCACTCTACCTGGAAACTGTATGCACAACCTTCTGTTTACAGCCCTAATTCCTGGACTTCACCTTCATATTAAATTGCCAGCCAGGCCCTCCACAGTCAATCTATTTGCTAGATCAACTATTTATTGGCAACACAGAAATATAGCATGGAAATTGTAGCATTTAAAAAGTAGCACAACTTTCCAGAAAATAAAACCATGTATTTTTCATTGGATAAATTTTGCTTCTTAAGAAGACTAGAATCATACATTTATAGATACATAAATAGTCTCTTCTTTACCTGCAGCTAGTGTGATTTATGGACATCAACTGTAGAGTAGAGCTGAGCAATACTATGCTTCTCTTCATGGCCCCTCCCTCCCCTATCTCTCTCTCTCTCTCTGTGAACTGATCTGACAGGATCTCTGAGCTGTGCTGTCCTCCTCACATCTCCCAAAGCAGAATTTCAAACAGCACAGGAACGCTCTGTGGGATTATTTCAATCACGTAATATAGAAGGAGAGGGGAACAAGGAGGGAATGTGGCAGACAAGATGAAAGCAGACTGAAGGACTAAAGGCATGTTCTCAGTGTACTCGATTCCTTGTGGCGGAAGGAACCTGCCGCCAGGTCTTAAATCAGGAACCCTGCAGCAGGAAAAAAACCCCATAATTCATTTCTGTGAGATCATTCAGTGCCAGAGAGCAGGGCTTGCAAGGTCAGCAGAGTGTGCACAAATGGCCCACATCACTCCATACTGTTTGCAGTCACTCCGTTCCAAGGGTTGAATGCAAATGAAAGACAAACCAAGCACAGTGGGACAGGTCAGAAGTAAATTTTGATTTACAGAAGTAATTCAGGTTAAGTACATTGCTCAAAAGTTTAACCGTAGCATCCCAGCTTAGAATTGAAGTTAAAACCCCAGTTTCCTAACCACTATGCCACCCTGACATCATCAGTAGCACCATAGGATGACTGTATAGAACAGATCTTGGTTTAATTTTTGAAGAACAAAAGTGAAAAAGCGAGTTCTCTTTGCTACAGAAAATGTTGTAAATGCAAGCAAATGGTGCTTGTACCTGTTCTGCAGTAAATTTCACTTATTGAGCTTTTTTAACACCTTAACATCTATGGCATCTTTGAGATTTCCTATGCTGTTTATCACTTTGATTCATCACTTTTAAATACAGGAGTTGCTCAGATGGCTCAATTTATATTTCTCATGTCTGGAAAAAATGCATGTCGGCAGAAAACTGCTGCAGTATGTGCCCTTTTTGAGTTGGTTTTCCCTTCATCCCTGACGCAAAGCGAAAGGTATATAAACCTGTGAAAAACATCCTGAGATGGGAATCAGAATTCATGCATGCGCTCAGGTCAACAGATCCTGTGCCATCAAAAGGACCAATCGTTTATGAACCATCGATCTGTAAAAATCCTGTGACATCCAAATCAATCATTTTTAACAGCAAAAGATAAAAAGAAAGAAATCATATATTATGATATTAAGGCTATTTTATTCAGTTATGATTTTAAGCTTTTTTTATGACCCTGAAAGCATCCTCAAAAGGAGGATTAGGTATTGGTAACCCTCAATTGTTGGACCTACAATGTGATGACTCGGTGTCCCATGATTCTTGTGTAATTAACATGCTGTTTATATTTGAACTAATCAGGGCATGACCATTTAGCAGGCTGCCAATCAGAGTTGAACTTGAAGCTTGAGGAGGTACTGTAGTAGCTCTCAGTGCCAAATCGGGTGGAGGGGGGTGGTGGAGCTTGCTGTTTGTGTATTTATCATGACAGACTGGCATTCACCAATATTGCTGTCCTCTCGGGCCCGATCCAGTAACAGGGCCGCTGTAAACTTTCCAATCCCAGCCCCCTGCGTTTGCAAAAACGAAGCACACCAATCAGAATCTCTGCTCGGTAAACAGGGCCTCTGTCCTAAAACTAAGCAGCTAATCTATCAGGTAAGCAAGTCAAATCACTGGGCCCATTTCATCCAGTCACACAATCCTGAACATGATGGTGTAAGGAAAACAACAATGACACTGCAGGGAAAAGGTGAACTGCCAACGCTGATCCCAGATTATCTTACGACCCAAAAATCCTATTCTCAGCAACCTGACCCTGGATCAGTGCATACAGGCGCTTTCCAGCCAGAGCTCTTGATACACAAGAAGTTGTCATTGTGCTACTCCTGCAAGCATTACGTCTTGTTAACCTTCCATTTTTAATTCAGCCTGTATTTTGAGGCATTAGAGCATGGGAAAGCTGAGCCCTTTGACAGAACTGCATTCGCTCGCCGAAGGCGCATGGAAGAGCAGCTTCAACCAATCAGATTTGGCTGTGGCTGCCAAACTGCTTATTAAGAGCAGCAGGTGAGCACTGATCCCTAGCTGTCTGAGAATGATGTTTTATAATGTACAGAAGACATCTCTGGCTGGAGATAATCTGGCCAATCAGAAACTGCTGGCTCCCCATTCGCTAAGTGGAGGTGGTGTGCTCTGTGCAGTGGCTGACATACAGAGAGGAGCTGTATTACCCTGTTTCATTATATTTAGAACAATGGCACAGGTACACAGCCTCACCTCAAAACCTAAAAACAAAATCCCATGGGATGGCCTTAACCCAATACATTACTTTCTGTGATTTAAAAAAGATAAAATTATTTAATTGGTAAAGATGGTACAGTGATATGATTTTCCCAGGTGTTGAGCACTGACCTACTGCTCTTTACAATAGTCGGGTGTATGACAGAGTGTATGACAATCAAACTCTTGTTCAAGCCGAGGTGCTTGTTGTCCCTGGTGGAAGAGGGGGAGGCCATCTTAAGCAAAGTAAGCTGCAATACTGTGAAAGAGGGGATGTAAGTCATTTGTAGTCAGCCCCGCCCCCCGTGGTTGGTGATTGGTTCCCTCAGCTCAGCCCTGCCCCCTCCCATTCCCTCGGCACCAGATGCAGCTGAATGGAGGGCTCTGCGGATTTCCATAGTTACCTCATTTCCCGATCGCATCAGTGGACAGCTTCTTTATTTCTTAAGTTTGCAGTGGTGTGCAGTCACACACATGCACGCGCGTGTATGCGCACACACACACACACACGCACGCAGGTTTTTTGAGGCTACAGATGCATGTACGCACATTCGTGCTCTGCAACCACATACCAGGACACACTTCTTAAAAACACAGATCCACTCTGCAAACACATACAGCACACTGAAAACGCGTGTGCACATGCATACACGCATTGCAAACACACACACACAAGCACGCACACACTACAAACACAACACAGCTGTTCCCTGCGGTGTTGGTCAGCAGGGGTACAAGTCAGTGTCCTTTAGCAGTTGGTCAATGTGTTCACTCTCTCTTGCTCTCTCTCTCTCTCTCTCTCATAAATACACACGTGTGCTCACACAAACACACACACATACAGTAGCGATGATTGCAATCTACATTATTCATTGTTCCTTTAAACTTTGAACAATCTCCTCAATTCTGTCACATTTTCTTTTTAAACCTTTGCAAAATCAGTGAAGTACTCAATGAGACAGTATATTTTAGAGTGCTCATAAACCAAATAATAATTGAAGAGAACTTCCAGTGTTACAATTCATTTTCATTGGAAGGAATACCTCACACAAATGGACTGATATGACTGGACTGATTCAACATCCAGTACTTATCTTTGATGAGCAATTAAAGTTAAAGCAACATATGGATGGTCTTCAGTGAGACATTTTATAAATTTTTTATAAATTAACGTTTGCTTTTTTGAGGATGAAAGGTCACAATAAAACTCTTTAAGAGGGTTGCTGGGTGGCTTATGCGGTTAAGGCACTTACTATTCAATTTCATGTGCGGGCCCTGCAGTCTGGTGTAATATCCAGCCATGCCAGTACCCAGTCTGCACAGTCTGGCCAGAAGCTCCACAGGGCAAAGCACAATTAATCTAGCATCACCCTGGAAAGGGTATCAGTCAGCTAGGATGAGAGCATCTGATTGCTCACTAGTGACCCCTGCTGGTATATCGGGCAGCCACAAGTCTTCCGGTTGAGCTGAGCTTGAAGTGTCTTCCTTTGAATCTCTGTGAGCAATGGCTTGTCAAAAACAAGTGGCAATGACATCATATACTTTGGAGGACAGCACATTCTTGTCCACGCTCTTCTCAAACTATAGCAGCGTGAGCAAGATTGGGCATCTCAAACTGGAGAAAAAAAGGGGGAAAAGCTTAGAAGAAGGAAAGGGTACTATCTAATATCTCACATTTACACCTTTATTCTCTGAGCAGGACTTCAAAATATCAAGCAAACAGTCATTTTGGTTTCACCGAGCCAAAATCAATACCATAGAATAGGGTTGCCAACATTCCCAAATAAATGTCTGAAAAAAATCTTATCGGTGATGTCTTTGAGGTCGCAGCAAAGAATGCGCCTTCCAAAGTACCTGAGAAAAAGGAACAAAGGGACAGTAGGTAGATAAAGGTAAGAACTTGGACTGGTGTAAAAAACATCATAATCTTTATGAGGACATTTCCAGAGTGATTTGGCTCTTTTAAGACCCCGGTCTTTTTTATTATTTATTTTGCACCCAACATGGGGCTGATCTCCACTTTCTACCCCAATTTGGAATGGCCAATCTTCTGTAGCCGCTGATTCGAAAGAGTGGTGACATCCACGGTTCTCAGAAACACCGTGTGTCACCAGATGCTTCTTTTCACACCACAGACTATGGCTAAGCTTTGACAGAGAGGAGTTGGAGGATGACCTTTCATATGCAGCTTTTGCATGCGTTCCACGGGTGCCCGATAGACCAGCGAGGGTCACTAGAATGCGATGAACGTGGATCCCTAACCACCTGAACCCTCCTATTCTCTGTGCGATTCAATCATCGACTGTGTGTTGCCCTGTGGAGGTACCGGGCACAGTGGACACTGGTGCTGGGCTTTTTGAGCACAGGCATGCAGAAAACTCCAGGAGGGATAGGGAGCGGAAAAGAGGCAGGTTCAAAGTGGTATTTTAGCCACTCACGGTAGAGTGAATCGCAGACATTGGAATGGCTTCTGGGAGCAGAGGGAAGCAAGGAGGCAGAATAAAAGCTATCCTCGCTCTCATTAGGATCTCACCAGGTCGTTTACCACATAGGGGAAGGAGGCACCCTGCTGGCTCTCTGTCATACCATCTTCTCTAAATCCTCTCATTACTTTCTCTCTCTCCTCTCTCCCTTTCCCTATTTAGGACTCTCTCTCTCATCAGTTTCTCCATGTGTGTGGGTGCGTAAGAATTTGTGTGTTTGTATGTGCGTGTGGGTGTGTGTTTGCCTGCGTATGTGCCTATGTGTGCGTGCATTTGTTTGCGTGTCTATGCATGTGTGTATGTATGTACGTGTGTGAGTTAATGCGTGTGTACGTGTGTGTGTACATGCTCACTTGTACATGAATATGTGTATCCATCTGTTTCCCAGCTGCTCTCTCTCTCTCTCTCCTAATTCTCTAATTCTACTGAAGTACTAATTCTAATAAAAGACCCCCAGGACCAGTCCTAGCTTCACTACTCTCAGTTGCTACGGTAACCCTCCCTCCACCTCCTCCTCCTCCTCTTCCTCTCCGGTGGCTTTTCCAGATGAGCTCAAAGTGAACGGCGTCCTGTAGAGGCATCTGATCCAAACAGAAAACAGCAGAATGCCTAAAGTGGGTCGGGAGGAGAGCGCGTCGGCGCTGTGGCATCCTGGGTTTCGACGCCCTGCTGCAGCTTCTTGCTCAGTCCACGCTGGCGCAGCGCGTGCTCTACACCACCTTGCATTATGCGTCATCACGGGGCAGAATCAGCACTGCACGTGCACAACGTTTTCAACAGCCTCATGGGTGTTTGCCTGATCATAGGAGATCACACTGACGATTCAGAACATAAATCCAATCTTGAAAACACACTCATATGTGTGTGTGTGTGTGTACACATTATGCATGTATTCATTTTGAATAGGTAAAATTTATGTCCAGGTTGCTTTTTGGCTGCAAAGACAAATTCCAAATTTAGAAGGAAACCGCAGAGGGCTGGGAGTCTCTGTGTTATCATGATGTCATCCAGGATAACAACACAACTGTCAATGCCCATTAGAGTAGTTACCGTGTTTATGTGACTCAGTTTCCTTGTGCCCAGAGCATTCTAAAGAGCTTAACGAATTTCTTTTTTCAACGTTTAAAGTGTTAGGTAAGCGCACTAGATGCTCGCTAGAGTAGCTACCATTTCTGGGTGTTTATGTGACCCTGTGAATTTTTTTTGTGTAAGCCACAAGATAAATATATATACTTTTTCCACATTTCTGAAGTGGAAAATTATTAAAATTTGATGTAAAATATATCATTCCTAAACACAAGAGCTAAGGGGCTGGTGCTGTTCTGCACAAACCCTCACCTTTCAATGGCAGACCACTAAACAGAAGCATTGCTGATTGGTTAAATTATATATTTCCCTGTTGTCTCCAAAAGGCCTGTACCACATTCACCTGTAATGGGCTGAATAAAGCAAGCTTAATATTATAGAAGTTGTTTTCTTTGGTTTTTTTATGTGTCCTATCTTTCTCAAGATAAATTTTTAATGGGGATAATGTACAGGAATATGGATGCCTGTTTCATTGGGACAGAGAGACAAAGAGCTAAGGGCCAGATCTGGACTCCCTCCACCTCTGAATCATTCATAAGTGCAGCTCTCCAGACCTCAGGGCTCCCCTAATAAAGGAGTACCCCAGATGTACTCATTACTGCCATTTGTTTATTCTTTTATTCCTTTCACAGGCACTGGGTATCTTTCTCCTGAATACACTATCTTTGCTGCATCTAGCAGAACAAGCACACAACTGAAATCTAATGTTGCTCTGTCACAGCCAGATTTTTCCACGCTTGCTTGCACTGTGCTAAAAATACATGAAATATTTTCCCCTGAATAAGCATTAGGGCTCCCAGTGTAAATTAAACTGAGTCTATTTAAATGTGTTTGACAGTATGCTAATAGGTTGTGTGAAATTATTTTATAAAAAAAGTATATTTATTTTTTTAACGGTGCAGAAAAAAAAGATCAACGACCTGTTTCTTGATCTGATTTTTGGGTACTTGCACAAAAAGCATGGTAATGAAAAGCTCACATTGCTGGAAAATTGTTTATTGTACATTTTGGAATGGACTGTTGCAGGACCTTTGATGCTAATGTGTCTGTCCTGCTTTTGATCGAAACAGGACTTTGTCTAAGTCTAAGAGCTCTCCCAAAATGACTTGATTGTTTTTGATCTCAAACTACATAATGCACCAACTACAAATGAGAAATGTCCATGCTCAACATTTTTATTTAAGACAAGACTAAAAGATTGAAATGTTACAGCATCCCCACCACAGGGAAACAGAGGCTCTGATTGGTTGTTACTCTCTAATTAGCACATACCCCCTGTGTTTGTATACTGGCAGCAGTCTTTTATAGCCAACTCTGCAGCATCTCTACCACAGGGGGTCTACACTAATTAGAGAGGAACAACCAATCTGAGCCTCTATTTTCAGGTAGGCTATTAATGAGTACTTAACCCATGGCAGCAAATCCATAAACATACATTTTAAATAGACTATACATCATTCAAGCTCCCCATAAGCCTTGCTATAACTCTGTCCCAGATGCCCCAACTCCAGGACCCCAAACATCTCCATATATGGAAGTCACAGTGGCATCAGTGTCGAGAAAGGAACTGTGGTTGAAAGGTCAAATCCTAGTTGGGATTCATAGATCATGTCTCAATGTATTCAAGATAAAAGTGCAAATATGAATGTAAAATGTATTGTGAATGTAACCAGAAATGCAAGCGGCATTGCTTTTTATACATCCATGAAGAAAATGAGTCAAATTGTATTGTATCAGACCCCAGATAAATTTGACCTGTTTGACCCAGGTTAAATTCACCTGTTTGATCGGGACTAAATTCAGGCAAAAAGAACAACGTGTTTGTTTGGCATACAAACAGGAAGACAGTTCCAATGATATCAGCATGAGAGTCAGAGTCTTTTATCATAATGTGGGAGATACAAAAAGGAAAAAAGATTTATGATAGCAGCCTCAGACACATAAGTCTTGGGGCAAAATTGAGACCTAGCTTTTAGCTTGATGAACCTGCAACATTTTAGCATTCACTGGGGGGATATCTGCCCTTGACCTGATATCTCAGTTCACTGTTGATCTGAGCTGATTGGTCAAACAAGTCTATTTCAGAGCGGAGATTTTTCCATCCTTTCATAAATGCACATTTTGTTTCATTTGTGTTATAGATATATTTATTTTTATGTTGGCACTGATATTTCCCTCCTCTGTCGCAAACATTAAGATGTCAGTTGTTCTGAATGAGGAGGACTAGACTCCTGTACAAATTACATTACATTACATTACATTACATTTATTTGGCAGATGCTTTTATCCAAAGCGACGTACAAAAAGTGCATTTCATGGTCATAGACAACTGCTAAACACAGGTTCAGTAAGGTACAATACTTATTTTGTACAGCTATTTCTAGCCAAGAACACAGTTTAGTTCACACAGTGAACACTATTCAGACCTAACCTCTGCAAAGCCAACTAGGCAGAAGAATAAGCTACAGTATTAGGACAAATACAAATTACCAAAAAGTGCTGGGATGGGGCAACATGTAACAAGTGTCATGAAAAAAAAAGGGGGGGGGGGAGATTTAGAGTGAAATATACAGCGTGGTGGTGGTCAGTCTAGGTATAGTCTGAAGAGATGAGTCTTCAGGCCACGGCGGAAGATGGGTAGTGAGGGGGAGGTTGGGAGAGGGACGGGGAGTTTGTTCCACCACTGGGGAGCTAGGGTGGAGAAGCTCTGTGATCCCTTTGGGCGGGTGGGAGGGGTTACAAGGCGCCCTGCTGCCGCAGAGCGGAGTGGTCGAGCAGGCACATAGAATCGAGTCATGTCCTGCAAGTAGATGGGGGCTGTCCTGTTGGCAGCAGTGTAGGCAAGGGTCAGGGCTTTGAACCGAATCCTGGCAGCGACCGGTAGCCAGTGGAGTGATCGCAGCAAAGTAAATTATTACTTCTAAATGTATTGTAGAGCAAGTTAATGTGGTTGTGGGATCAAGGATGGATTGAGCCAAATGTTTGGACATAAATTTATAAAGTGGCACTGCATAGATCTGGATTTCCCAAACTTCCTGGACCCACTTTGCAAGAAAATGAATTTCCTGCTCCACAACCTTCATTAAAAAGGCTGACATGTTGTATATATGTTGCATAATGTTTTTATGAAATGTATTTTAATGAAATACAAAGTAATTGCATGCACAATTGTAAAATTACAATGACATTGTCATGATTGGATATTTTAATTGGAACTGGTTACATTCCGTGCCTGATGATTTTGAGGCTTGCTGTGACTAGCTAAATGTTTCCAGGTTGTTGACAGCCCGACTTGATTTAATCTGAAATGTCTTGAAAATTCATTCTTAATCGATTTAATCCTAACAAATGCTCCTCATAAGTACTCAGCTGCTGCTGTCTGCAAATTACATTAGTAAGCACTGTGTTATTGCTACCGTTAGAAATACAAAATTTCCTAAAACCAAGCCACAAATCATTATGAAGCGTAACATAAAACATTTTGTGAAACAAGGACTCTGTCATGATCTTTTGTGCTTCGACTGGGAGAGAATTAAGCTTATTGCTGGTGTTGAAAGTGCATGGAAATTCTCTGCCTCTGTGTGCTCCTGTACTTTAATGATGGCTTTCTTATTTTTACGACTGCGATTGTCTTTTTCCTGGTGTAATTTGTTACCTTGTGTTCTGTAATCTTTATTGTCTGTAATTCACACGGTATACGCTCCCTGTCTTGGCCAGGACACTTGAAAGGGAGTTTTTTTAAAATCTCAATAAGGTTTTCCTGGTTAAATAAAGGTTAAATAAAATAAGTAAACAGACATAAAACATAAAGCGTTCTGCTCAGTTTTCGTCTTTGGGAACTGGACTTGAAAACTGCACCGTGATCAGAAGCAGTTGCTGACATCAGTGTTTCACAGAACACTCTTGTCTGTGCTCACCTGAACGCACAGCAGAGGTTGTGGTAATGAGCGCAGATGATGAATATGAATATGATATAAATATGGAAAATAGAAGGGGGCATTGGGGAACAATGGGAATTGCAAAAGGGAGAGGTGGGGGGGGGCTAAAATGGGTCCCAACTGATGAACAAGCAGCACGGCATTTTTCAGAATTATTTCTCTCTGTTGGCTCCACCGTCGTTGCTGTCTTTGAAGTTTTTCGGCGCCAGTTCAGAAATGAGGAGTCGGGGCGGGGGGGGGGTTAGAAATTTAGAAAAAAAACTTGAAAGCATCACCACTTTCCAGAATAAGCTATGTAGTGAGTATTGATGTTCAACCTGGGGCGTAAATCAGCACCCGAGCAGGCAGAACGTAGAACGCAGGCTTAGAGCAGGGGCAGGGAGCAGCCATGGGGTAGGGGGCATAGCTTCTGCAGAGAAAACTGTCCTATGACCCTCAATTAATTGTGGAAAATACAGCTCTGACAGCTGCTTCATACAAGGGAAATGACTGCGGATGGTGATAAGACACAGCCAATTAAAAAAACTTCCTAAAACTTCTGAGTCGCGCACCCATCCTACTCAAACCTGGGCATTGCAGTGCGTCGGAATGCGTTCCGGACTGTAAGCGTCTGACGTGCGATGCAGACAGCACATTGTTTAATTGCATGGGCCACAGCAGAATCTGTAAAATGCCCGTCTGTGTGACAGAGCTGATTTGTCTGGTTAATGAGCCTCTCTCTCTTTAATGGCCCTTGGAGGGAGAGGAATTACATGTGCTATTAAATTATAAACGCCCCTGCACCCACCTCCCCCTCCTCCCCCATAACCCACATCACTGGGTCTGTCACCCGCTCTTTATGGCGCTACCTCATGGCTACTGTACAAATTGTAACTTTAGGACCGGCAGGCTGAATTTCACCCAGCACTGACAGATTGCTTGGTGTTAAAACTTAGGAAAGCTGTTGTTTTGTCCCAGAATAACTTGTATTTTTTATAACTGTATTTTCAGATTGCAAAACTGAAATTGCTCATTGTTGACATGAATTAACTCCCTACTGTGGGGTATGTCAAATTCAAGATTTAGTAACATGACTGTGATTGATGATTTTTTTTATTAAAAAATTTTAACTTTGAGTAGAAGTGTATTTCGCTCTTATTTCAGACGTTTGAGGTGCATAGATTGAAATCATTCAGGAACTACATTCAGCAAAGATCTGTAGTCATCATTTTAGTTAAGATGAGGATGAAAGATTCAATCATTCTGGCATATTGCCTGTGAGATGGTGTTGTATGCTGATGGCAGTCTTACAGTATATGCTCAACTCTACAGTATCACCGCAGGTGTTCAAGCTAATTAGAGGAACTACAGTGCCATGAAAAATTATTTGCCCCCTTCCTGATTTCCTCTGTAATTGCATATTTGTCACACTGCATGTTTTCAGATCTTTACACAAAATGGAATATTCACCACTGTTTTGAGTTTACTTTGTGTTATCTTTTTTTCTAATATTACATTTTGGCCAAAGATCTGAATCCATTCCGAGTGCCATATATGCGATAATGCAGGAAATCAGGAACGGGGCTGCTACGTCTGCCCACAACACAATAACAAGGACAGTATGACATGGAACGCAACAAAGCCCCTTCTGCCCAAAGAAAAAAAGGGCAAAACAAACTACAAACAAACATTTATTATAAAGACACACAAAAACTAAAAAGCCAAAACTGTAATTTACAAACAGTTGTAGATGCTGGACAAAACAGGTCAGGCCAAAGCAGGGTCTACAGAAGACTACTAAACCTGATCTGCTACAAATAGTCATTTTTCTCCTGATGAAAAGAAATGGTGAGTCTTCTGCAGGTTTCCTACTCTGACCTAAAACCTGCACATAAAAGAAAATGAACATTCACTGTCCAAACACGATACATAAAGAAATCCCCAAACAAGGCCACAAGTCTACAACATGCACAGGATCCAGCCACAAACTGCTCCACAAGAGCTTCTCCTGCTCTTCAGCTGCAGCAGGCCTTTTGTAGGGCCACCGGCAGGTGAAGCCAATCTGGCAATCAGCCGCTCGTTAAGGTGGAGCACAGGTAGAGAGAGAGCACAGATCACATGTAGGGGGTTAGATCAAGCACCTGCATGTAACAGGGGCATGCACTTTATCACAGCACTGTACCTATCAAAACCTTTATTTTCAAGTTGGCTATCAATGAGTACTTCACTTGTGGCAGCAAATACAAAAATTCTAGTAAATTTAAAGCAGAAATAGATTGCACTTTTTATATTCATGGCCTGTTCCTCATGGGAAGTGGCATAAATTTTTTTTGTAATAAACCTTTCGAACTTTACATAGATTTTTATAGATACAAGTTAAAAACCTGGCACAATCAAAATTTCCAGCTGTTGTGTTTGGAAATGGCATACTTTGCAGCAGAAATCTGAGTATTTATTGTCAGCATACAATTTTAGAGAACTAAAGACATGTTTGTCTTATTTTTGGCATGATGAACAGTAACTGCAAGAAAAAATTTGTTGTACAGGATGTTTGACAAACAAATAATACTTTCAGTATTAACAGATCCCTTTGACTTCAATGTTGATTTTTATAGGGGCCCTGTGGTCTTATTTAGTGAAACAGACCTTCCCACCCATGCAATCTGATCCATATATTCCACAACAAAACTACTTTACTTTCACTCTCCACAAGTTTGTGTTTCTATTTCAACGTGTGATCCAAGGGCCTAGTGCAGGGATCCCTAATCCTGGTCCTGGAGTACCACAAGGTCTGCTGGAGTCCACATCTCTAGTCTTGGATAGCCACAGGGTCTGCTGGGGTCCCCAGCTCTAGTCCAGGAGAGCCACAGGGTCTGCTGGTGTTTGTTGTTGCTCAGCACTTAGCTGCTCAATGAAAGCCTGATTACACAGATAATTCTCCTCACCTGAACTCCTGGGTCTGAGTGTTGGGTCTGAGTGTTAAAACCAAGCCAAGCATAACGTGCAGCTCTCCAGCAGCTCACAAAATCGGCTGCCCCCGTTCCTAAGGGGACCTCCGGAACGCGCAGGTTTAGAACCGCAAGGTCGCTGCGCGCGCGGCGATGTCGGACGCTGCGTGTCTGTGCACCTGTGCATCTTCTATCTGACGCAGTCAGCCCAGGCCCAGAGCGCCGGTCCCAGTGGAGCACAACAGTGCACAGCACGCAATTTCACAAGCTGAACAGACCGCACCGAACGGCACAGGTGCATTGTGGGGGAAAATCAATTGACTTTTTCTGTTCTCAAACTGTTCAAGAGCACCGCTAGATCATTACTAGGCACTTTCTGAGAAAAAAAATAATGTTAGAAAGAATTGACAGGGTCGGAAAATTTGCTGTTTAGCAACAAAAAATGCTGTTCTGGCAGCACTGTGGACCGCTGGCTTTCTGACGGTACCAAGGTCTTTTTTGTGGCTTGCATAGTGTGTATTATAAGGTGCTTGGCGATGCACATTTTGATTTGCTGAATTCAAATAGGTTGTAAAAAATGTAAATTAATATAAAAATGCATTTAAACTGCATTCATATGGGCTATGAAATCAGAACTGGGCCAAGGTTATATAAAAGTTATATAATTAAGGTACTCCCAAAAAAGATGTCTGCTGCTTACTGTAGAGTTTTACTCTGATAGGAAGGGAGGAGGAATTCCCTTGAGACTGAGGGCCTGCTCTAGTTCTGCCTGTCTTCTGTGATCTCTGAATCATATACCTTTGCTTTCTTTATACTTTCATCTTATTGCTCTTTCTTCAGATCTTTCTCCCCATCAATAATTTCCCTGGTCCTGTTCAATCCCAGCTTTCTCCCTCTCTATCCATCATTATTGATGTTTAATCAAGGACAACCTGCTTGACTGTCTCATCTACATCCCAGAGGGAGATTGAAAGGACCAACTTTTTGATTAGAATAAAAACTGTCACGCAATTCAGAAATGGCTGCTTTTCTACTCACCTTGGACGATGGCAACATTTGACAGCTTTTAAAAACATCGGATTTAACCCTTTTCACCCTTTGGAGAGTAGGATTTTTTGGAATGTATTTTGTATTTTTCAGAACTCTAAGGCAATGTTTTAGAACTCCATGGCTGGCAGTTGCCAGTAATGATTGTTACATCAGCATTTAGAATGTTTGGTTAAGAACATTTTAATCTCACACCTTAAAGGGTTAAAAACACCCCTGCAGCAGACCCTGGTATAGGGTGAGGTGTTTGGTCAAAATAAATGCTAGAACATGACTGCTCACCTGTGCATTTGGCTAAGTCTCCTCCCCTTCTCCCCCCTCCTCCCCTTCTCTGACCCCTCTCCCTCCCATCCCCTGCCCCCGGCAGCGGTGTGCCTGGTCCTGGGGTGCATGATCTTCCCAGACGGCTGGGACTCTGAGGTGGTGCGGGACATGTGCGGGGAGGAGACGGGGAAGTACACCCTGGGGAACTGCTCGGTGCGCTGGGCCTACATCCTGGCCATCATCGGCATCCTGGACGCCCTCATCCTCTCCTTCCTGGCCTTCGTCCTCGGGAACCGGCAGAACGACTTCCTCCTCGACGAGGTCAAGGCCGACAACAAAGGTCAGAGGCTGTTGGTGCCCAGCAGATAAATTACTGCACTGTTTAATCTTTATTTTTTTGTTCACTATTAATGATTGGAGTCAGAAGCTACACATTTTAAGCACGTTTCCACAAATGGACAGAAAAGTAATTCTGTTCTCTTGCTGTAGTGCTGAGAGATGTCTGGGTTGCGCATGCATTCTCGCTTGCTCTTTGCACTGTAGCATTTTCAAAAAGCATATTTTCTAGATTAAAAAGAAACTTTTCACTGCGACTTAAAGTCATTTTACGATGGGAATTTCACACAAGGAAGTTATTCCAATGCTAGTTAGCTAATTCTGTGAGCACCTTGTAGAGGTCAGTGTTGGGGAAACTACTGCTCTGAAAACGCAGTTGTGCAAACTATAAATTACTTCACACTGAAAGTTGTTTAATTACAGCAAAGCTACCCTAAAGGGAAATGCAGCTTGCAAAACTACAATTACTCAAAAAATGTAGCTCAAACTACTTTGTAAAAAAATATCCAAAAATTATCATTATCATGTTCCCTAGATGCGATGCCCATGTGAGTCATTCCTTCGTTTTGCAATGTAGTACACACACGCACACACACACACACACACACACACACACACACACACACACACACTTCCGGACACACACATACACATACACTCACACATTCACATGCACACACACACAGATGTCTGATTTTGTCTTATTAAGCTTTCCAAATCTCTGGTTCATAGTTTGTAGTTTCCTCCTCCACCAATGGAATGCTGTTCAGCCAAAAGGTGGAGGCACCTGTTTCAGGTGTTCCATCATTAATAAAATAATGAACATGATAAAACTGCACTACTGTAGTGAAATATGAGCTTTGGGGTTACTCTGGTAGCACGGAAGTGCACCGTGTGCCTTACCTTTAGTGGAGATGATTAATAATATCCCTAAGCACCTCTGCTGAATTTTGCTCCTCGTATCCGTTTATTATTATACCATTGAGTACATGTGGTGCCCCAGCAACCTTTTTAAAAGGTGGGTGTGCATCATCCTGAGGATGTATCACCATACCTGCAATCATCTGCATCAAAGGAATGAGCCCATGTACTCCCCAGTTATTATACTTAAGGAAGAACAAGGGTGTGCCTCGAAATTAGCAGTCTAATTAGAGGTCTGCCTACAGCAGGAGATTGGGTCTAAACCTTTTTTTATGAATCACTTTTTATTGAGTTTGCTAGAAAAATATGAACAAAAACAGAAAAGAAAAAAAAAAAAACAAAGACGTTCCAGAGGAAAAATATACACGACAAAGAGTACATGGTACAGGGGTGTTCAAGGTCATAATTAATCGATCATCACATCTCATGCAGATTCAATCACACGTGACCATCCAGAAATTGTTGAAAACACAGCACCATGCAATTTGGCAGTGGATCTTTATAATGTTTTAAAATGCCTGAAGATGTAAGAACCATGTTCCCGCCAGTGGTACAGCAGGTTGGAATCACTGTTGTTGTTTGTTTTTGCAGCGCTAAGTGGTGCCAGTAAAAATTTACGATGTGGGACAGATAGGTTTATGCTAGTGCCATCATTAAAAAGAAATATCATAGATGAAGGATAAATCTTGCTTCCAGTCACATTGAAAGTTACATCTGCCATGAATTTCCAAAAAGCAGAGAGAATAGCACTTTCCCAAAACACATGGAGTGTAGTTACAACTTTATTTTGATTGCACTGCGGAACCCACAATCATCAAAATTTGATGATATATTTAATATAGCATTGAGACTTTGTATCCCTCGAGATGACCACCCTGGTGGCTAAATGGCTAACCACCTGAAAGTAGAAAGGTATTATTCCAGATTGGTGAATGTCTTGTAAGAGGAGAATTTATCCCCATTAGCTTGTCTGCTTTTTTCCATATTATTAAGGAGTGACACATAATAGGTCAGTTGCAATACTAATTCCCAGTTCTAATACTTATTGATTTTGTTTGGTGGGTTGAAGGGAATATCTTTAAGGGTGGGGCCGACTAATGGGGACTCGATTTTCCTCCATGGTACTGACGAGTCTGGGTCCAGCCAAGCACTTAAGGTTTGGAGGTTGGAAAGCTAAATAATATAATTGAAAATTGGGTACCGCACGCCCTCCTACATCTTAGGATCTCTGTAGTACAGAGGGTCATAGCAACGGGAGTTAACAATCTTTGCACTTTCATTATGAGGCACAAGAATAGATGTTCCCCAATTTATTTTAAAACCAGAAGCTTTTCGATCGTGATTGAGAACCTCCAGAGCTTTTGGCAGATCATTTGACACCTCAGACAGAAATACCACTATGCTGTCTGCAAATAATGAAATATGTTGTTTTATGCCATTAATACAGATCTGTGTCAACTCTGAGCACTGTCATATATCTTGGGATAAGGGTTCTAAAGATAAACAAAACAACAAGGGGGATAACAGGCAACCTTGCTCCGTGCCTCTGTCTAGTGAAAAGGGGAGGGACTGTATAGAGCCAGTTTGGACGATAGCTGTGGGATTACTATGTACAGTGTTAACCGTATTGATAAAGGTCTAACCAAAACCAAATCTTTCCATAACTAACTAAATAAGTTCCATTCAATGCGGTCAAATGCCTTTTCAGCATCTAAAGAAAGCTGCACAAGACTGAAGCTGTGTCATTATATGACATAAACGTTGCAGATCATCAGAAGCACATTCCCCCCTCATGAGCCCAGTCTGATAAGGTGTTATGGTGATGCCTGACTAATGCTTTAGCTAACCATTCAAGATATGAATTAATAAATAAAATAGGACGATAACTGGGACAGTGGGTCCTTCTCCTTCTTCAGCAGCAGCATAATTAGCAAAACATTTTGATCCTGGCCCTATTTTTATGTAAATGTTAAAAGATTCCAAAATAAGAGGCCCACTAAGTCCCACATTGCTACAAACAGTTCTGGGGGTAGTTCACTCATCCCAGCCAATTTCTTTGGTTGTATAGTTTTAATGACCGATTGCAGTTCTTTCAAATTTAAGGGTCCATCCAGATTATTGCGTTTTTCTTTGGAAAGTCTCTGTAAATCTAGCTTCCCAAGAAACTTTTTGACCATGGGCCAAAGCATATCTCAGAAGAATATAACTTGGTGTAGAAATCTTTGAAACATGAAGAGACCTTGTCAGGATCTGTAATGATGTCGCTTCTAATTGCATTTACATTAGCCAGATACAAAATTCAAGTCTCCAAGCTAACAGTCTACTTGGCTTTTTTTGTGTTCACAATACATCTGCTTAGTTTTAAGAATTCTAAATTCAGCTTTCACAGAACAAAGGTTGGTAAATGTGCCTTTTAATATAAATAATTGTTTGACCCCGACATCAGATAATTATTTCTTTTGTTCTCTCTGAAGTAATAAAATGTCTTCCTCTGGTTCTGAAATCTGAATTTTATGAGACAACTTCAAGTGAGAAGCAAGGGGTTTCATGGGGTCTAAACCCGAGCCCGCCGAAGGGTCACCTACGTGAATCTTGCCACCTGAAACTAAAACAAAATTTCTATTCTGTCTTTACAGATTTCGCAGTATCCAGGGTAAGTTGGCTGCCACCGTGGGTCTGTACCTTGTGGTCTGTGACTGTTGTATAACAGTGCTGGTGTACAGTGCATTGGTGTGTGGGGTTCCGTGAGGTTGCTGTACGGCTGCATTAGCTGAGACACTGTCTGGGTGAATAGTAGATGTAGCGTGTCACAAACCTTCGACATGTCCGATCCTTGACATGCCAATGCATGTCACCCTTGTGGAACCTCTTCCCACTTCCTCATTTAGCCAGTGATCAACATTGAAACATGATCATGATGAGGAAAGCACATACAGCTATAAATTCACACAAAAAATTTCACATGAAACATCTCACGACACAATATCACACTACACAACATCATGTTACATGTCACACTAAACAACAGCGTGCTACACAGCAATAAAAATGGCTTCCCCCAAAATTCGATGAACTGACTACCTTGAAGTTCTCAGTTTCTATTGGCTGTTGAGAGTACTCATTGTTTTGAACCTGTAGGATTAGGAAATATTGGGAATGGAACATTTCTGAGGTGTCAAAGCTTGCATTTGACACCACTTCAAAATTGCAATTTTCTAAATAATTATTACAGATGTACCCTTGCATCCAATATGCACCAAAGTTGGTATGGATGGTATTTAGATTAGGTTTGCAGTCCATGACAAAATACTCCCAATGTGCCATAGGTGCTTGGGCCCCAACATCACTGCTTGCAACTATATTCTTTTAGTTATTTTAGTTCATGGTTTTCCCCAGGATCCATTTAAATATGCTCTCTCTTTCTTTCACAATTAAAAGCAGGTGAAACTTTCCACATTTCCCTATGTCCAGCTATTCCATCCCTCTCAGGATCGTCATGCGGCATGTGACCATCAGGTTTCAGAAAGATTCTGGAACTAAACTTCAAGATTAACGAATAAAGAATTACAAATCTAAAAAAAGAATACCCTAGACCGTATTATAAACAATTCTCATGTCCTCGCTGTTTGCACATGCTGAAACAATATTAATCTATTCCTTATTGTAGCTGATGTTTAAGGATAAGAAGACGAGAAATTGAGATTAATATAGACAGAAAATAAAATTAAAAATGTCTCAGTACACTACTGGGCGTGATAATTTTTAGAGGTAATCCTTGCTTTGTGAATTTGCATGCATAGACAATGCAGTAACTGTGTTTATAAGGAATTTGCTCTGGCGTATCTAAGAATTGAGATTTCTCCCAGTCCTGTCTTTTACCATCAGCATCGGAATTAAAAGCAGCCCCGGAGAACCTTAAAGCAAGAAGTTTAGCCATTCGTTTCAGACCGGTGAGTTCAGTCTCTGATCTGCAGAGCCATTCTTTCTGGAAACTGCAGATTGGACTATTTGTCTTTTCCCCTGATCTGTGTGAGCCAAAGTTCTCACTATTAATTAATGGACAGGAAGAGCTGTGGCAGCAATATATTTTGTTGAGGGAAAGGACGTCGCAGAGACACAAGCCTCAGGAGTACTTTCGGTATAAACTGCGCCTGGAATTTATTTTCCAGGTCTGAAATCTAATAAATTGTAAGAACTTCTGAGGATTCCAGCTATTCATCTCTTTCTCTGCGGGGGCTTTGCGCAGTCTCAACGGGCAGGAAGCCTGGCCGTAAACATTTGTGGATAAGCGCCTCGGGTTCTTTCGCTAATTTGTTTCGTCGGAAAAGGAGGATTCTGGGCCGCCCGTAGAGAGGAGCGTAGGTTCCTGGGCGAGCCTCCTGACGCAAACGAGACGGGCAGAGGGAATGTTCCAGATGGCGTCTCGGCGCTTCGCTGCATGTTCCGCGCAGGAATGCGGAGACCTCCTCTCTGGCTCTGTCGCCCATCTTCCTTGCCAAATTTGACACCTGCTCTGGCAGGAGTATTGCTATATTAGCCAATTATTAATATGCTGATACATGCCTTCCTCTCTGAGGGATCCCAGCATTGTTCTTTTTTTTTTTTGGCTTCATGAACGTATCTGTTTATTTCAGAGCTGCATATTTATTAACTGTACAGGATCTTACAGGATGACTCATCCGGTTGTGCTAGTTAGAGTTAGCATCTGATAATCCTTTCCCAGTTGTTACATAACACTTGTTGTCACAGTCCATGTTGTTGCTGCTGTTAATTTTGGAACCCTAGAACCTCATAATGTGACTGAAACATGAAAACCCAAGAGGTATTCCATTCCAGTCCCTGACTACTGTCTCGACTGTGCTGTCATCAGTAAAGAGGTATTCTGTTCTATTCCCTGACTACTGTCTCCATTGTGTTGTCATCAATATAGAAGCAGTCCATTCTACTCCCTGGCCACGGTTCCTACTGTTACAGTTAGAGTTTGAAACCATTTTGTCAGGATTTTGTTTCTTCAGAAATAAATTCCAAAAAAGCAAACAACTGTTATTTTATTATTAGTTGTTGATGATGAATATATTATTAGTAGTAACTGTTAGTATTATTCAATGTTGTTATTGTTGATGATGATGAAGAAGGTTTTCGTATTATACAACGGGACTGTAAATTCCATATGGTATGTGTTCGGTCCGAACTAACAGACGATGACAGCAGATGGTGTACTTGGGTTGCTCTGCTGTGCGAGAGATATCTCTGCTGTTTACAGTTGCAAAGTCAACACATCTTAGTCAGCAGGGACCCACAGATCAGTTTAGCTGCAGGAATAAAAATAGTTTAGATTTACAAAGAAGAACCAAATGGACAGTTACTATTTTTCTTACAAGGTTATGTTTGTTTTCTCTCTTCGCTCTCAGTCATGGGCTTTATGAATATTTTTATTTATTGGTATCACTCAGCACAAAAAAACTGAGTGAGTTTTGAAGGTGAATATTTGTTTGTGTGTTCTGGTCTTGTAAGGACTAGGTCCCCACAAGCCCTCACTTGCTCATAGTTGTTGCTGTATTAGGAAACTGCTTTCTGAAGCGTCAGGAAATCCATCCGTGTATGGAGCTCATTGGTGCATGAGCCCCCACAGACAGGCAAATTCTTCAGATTTTTAATTGCATCCTCAATGGCACAATAAAGATCCCCCGCCCCACCCCGCTGACTACAGAACGACACCCCTTCCAAATTAATTACTTTCCCCTTGGCACAGAGATACACCCTGCCTACGGTAATTGCACCCACCAACAACCCCCCTCCCCACCCAAAACCTCAGCTTCTTCCTCTGAATCACCAACTACCCCTTCCACAGAACATTCATAGACTTCAGGGGAAATTTTGCACATAATCACAAACTACACAATTTTTTCAGAAAACAGCATTGTGGGAAAAAGTGACTTGAAGCTAATGATAGGGCAGTGGGAGTGAGAGTGTACTACTCTTACTATTACTGAAATAGTAATTGGAACCCCTGTAGTACTGTTTGTGGCCTGTAGTTTGTAAAATAGTCGCTAGCTCTCCTGTAGTACTGTGTGTGGCCTGTAGGGTGAGAAATTAAGTGCAAGACGAATAGTCCATACCCTCTACACATAGTGACCCTTGATGCTTTTATGACACTTGTCAATCATAATTTCCCCTGCTACCATAATTGCTACCATTGCCATACATTGTAATTCAGCAGCCTTCATGAATTGAATTGACCAAGTACCTTTCTCTGTGGAGTTACCATGTCCTCTCCTTGTCCACGTAGATTTCTATTGGGTACTCTGATTTTCTCCCACAATCCACAGATATGCTAACTGGCTAACTGGAGACTCAGAATGGCCCATATGTATGAATGTGTGAGTAAATGGTGTGTGGGCCCACCCTGTGATGCATTGGCAACTTGTCCAGGGTGTATTCCTGCCTCTTGCCCACTGCATGCTGGGATAGGTTCCACCCCCCACCCCCACCCCCACCCCCTTTGCCCCCTCTGTGACCCTGACCAGGACTAAGCAGTTCAGAAAATGCGTGGATCGCAGTAGATTCACTATTACTGACGGTTCGACTGTTCACTTTGGGTTAATTGCGCAAATTTGTCTGTGGTTCATGTGAGCAAATGGGTCAAGCGTTCCACACTGCGTTACAGCTGCCCCAGAGCAGAATCCATTTTAACAAACTGTTACATATCAAAATTCAGTGACGATTTGTGAAGGATGATCCTCGCTCACAGACAGTGCAGAAGCCATAGCTGAGATCTGTTTTCGCGGTCAAGGAGAAGGGGCCGCAGCAGCGAATCCCATGACTGCATTTTGTCTGTGCATTTATTTTCTTCTACCTGTCCCAACGTAGGAAAATATCAGAAAAGACATTGCGCTGACTGCAAGTAAACATTCGTTACAGTACTTGAACAAAAGCGACGGAGAGGTTTTAAGAAAAGGCTCCTTTTGTTTCAGCCCAAAATAAACCCCACGCTACGTTCCGGTTCCCAACACTATTGTTGCAGCTGCAGAGCTTACAGGATTCATTAATTAAACATGCACACACTGAGGCCTGCAGAGAATGAATAATTAAACATAATCACTGTGGCGTAACTTCACATCTGAGGCTGCACAATGCCCAGTACGTTGCTCAAACACATTTCTTGCCCTTTGATGTATCCCAGTGCGGTTTCATTGGGTAGTAATTACTATCCGTGCAGCGTCGTTACTTTGCCTTATTCTCTTTTTACTTTTTGGTGCCCGCAATATGTAACCTGGTTACACAGGCCTTAAAATAAGCTTTTCTCCCCCTACGGCTCACAGCGGCAGCTCTAGCTCTGCCTCGGTTATGTAAGGCTACAAGAGCGGCAGCTCGACTCCGCACTCAATCACGGACAGACAGGGCACACCCTACCTCCTGCCCGGCTCATAAACTAGCTTAATTACTGGCTCCTCTTCCTGCCAAAATCCATAAAGGGCCTGAGCCTCCAGTTAATAAAAATGGCAGTGTGTTTATTAGCTTTCTGTTCAAATCCACTCGTTTCGCCCACCTTTTTTTCCACTTACTGCAACGCTTAATGTATTTTGCAAAGGGCTGTTTATTAGGGGGCTAAGCACCAAGTGTGCGTAGGACCCCTGTTGTTCTTGCTAGAATTCTTCTTCTTCTTCTTCTGGCTCTCACTACATTTACATCCTTTTACCATTCTCAAAAACTCAGATGAAATTCGGCAGGCATGTCTGGTATGGCTGCCAAATTATTATGCATGCCACCCATGCAACTGATACCCCAGGGGGCACTGCAGAGCCACCTGCAAAATTGCAAAGTATTGTATAAGTGCGATATGGATATATTTAAATTGAGCTAATACTGAACCCTAATTTTTTTTAAACTTTACTAACCCCACCCATACTACATCTAAAACTATACTGTATTAAACCCATTTGCTTCTTGAAGCATTGCATTCTCGGTCTCCCTTTTACACTTACTATCATGTTTATTTTGTAGGTGTTTAATAATGTTTAATAAAAGATATTAAAAACATAAACCTACAAGTAAAGTAGTTTTGTATTAACAGCAACTATCGGACAAATAACGGACCCTTGAGTTTGGGTGCACACTAAGGTAAGAGCTCTGCTAATAGCGTCTGCTAAGTGCCTAAATGTGAATGCAAGTGTAATTTGCAATGCAGCTAGAATGTGTTGGTTTTCAGGTGGGAAGAAAGGATGCTAAAATATCGTTATGCTCCACAGCAAATAAATTTGCATGTCATTTTATTTTCCTGTTGCCAGCCATTCTACTGTTGTGCAGGAACATACTCTCTCACATTCCTGGACTGCACAAATGCCAAATGCTTGTGTGTAGTCGATGTGGCCTACTTCAGTATTTATTTTGCTTGCCGTTTAATATTTTTAGGGGTCATGGGAGGGGTTAAACAGCACCGGTACCATGTGGCTTTTGCACTGCATTGTGGCCTTTCCTGGCATCCTCATTGGGTGGAACTAAGGAAGCTAGGAAAGGATGCAAGGAGGTAAAAATAAGCGATTGGAAAGAATACTGACTCACTCCTCCTCTGTATGCTGTTTGCTTTTTCAGATTGAAGTACGAGGAAGCAGAGACCCGAATTTCAGAGTCCGTCAGTACCGCTGAGCAGACCCCTCTCTCCGCCACCGCCTCCCTGTCCCCTGGGCTTCCAACCCCCCACCCCCCATCTGGTCCTCAGGTCAAACACCAGACAACTTTTGCTTGTGAACCCAGAAGACAATTGTTTGTGACATCCTGGTTTAAAAAACAAACCAAGTACAAAATTATTAAATACAGAAAGGTGTGAAAAGAAATAGATAAAGCAAATAAACAAACCACAACAGCTTCAGAAAAATAATCCCCTTGAGTAGACCCTTGGAAACACAGTACAGGACTTAAATGCTATTTCTATGACTATCAATGACGCTGATTACTTCTTCGCTGCAGCAGTGTTCTGTCATTCTTACTTGTCCGTTACTTAACTTGCAGATTTTTTTGTTTTCAGATTTTTAAAAAGGGACTTTGTTGGAGAAAAGCTATCGTTGCCAACTAACTGCAGGCACACTGGTGCTAATTTAGAACAAAAAATTTAAACAGCGCACCATGTAGTTTAGGAGATTATGCTTCAAAGAAGACTGCTGCCTGACGGAAAGCCTGCTCTCTAAGAACTAAGATCAATGCTTGTCAGCTGCAAATACTGTAACTGACACCTTTCTGAAGAACACAAAAGAAAACACAAGAAAAACAGGGTAAGAAGTGTATGCATTTTCTGCACCCTAAAACAATCCTTTAGAAAGCCTACTTCAATGCTTTACATCATGTGATCTGGTCTCCATCGGGGGTTCCAAGTACAGATTTAGGAAATGCACTGAGAACCAGTGATTTCTTTTCCGGACCTAATCTCCATCTGACCCTTGACCTCCAGTTCCAAAGGAAGGTCTTGCACTACCGAAGGGTACCGCACTGGAAAAGACATGTCGGCGAATCAAGCCATCCCCCTGAACCCCGATTTAGGACTAATGTAGCCTGGCGGATTTCCTTTTGAGACATCCTTTGCTTTCAGTTCATGGTTTTGTTTCAGTCAGCAATGGTTTCTTCTGTTTAATGTGGTTATTACCCAAATGTGAGGGCGGGTGGTGGGGCAATGCTTGCCAGCCAATGGTGATTTCTGACTGGTGCAAACCTATTTGATGTTTGCCTGAGAGGAAAGCTCTCCATGCTCCAAATTCCGTCGGGGGTGGTGGTGGTGGAGGGGGGGGTATTTTTTTCTGTGTGCATGGACATCCTCCCACCTTCCACCTGACACAGTTACAGCGACCAACACACACTGTGCTGTCCCGACTGGCTTTCGCGCTTTCCCCCCATGTCTGGCTTTCACGTCCCAACGTTATGCAGGTCTCCCAACCTGTCTCCGCAGCACCACAGAAATGCATGAGGGGCCGCAGGAATCCTGCAGTGGGACTTCTTGTAAGCTCAAATTTAAGACCCACATAGAAGAACATGAAACCAAAAAATTTTAAATTAAAAAAATAACTGAGAACAGTTTTCTAGTAGTCTAGAGAGATAAGTACTGTAGTAGTAGAATAAGGTTGCCAACTGCGTTCAGAACACACAGATTAATTTTTATTAACCGATGCAATTAAACATTTCTTTAAATAATAAAGAAGCAAATCTGTTTGCCTGTGTCTTAAATTATCTGTATCTGGATTCTGTGATAATACATTTTCAACTTTTAGATGAGCCGTATAGACAGACAATGTCACAAGAATCCAGTTTGTTATGCTATAATAGCATCTCCTGGATGACTGAGCCTTTGTGTTCTAAGTTTTGTTAGTACAACTCAATAGACTGAGTCTCATAGTTTTAATATGTATTTGTAGATCAGAGCAATCTCTCAGGAAGTTGCACTGTAAACAAATAAGAAAAAAGTAAGAAACACTAACGGCTCATTTTACATGAACCCTGAAGAGCATTTCCAGCCTGCAAACCATGGCGTACGAGGTTAAGGGACATTAAAGATACGTTTTCATGAGCACAGAATACATATTCCTTTGCACTCTTCCACTCCTGCTTCTCTGAGCTAATCTGAAAGTTTTTTCGGGAATCTCGCCCAGATTTGCGGGTGGATTTCGAGACCGTAGCAGCCTTTCAAAGCCGAATGGAACATCACTATAATGCAAGGAGTTAAACGTCCCATTTTGATCCTTACGGTTTCTTACATTACTTCAGGAATATACAAACACAATGAATATAAATGATAAGAGTATTGTCAGTGGCATGCCTGTGTCATCGCTGATAAAGGGACTTTCAAAAAGCACCTTGTTCCTTCTATCAGTACAGTGGGCAGACTCATTACGACTGAGCTAAAGCGAGAAATCATTCCCTGAGAGAAATCGAGCAAGACAGCCCTCCTCGTCTCTCTGGCAGCAGTGAGGTGATGAAATAAACGGATCTGACAGGAAAATGTTCGACAGCAGCACAAGTTTCCTCGAACCAATAAAAATACAGCAACATTTTGTCAAGAGAGTGCCAAGTACACTTTCACAGACTTTGAAAAAATTCCAGAGCGAAAATGGTAAGGAGACTCAAGGTGTGGAAATACCATAGCAGATGAGAATACCTCTATTACAAACTTGAAGATGACCCTGGGTTGTTTCAGTCAATATGAGTAATGTGTCACAATTCAATGTTTAAAACTAATAGAAAAATTGACATCTTTAGCTATAATGACTACTAGTTTCAAAGCACCACAGCAGTGCAAATATATGCATCCCATTTGATACAATGTTTACAAAATGTTTACAGTAAATATAATCAAAATCGTTTTTTTTTTTTGGTTAAAACAGTATTGGTATTAAAAACAGTATTCTGATTTGACAGTAATAAAATGAAATGTTCATAAAAGCAATTTCAGCATAACATTCTGTTGAATATACTAGATAAATGAATTATTTTATCTTAAATCTTATTCTAGAAGGTACATTTTATGCATATTGGAGGTGCCACTGATTAATTGACTTTATTAATATATTGCCATTTATTGAGAAATGTACGTTTTCACACTCAAATATCTTATATCTTAATGTTATCACTCATTTTGGGACAATATGTGCCTAAGTATCTCTGCTGCCCCCTTAATAGTCAGTGGCATGGGGCTGTAGTTCTATGGTATTTTGCTAACATGTATAGTACTGATTTAACAATGACTTAAGCAGCACAAGGTGCCTCAGGATCTTTCCCCCAGGGGGCTGGAAACAGTTTGAATGATAAAGGGGATGTGATATTTCGACAGATTTATAGAAGGAAGAAATACAGCAATGGTCCAAAGTGTTCACAGTAAGGACCATTTCAGCCATGCACGTAGAAGCTACATCAATGAAACGCATGGGTCACAAATACTGTCTCGCATTCTCCAATGAAAAGTTCACCTGTGATTCATTTGCAATGAGAATTCTTGCCCGAGTGAGAAAATGGATTTTAGCTAATCAAGCTGTAGGACCATGTAGTTTTGGCAGATACGTAATGGTTTCAGATAAACAGTGGTCCAGTTTCAGTGTCTAGATGGATTAGTGTGTGTGTGTGGGGGGGGGGGTGTAACCTGGTGTAACCTGTGTAAGCCAATAAACTATTAGATGGTCAAAAGGACCGCAAAGAGAGCTGTGGTTATGTGCTGGAGTACGTAGGAATGATACTTAGAAGTTATGTGGGAGTTGTGCAATTGAAGAATTTACTTGTGGTTCACACTATAAATAAAGAAATATATACATTTTAAAAAACTGCCCTTCAGGCAACCTGTCCACACTGTAAGACAAACACAGTCAATCAGATGTGCCAAAATATGATGTTAACAATAATGCCAATAAATGTTTGACAACTGTAAATAGGTCATTATAATACATATTTTATGTCCAATGTGTCTCTTGGAAATATCCATCAACATCCATCATAAATAACTTGCTGAAGGAATCTCAGCAGCATTGAAGAGCTGAATTAGAGATCTTAAACAAACAAGCACACACATAAGATATGTGCATGTATGAGAGAGCCTGAGATATTTCTTCATTAACAATGTGAACATCCATATCTTCATTTGTTTTTGTTCTAATATTTTTCCAGAATTGTAATCAGTTTTTTAAAAAAAGGACTTTGCCAAAATGAGATACAAAAACTGTGGAAATTATTTTTCATTTATGTATTATTGACTATGTATAACATGAATTGAGTAATATATATATATACATATATTTTAATTTTTGCTTTGAGTAAATGTTATTTACTTTGAGGAGATGCTGTGCTGTCTTTTGGTGTTATGAAATGGAGATATTTATGAGAGATTGTCTTTCGGAAGCAAGACATGATGACTGCTATCACTTCTCACATGTTCGCTGTTGTTTATTTATTTTTATTTTTTATCAAATAAAGGTGTGAAGAACATGCATTCTCCAGACCACACATGGTGGCTAAAGGCAAAACATCTGTGCACAATTGACTCAAGTCATTAAAACAGGTGAAAATTATTTTATGCCAATACTGGAGAATAACAACATCTTTCTTGCAGGATTCTGCAGTTTTTACTTGACATTCGCTTATTTAAACTGTATATTATTTCTAAGTCTTTAAACCTTGGTAATGTGAAATGGAAGCTTGAAACTAAGATGTTTGACAGAGTAAATACTGTAGCATTTAAGAATCGTGTGGTGAGTCTGACACACTATGTATTAGGGGTGTCGTCACATGAGGAGTTCAAATTGGGGCGGTGATCAGACCAATCATGCTCTGAGCAGCCCCGTCCGTGTACCCCGGTAAACTGTGAGAAAGTGGTTCAACCTCATGAAGCCAAAATGACATGTCTGATGAAAGTTCATTGGAAAGTTTGAATAAAACAAGTCTGACTTGAAGGAAGACCACTGTGTTTTATTTCAGTTTGTCTCTTAATTTTATTAATGTTGCAGATAATGTTACAGATAAATATATTTGTACTATAATTCAAGATTCAGAAAGTACAAATTGATGCATTTAACAAAGAGATCCAGAAGAATCCTCACAGAAAAAGAAAATGTTTCAGTATATTGAAATTAAATATATAATCGGGAATAGATAATGCAATTTATAGACAAATATACAAATTATTGTACAGCACAGTTTTCAGGGTGTGATAACCCTGAAAAGGCCATCAGAGCCTGAACACATAATTTAAAACAACATTATTATTTTATTTATATTATTATTATTTTTTATTACTAATACTATAGCTGTTGTTGTACTGAAACTATTTCATTTGTAATAGTGGCAGCTCGCTCTGGCACAGTCATACCCCCACCCCATGCCCTGCATTAGCACCTGTTTACATGAACAGATTATTCACATTCCTCCCAAGGCAATTTCATTTTTGTGCCAGAAGAGAAGCAAATCTGCTCATTGTCATTAAAAGAGCAGGGAACTACACTGCCTGAAAAGCATCCAAAAAAAGCACGTAGGTGCTGCTGTTCCCGGTGTCGATGATGAATGTGGCAGGGGTGCCAGCTGGCCAAGTTTTGGGGAGGAGCAGGGCCAAAATTGTGGGAATCCCTCCTTCCCTTGCGGGCGTAATACGTGCAGGTTGTCTGTCAACTGCGGTACTGGCCGAATAAAATGCTCGCATTCTGGTTTCACGATTCGCCCTTGTGAAAAGCCAATGATGTGGGAGGAAAAGAAAAAATTCAACTAAATGGGCCGCAAAAAGTCGGGCAGAGGCTCTCATTCCACACTGGGGTTTCAGTCACCCGTGATTCGCTATGTCTGGGGTTCCAGTCATCCCTGATTCTCCATGTTGGGGTTTCCAGTTATCCCTGATTCTCCATGTCTGGGGATTCAGTCACCCTCAATTCTCCATGTCTGAGGTTCTGCTTTCCTTCCTCTGCAGGATCCCACAGAATTGAGACACTCAGTCCTGAGCTGATCCCAGCCAAACTCAGCCTGTGTTACACTGAAATGGATAGAATTACTGACATATGCATCACTTTCCAACATAGCTTTGACCTGTCTGCCATTACTAGATTATAATCTGTTACTGGTTGTGAGATAATCCTGCCAATGCCACTAGTGCTCGGTCCAGTGATTCCCACCATGGTGCACAATCAAACCGAGAGGGGGGATTTGGAGGAGATGTGTGGGCATGGAGTCTTCTAGCTGGCTATTCTCTGCCTCCACAAGTAACAGCACCCCCTTCAGGGGCAAACAGTGCCAGCGATCTGCCTGTGCCAGTGGTGTCAGCCACGCGGTCCTCTGGCTCAATAACTGTACAGGTCAATCGGTTGTTTCATCGAATGAGAACAAGTGACAGAACACGCCTATGTGAGAAACCTACATCTGCATAGAACAAAGACAGACGGACATACATTCTATGCAAATACAGAACCAACGATGGTACCACACCGCTCGCTGGACTGCTTACATCATGTACAGTGCAGCCTGTCTATAGAAAATAAAGATTCAGTGTGAACCCCCCTTTTCTGTCAGGAACAGTCACTTTTGGTCAGAGCCAGACTCAAAGGTGTCCTGAGGCTGCCTGGCTGTATCCACAGTAAACATCAGCACCAGGCCATGCCATTAAACAGCCTTTCTCTTTAATGAAGCCGAGGGCCTTCTCAGATGAGCGCATTTTTTTTCCCTCTCACATTCGTGTTTACCAAAAACAAAAACAGTTTTGGAGTGTTTTAGGTTTTAGCTTGACTGGGCAGGACCCGGGCACATGACTCAGCGCCAAGAATGCGACATGCCTCCTCTGCAGCGGGAAAACAGCCTTTCCGCTAAACTCTGGGTGTAAACATGGCATCAGCCTCCCAGGTGGAGAGAGAACTAATGCTCATAGAGTTTAATTTTATTTATTTTTTTAATATGGGGAATTTATTACAGTTTCTTCACTTGTCCATTCTAGAGTACTTGGATAAGGTCATCAGTCAGACAGAACATATTCTAATTATTTCGCAAACATCGGTTACATTTAGCAATCTAATTTCACTGTTGATTGTTGAGACGAAACAAATACAGATTAAATATTTTGTTCAAAGGGACAACCCACCTTGGATTTAAGACTTGTAACATTCTGGCAGTATCTCAGAAATTACATGGCATTCCAGCCTGAAGATCAGATGTGTTCATATGAATTAATCTGTGACCCAACACCCAAGATTGATTTCACATGGAATGCCCCAATGAGAAATGGTGGTGTTCATTTCAGAATGGTGTCCTCAACTGCTTGTTTTTGAGTTCCCTTTAAAATCAGCAATGATACCACACCCATGGATCCAGGTGAAGTAAGTGTAACCTGTCTAATCAACTACTTTAATTGATCAATTAAATGTTGAGTAACAATAAAAACCTGCAGACCCTGTGGCTCATCTTTCCATTTCTATGCTGACATGCAGGATACTGGTCATCAGGAGAATTACACAGAATAAATAAGGCAGAATTTCAGTTCGGCTGGTTGCTACTGACTAAATGAGACAGCCTACAGCACTGCAGGGATAGCGTATCATGACCCGGCAGGCTAATGCAGGCACAAGGACACCCTCATAAAGGTCAGTTGCAGCTTCAGAAGGGGATGCCACAAATGCTCCCATCATGGCTATGGCTTTGTCTGCTTCATGTAAGAATGCTGGCTAGTAATATATGGGTGTCCATTTCTCTTCCTGGAAGGGTGGGTATGTATGCAGCTTTTTTTCACCAAGTACCCTGGTTCAGTTAGGTAACTAGCCATATACACCATTCACTCATAGATTGTGCTGGAACGGAAATGAATGTGTTCTTATTCATGAAAAGGCAGCTAACTGCTATCCTGAAGAGCATCCTAAAAAAGCCCATGGGTGTTGCGGTTTCACCAGTCGAGGGTATAGTCGTGGGTATGCATGCACATGTATCATTATGACCTCTGTCGTAAGTTTCACCCTACCAAGCCGTAACTTGGCGGGATGGCATACCTGCCATCCCAATGTTTACAATTATTTTGATGTGTGTCTCGTTCTTCTGGTTCATCATAAATTCGGCCGTTTCTGTCTCAAACTAGCCAGATGATATAGCCACGTTTGGTTCAATTCATAGTGTGGAAATGTCACTTTGTAGTTAAAAAAAGTCAGCACTGCTGGGCCACGATTGGCGCAGATCAAACCTGGAGTCGCTCAGTATCTGCGTAGCTTGATAGCTAAGCATTAACTGTCTTAACGACTACTTGTATTTTTTCCATAGATTGCGTTGTTGCCGTTCTCGTTGTTAGTGTTAATCAGTTTAACCATCAGGGTCCAAGTTGAACTATGCGGTTGTTCCCTGCATTGGACCGGTACTTCTCTCAAGGGGTTTAGTCATACTTCTTCCTGGTTATGGTTATACACTTTGTTGTACGTCGCTCTGGATAAGAGCGTCTGCCAAATGCCTGTAATGTAATGTAATGTAAGCAAGTAGCAACTGAAATGTTCACTTGCTTTAGCAACTTAACTTGCAGTGCTTTAGCCAGCAGGATGCTAAAAGGTAATAAAGTCCAATGCAGATCCTACAGTATGTGAATAAGCACAGTTACACATGCTTAGCCTTGTATCCAAAAAAGTTTTCGATACGTCCATATGACATCTTAACCAGAAACAGACTGACGCAGGATATGCAGGTCCAACGTTTTTGCAATTACGCCTCCACTACCATCTCATCTCCTCCGTGCCCCAGAAACCAATCTTTGTGTCCTCCCTCCTTCCCAACATTGGAGGAGACGAGCGAAGCACACAGGACTGTATTGGCGAAGTGGCTTCAAACTTTCCTTCCCTCCTTTCCTCCACATAACTTCTGGGTAGGAGACGAGCGATAATTGGGAAGCAATGGAAGGGAGGGGAGGAGTAAAAAGTAATGGGACACACCTCAGGGGAGACTAGCTCTTCGAAATTGTGCTCGGAACTTGTGGATAGCGATTACTTAGTTTGACCTTATTTTGTTCAATTACAATTCTCATCTAACTCTTCTGGCTTGTTTGCCAATTAGATTTTGTGCTTGAAAATTGACTCGTTCCATTTAATTTTGATTCTCGTCTAGCCCTTCTGGTTTGATTGCCGATTGGATTTTGTGTTTGAACATTGACTCATTCCATTCGATTCCAATTCTCGTCTAACTCTTCTGGTTTGATTGCGGATTGGATTTTGTGTTTGACAATTGACTCGTTCTATTCAACCTTGACTCTCATTTTGCCCTGATGCTCAATGTATAGTGGCTCCAGTTAGTGTTCCAGGCTGTTTTCTATCCAGTCAGGTAACACTCCTACTATGGTGCACATATAAACTGAACATTTACCAGAGTCAACTTCAATGTTGCTTAAACTCTTGAAGTAAAGGACTTCGCTTTTAAATTCTTTTAACTTACGATCCATTTTAACAGCTGGATATTCACTGAAGAAGGTTCGATTGAGAACCTGCATTAGCTATCAGGAATGGCTAGCACCAGGTCCTTAGCAATCAATGATGTTACAGAAACTGAGGTACAAACAGTGGACAGCAACCCACTAAAGGCTGCAGGCAATTCTTTTTTTTTTGTCACTTCAGATTATTTTGATCCAGAAAACGACATTCTGCATTTGGGACTAAATGAAAGAGTAATGCAGCACAGAGCTTCATAATAGCTGCAAGCACAAGTAGCATACAGGTGTATCATTATTAATCTTACCCATTCAGGTTCAGTGCTTTTGGCTCAGGTAATAAAATGCATAAATGCCAACATGACAGAAAGAACATTAGATGCATTAGATAATATTTCAAGTCACTACATATGAGAAAACATTCCTCTTCTTAAAAAATGGTGGTTTAATATCTAGTTGTCTTTTAGACCATCATATTTCAATCCACTGTGAAAATTGGAACGTCAGTTATGAATTGTCTGGTTTCGAGAATAGCTGTCATGAAATAAGACGAGGTGTTTAAAAAACACTCCAGACTCAAACTCAGCTTACTTATGGATTATTTTAATATTCCCCACAGTTTAAAACATTTTAAAATTGCTATTAGCAAGCACAGTTAACTCAAATGTAGCAGCGGAATGAGTATTAAGTACTTGAAAAGGCTTGAAGCCTAACATTTATAGATGAAGAACATTTACCAACAGAAAATTTTGTTTAAATACTATATATTTTACATAATATATTCACATAACATATTGCCCTCTCTATACACTGGAAATCCTTTCAATAACTTAGGCTACACATTTTTTGGAAAATACTTTTTTTTGGTGCAGTTCATAGTTCCTTTGTCAGTGTTCCACATGTCAAAATGGCACATTATGTAAGAGGATAACATTACTGCAAAAACGGAAATCACCTTCACCAAGGTTACCAAACGAGGAAAGCACAAAAAAACACACATTTTCAGCATGACCTTGTTTTTTTGTACATAAGCATTGCATTGTTCTGTGTTTGTTATTGGAATAAAGCGCAGGTAATGCGTCGTCAGTACTGTCAGTTCAATGTGGGTTGAACTCCCTCTCTCAATAGGGGCCGGTGTACTGTCCTGCAAAGACAAAAAAAAAACCTGCAGGTTTTTGTTCCAATTCAGCCCATATTTCTAGATTCAAGGTTCCCATAATCAGATTCATTTTAAAGCTCAAGATTTTTTTTAAATGATTATTTTTTGTGTTGCTAGTGAATTAGCCAGAAAGCCAGGTAATTCTGAACATGTAACTACAGTAAACATGCAGGTGCCAATTTGCAAATATATTATGTTCGTGTGTTGCATGTCTTCTTGGCAGCAAATTCCAGACTATAAGGCCATCTGGCTGTATACAAGCCGATGAGCTACAAGCCAAGTCCCACTAACATTGCTAATCCTGGTATTAAACAATTCAAGCTAGCAAGTTAGTGAGAAATGCATGCATATAGTTGATAGTTGCAAAAGAACAAAAAGTAAAAATCATGAACGTAGCCAATTTTTCAAGACACCGCACAAACGATATAATGTCTTTTCCAAGACAGGAATTTAAGAAGTTTCAATAAAAACCCTGTTAACTGGAGCACTTATTTTGTTATTTTGCTGTCATGCACGGACAGGAAAACCTGCAGGATTCTGGCGTTGCAGGAACAGAGCTTCCTACCACCGATATAACCAAGGGAAAAACAGAGACGGGAGAGGGAGTGTGTGTGTGTGTGTGTGTGCATGTGTTTCTGTGTTTGCATGTGTATACACACCATGCGGGATCATGCGCAGTCCTCTGTGTGTTTAAACACTTTACATCTGGAATGACTTAAGAGCGTTCGATGCAAATCATGTTCCGCCTCCCGCCAATTATATTACAAATTAAGAGCGCGCCCTTTCCGGCTCTCGCGAAGTTTTGTTGGGGTGGACGAAAATGCCCCCCCGTACGCCCTTCAGGGAGCGTCCGTCAAAAAGACAGGGACAAAAGGGAGGGGGGTGGGGGGCAACGCGACGGGGAAGACGTTAAGTGACGACTGCAGAGCGGCCCAAAAATTACACCCCAAGCCATTCTATGGCCCCGGGAATTACATTTAAAAAAGGAGCGGAAGTCAATCACACTGAATCACATTTCCCCATTCCCAAAGATTAAACAAAAGCCGAAGGGATCATCGGAAATGGCACCGCGGAGAAAACGCATAACTTATGATAGCCATTCTACATGAACATATACCGTTATAACTCACTGCTAGCACTCCCCTAGGATTAAAAACAGCAACATCTACCCAATCTGTACACCAATACAACAGGTAACATGGGCCTATTTACTTATTCTATTAAAACCTAAGGTCCTTATTTTTTAAGGGGTATGCACAAGACAGTTCTGAATAAACTTGGACTGACCTTTACTACTTTAGATTAAAAATGAGCCATAAACTGAGCTATAGTTTCCCGCAGAATTTTTCGGCAGGATATAATATTTTAAATAAATGACGTGTGGATGATAGAGTTTATAGTTTTCATCAAATTCTATATAAATTAAGCTAATTTTGACTCCTGATTACCTTCCTGCAACTATTTAGAACAGTTCCCATTTAAGTTCACTTGTCTTTTGAACTGTCTTTTTTGGCTTCAGGAGCCTCTCCTATCACCCCCCCTGCAGGTCTGTGGTGGTAATGGAACATAATTGAGAAGATGGCTGTGATTTTTTTATGCTGTTTTTTTTCCCGCTTTTTTTTTTTTTTTTTTGCGATGCTGGCGTGCCCGGACCCTCCCGCTGAAAGCCGATGCTGCCCCCTGCTGTTCGCCTCGGTGCACTGTGTGGCGCGTCCCCGGTCCTCAGAGCAGTTTCAGGCTCCCGGTCACATTGCTGACCAGTTCCTCTTCTCCAATCAGGGCCAGGACAGTGCGAGACCCAGGCTCCACCTACCCAAGGGTTTCCAAAATTATTTACACATAAAGGAAGTTTATTGCCATTAACGCCTATATCACAACCATTGGCTGCACAGCAACTGAGGCACCAACTGTAGCAAATTAAGTATACATATTTTTAACCCTTTTTAAACTGTCAAAACATTTAGACACTGATAACCTGCTTTCTTGTAACTCCTCTACAGACAGATTTCCCAGAATAAATAAACCTATAGGACTAATCATGTGAATCATCAAATTCGAGAGGAACATCAGCTTTGGTACATGGAACTGTACAGTACAGAACTGAGCGGCACTACAATATAGTGTTTAGGGAACAGTTTGTAACAGAGGTTGCAGGTTCACATCTTGATGGGGCACTGCTATTGTAGAAGGTTGACTAAACGTCTAACATGAAAGGTAAAAACTGGCAAAACAGCAGTAAATTGGTATCGTGCTGAAGAGAGAGGTGCCCACCTGAGTCTGTCCAGCGTCCTGCACCAAGTAAGTGGGGAGGCTGAGACTCATGGCCAAGGCCTGCAGCTCCAGCAGGTGTGGCATATTAGTGCCCTGCATCACCACTTTCTGTGCCCTGCAGAGACAGGAAGCCGGTGTCACACAGAGAAGTGACCCCCATGGAAAAGTGACCCCAACAAGTATTTATGCAATTTCATAACCTACAATTATTTATGTATTCTTATTCGGGGAAACATACAAATTACTGATAAAATTACATTTTCATCGCATATCTAAACATAAAAACATGAATACAGTCATGTAAACTAATTTACAACAAATAACTATATAGGTCGGAAGTGATATCTGATCCCTTTTCCGTGGGGTCAGATCTCTACATGACACTGGCTCTTTGTGGGGAAAGGAGAGGTGTGTTCACTGGCATAATGCAGTTTCTCTGGCCCCCCATAGGTGCGGATTTCCCAAGCCACTTTTCACTCCCACGTTATAAAATAAGATACTGTTGTTCCTCAGAAACTGCCATCGTAACAAGTTTATAGAGATAGAATCATGAGTTTTAAAACTATGTATTGTGTGTCTAGGTTGACTGAAAATTGCACCGTAAAAAACGGAATGAATGTAAATAAGCCCACTCCATGACTTAAGGGGTTAAATGCCGTGGCAACGTCTGGAAAACTTTTACTATGTCTGGTGATTTAACCCTTTGCGCAAGCCGCCTAGTGGCCAGGACGCTGCTGTCCTGAGATTGCTTAAATCAGACATTCAGTGCTCCTGCAACCAAACTATGAGTGGAAACAACACAGTCTGTGTTCTAGCTTTATGAGTACATGACAACTATGCCAAATATGAAGTTTTTAAGTGCCACCATTGTCCAGTAGTTAATCCATTCAACAAGCACCCCCTGCCCAGTTTCATGTGGAACTAGCGCGGCACATTGGACAATAACATCCATCTGGGAGTTCATAAAAATATTCTTTCAACACCAAAAATTTGTATTCTGTCATAGCAACAAGATAAAGCCAACAATAGGTATGCCAATACAGCAGTGAAAACGCTGCTCGCTGAAGAGTGAAATAAAACACAACTGGCAAATTTTAACAAGCGACAGCTCTTGGGCACAGGGAGGGGAGGGCGAGAGCTAGCAGCATTTTGCATAGTGTAGCTTTCATTTTATCCCAAACTGCCAAACAATAATAAAAATCCCAAAAATACACATGTCCAAACAAACACAAGCACAAAAAAATGCAACCTGTGACTCCTTAAATTTACCAGCAGCTTTTAAAAAAAGGATCCCAACCACGCAACATTGGAGCGGAGGGAGGACTTGGCAGCGCACACAGTGAAATGACAGTTGGTTATATGTCACTTTAAAAAGAAAAAGTAATCAAAGCAAAGTATAGTGTGTTGCCTGCAGAAATAAACAACTAATGTGGACTCACGCTGTTTCGAATAAAACATGGGGAGGCAGCTACTTCATGCAGAATTTCAAAATTTCAAACTAAAGGAGAACAACATTTTTGCATTTTCACCAAGATAATTGCATTTGTGGCACTTCATTTCTACCTAAATTATGAATATAAACTAATCTAGTATTGTTAGTATTTGTAAAGGATGCAAGTGTCTCGCTTCATTAAACCCTTTTCCAAGTCTCTGTGATGCTCACATCATGAGTTAAATTTAAAGCCTTAAATACAACATTTAAAGTGGCGGTTATTCTTATTATGCTTAAAAAGATTCTATGTATCCTGCAGCCAGCCCTACATACAAGTCTCTCTCTCACGACCTGATTTAGTGAGTGATGGTATTTTTGGTAGCTTTGTTTCATGGTAGCTCAACAATCTTAGTTCTTTTTTGAGCAACACTCAGATATTTTCTCCTCATTTTAAAAAGCAGGTCTAGCTAGTTATCAAGAGAAAGCTACAGCCTTTGTCTCTATATGTTTTGAAAGGGATACTATTCACACAGGTCAGCCCTAGGTTCTAGAATCTATTTGGTTTAAATTAGGCGTGATTCGATGGTAGTGTGATAGATGGGTAGGGGTTTCTGTGATGATGAAGGGTATTGGCTACTCAGTACGGTCTATTCAGCTTGTAGCCAATAGGGGCTCTCTGCTGTCTATCAACATCAACACCAACTGTCAGATCTCACCTTGTTCAGTCACATTTTTAAAAAATATCTTTTTCTTTTTCTTCTTTTTTATCAGACTAGGGCGGGGCTGTGGAGTCCGCACTACGCCAGTGGCTGTCTTGTAGCACAGGGTGTTAGCCTACATCTTGTGCTGGGCATTTACTTTATCCTCTGCAGGACTTCAGAGTTTTTCCAGCAGTCCTTACCCAGTGCGGTCCCACTTCCACGCCATCTCCCTCCAGCTGTTCTTCTCCTGCAAGGCCTGGTACAGCCCCACAGCGGCATGCGCCACCTGCGCTGCCACCTGCTCGCAAACGACAAGCGCGCATCGCAAATCAAGTGCTCTCGCATCACACAAACTCATCTGAATTCAGCTGCTCTAACTTCACACAAACATGCATCTGGATTCACCTGCTCTAATTTCACAAAAGAGTGCATCTGAATTCAGCTGCTCTAACCTCACACAAACATGCATCTGGATTCAGCTGCTCTAACCTCACACAAACATGCATCTGGATTCAGTCCTCAATTCTTACTGTACCACAAGTGTGCACCTTTGTGAAGGTCCCTCAGCAGGTCCAACATTTTCAATTACTCATCAGAATAATAATGGAACCTGTGAAAATATTACACTAAATCTAAAACAAATGGTTTTGTTAATGTGGAGACACTGACCTTTCCCACCCCCATGGACAGATCCATATTCACCACAAACACCATCTTGAATATGAGATCGTCATCAACTTCCTCCTGGAAAACAAGGTGGTAAATAGGTTTACCGCACAGATCATCAGACAAGTGTCATCTTTGTTTGAAAGGATAATATATGAGCTTTGGAAACTACCTAGGGTGTGAGCATTTCAATCCAATAATCAGTTAATTTATAGTGCACTACCACTATGACTACTACTGTTCCTATCAACCCTCTATGACTGGGTAATATGTCATCTTTGCAAGTCAACTTGAGAATAGCCAGCTGACCAATCAGTCACTCATCAGACAGTTGATTAATTTACTTCTGCTTCAGTTAGTACTATTAGTAATATCATTACTAGCATCACTGCTACTACAACCACTAATAATAATTATTATTATATAACAACAATAGAAACAATACTACTATTACTACTAAGCTACTGCTGCTATTACTTCTACTACTACTACTACTAATAATAATAATAATAATAATAATAATAATAATAACCTCGTTTTCCAGCTTGTTGAAGTAGTACATGGCAGCCTCCTCTGCAGACACATTCCGGGTGTGTATAAGAGCCTGACAGGAACCAAACACAGTGTAGTATAATGGTTAGGGGACTGAACTTGTAAACGAAGGTTGCAAGTTCTATTCCCAGGTAGGACAATGCCTTCATATGCTTCAGCATGGTAGGTAACCTGAATTGCTTTAGTATTTATGCAGCGGTATGAATGGATACTGTGCAGACTGCAAGAGAACAGCTGCAATACAGATAGACAAGCAGTCTATCACGTGCCAGGCCACTGGAACCTCTGGCAAAATAACCAGGTTGTTAATCCACATTTAAACAACACAAGCTGACAAAATCAGATGCTCATTTGAAATTAATTCTGTATTCTGAACCAATGCTGTTAATCTGGTAATCAATTCAGATGCAAATAATGTGCGCAGTGAATCCTGCTTGAACACGTTATGATGCAGTGGATGAGGAGCGAGGCCTGTGTTAGGGAGGGAATGCTGGCGACCTGGTGAAGATCATGGCCCAGAGGAGAGTGTAACCATACCTGCTTGGCCGCTTCCTCAGGTATGTCCAACTCCCGCAGCTGCTGCAGGTAGGCGGGGTTCACCTCCTCTGAGGCGGGATCGGGGCCACCCTGCTGCGACGGCTCCATTTCCTAACTCAAAAAGAAACAGCAAAAATAGTCAATGGCGTTTACATTGGAAAGCCGGCTAACTGGGATCGACAGCTCTCCAAAAATGGCTAGCACTGCGTTTCCACTGCGTACTGTCACAGATAGCAATAAACGCATAATGTAGATTCACGTATAATGTACTCAAAGGCATTTCACTCCGCTCAGTTACATTTTTACTTATGGTAAAGTTAAATTCGCGAACATTTACATGGATACGCATCTGCATTCTGCCTATGAGCTTTTCGGTGAAAATCGAGAGAAATTTAAACATAAGATTAGAACATGGTACAACAGCGTCAATCGGACCCATAACTCGGACCCGTGAGGATTGGGCTGTCATAATTCTTTATGAATTCAGAAAAAAAAGATAAATTACGCATAGCTAGATCCAATATCCCGGAATAAAAGGTTGTCACACCAGGACTACGCGTACACAAGACGTCAATATCTGAAAACATCATGTGCCTTATGACAATGTAGCCAAAAATGTGTTAATGTTACCAATGTGACGCTCAAACTATTAGACAATGTGCTGTTGTTAGTTAGGTAGCTAGCTGAAAAGCTAGCACCTAGTCAGAGTTGTCTGAACAGTAGCTAACAAGCCACTGTGTTAGCAGGCATTTATGCAGCTAGGAAGCCAGCAGCAAAAACATCACCCCTCCCCAAATTACTCAAACTAGCCAGTTTTTTTCCCTGGGATGCCGCCCATGTCATGCAATCACTGGACTTCCCAAAACGCTACCAGCCACTCCTTGCTAGCTTAGCTGGGTACTAACCTGTACTACGCAGAGCTACCTAGGATCCACTTGTAGCTTGTAGAACGGGAAGGTGGCTAACCTTGGGATAGCACGAAAAATAGCTAATGTTACGTTATTCAGTTAGCTTTGCAGGCTGTGAGGACGACTCACTGTATTTTTTTATTTAATTAATTTTTTTCTTTTGCAATTTAGGTAGCTTGCTCGCTAGCAAGCTAATTCTGGCAAGTCAGCCAGCTGGCTATGTTATGTAGCGATACCTACTGCTCACTATTAGCGAGCAATTCCGGATGTCAGACGTTGGCTAGCGAACTAGCTTAGTCGTGGATGGGTTTAGAAACATTTACTGATCCGATATGCTGTTATGTAAAAATGATAGTTGAAACAGTCTCCTATTCCATTCATTTCCCGTTAGACAGCTGGCAAGCTAACCCGATAAACAACAGAACTGTGCGCTAACCAGTATGTGCGCTACACACTTGGATGGAAATGGAATTCGCAAAGAGTCCAGCAGGGAATAGTTGTCGGGTGGAAATGCTGTTAAGGACACCAAGTGCCCGTACCTAACACAAGTCTTCGGTAGGCTGTGTGTAATGTTCATTAATGAAACCCTATAGATTATAGTATGTAGCTCACAGTAATGTGGAAGAAATCATATAGGCCAATCCATCTGCCGTCACCCTTGGGACACAAGCTGCGCAAATAGATGCTCCTTACTGAAGCAAGCCTGGGAGGAAGAATAAATAATTGAGGGGAACTGAGGATTTCTGATGATGCAATCAACATAAAAAAAAGTAGAAGATAAAAAAGAAACAAAATCACTTAAGTTATATTAAGTTGTATTCAAATTATATGTATTTACACAAGTCAGTATTCATAAGGAGCATGTGGTCATTGTGGTTTTCTGAAGGAAAGGCTACATTTCTGTTGGAAACCCTAAAATCTCCCATTGCTGTATAGATGTGGGGTATTCCACAACACCCCCATTCATGGTTAACTGCATAGTTGTTATCCTACTTAAATAAATGTTTTGTCACTCATTTACACATATTCCCGTTGTACATTGCACAGACTTTATTCTGCTGTTCCACAGACTGGTGAAGCGGACCAGACTAAATGGTATATTTAGCATGCATATTTGTTTCTAATACTGAAGGCACAATGATGATCAGAAAAGGATACTGAGATAAGACTTATAGAAAAACAAAAAAGTGGATGCTCAAATGGAGTTGCCAGTATCAGTTGGAGACTGGAAGAAACACCCAACTTACACATTACACAACATACAGATAATATTCACGTAAGGCCAATATATACGTTAGGATAATATGCACATTATGCGGATACACCTATAAGGATAATACTGCATGCACATTATGCTGATATACCGATAAGGATAATATGTACATAAGGCTAATGTTCACATAAGGATAATATGCACATTAAGGTAATATGCATATAAGGACCATATGCACATGAGGCTTATACGCACACTTTTTACTGGCTCGTTACAATAGGATAATTAAATTTTATTTTCCTCACCATATAATGATAATTACAGTAATATTGCAGCCATATAAAATTGAGTCACTGCATAGCCATGAAGGCTCAGAGACTAGGGAATTGTGGATGTGTGTCTAATAATATATATTACAAGAGGCAGAGGTGGCATGGATTTTGGAATATTTTATTTTATATTAAAAAACAGCATTTAGGCTCCAATGCCCATTAAAAGAGTAGGCTTAATGGGCACAAGACACACAAAAACACACACACAATGAAAAACTCATAATGTATTCAGTGAACGGTAGTTGTTTTCATCAAAACAGATTTGCAAAGAACAATATGTAAATGCTATGTAAAACTTTTTTATTTTTTTGTCTACCCTTCTGTTTATGGTATTATGTAATCATCATCTTGTGAAGTTTAGACATTCAAATTTTCTTATATTGATGTTGAACGCATCATTTATAAAAAGGCACATATAAATAAATATAAATAATTAAAAATGATTTCATTTTCATAATTTAAAATGAGTTCAGTTAAATTCAAAACTCTCTTCTTACATCCTCTGGTCTGGTAATCCACTCAGATTGCCGGTACCAGTCGGAAAAGGGCTATATCCAATTCATAAAAGGGTATCAATATGTATAAAAGGGTGTTGAAGGTCAGAGGTCATCGTTATTCATCAGTAGCTGCTGTCAAGAGTTGAGCCAGGGGTGAGAGAGACACTGGGCTGCAGTTGCCCTTCTCTCTGGCAGGAAATCCAGCATTTGTAGCAGGAAGTCAGAGAACAGGGAAGCCTCCTTTAGGCTGCAGTGGTACTTCTCCACCAAGACCTCGTACATACCCCACGGGCGCAGGATACTGATCCTACGCAGGTCACCTGGATGGGGGAAGGGGGTCCAAACAAGTGTGAGGTTAAAGAGAAAGCAACGAGTGAGAGTGCAAATATTTGGTGTTGTTGCGTTTTTAAAATTAAAGACCATTTAAAATGCCACTTAGCATGCATTTACTATCGATCACTATGGGTCTTTCAAGATCCTTCAGTCAAAATCTTGATCTAAAAATGTAATATTACACATAACCAAAGAAAACAAATACTATGATATTAAGCCTATTTTGTGCAGTTTTCATACTATCTAGGACCAGAGGATTTGGTATTGGTCACTTAGTCAGTGATTTATGTTGTAACCAATCAGTGGTATATATGTTTAGTCGGCTTAAATCTAATGGAATTTATTACTTAATTATTTTCTTGTTTATATATTTGGAGCAAGTAAACATGTATCATTATCTTGTGGCTTAATGAACACTTTAAATGCAAGAAAAAAAAGTGATTGCACAGAATCTTCAAAATAAGTATTTTCTTGAAAAAGTGCAGGTTTGCTTTGCTAAAAAAATAAGTGTTCTGCTATTTGACATATCGAACTTCCTGAGTTAAATCTAGAATACACATGCTTATGACAATTCATTAAAAACACTTGGAACATATTCTTCACCATTGTGGTTAAAGTAGTGGTCAGAGTATTTCCCAGACAGGGCCACAGAAGCGGGGATTCTTCCCAGAAGTTCGATAATGTGAGCTAAGTGGTCTGGAAAAAAACATTTGGATAAAGTTAATATGGAAGTTAATGGAATGGATATTCCATTTCACAGAGTAATGTCTTACCCTCTCAGCTTCAGGTTTCTCAGACATACCTTCCTCCAAGGAGAAGGTCTTCCCTCTCTTGGGCTCAAACATCGCTTCGCCAGTGACAAGCTCAAAAGCCTGTGACATCAGCAAAGAAAGCCGCTAACACGGTTAGCTTCCGTGCGCACACGCGCCGTTCTCATCAAACAAAGCCAGAAATGGCGAAGCAGAAAAAGGCAGATGGGGTGTTCGGGCCCTGCTCACCATGCAAGCCACACTCCAGATGTCCGCTGGCGGGCCATACTCTAAGCCCAGCAGAACCTCCAGGGAGCGGTACTGACGCGTCTGGATTTCGTCACAGAAGTGCTTGTACTGTCAGTGTATAAACGCAACAACACAGGGCGAGAGACGTGGGTCAATTTCAGCATACAAGGACAGTTTTCATTGTTCAGAATCACACGGGTCACTCAGTGGATTTGACATCACAGGTTTTGTTAGAATTCTGTCCCAGAATTATCTACCAAGCTAAATTTACTCTTTTTTTCCCATTCAGTGGGTGATGGTAACGGAATGTATATAAATATATGGTTTGAGATGTCAGTACTCACCACCCAGCAGGAGTTCCCTAGGTCAGCTATCTTGACAGAGATCCCCTCCATGCTGCTGGACATCAACCCACTGCCCCTGGACTTGCTTACTGGAACTGAGGTAGGCACACACAGACTGATTCCGCCATAAGAAGTGACTTCCGGTCTATGCTGGTTGAGAGTTAAAGCAATCAAGCTGCTGTGATTGTGCGTGTGTGTGTGAGTGTTTGTATGTGTGTGTGTGTTTTTTTTTTGGAAATTCTATGTTAAATAGTTTAACTGGTTCTAAATGTAAAGTAGCCACTGGTTAGCAAGAAAGGAGGAGCTTTGGAGGAGGTCACATGATTGAGTTTTAGCACTAATTGCATGGGTACCTCATTAAGGAGGCACGATTATTTTAACAATAAACAACTGCCATGAGTTGATACACTGAGTACTGGCTAAGTTCTGTTTTTCTCTGTTTAGAACACCACAGTGACCAGTTATCTTCCTTGGCAGTGCTTCTGCTAGTCTTCTTGTGGATAAGACATTGACCATAGATGGTGGAATAACCAGAATGACTATTATTTATGGTAGCTGCACGAAAGATGAATGCAGTTAAACCTATGAGCCTCTGGCTGCTGAATATGTGAGCTAGAAATGTCTGTAAGGTAATAGGCCTTAGATTACCTGCACTGTCCTGGTTCAGTGCCTCTTTGCCTGGGAACTGTGTGCGAACTGCGCCCTCTGCTGTCTGCCTGCAGGATTGATTCTCCAAGCACAGCAGTATATTTTCAGGTTTGATGTCAGTGTGTATGATTTTACACTGGTTATGTAGGTAATCCAGCCCTTGTAGAACCTGCAGGCAAAAAATCCTTTATCTGATAACCTCAGGGTCATAAAAAAACTCACATTTCCATTTTTGAGATTTGGGAGTTTGATACATAAATAAAGATCTTCAATTATTGCTTTATGTACTGTCATTGGCCGTGCTAATAAAGTTTATTGAGAACATACGACTAAAATTTAACTAAGGGATTTTAATTATTTCTTGATTTTGTTTGATGCTGATAATAAATATAAATATTTATCATAAATATTACTTTTCAGCCATTGTCAGAAAAAACTGCAGGAGGAGAAAGTATATATTATTAGTATAACATGCATCACTGTAATTAAAAAGGCCGTTCCACTCACCTGTTTAATGACCTGCTTGACCCAGAGAAGTGGGAGACCGGGGTTCCCAAAGCAGTTCTGCCAGCTGTGAAGATCCGGGCCCAGAAGCTCCAGAACCAAGCACACGTCTGAGAGCAGGAGTCAAGGTCCCACCTCACCGCCCCCACAAACATCCCCCACATGAGACCCAGAGCCGCTCAGGCCCGCAGTCCTGTGCCACCCCCCACTTCGTCTGAGGCAACCTCAGGGCGACAGTTAAACGTAAGGATATGAATCCCGTTCTCTCCGGCCAGTTTGAATTCGTCCAGCAGCTGGACAACTTGCTGACTGTGTGGGTGCTTCCTGTTGGGCCCGCAGACCTGGTGGGATGGTGGGGTGGGTTTATGTGTTCGGGGTGACGAGAGGGGACAGCAAGATTTAATACAGCCCATCAGTTCTGTACTGAAATACACCTGTGAAACCCAGGCACTCTCTACTGAAACAGCCCTGCATAACCCAGTCATTTTCTACTGAAATGACCCCGCATAGACTAAGCATTTAGCACTGAAATAGCACCCAGAGTAAAGTGAGACAAAGGGAGAGAGTGAGACAGATAGCGAGAAAGAGAGACTGAGGGAGAGGGGGAAATACAGAGAGAGAGAGACAGAAAGAGTAAAGTAGCTGGTATACACCATAGGAGGTGTGTCAGGTACTCACACAGCGCAGCAGTGCTAACTCATCCTGAGCAGCCTGTGTGAAGCCCGCTGCACTCTTCAGCACCTTTACTGCTACATGCCTACTCAACCTGCAGCATGTACACACACACACACACACACACATGCACGCACACACACACACACACACACACACACACACAAACATCAGTACAAAAGTACTGATCAGCAACACAAACACATGCAGCAAAGGAATGACCAACATCATCTTGGCCATAAAAGCATCATAGAAAAACTGTCTGTGCAAAGAGTCAGTGATGAGAAATTCTCCGCAATGGTGTGTTTTCCTGGAGTCCAGTGGAACTCCACAGTACCTGAGGTCCAGACACTGCCAGACCGTGGAGAAGTAGCCCCAGCCAAGCTTTCTTAGAACCTGGTATCGTCTGTTGAAGGTGTCCCCTATCTGAACAGGGTGGTACCCTCCTGTACGTGACATACAGCAGGAGATACAACCATTACACCGGGGGTCTGCCACTCTGGCCCTGGAGAGCCACAGGCCCTGCTGGTTTTTGTTTTCACCTTAAAATCAGCACCCAGTTCATCTATTAAGATGTCCTTATGCAGATGCTTTATGTACAACACAAATGACATGATATAAAATTATGTATTTTTAAAAAAGGATTCCACTGGAAGAAAAAGTGTGAAATAATGTATTACATTCTGTTTTGGGGGCAAACAATTATTAGTAAATCAAACCTTAAATGAGTTCAATTCCACATTAAACCACAATAAAAAATAATAGACAAAGCCATATAAAATCGGAAAGATGTATGATTTTAAGTAATTAATGAAGACAAATGGGGTTTATAAACCTTCGTAGGCAAGGCAGGGAAATGAGAGAGACCTAAAACTGTAACCAAATAGCTCACTGGTGTGGTTAGGAGGTTCAACAGGTGACCATACGGGATGTCCGCAACAGAACACCTACCGTAGCAGTAGTCCATCGGATCCTCTTCGTCCTGCATCTCTTCTCGTTCCAGGTCCAGGAGACAGCCGATTTCGTGAACCCCAACTGCCGTTTTCCGTTCCGCTTTCTCTCGCTGTAGCCAGGGCGAGATGGCGTTTAAAAAACAACAGACATTGTGAAAGACTCATAAAGAAACCCCACCTCCGCAGACGGACGTCAAGTTGCTGTAGACATATTTGTGAAGCGACACCTCTGTATCCAGGCAGTGTAGAGTGACCAGGGAACAGGCCAGGCCGGGCTACTTTTAGACATCCCCCTATTCACAGATAACACAGACAGAATACCAGCCCAGCAGGAGGTCACGGAAAGGCCCTGAACTGAAAATCGATCATATCTCAAGATCGCTTTCTTTAGGTGTGAAGCTATGGCTCGTTCAGGCAACCACTGTCGTCTCTGGCCTCTCGATTTTTATGATTTATGATGTGATTTTTAGACGGGGAGTTTTTAAACGAGGATTTGCTTTTACAACTTAATATTAAGCATTTGCACATATCACTTAACTGCTTCTGACACCTATTTTACGAATTACTCTCATAATCCATGTACACAGATTACTTTGATGATGGCATCTCTTGTAGGCTAGGTCTACTGTACGCAGGAGGATGATCCGGTAATTCCTTAATATAATTTCCAATAATAAAAGCCAAGTAATAGGTCTATAACAGTAAGAATATACACATGATTTTTCAATACTCCTATAGTCCACTGCCCTCGGATTGCTTTTGACTACGGTGGGCAAGATAATATAAACTCAGTGCGTGTTGTAGCCTACGTGACCCCAGAGACCAAGGTAGCTAAAACTTCAGAGAACGTAACCTCTTCATTGTCTCTGGAGTTATGGAAAATTAACCATAAAAATTCCGGGCATTCGCAAAACGGAATTAAAAGCATTGCGCCAACTGTCCATGCATGCACTTTCAGGGAAACGCAGAATCAAACATGAGCATTTGGGGCAAATACTCAATCACTTTACTAGCCTACATATGATTTCCTAATTTTATGAATATTTTTCATGCTCATTTCCAGTATGCTATCAGGGGATTTAATTGGCAAGAAAGTCAAAACGTTTAATAGGCACGAAAGTCAAACGCTCTTTATTAATGGCAGCAATTGGCAGTCGTGGCCAGCAGGAATTTGCGCCACGTAACTACATAGGCTACATACAACTCTGTCAGCTGTGGCTTGCGGCAGATGCGCCGTTGTCCATGCGCTCGTTTACTTACTGTTTCGGGGGCACCTGGGCACGACTTTGCCCCGCAGGCTGACTCTGCCACATGGCCGGCTGTGTGAGCGGTGTTCACGGTGCGCTTCATTCGCCGCATGCGGGTTGTGTATGTGGCGTGTAGAGAAATCCCCCTCTATCCACGCCCCCCGGTGTTCGATAATACATCGCAGTGGGAAGATATTTCGGCGAGAGTGGACAGATGGCTAGGATTGCATTTTAAACTATGGCCAGCGATCCCGCCGGGCTGGAAAGTCGCACGTCACGTGTGAGAGAGGATTGAATTTTCCACTGTCTGCAAATCTAAGTTGTTGACAAACAGAAGGAGTGGCATGTTAACCCATTTATCTCAAATCTTGCCGTGAAATTCAAGCAAGTGGATACATGTCTGAATCCATTCCATCTTTTACATCCTTATATTTATCGGGTGCGTGGGAAGCAGTGCGGTTTTGGGAAACACTTAACAGCTGCTTTCGAACGAGACCGGTGGTATAAATATCAGCGCTCCGTGCGCAGAAAGCACGCCGGCTGCATATCATTAAGGCGTAGCTGTTAACACTTTTGTGGCACGCGTCTAAGCCACACATTGAAAACCGTTACCTGGTGTGTTGTAGCCTACTTCTGAGAGCTGAACTTTAAATAGGGACGTTATCGATCTGAGTGCGCGTTATGACAATATTCAAGAGGCTTCTGTGCATTGTGGCCTTAAACGGTGATGCCGCCAAGCTCTGGCTTGTCCACCTGATATGAAATGTAGACGTGGATAGTTGCCCGTGCATGTCATGGAAAATATTAATACACCACTGGAAAATTCTACAATACTTGTCCATCATCCAGTGTCGCATACTCTATCAGGAACTACGGGCAGTGGCGTATCCTTGAAGAGCAACTAGATATTAAATTGTCTTAAAGGCATACGATGCAGGTTTTTTTAACCTTGAAAATATTATGAACTGTGTTTAGGCATATCTATGATGCACGGGCAATCTCTGTCTTTATGCACTTTCATACACCTTTACCTGTATTTGATATTCAAAAATGTGTTCTGGACGTTTCTGGGCATGGTGCTCTTTTCTGTATGGGGAGAGGTGGGTGTGGCTACAGAGCCTGTGGTTTGGGATCAGATTGTTTGTTGCTAGTTTGCGGGCTTCTGCAATGGCGGACGCAAAGAAGCCTAGATACATTGAAGCAAAAAGACAAGCCGACAGGACTTGTTCAAGAACTAAAGTCAACCTTGAAATTACTTTTCTTTGGTGGTGTCAGTTGAAGTTCGCCAGGGGGATAGAAAGTGATGGGGAGTTGATATGCTTTCTGTTGGTCCTGTAAGTAACCTTACCTCTAGCTATCCAGCTAGAGGTTCCAGTGTTGCCCGTTTAGGTAGGTAGATAGCCAAAGTCAGGTACTCAGGGTGAGTGGGCAGGGTTGAAGATGGAGGAGGAGACTTCTTTGGTTATAAACAGAGGACCACAGCAAGGCTAAAAAAATCCAGGTGCCAGTTGCCATGCATATTTTAGTGTCCTAGGCAAACAAATAAATTAATACAAAATTATGTTGAGAACTGTGAATGGATGTGGATGGGAAAAGACTGAAGGAAAAACAATATGAAGGATGAACCTGGATCTGTAGCTTCGATCACTAGTGTACACCCACTGACTGGCACCTTCAGGTGAAACAAGGTCATGCTTACACAGTATGCTAAGGCAAACACGAAGAGAAGATGGTGACTGGGCATCAAATCCCTGCTGGATGTGTTACTGGTGTTGAGGGCTTTTCTGACAGAGCAGAGACAGCTTTAACTTTGAAGATGAGTGATGAGTTTGCCGACAGTCACCGTGTCATGCATTCAACCTTACAGACTGTATCCAAGCACCGGGAGTAACAAAATATTTATTGTTTTACCCTCCTTGGTGCAGAGGCTTAAGCCAGATAACTGGCCAGTCATTGTAACAGAGTGTTGATGCAGTGGAAAAGTCTCTAGAGGTGTCATCATTTCCTCTTTGAACTCACTCCATCCCGAAATTCCAGATTCCATATTCCATCTGAAGCCAAGCCACCGGAGAATCGATGACTGGTAGACCGACTGAACTCACTCAACGCTGTGTTTGTCTTTCAACTATCCCAGTCCACAACTTCCCCCTTCCGAGCTCAAGGAATCCTTAGTGTGATTTATGGTATGAAATGCAGACGCGCGTCTGAAATAGAGGACTATTCTCAACTTGGCAAAGCGCTGGGTCCAGTGTTGCCCGTTAATGTATCGAAGGGCAGGAGGAACCTGAGACTTCTGGTAAATGCCACACTGAGGTCGTCAGAGCAGCAGTGTGGTTTAGCCATTAAGGAAATGGCTTTATAGCCAAAGGATTTCAGGTTTAATTTCCAGGTGTGGCATGACCGTCGTACTCATGTTTCAGATTAAATATCAGGCATTTACTCTTCACTTCTTTTCCAGAAACCCGAGCACACACACACTATATACAGTGAGCTCTATAATGTTTGGGACAAAGACATATTTCTCTTGATTTGGCTCTGTACTCCACAGTTTTTGATTTGTAATGAAGCTATTCACATTTGGTTTAAGGGTATTTTATACACTTTAGTTTCACCATGTAGAAATGGTGAATGTGCGCTTTAACCAAATGTGAGTAGTTTCATTACATTTCAGGGCACCATGTTTCTAAAATCGTGGAGTACAGAACCAAATCAATTTTTTAAAATGTTTTTGTCCCAAACATTATGGCACTAACTGTGTATAACATACTAAATATCTATGGTATTAAAGCCTAAATCCTTCAGTAAATATCAAGCAGTTGCAAACACACAAAACATTGTATCACTGAACTGATACAATACACATACTATTTAATTTCCTCAGGACAGAAACAAATGCCAAGCTAAGAAATCAGGGGCGTAGGAGTGAGTTTCACATTTGGGGGGACACATTTGTTTACATTATCTGAGAATATGACATAAAGAAAGACTGAAATAGATAGTTTGTCCTCCAGAGGAAACCCTTTTCACAGCTAGGTGCAGGCATATGAGAACATTCCAAAAATAGAACAGATATACAAAAAAGCTTTGAATTCCCCTTTCTCCCTACCCAACTTTCACTCTCAAAAAATAAAGAAAGAAAAATATATGGCCACAAAAACTTCTACATATTTTCGCTTCCAACCCATTAGCGCAATGTGGTTCAACTGCATTATGAAATGTAGGTGCCCGGGTAAAGGTTATGATACATGCTGAGATCGTTTGGTGCATCGTGTGGCGGTTTGGGCAAAGAATTCGGGAATACATTAAATGAACCTATTAGATCAGCACAAGGCGTCGACTTTTGACCTGGTTCTGGTACTTTCTCTCGAGCATTACAGGGGATTGCAGCTACAGAAAAGTCTACGGACAGGGCACGTTTCAAATATTGGTGGTGGTGGGGGGTGGGGGTCATGTCCCCCTGCCCCCCCTGCTTCCTACACCCCTGTAATAAATAGTCCCTAAATAGTGAGTAGAAGGTCAATAACAATAAAGTATTTTGGGCAAGTCAAAGGTGATCAAGGGTCAGTTAACAAGAACAAATACTGCGATGGAAGAATGTCTTTTCTTTCTATAGAAAAAGCAAACAGAAATCTTCTGGTCACAAAAACAGGATCTGAAACACCTTCATCACAGGACAGAAGCTGCCCAAATAATTTTATCATATACTTTATTTCAGGGATTTTGTTGCTGATCACAAAATGTTTCAATAATCACATATTGTTTATCAAAAATGATCATTGTATGCTCATTTTGATTTTTAAACACACACTGAAAATTGTCAGCCAGCTGTATGTACAATCAGTCAATCAGTTTCACATCAACTAATAAAGTTGGTTCAAAACCACACGTGTCTAAACCATATGCTATGTTGTTAAGTGTAAAAAAAGAATCCGTTTTCAGCCATAATTCTTTTTTTTTCTTTTTTTTAACTTTTTTGACAGAAAACATTTTCAGGAAACAATATTCAAATCGACATTTAAAAAAATATATTACAACCGATTTCATGTATTTACCTCGGTTACTTTTACAATTGAAATAAGTTTGTTGTTAAAGCGTAACTCTTTGCTCTCAGCCCTGTGTTCTTCTGCTATCCTGGGACAGGGGTTTCTCTCTTCTGGGTCACTCCGCTTATTGCCGTACACAGTCGCAGTTATTTTGGGCATTGCTGTCAGCCAATCAGGGCTCTCCGGAGAGAGGAGGCCGGCTCCCCTGTGCTTGCATCAGCTGTTGTCGAGCCGGACTGTACAGTATGGCTCTGATGTGCCGCTCTCGTCCCTCTGGCCTCTGTCAGCATGTGTCCCTCATCGCGAGCGAGTCCCGGAGTGATCCCCCGCCCTCCACCACCCCTCCCCCTCCCCCTCCCCCTCCCCCTCTACCCCTCTCCACAAAGCCAGATCCACCCCCCACCCCATCCTGGTTTCCAAGAACTGCCGTTTCACTGTCCCACGAGATAAAAAACGATTGTAAACAATTTAAAAAAAAAATGCTTTGGTATCAAGAATAGTTCTGGTGACCCAGATTCTCTTAAACAAGTTAGATTTTATTCCAGTTCACAAGGTTCCCTCTATCTCAAACGAGCCGTGAGCCGACGAGATCAAATTTCGCCGATGCGAATCCTGAGACAAACAATCGGAGACGAGGGACTGGGGGAGCTCCCCTCGAGTCTTCATTAGACTCTGAAGCTCAAGCCCGTCTCTGTCGCTCGTGACACAGTTACCTATTTTAAACGCGTACGAGAAACCGGTATCAGCACCTCTCCCATCCCCCGCCTCCGTTCACGCAAAGCTGGGAAGGCTCCGACCGAGGACGTGCTGGCCGTCGCGGTCATCGCGGTCTTTCTGCAAGACACGCTGTCGTCACTATATCTAAAAACGGGGGGACGCGATTCATGCCCCCCGTGTGCAGTCACAAAGCTACCGTTCACGTCGCCTATTGTCTGTGCAGGCAAACACAGAGGAAAGCCATTAAAGGGAATGCGAGTAAAAATGTTTCTTTTCCGGTACACTCTTACATTTTCAATGTCTGTCAGCGACCACAATCATTTAGGTCCGTTAATTCCAGGGAGAGTGAATCTGCCAGTGATTGCATCAGAGACCCTCTAAGGTATCCTGGATCCCCTCAGGGTCTCTAGAAATGGAAAAACATCAACCCAGTCCAATCCAGTCTTTTGGCTTTTGTTTTGTCCTTACAGACAAACAAAAGGGTTGTGTTGGTGAAGGTTTGCAGAGCTTGTGAAAGCGGGTTTTTGATCAGTCGTGCATTTTCGGTCACATCGAGTTGTTGTCCCAAATGGGGGAGGAGCCATCAGTACATCTGGCCCCTCCCACCACTGTCCGGTTGCTCAGGCCACCGCCAGGACACTCTGCTCCGATGTCCAGTGATCATCAGTGGGGTTCTGCCCCACAGTGTCCGGGACATGCAGGTCCTGGAACATCAGGTAGGCCCTGAGGGAGAAGGGGATGGGGAGGGAGAAGAGGGCGGGGATTCGGGCGGGGCCGAGGGCGTGGTGGACGGCCCGGCGGCACTGCTGCTGGAGGGAGCGAGGCTCACGCACCAGCTCCTCCAGCCACTTTAGCAACGTCGGCCGGGACGACAGCTGCTTCGGGGCTTCCCCCGTCTTCTGGAAAGGACACGGCGTACTTAGCCAACATAGCCTAGCTTCGCCCTAAAGAATTCCTTGACACAAGGAATTTAGGGCTTAAGGCCACAATAATTTAGCTCGCCTGCAAAGTATTTTCAAAGGCCTCAATTCAGTCAACATTTGTCCTTAATTGAGACCAATTACACGCTTATAAAAAAAAGGATTTGGCCTGTGGGCATGGCACTGGGTAGGCCCTGCTTACTGTACCTTGTTCTTGTAGTTGACCTTGGCGCCTGCCTGGACCAGCAGGTGGATGCATGCGATCTGCCCGCTGCAGGCTGCCAGGTACATAGGCGTGACACCCCAGATGTCCGGGAGGTCTACGTCTGCCCCGTGCTGGGGGGGGTTGGGGGGGGGCAGTTAGAGGAATTCAATATGCAAGCTAAGCCATTTGGCATATTGCATTACAATTGGGCATTTAGCAGAAGATGCTTCTGTTGAAAAATTACCGGTCTTCGGGGGGGGTTGGGGGTTGGGGGGGCAGTTAGAGGAATTCAATATGCTCAGAACAGCTAAGTCATTTGGCATATTGCATTACAATTGGGCATTTAGCAGAAGATGCTTCTGTTGAAAAATTACCGGTCTTCAGGTCTTGAGACAGAAAGCTGATGGTAGCACTTATAGAATGTACCTTTGCATATCTCAAGTTGTCTTTGCTCACCATGTGAAAAACACTTTTGTAAGTCGCTTTGGCTAAAGACATCTGCCAAATCACCAATTTGTAAATTGTAAATCGTCTGTGTAAGTGACTGAATGATTTACTGCAAGTAACACTTGTGCACAGGAAAGTGTCCAGTGTTAATTCAACTCTGACAGAATTACTTCATCTTTTACCAGATAATGTTTGGTCCCATGTTCTAGAGTGTTAAGGGCTGAATTAACACCGTTAGCGATGAATCAACACTGTACATTTTATTGTGTACAACTGAGAAAAATACTGTGTGTGTGATCTTAACAGTGGAAGCTGTTATCCAGAGCAACTTACACAACTTTTTACATAGCATTTATATTGCATCCATTCATTCAGTGGGATATATACTAAAGGAATGCAGGTTAAGTACCTTGCTCAACAGCAGTGCCCTATGCAGGCATCAAACCAGTGGTTACAAGACTAGTTCATTACCCATTATACTAAACTGCCACCAAATATTTGTGGGGCTTGTACAGGTGAGCCATGGAGCGGGTCTCACCTGTATGAGGACGAGCACGCAGTCCGGAAAGAGCCCCACGGCGGCGTGTAGAGGCGTGCCCCCGTGCTTGCACTGCGAGTTCACGTCCGCGCCGCATTTCAGCAGCAGCTCCACCGATGACCTCTGGCCCTTGTAAGCAGCCCAGTAGAGCGGCGTCTTCCCGTAGTAGTCTTTCCTGTTGATCTGCTCTTTATCTGGAGTAGCGGAACAGAGCGAGAGCAACAACTCTGTAAGGAGAAAACATGTCTCTGATTGCTTTTCTCATCCATTTTGTGCTTGCGCATCTTTTCACAGTAAAATTGGCCACTGCGCAGGTTATGAAAAAAAGAAACTTTTTAATCTCAATATATACCAGGATGGGATATCTAATATTAGAATCTGACACCAGAAATTATATATATATATATATATACATTTGTCAACGAATACTACAGCCTGACAGAACACCTTAAAGATGGAGAGATCCTTGGGGTTTGCCACAGTGTTGGATAACTGACTGTAGGTAACCAAAGGGCCTTGATGGGCTGTTCTCATCATCATGCATTCTTAAGTACAGTGATCTTCTGTTTTCTTCATATTATGCATGCACCCAGTGCCCACAGGGTCAAAAATGGCTCACCCTCAACAGACCCCCTGTAATAAAGCCTCTTTATTGAATTTTAAACCCTACAATCCATATTTTTAATGTAGAAACATCTGTCATACATCGATAAATTGATTTTTACTACAAAAAACACATCATAATTGGTCTTTTTTTGCTGTAATAAATGTGTGACACTTAACTTTGATTATGACTTCTGATTTCATAACTGCAGGGTTAAAAATAGTCATAAGACAACCTTTGACCCTGATGTTGTACCACTTTTATAAATAAAAAATAATACAAAAAGGGCAATGTTCAATCTGTTCTAGCGTAATGGTATGATCATTCCAGGAAAAGTCATACAATTTCATGTAGACGAAAACATTTCGGGGGGGTTTCACTACTTTTAAAGACAGGGTATGGTCATTTTGAAGCTGAGGACAACAGGACGTTTAAAATGTGCACCGTGTAAAAGCGAGGATCTAAAACACTGCTCGCATTCGACATGAACACTTCAGGACGCAACGTGGCGTTCCCAGTACCACCGTTTGCCTCTTACCCAGTGTAAGAAGAAGCGCGCGCAGTTTGTCCAGGTTTCCGCGACTGGCCTCGTAGTGGATTTCCGTCCACTTGTAGTTGTAGCTTGGCGCGGGTTGGTAGCGACGGGGAGGCTGCGATTTGGCCAGTGGCTTCACACGGCGGATCTCCGTCCGTGACAGTGAGCTAATCGAGAAACCCATAGCTTCAACGACACGGGGACGGGGAATCAGTCCGTGGTCAAGTATGAGCGCGAGACTATTTTAAGGACAACGAACACTCCTGCTCGCATCGAAGATTAGCATGGTTGAAAAATCGGCATATCATCACAATCCACTATCACAAACACCATCAGGCAAACCTTGGAGATGCGCTGGAGAGGCATTAATGGCATACATTCTCTTATTTAGCACACAAATACGGATATATGAATATATTTTTACATTTTACTCATGTGCATTATTTTGGGCTACGTCGCTTTAAGCATAAGATTTTAGGCATGGAAGCCCTACACACTGTGACTCAGTTCTAAAAGAAAATATGAATACAAGCGCATCGTAGAATGAGTTATTTTCGTTTGTATATCGTGATAGGCAGGTATGTCATAGTCATAGATAGCCATGTGGATGAATTAATTCATCGTAAATATAATCACTATGCTGGCAGTTTACCTGATCATGAAATCATCTCCTCAGCCTTTTTGGAAAAAAATATATCTTCATAACCCTGAAAAAAACATTCGTCCTTCATAAACAACTCTTCTTGCATTTTAAAGAAACATACCCCGTCTAATTCATCTCGTCCGTAAAACCGCATAAGCATTAACAAGTAGTGTATGGGCTATTGAACGATACATTGACACGAATCAAAATACAAGACCACATTCACGTTATGATTAAATGTTCCATCGCGCCGAGCTCGTGTTTGCTTGCTTTCTCGTCGATCCTGCATAATCTATCTGGATGAGTGTCGTTAACGAAAAAGGCATCACGTGTTTTCTAAAATGTCACTCAGGTGCGTGTCTGTTCTCGCTGCCGCCTTTCGCTGTCTGAGGTGCTGAAAGCCTTCTCACTTCTACATTCCGTCTACACGCAGCGTTTTCGTACCACAGACACAACGTATTAAGAGAAATATTTGCTTTGTTTGCTTCGTACTTCTAAATTGTATTCAAGTTGATACATGTCAATACGAATTGCAGCAATTCGGCGTAGGAGGAACTGTTAATCTGTTTGTTCAACTATCCTTTGTGGGATTTAAATACAGAAATATGACTCACGTCTTCAAATGTATTTGTGTGAAAATGGCAAGAAAAGCGGATATCACTGACAAAGATTATCAGGCACTCTTAGCAATTTACAGTAGGCTATAGCCGAAACCTAAAGTGTCTGATCTGGCCAAAAAAAAAAAAAAAAAAATTCCCAGACCAGTTTAAAAATGCAGCATCACTTAAACATTATTAATACAAGTCTGCTATGATAACCTAGAACTAAAATACACATTCGGAATGCAAATATATAACATCCATAACACGACCTAAAACGAACCTAAAGCTATACAAAAGGCACAATCTGAATGAGAAAAAAATGTATGGGAGTGCTAGGGGTCAGGGACATCATTAAAAGACTTGAGGCAAATATTTCAAATATTTCATGACCTTTCAATACATTTTGTTTGAGTTATTTGGGGAAAGCATTTACATATACAAGTATCTGATTGTGATTCATTTTGGAATACATTTATTTGGATTATTTGAAAGCAATAAAATCGCACATATTTTAAACAAGTGTACAATTACTTAGTATTTCATTTCATGGATGTATTGCAAATGCTCTCAGTAACTCTTCAATGCTCATGTAGGGTATTTTTGACTCCAGGGTCTTTTTAGATGCATAGTACCTAATGGGTCCACATTGGTTAACAGAGAGAGTGAGTGAGCTGGTGACAGTCTGCCCCTAGTGGCAGTTGAAGGCATGGCCGGTGCGTAGCATTTACTACATGCTCTACCTTGGCACTCAGTCGACACTCACTGGCGGCGTTAACAAGCAATTGTGTCGTTTCAGAACAACGCAGTTGTCATTTTCCTTTTCGGTGCCCATGTTGTTTAAATAGCAAATGAACATGCGTCCACCTGGGGATTGGTCTGTAAGCATTGGTGCTAAGACCAACAAAAACAAAAAGGCAGATTATGCAGGATTTTTACTTGAAAATATTATAAAATAACCATGCTAAGGCATATCTATGATACACCGGCAATCTATGTCTCTTAGTTTCACCAAATCCCTGCACCCTTTACCTGTATTTGTTATGCTAAAATGTGCTCGGGATGTTTCTGGGCATGGCACTATTTTCTGTGTGGGGATGGGTGGGCGTGGCTACAGAGCCGGTGGTTTGGGATCAGAGACGGATGCTAAGAAGCATAGATACAGCAAAGCAAAAAGACAAGCTGAGGCATACCCCAATCTGTGGATAAGTTTAGCCGTACATGCAGTTACTTCAAGCCTAGGTTACACATATATTCGCCAATTATCCTGGATTAAGACATGACTATTTTATCTTGGCCAGCTCTGTCATTCCTGCCGTCATCCAGGGGGTCCGTTAAAGACATGGCTGATGACATCACATATCATGCCTACAACAGCGCATGGATTGTAATTCAGTCAAGAAATCATGAAAAACATGCACTGTAATAGAGATGATGCTTGTAGTGCTGAAAATACACTTCATTTGTTTGAATACTTTTTTAAAAATACAGTGACCAGGTTTCCATGCGTTCAACAATTAAAATCCCGCTCATTTCACCGGTTAGTCCCTAACTAAACAGAACGTTTTTAAAGCACTTTGGTCAAACCCCGTTATTAGCATATATTCTCAGCTTGTGCACTTTAACCTCACGCATGAGCAGGTCTGTTTCATCAGAGACACAGGTCTTTTTTCAAATCTGTCATTATATTTGCGATTCACCAAGAAACAGGTGGCTATGGCACTGGTTTATCCCATGTTTCGCCCAAGACACACCAATTATTAAAATGTAATTACACTGTACAACTTTTGCTTGTAGAAGAGAAGCCGTCTTCTTGAATAAAATGAACTGTCTCTTGTACATTCTTTTCCCTTTTTTGTTGCTTTTCTAAATGACGCATAAGCTTCACTAAGGTCATTTCACAGTTTATCTGAGACCAATATGGTTCAAACTATCAGTGTTAACAGTTAACATTTTACTGTGTATGTCAGCAAAACCCTGATAACCCACCATTTATTTTTCAAATGTGCAAAAATTCTGAAATACCGGTCAAGGTTGCAGTATGCATTAGAAGTCCTACTACAAATGAGAAACTTTTCTTTAAAACCATATCCTGGGATTCATTAAGTCTTCTGCATTATATTAATGAAGAGGTCTTCAGTGTTAAATAAAACCCTGAGAGCAAAAACAGCAAAGACAACAGTGACTCAGAGTGCATGGGGTGCAAGTGACAGGTGGCCATGCTTCCTATTCCCAGCATGCTTTGCCAGAAGTATACCAGGTCCTTATAAGGCTAACGGAGCAAGACCATCATCCAATAACACAATGGCAGTTGAGCAATTTGCCAGGCTGTAAAATGCTCTTCTGGCCACCTGTGGGGGCCACATTTCTCAAAAGACTCGCTGTACAACCCTGGAACGAAAACAAACTTCAGGTTGTTACATGTGTACAATTAATGCATGTAAAAAAAAAATTAGATTAGATTAATTACTACCATAACACTGTAGATATTAGGGGGAGACAAAAAATAGATTCACCAAGTTTGTGAAAGCATTAAGTTTTGACAAATAAAAATGTCACAATAGAATGAAAATCAGTCATACAGATTCAAGAACTCACAGATCAGTTTAATTCCAAGGACATTTTATTCCCATCTGTAAGAAGTCCCATTTGCTCTTATCAAAGAGGTTAAGAAGCTACAGGTTTGCCCCAGTTACTCAGTATATAGTGCTATTCAGTGCTATTGACAAAAAAACGACAGCCCTTCAAACGGTTTCTGACCCATTCCTCCCAGCTGAATTTGCTTGAGAGAGCTGCAGTTGTACCAGCCCGTAAAAGCTGCTCTTCCTTCAAACCTAAAACTTTCCAACAGTTTTTCTGTACCGTAGTCACCACAGTACAACATCGATTTTTTAGAAATTATACAAGCAGTAGTGTAGCGTATCAATCATTTTTTTCTCAAATTTTAAAAGTCTTTAATCCAACATGAGACCTAGCACAAATAAGAATAAATAATTTAAATGTAACACCTTATACACTCTTCAAAGTAAAATTTAAGACTTCTTCATTCTTGGGGCAGATTAATATAATCAAGAAGGTTATAGACTATGTTGCAATGGGCTTATGCAATTTTTTTTGTTTTTGGTTTCTTTAAATATAAAAAGCCTCTGCAGCCTCCAGTAAAAAAAAAAAAAAGCAATGTGTTGAGCTTTAGTTTGTGTGTGTGTCTGTGTGTGTGCGTGCATGCGTGCGTGTGTGCCTGCATACTTGTCAAGGACTTCCTTTAGGGAAGTTACTGTCCAGACTACTACTGTGTCCTTTATTTTACATTTGCAAAAATTACTTCACTGTAGGATTTATAATATCTGTAAAACCGTAACTTCATAAATAAACAAATGGTTTTAACAAAGAAGTCCATTGTAATCAGCTTTTTCATGTCTGATTTACTGCCCCCTTCTGGTCACAAGAGGGAGATAAATAACCACAAAACAATTTCTATGCATCATAACAAATGCACTGTAACCCATGAAAAGAGCCGGTCTTCAGAGGAAAAGAAAACAAATGAAATGGTAATAAAACATTAATGGATACTAATCACCGTGGGGGGCAGGGGGGCGATTGCAATTGCAACGGTGCGGATGGGGTCGGTTTGGTGTTTTGAAGAGACCGCAATTTCTTTTTTCTTTTTTTAAGACTGCGGTTAAATAAAAATTTCTAAAAAATCCCATGCAGCCGAATGAGAACTTTTGTTGTCTCAGGGCAGGGGGCATACACTTGAGCATATGTCAGTGTCCATCTGTGCATGTGCCTGGTGAACATGAAACCGAGTGAGAAACACATTCCTCAGAGGAACTAGGAATTTAAAGACCGCTTGCCTACAAAAAAGATGGGCACACAAGATCTCGGATGGTGCATACTCCGTTCCAAGTTGGCCTTTGGTCACATTATTGCATAGATTCTGGATTGAGTGTTAACTCCGTTTCCCAGACTGCCTAGAGATCAAAAGTTGCAAACTTCAGTGATGCAACAAATAAGACAAAGTGAGCCTGGCCCTTTTCAGGACTGGAGTGAAATTCTGTTTTAGTGTGATGTCATTATCTGCTTTTGTGATGTCACCAGCTGGCACTGTTGTGTGCCACATGCCTCTAAACATGAAGAGAAGTGACCACTACATCTGCTATGATTTCTGTGGAGAGCAGTTTGTCTGGACGGAGAACTGGAACAGGGAGTGAAGATAAAAATTATGCTGATGCAAAATTTAAAAAAAAAAATAAAACAAAATGGCACAGAAAATCGAATTCTCGAATCATACTCGTAGCCAAAGCTTTTTATGCTAATTACATACAGACGGCAATCGCAAAACACTTAAATTAGCCATTTTTCACTTAAGGTTCACAGCTCAAAGTAACAAAGGAATCCTCAAAGAAAAACTGCAAACATTTGTTAATTTGCCACATTAATGAAGAAGGGGCTAAACTTAGATTAACAGTCTCCCCGATTTTCAGACACAAGATGCTCATTGGTTGTTTTATCTGATATTATTCTACCACCTCTATCAAGAAATACTGTTGGTATTGGGTTATCGATATTATTTTGATTTGTATGACTTTTCCGTATGATCTATTTATGCAGTTTAATATTAACTAAAGAAATCCAGTTTAAACATGTTACCTGTGATAAAATGTACAGCTTCCTAATTACAGGCCTAGTTTCTTTAGTATTGTACCGCAGGTCTGTGGAGGGGAGGGTTTCTCAAAGTAATGCCCAGCATGCATTCTCCAGTTACCATCCGGAAAATGTACACAACGTTAGCGAATCAGCTCAGCGATAGTCAGCCCCTTCAGCTCTTTACCCCAAAGGAGAAATGACGAACTGCACCTGAAGTATGCGGTGGTGACAACAACAACAATTAAAAAAACAAATTAAAAAAAATTAATTAAAAAAAAATCTGCTTTAGAAAATAGCTCAACCGAAATTCCAAAAGGACAGGTTTCCGACTCCGTAGCCAAGTTGTAAACTGTTGCAATCCGAACTGCCGAGGGCCAGTTCATGGGAATCCATTAGCATTAATTTCTCCTGGGGTCAGTTTAACATTTTCCCCCATTATAGGTCAACGATTCCTGTTCACTTCCCTGTGCAGAGTGCCGGGATTGGCTGACAAGTCTGTGTTCTGTCACCCGCGATAACGGTCGCAGGGGAAGCTCGCGGAAAAGGCTAGTAAAAGTCCCGACTGCTGTCGAAGGCCTGGTCGTCCCGGCAACGCAGCGAGCGCCGAAACTCTGCTTTCTCAGCCCCCGTCAGCTGGCAGGTAACCAGGGCGGAGTCTCACCTCTGTACCTGTCCTCCCTCCCTCCCCTCTCTCTCCCCCTCCGTCCTCGTTTGGTCGCACTGTCACAAGTCCGTGACTTTGTTCTCCACGGCGGCGGCGATCTGCTGCAGCCTGTAGCCCAGCTGCATCTTCTGAGCGGTAGGGTCCTCCTCTAATGCAGTGATGATCTGGGATGCATAGAGCCGGCATTTAGCCTTCTTCTGCTACGACGACAACGCTAACGGCTATACTACAATTACTAATACTAACAACTATCAGTTTTACTACTGCTGTTATAGCACAAATGCATAAACTACTACGACAGGTACTACTTAACTACCACTAAAACCACTACTACCGTTCTATGACAGTAACAGTTACAATGACTACAAAGAGTAATACAGATACAATAAAAATCCCGCTCATTTCACCGGTTAGTCAGTTACAGCTATTACTGCTGTGAAATGAAAAATTACTTACTGCTACCAAATATACCAAGAACTATTATTACTACTGGTTTGACAAGTATGGTGCAAAGTGAATCTATTATTAAAGCTAACTGCAACCAGCAATCAACGGCACACAGACAAATTACCTGCAGGCATGTGCCAATACCTGGACATGAAAGGACTCACCAGGCCATAGTATAGACTCACCTGGTCATAGTATTTGTTAATGTACTTGTACAACTCATGCAGGGCCACCAGGTAATTCAGTTCACCTGAGTAATTCTGTTGAGACATGAAAAATCAGACCGGGCAGGAAACCTTTTACGTTAACAGGGCTGTTTTACACACTGACAAAATATCACATTAGATTTCAGCATTTAGCAGGCTCTTATTCAGAGCAACTTACATGGCTAGCATTCATTACAAACAATCCATTTACACGGCACGATATTTTACTGAAGCAACTCTGTAAACATCCAACCATGCTCAACCCCAGCTGGGAATAAAACTCACAGCCTTCGATTTACGAGCCTAGGTACCCATTGATTATGCCACACTGCCACCCCCTGACCAATCACAGCACTGCGGGGCAAAATAGCACAGCGACTTACTCGCGACAGCTCCACCAGGGCGGAGTTCATTTCCTGGTCGCTGGCAGAAATGGTCTGTCGGATATCAGCGTAGTACCTAGTGTGTAGGGTGGGGGGAAGGAGCGGGGTGGGGGGGGGGGGGGCAGATATAAGGGCGATATTAAGAACAGCACCAGGGTGTCATCACTCACAGTCTCAGGGACAAAGGCATTGACCTGCATTTATTTTATATACCAAAGGAAGTCACATTAAATACTGGCACATACAAGCTACGACAATTTGAATTAATTCATTAATAATACAATGACAAACCCAACCCATCCATTGCATATAGCTATCTGAAATGTCTATATCAGGGAAACTCAAATCTGGCCGTCAGTCCCAGTAGTACTGCTGGTTTTCATTCCTCCCCTCTAATCAGTCCTGATTTAAACCTGATGCACCTGGTCAGTGTAATCTCCGGCCAATGGGTGACATTACTGGACTATTTACCATGAGACAGTAGAGAAAAAACAGCAGTACTACTTACCTTGTGTATCTCTGGTCTATATTTTCATCTTTATTGTCTGATTTGTCTAGGTCAGGCCACTTTACTATTATACCCAGCTGACCCACCCCAACCAGAAATGCATCCACATTCAAGTTGTCCATGCCCCACAATGCATTGGCCTGTGACCTTACTTTCGAGGCAGCAGGGGATGCCATGCTCACCTTTCTACCATCTGTTTGTAGCGGGGGATGTCTCTGGCATACAGCAGCTTGTTGATTGGGGAGTCCTGGAACAAAGGGGGAGCAAGGAAACCTCACACTGTTAAACAGGATGTGTGTGTGTGTGTGTGTGTGTGTGTGTGTGTGTGTGTGTGTGTGTGAGTGTGTATTCCACAGCCATTCATCGAATAGAGGGTCTGAACCCAGGTCCTGGAGAGCCACAGATTCTTTGTTACTCAGCACTAAACGGGTTTATGAAAGCAGGAAACTGAACTCACCTGAGTCCTCACATCTGAACTGACTACCAATTTTAAGGTAAAAACAAGAACCAACCACAAACTGTGGTTCTCCAGGACCAAGCAGGACTGGCTTCAGGAAGGTACCCAGCAGACACCATGACCACAGACGGGCCTCCAGGGCCAGGGCTGGGGACCCCAGCAGACTGCGCCAGCCAGGCTGGGACCAGCAGACCTGCGTCTCTCCAGGGCCATGGCCGGGGATGATGAATGCACTGAGGAGGTGTGGGCGGGGCTCTGGCTCACCCTGCCCAGCTTGTGTTCGGCGATGGTGCAGGAATCCATGAAGGTCTGGGCGATGACGGACAGCACGGCGTCCACGTTGTCCGAGGCCTGGACGTCGAAGATGAACTGCGGGTTCTTCAAGATGTTGATCCAGAACCTCAGGGGTAAACTAGATTGAGTTGTGAGAATGAGGGGAAAAAAAATATCAAATCAGTGAGGACAAACTTACATTCTCAATTAAATTAAAAGCAACCCAAACCTATGCAGTGATGATTTTACTCACTGATTTTAACCAATCATAGAATCTTGAATAGGAGAGCGGGGTCTTTGATTGGTGGACATGGTACAGCACATGGTAGTTCCACCCACAGGTTAAGTAGCTGAGCTAAGAACTGTTAAACACTTCACCTACCAAAAATCAATGATTAACTTGATTGGTTATTTACGATGGCCAATGTGATTGCATTCCCTCAGTAAACTGGCTACTCCCACCTGTTGGTTTTCCATATGTGGATGGTCTCAGGATCGGTGATGCTGTGACTGGCAGCCTGCTCGTCCAACAGGTCAAAGAAGTATTTAACGGCCAGAGGGACCGGCCGACTGGTGCTGAGAACCACCTGGAACAGGTCATCCACAAACTTCTGCAGCGTACCCTGGAGAGAGAACAAACACAGGTGTGTGTGTGTGTGCGTGGGCATGTGTGTGTGCGCGTGCATGTGTGTGTGTGTGTGGGTATACATGCATGTGCTTGCGTGCACATGCATGCACGTTGTTTGTGTGTGCGTACAGTTCACTACCTAGCCTTGAGCAATGGGCTTCATCATGATTGTTCCAGTACTATTAGATGCATGCAAAATATTACAAATACTACTTTTATTTCTGCTGTTACTACTGCTACTACTACTGCTGTGTTGTGACTTTCAAAGTTAGGAATGTTCTTGATGTATTCCAGATGCATTTACACCTCCAAAGGTTGTACTGGAATATCAGTAGAAATGTTTTATTAATAATTCAATAATGACTGCTTATAAAGCTTATGAACACCACAGCATACTTAATAACAAGCCCCTCTGCCCCTCTCCTTTCCTGCGGTGATGTGCAGTGTAGTGATGTGCAGTGATGTGACTGGTGCAGTGCAGTGATGTGACTGTGGTGCAGTGATGAGCAGTAAGATGGGGTGCAGTGTGGTGTAGTTAAGTGCAGTGCAGTGATGCACTGCGCGGTGCAGTACCTTCATGGACAGCAGGCGCGTGAGGTAGATTTCGGGGATGGCCTTGGCTCTCTCCCGCTCCCTCAGGCTGCCCCGCCGGTGTTTGGGCAGCTCCGGCTCCTCGCTGGCCTTCACCAGGTGCCACAGCTTCACCCCGCCCTCGTCCGCGTCCTCCAGCATGGGCGTCTCTGAGAGGGATGAGGGGACATGTCCCAGTTTATAACGGATAGCACACAAAACAGCAACAATAATATTCTGTCACTGTTCCTCGTCACGTTGTATTATGTGCATTCGGCTGCCTCAAATACTGGTTCAATGAAGACTGAATAAAAAGATCAAATCAATTATATTCTTATCTTTTACAGTTTTGAGGACTGCAGAAGTTGTGGTATTTATGAATCAAAAATACATATTGTAGCTTCCATAATCTGATTTCCCTTAATAATTAATAAATAAAACATATTTTCAAAACATATTTTCAACTTCAAAACTACCTGTATCCATCTATGCATCTGTGTATCTATTCATCTCACTATCTATCCATCTATCAACCTGTCTACCTATCTATCTGCCTACCAATTTATCTATATCTATCTAAAAATCCATGTATTGTTGAAATATTCCGTCCACCCATCTGCCCACTTGCCCATCCATCACTGCAGCCAGAGCCCACAGATTGGTCCTTCAATCTTCCCAATTGCTTGATATGACAACGGATACCCATTTCACTGAATGGGCCAATGAGCTGACATAAGTGAAGCTAATGGCTAGCCAGGTGTTAGCACCCCAGGGACACTCACTCTCTCCTGCCATGTAGTCCTGGTTCTCATGGTGAATGTGCTTAGTGTGCCTCTGGACCAGCGCCACCGTAGCGCCGTCTGGCACCTGTGGACCAATAGGAGAAGAGGTGGGAGGAGTCACAGAGACAAAACTACAGTACTACAATTCCCTTGTACAACACATCCTCAACATGTACATTTATATTTATGTTTCAACCTTACATTAATGGTTATGGGAACAGACCGTTCCTCAATGAACATTACACTAACATGGTTTAGACACGGGCAACACATCAGCACGGCGCATACAGTAACAGAATGCCTTCAGTACTCTTGACCAATTGTAAAGACTTCAGTTGGTCAAGACCGTGCCTTAATATTGTGCTGATCGACACTCTGTGAGAGAGGGCCGATCTCTCTGACCCCAGCTGACCTTGTAATGCTGTAACGTGTTGAGGCGTTTCCAGTTTCCCTGCACCACCGACGTAAGGTCCTCGTCCGACAGGATCAGGTGACCCGCCACGCCAGACCGCCACTCTGCAGGACACCACATGCATGTCAAAGGTCAGCCGGAGCTGCTACAAGCATTTCTACGAGCTACATGCAGGCTGTCCCCGGATTTCACCCACCATCTTATTTTATTCCCTGACCTAAGCCAACAACTCATCTATTTTTATGGCTCACCATAACTGGCACTCGCATGGCCAGGCGTGTCAGCTTTGCTGATGCAACAATAGAGGCTACACAATCAATGCAACCAGACAAATACAATATTACAAGTTTTTACCATGTGCCACTGCAAATCCCAAAAAAGCTGATTCAGTGAAGTAACGCTAAAGGTGGTGACCTGTTAGCTAATGTCATTCATATCAGCCACGGTGTTAGAACGTTGACGTTATAGTCTGGCACTTTCGTTTCAAATCTGGATAGGAACAATCTGGACGGGAACAATTCCAAAAGACCAGTGATGTAAAATATCAATTTCAATGTGAAAATGGCAACAAAATAATTTCCACAGATTCAAACATTAACATACCCCGTTAGCTGGCGGATTATTTTTTTGGAATTTTATCGTAGAAATGGACATTTTACATCGCTGGTCTTTCATTCCAAACGGAAGCAGTTGTTGATCACTTGTGGCCCCTACCGGCCGGTTAGGAGGAGTGAGGAGTTAGCACTCAATGTATTTCAATGGACAATGATGGAAATTAATTCAAATAAAATACTTGTTGATCGATTTGCAAAATATTCGAGAATTCAGGTCCTTGGCCTGCTGCCAGCATGCACAACAAATGTTAGGCTGATTGGCCCAGTAGTATGCGAGATTAGCTGCGGACAGATACGCAAACACACGCACAAACACACACACACACGCACGCGCGACCAAACGCATAATCCCCTCCAAGCTCTCGCCTGGCGGAGATAAAAAGAACCCGACCAAGGCTTTACTCTCAACTGTGGTTTTAAGAGGCAGATCAGGACAGGAAGTGAGCGAAGTTGGGCTCACCCAGGTCCAGGGTGTCCGCGTGAGGACGCAGAGAGAAGGAGGCCGTCTTGTAGGCCTGGTCCAGGATCTTCTCCTTCACCTGGGTGATGGTGTCACAGTCCAGCACTTTGGACGGGACGGCCTGGGCCTCGTTACCTCCGCCCCCCTGCACCAGCACGTTCAGGGTCTGGGAGGGAGGGAAGGCATAGATTTACACCATCTTCTTCCTCCTCTTCCTCCCTTACTGCTTTACCCAACTCAGTTTCTCACCTCAGGCAGAACCACTTATAATCGATAATGGAAATATCAGCCAGTTATCACTTATTTTGCAGCTGGTGTTCTAGACCCTTATTTGTAGATACTGATGGAGGCTACACAGCTACACACTGATCAACACAATCAATCTCACAATGTCATGGTTGAATACACAAGCAATATGAAATGGTTTAATTTCACACAGTAAACAAAAGTTTTGACTTTCTGAGAGCTTAGCAGAATGTAATTTCTGACCTCTTCGTACAGTACTTGTTCCTTAATTTTATTTATTTTCAAATATTCACTTCAGCAGTTCTGGATTCAACATCCTCAAAAATTCAGTTCATGTTCTATGTCTCCGACAGTAAGTTTTTTTTTCTTCTTTTAAATTAATTGTAAATTTTAAAAACGGGGGCTATTTCGGGCGTGGTCCCTGGCCCTCACCAGAGAGCGGTACTCCACATCCTCCCGCAGCAGACGGTTGTCGTTCAGGGTGTACTTGGCCTTGCCCGTCACCGCGTCCACAGGGCCCTTGTCCACCTGGTGCTTGATGGCTCTGAACAGCATGTAGAGGGGCTCGCCCACAGAGTCCTGCAGAGAGAGAGCACTGGAATCAGGGCAAACGCACGCGTGCAAGTGCGTACGCACGTACAGGCACACGCACGAACACGCAGGTGCATCTGCACATGCAGGCACTCACATACACACATGCACATGCACGCACACTGTCCTGGATAGAGTGGAATCAAAAATAGATGTTTTTTCACACAACAAAATAGAATCAGTGTTGTGACTAAAGGCAATTCAAAAACCCCCAGTGTGCCAAAGGAAGAGAGAGGAAAATGATTTCTGATTGGTTACTGTGCATTGTCCCTATTAACAAATTGGGGGAGTGATCCTTAACTCACCCTCAGGAAGGCGTATAAGCAGATGGACATCCAGTTGGTCAGAAGCTTCTCCACAACAGATTCCGTCCTGAACAGGAAGATTCGGCCGATTATTTTGAGCATGTTCACTCAACACTTGTGACACTGGTAACACCAGGTGCTGCTACAACCACTTTAGTAATTAAATCATATCACACCACTTATAAACATGCAGTGTTACATGTTACATGTAATTGGAAAGCATTTTTAACACTCTACTCTGGATTTAAGAGTAAAATGATATTGATTTTCAGAGCCAGAATGATAAATGTGTAAAATATGTAATAACTTTTCAGAGAAAAAATAAGATTCCTTTTGCAGCGGGAATCAAAGATACTGTCTGCAGCCGTAGCAGCCAAACAACCGTGCCAGAGTCAAAACCACTGGCACCAGCCAATCGGATGCACAGATCTGTGCGGTGTGCCCCTCCCCCACCCCACGGTCCCCCCAGGCCCCACCCTCACCTCCTCAGCATGAGTTTGGGGTTCTTGGCGACGTACTGCTCCACCAGGTCGCTGAGCAGGGTCTTGAGGATGTCGGTGAAGTACTCCAGCTTTCCGTGCAGGGCCACGGTCAGCAGGGAGGCCACGTACGCTCGGTCCCTCGGGGAGAAGGTGCGCTGGACCTCCAGGGTGTGGATGAACTGCCGTCACAGACACCAGCGACAGTCACAAACGGGACCACCACACATGGGGGTCTCAAAGGAAACCTGACCACTGAGCTCATCCCGAATGTCAACATAATTTGAACGTAATGTATTTGTAGCAGAGTGAATTTGTTCATTCAAACTCTCAGGCTAGAACTTTAGTTACGAGAGGTCTGATAAATCTGAGGGTGGAGAGGTCTCTTTAATTACAATAAGCAAGGGGATTCTTTACCTCTGTAGAGAAGACTAACTTTAATTGATGGATGTTTTATTCTATTCTATTTGAACTTTATTTAATAAGTTAATTAAATTTAATGATGTAGTGACAATTTGGTAAATCAATGTGGGTGGGGAATGCAAGAGATTGTGTACCCAGATGCAGTATTTTTACTGATGAGGTTCAGGCTGCATCACCTTGGTGAGGTTCAGGGTTTAGGGATTGTTACCTTGGTGACTTTGGTGCGATTCAGGGATCATCACCTTGGTGAGTTTAATGGTGAGGTACCATGGTGAGGTTGCAGGTTCTTTAACATTGTGAGGCACAGGGTGTGTGACAGTGGCAAGGTTCAGGATTGGTTACCTTGGTGAGGAAGAGCTTGCTGTTCAGCAGGTTGGACAGCTGCACCAGGCCCTGCTCCACGGTCTGCCGCCGGCTCTCTTGCACGTCCAGGTCACGGCGCAGCGGCGACTCCCGGTGGCCAGGGAAGAAGATGCGCTCGGCGTACATGCGGTAGTCCAGGAAGGGAATGCTGGAGCCACCCAGGTCACTGGACATGTCCATCATCTCCGTCATCAGGTCTGTGCATGGGTAGGGGTGGGGATGGGGGTTCCCATGGAAATTAAATATGTAACATAAGACACCAGAAAACAAACCTTCCAGCAAGCAACAAAGCTCAGGGAAACAGTAACTGCCCTTCAAAAGACATTAGGGAAGCTTCCGGAAGCTGGACAAGTAGGCTTCATAAGGATCAGCTGGGTTGGGGCTGCTACACAACCAAATGGTGTCACATCCATTATTTCTGCTCTCGGAAGCTTCTAGGCCTTCTTCTACCGAATAAGGTCCCTTTCACTAATGAACCTCTTTCACTCTCTCAACAATCAGGTCTCTCTCTCACCTGTAAACTCCTTCTTGCAGCGGTCCCTGACGCTGGTCTCCAGGTTCTCAAGCTGAATCTGGACTTTCTTGTAGTCCCTCAGAGCCTGCTTGCTCTTCCTCCTGCCAAACCAGGGCCCCCAAGAAGAAGGGCACACATCAGCTTATGACCCAATATGAACATACCGGGAATGGTGGGTTTTATGTGGCAAATGATGTCAGAAAACATTACAATAATGCAGCTGTGGCTGTATAATACCCAAAGGGTATTACCCATTTTTCTATATCCTCAGGTTAGTACACAAACATGGATCTTAGCCTATAAGTCACTGTGAATTTTACAGAGAAAAAAACTGTTGTGGAAACATTCGAGAAGATCCTGTGTGAGGACAAACCTGTATATGAGCACGATGATGAGCACAATGAGAGCCACGATGGACGCCCCGACCCCCACCCCTATCTGGGCCTCCAGGGGAAAGGGAGTCGGGATCTGTGTGTCGTACTGCACCTTGCCCAGGGAGAAGTTCAGGTTCCCCATCTGGACCTACAACAGGGGGTTAGGGGCACAGTTAGGGGTGGGGACATTTAAAGAACTTTGACATTAACTACACTAACACTCACACTCCCCTAGACAATAATGCTCGAGTCTGCACACTACCTACGCCCTAATGTCTGGGACTGCACACTACCTCCACCCTAATGCCTAGGCCTGCACACTCTATTACCTCCATCTCTGGGTTTTTAACTTGAGTCTGAACAGCAGGAGGAGTGGGAGGAGGGGTGGTTTGGGACTCACCGTGAATTCGGGGAGGGCCACCACACCCTCACGCCTCGCGCCTGGGCCCGGAGATGGCTGCTGGGTGGGGGGTTCACAGTACAGATGGTTCTGTGTCAGAGTCTTGACGGCGCAAACCCCCTCCCCGATCTGAGCCACCACCTCCTCCTTAGAAATGGCGAGATCCAAATTCTCCCCCTGCACGGGAGAAGAGACAAAGAGAAAGAGAGAAAACATAGGATGTTGGGCCCATCCAGCCTGGTCTTCACACTTCAGCCATCTCATAAGTTGACAAATGCACACATTTATAATTGTGAACAAAAATTCTTGTTTCAGTGCGAAATAAACTTTCCCTCTCTGTATTTGCAAAGGAACTGACTTCATTAATCCCTTAATTGAAAAACCTAAAATCAAATTCCCTCAAGAGTCTCCTTTCAATAAGAAAAATCTAAGCAGATTCACACTGTTCTTGATAACCAGAACCAGTCATGTTGCTCTTCTCTGAATGATTCAGTGCACTTCACAGTATGGTGCCCAAAACACATTATACATTTTAAAATGTATTGTGTCATATTACAGCCGAAATATAATACAAAAGCAGAGGTGGGAAGTTCAGGGGTCCTGCTTCGTGTTTCTTACACCAGCCACTAATGAGTTCTATCTCCTGGCTGAAGAATTGTGCCTATTAGCACAATCAGGTCACTGGAACAAAGTACTAGAAAGGACTTACTTTCGAAACCTGGATTTACTGCCTCTGTACAAAATCAAACTTCTGTTGATTTATTTTTGTGAAACATCCCAGCAGCCAATATGGCTATTATTGGTTATTTTATGAGCGTACTTTTTGTAACCACACAGCAGATGGCTCAGTCTTTGTGAAAAGCTCCAGGGTGCATGTTTTTTTTAAATGCAGTGAGTGACCACACCTTCACGGAGATGATGCTCCCCGGTTTGTGTCTGTAGGGCTTGCTGGGGTCGTTGTGGTTGAGCGGGTGGAGGACGGGGTTGGTCTCGTAGCTGAATTCGCTCTGGCTGACGGAGGCGAAGTCGAAGCGCAGGTTGTCCAGGAGGAACTCCACCTGCACCCGGGCGTGGCGGGCCGCAACCTCCACCGCCGGGGTCCGGCACAGGATCAGGGAGGTGGTGTTCACCTCGCAGCGCTCCACAAACTGCGTCCGGGGCGGGAGGGGGTGCGGGTGCAGTGTTCAATAGACAGAAAATTATGGAAGGCGTTAAATTACAATACATTTTTTTCTGCTTCACATGTGCTCTGCTACAAACATTTCAAACATTTAAAAAGCTGAAGCAATCTGGGTTAAAAGCGAATCATTACCTAAATTTACACTATTTCAGTTTTTACCATGTTACACATATGATTTGTTGCAATGACTGGCTTGATGTGCTTGTTTGCTATTTTTGAGGTACCTTCTTGGCCATGGGATCTCAGTGCAACAGAAGCTTAAATCATTTATTAATTCTATTTATATACACTACATCTTTATTTATACAGATACAGTGGTATGCAGAAGCTCTCAATCAATCAAATTGTATTTATATAGCGTATTTTATATATATATAGATATATTGTGCATAATACTCAAGGGTACAACAGCAGACCACCTTCCGGTAATAAGACCAATGTGAGAACCAAAGGAAAGCCAGTCACTAGGCTCTCTATTGAATTGATCTCATTATGAGTGGACTTGCCTGTTTGACTGTGCAGAGTGTGTCTGCAGGACAGCCGAGCTCCGGAACCATCCGCCGTTGCCTAGGCAACGGGCTCCCTGCTCTCTGGGGCTCTGTGCCCCCTGATGCACGCCTCTTTCTCCTCTGGTGGTGGGACTCCAACGGGTACACCGTCACCTGGATACGAGGCTCCTGAACAACATCCAGATTGTGTCCCAACACCTTGATCACACGGCCACCACTACAGAGAAAGAGACGGAGCGAGAGAGAAGCAGAGGAAGGATAGGTAGAGGGAAAGATATGCAAAGGGGGGACAGATGAGTGAAAAGGGGAGATTAAAATCTGGAGAAGTACAATTTTACATAACAATCCCACAACTAACATTCCATCCCATACAGCACATTCAGTAAAATAAATTACTACTTTGGAATTTACACCTTTCACGCTACCAACTTGCATGTGGGCGTGTGTGTGTATGCATGTATGTGTGTCTGCGTGTGTGTACAAACATACAACTGCTAATTCAACACTGCAGTAAAGAGAAAAAATACTTCCTCTGTTTTCTTGTCTGTTATTAATAACCTTTAAATTGAAACTCAATTAGAATCACAGAGTGCAAGAAGTGAGAGAGTGAGAGAGAGAGAGAGGAGAATGTAGAGAGAGCAGGAGTGAAGGGAGAGAGATAGAAGGGAAAGAGGGGGAAGAAGGGAGAGAAAGGAGAGAGAGAAATAAGAAGATAGCAGAAGTAGTGAGTGTGAGCTAAGGGAGACCCACCTCAGGAAGCTCTTGGAGGGTGCAGCCTGAGTCACGTTGGGGTCGGTGGTGTAGTGAAATGCAGTGCCCTGCAAGTGGCGCTCACTGCTGCCGAAACGCACCACCACGTCCTGCTCCCCTGTCTTATTACTGACACTGGTGCGACACTCAATCCGGTCCCCCTGGATCTCCGACGAGCTGCATCAAAAAGAAAAAGAGGACAAAGGGTTTGGGGGTGGGGGGTTTAGACGTTTCCAAATATGCGAAGTATCATTTCACAAAGCAGTACCACTTTTAACTCCATCACATAGAGAGTATTCCTGAAAGACGAGTTTTGCCTACAGATCTCTGTTCAGATTATGACAAATGGAACCTTCAGTGCCAGAATATTAAATGTAATATGTGGAGATGGAATAGCTGCATATTTTGCTCTCAGGAAACCATCACAGAATTTGCACCATTCACACCAAGGGCCATGGCTGGGGGGGCAGGGGGGATTTAAAGGGGTACTCACATAAGACACGGGGCGTCGCCGATCAGCACGCGGACCTCGCTGGGCTGCCCCGTGCGGAGTTTCTGTCCCGTGATGGTTAGGGACGTGCCCCCTGACCTCGGGCCCCTCTGGGGGGTCACCTGTTTCACCACGGGGTCCTAAGGTTTGAGAAAAGGGTGTTAAAATAGACTCAGGCATGTGCAGGGTCACATGACACCGACGACCCCCCCAACCCCCATAACTAATACGTATGGAAGGAAGGTCAGTTCAAACAGACTGACATCCACAATAATGTGCTAACTGATTACGTTACAGATTTCATTTCAATTCTATCAATGCTGGCAATAATTTCTTACACATTTTCATTAATATTCAGACTACAAGCCCTGTGATGTAATTTACTGTTGAGTCTGCCCATGTTCTTTTTTCACTCCATTACCCTCCTTAAATACTGCACTACTGAGTAAGCATCATTTATATGTCCCTTATTGATTTATCTGGGATGCTCAATGCTCAATCTCAATACATTCCACGCTGTTTAGCCAGCTTAAGCCGTTTGGGGACTGAAAGCACCAAAGCAGACTGCACAATATACAGGCAGTACTCCGAAATGGCATGAATGTCACGGACTGTGTGTGCTGTGTTGTATCCCCAGAGTGAAACATGCTGTAAACACATATAACCCATTCGTTTATTGAACGAAAAACACTAATTCTGGGTTTTCAGTAAATTAGGACGGCAACAGTTCATTTGAATAAGGTTGAAAAGCAGCAAATCAGCCACCATTAAAGATAAAGCAGGCTGTTTTTTCTTATTTAAACTTCTCTCCCTTTTTCACCCCAGTTTGGAATTTGTGATCATGCTCGCAATGCAACACACATCAGAACCTCCATTATCAACACAACCTCCATCATCAACACAACCTCCATTGTTAACACAATCTCCATCCTCAGCACAACCCTCATCATCAACACAACCTCCACCGTTAACACAATCTCCATTATCGGTTATGGTCACCACTCCTTATAAAACTGCAGCTCGCATGTCAGGCTCACTTAGACACAAGTCTGGGGAAGTCACTTCAGGAGCAAGGTCTTGAAGCGACCAGCCAGGCTCACTGATGTGCAATGAGACGCTCTTATTCCAGCGGGCTGAAACCCTGCCGTCCCTGGGCGACGCCCTGCGGGTCTGGTCTGGATATGGAAAGCCACGCTCCTAAGCCGTTCCTTTGCTCTTGGTTACCTGGTAGCTGAAGATCTGGTCGGACTGACCGCGACCCCCTTCGTTCACCTCCACGTCCACTTTCCCGCTCCTCTCCGCCCCGCTGGCGGACGCCACGCACACAATCCTGTGAGGGGTACGCGCTCGTCAATAAAGGCCACGCCTTGTCGCCTCCATTGCCCAATCACGTTTGGGACAGTCACCAAGTGTTCATTTCTCAATTCCCAAAAGTCCCAACCTCCGCCCTGGCCTCCCAGCCCACCTTTGACCTTTGACCCACTACCTGGAGGACACCTCATATCGGCTGAGGTCCAAAACGCAGGGGAGGCCAGCCACAGTGACCGAGTTCTGCACGTCTTGGGCCTTCTGCCCCAGGTTGGATCCTGTGATGGTGATGGCAGTGCCCCCCTCCAGTGGGCCGGACAGAGGCTCGATCTGCCCCAAAAAAAAAACACCCTTTACACCACTGAACTAAAGTAGGGCAGAAAGTGCTGCGTTCGTATTAAATATCATTATATTACACAGAATACATACATGCTGAGCAAGCACACAAACAAATATGATCAATTGGTCTAATCCAAACAGCTAGATATTTGCTGGAGTAATTTAGGTCATATACCACGCACACAAAGGATTTGAACCTGCATTCTCTGTCATAAGCCTGGTTCCATAATCAGTATGCTACTCAGGCACCTTCAATGCTGAGGTTAAAAAATTGGATTACAGGAAATAGAATTAATAACAGGAAGAAAGGAAGCTGGGAGCTCACAGAGTGAATGACAGGCGCCGGGCAGGTCTGGATGATCTGGCCTGTGCAGGACTCATTGTAGAGGCAGCTGGTGGGGGACCCTTGGCACCACACGCACCCCCACTTCTGCTCCGCAGTGTGGCAGCGGCTGCAGTCAGAGTGCCCCACCGAGCAGTTGTACAGATACACTGCAACACACACATGTAAACATACGCACACAGACACAGACGCACACGCACACGCACACGCACACACGTGAGCAGGTGTGCATTCACACATCTGTATGTTCATTCAAAGTTGCGTTTGCTAGTATCGTGGCGGCCATTTTGGAAGCTCACCGTGCAGGTCCTGGGGGCTGTCCACGTGGTGGACGACCGTCCTCCTCACGTACACCCGAGCGTGGTACTCCTCCACGAGCGCCGAGTAGGAGTACTGTGACGACATTAGATTTTTGTCTGAGTGACCTGTGCTTTGAGGTAGGGTGAAGGTGAGGTAGGGTGTGTGCTGGGGGGGGGGCAGTGTGTATGGTGCATTTTAGTGTGTTTCCGCACTTAAAGGGATATTTCACCTTATAACACAAGTTCTCTCTTTTATCAATCTATTATCCTTTATAGTTAGTTTGTGCTTTAAAACTAGTAATTTCAGAGAGGTCCCGAAAATGAATTCAAGTAAACAGGAAGCAGGACAAGCGGAGGAAAGGCGATGCTGCTAACTGTCAACAGAGACAGCTGCCGTTGCTAGGATTCACGCAGTGCAAATACAATCGGGTAAGCTTCACAAAATTACTTGTTGCACCAAAGTGAAATATCCCTTTAAGTGCTTAATTACAGCCACTGATCACTTGAACCCACAATTGGAATGTACAGCAATATATTTTAAATACGTGGACAAATTGGATAATACAATAAGTTATCACTGCAATGAATGTAAAAAATATGTTGCCAATATAGTGATGTTTTGCAATGCCTTGGAATTTTATTTCAATATATTGCTGAACATTCCATTTGCTAAAGGGAACAGTCCACACGTGTTAATCTGGCTGCTGACTGAAAGGAAACCACAGAAATACCGCAGCTCTCCAGGACTGAACATTTGTACCCACGTGGCAAGAGTCATCAACAGAAACGCGTCAGATTTGAACCCGCACATGTGGAAAGCTATTCTAGCGGTTTGTGAAAAACAGCAGCCCGTAGCGAGGTGGCTGATAAAAAAGGCCGAAAGGCCAAATGGAGGTGTTTCAGTGCGCCGTCCCACCCACCACATTCCCTCTCTGTGAATTTAGGAATGTAACAGTAACAGGGAGGTGGGGGTCGAACACCCCACCACCACACCCACACACACACACACACTGCAGTATTTAAGGAATGAAGGGCAATCCATTGCTCTGGGAGTCTGGTGCGTGGTTCAATGCCATTTCCAGGTGCCTGCCTCAGGCAGTATATTCATTTATTTGCTTTCCGTGATAACGTGTTAAATGCATCACAGATCCGAAAGGTTACTCATTTCGGAGAGCAGAGGGAATATCAAACTTCCTTACTGGAAAAAATGCGATCCTTCCAACATTATTATTACAGCATATTCAGTCATATTTATACCCTGACGTACAGGATCAGAAATGCCTTAGGGAGAGAATGAATATTTATGCGGAGTGAACATTTCTCTGGTTTCCTGGTCTGTATGAGTTATGAAAACACACTAAGTAATAATACCATAAAATCGCAGGTGAAATTTAACACTCTAAAAATACATAAATATTATGTAATATATATGCTATATAAATTATGCAAAATAACACAGAGATGGAAGATTGAAATGGTACAGAAACCAGACGGTGCGGGGGGGAGACCTTGTGTGAGTTGCAGGTGATGTAGAAGAGGGAGTGGTCGGCCTCATCCTTTCCCACATCCGAGCCCACCACCACCGCACGTCCCTCGATCATCAGCACGCACTCGTAGCGCAGCGCCTCCTCCTGGCCAATCAAAACACGAGCCTGAGACCGCATGTTCATCCCGTCCACCAATAGGGAGTCACGGGCCAGTGTGTGCACTGACAGAAAACACCACTGCGTCACAGCGCTCCAAAACAAAACTAGACTTTCCCGTACCAAGAGCCCTGCAGAGTCCATGCAATTACCATATCCATATAATGTGTGAACGTGGCTGTGTGTATGTGTACGTAACTGTGAAACACTTGCGACCTGCTACATGCTTAAATTTAAAATGGGTCTGTGGTTACATTATTTGTGTTTAATTACCCTGATATTGGCTGATTAGGACCTCATTGCTGATCATGTGACATTTATGCATCATCATAATGTCCCACATTTGCTCTGCAAATAACACTTTTATGAACAAAAACAGAAATATGGAGAAAATGGGGAGGAGGAGGAGGGAAATGAGTAAGATGAGGACGAAGAGGAAGAAGAACAAAAGAAAGATGAAGGCGAAAGGAGGAGGAAAAACAAGAAAGAAGGAAAAAGAAGCAGAAAAGGAAGGAGAAGTCCATCTCTGCTGAAACCTTCTGACCTACATGGTCTTCAGAGAAGACACCACATGCATACTGCAATCTTTCCTGTACAATGAGGAAGCCCCACATTAATTAAGGGACCAGAACACAGGTGAGCAGGTGTGCTGTACCTGGTAGAGGTGAAGGTTGCGCCCCACTAAGGTGATCTTCCTCTCCATGTTGACAGGCAGGTGGGCAGGACTCTGCACCCTCTCCACACAGGGGCAGGCGGACGCCCCCATGCTCACGATGGAGCCCTCATCCCCCTAGGGTCCCGGGACACACAGCCCCCCCTCGTTAAACAGTGCCCCTCTCCCTCCGGTCACCCCCACCTCACCCACAGCCTCTCTGACCCCACCAATGAGCCCACTGCAAAGCACATCTTCCCACAAGATGGAAGAGACACCAACACAATAATATCATGCACACACACACACACGCAAGCACACACACTCACCACAGTACACCACACCACACACACACACATACACACACAAACACGCAAGTACGCACACACTCACCACACACACACACAAACACACACAGGCACACGCACTGTTTCTGAAGCATCAAGGCAGCCCAGTTTATTTTTGGTTTGGTTTTGAAAGCAGCGGCAACAGCAGGAGCAATGGAAACGCATAGGCCCGTAGGTTATGAGATGCACAGAACAGATGCCACACATTTCAGACCGGGGGGGGGGGGGGGGGTGAGCTGAGTTGACTGAGGAGCAGAAATAAGGAGGGGGGGTGGGTGTGTGGCTGGTCCCTGTGTCTGAGGGCTGGGACTCACCAGCGGGGGCGAGTCAGCGGGGTCATGCTGGTACCCCAGGTCGGAGTAGAGGTCCCGTGGTTGGGGGGAGGTGGGCGGGACGGGCAGCCTGGTCGAGGAGGTGGAGCTTCCATTCCCGCCGCCCGCGTAGTCTGTCTCGCCCTCCCCCGGGGGCGGAAGCACGGTGCCCCCCCGATTTGAGCCCGCCTCCTCGTTAGGACCAGTGGGGGAAGGCAAGGCGGGGGGCTCTGTCAGTGTGTCGTCAGGCTCAGCTGGGCCCTCAGAAGGGACGGGGACATGGTTGGGGGTCGGGATGGGGGTGTCAAAGGAGGGCGGGGCCGCGGTGGGCGGTTCGGTCAGGGGCGGGGTCTCCTCCTTTAACACTTCTGTGCTGTTGGGCGCATCGGTCGCTACACCCGCAAATGGAACTAAGGGGGGCGGGGCCAGGGTGGTGCCGGGGTGCGAGCCTTGGCCCGACCGTGACTCCTCCGCCCCCTCTCCACCCTCCCCCTCTCCACCCTCCGCTTCGCCCGCTGTCTCCGGGGGGTTGGGCTCGGGGTCGGACACTTCCGTCTGCACGCGGGTGGAGTTGTCGTCACCTGAGGGTGGAGCGACGGGGCGGCTCGGGGTGGTGACGGGCGGAGAGGTCGGGGCGGCCGTGGTGGACAGAGGCACGGGGAGCTGCGCCGTAGCCTCGGGGGTGGTGGGTTCGGTCGGGGGCGGAGTGGGGGCGCCGGGCTCTACTGCGGGCGAAGCGGGAGGGGCAGTCGTCGTCATGGCGGTCGTAGGTGCTACCGTGGACGGGGGCGTCGCGGGGGCTGGAGTTGTCACGGGGATTGTTGGGGTTGTCAATTTATCGAAGGCTTTTGTGGTGGGGGGGGCCGACGTGGGTAGTCTGAACTGGGAGTTGTAAGGTCAGAGGTCGAAAGGGGAGGGGGGGGGGAGACACAGACGGAGGCAGGCAGAAAATAAATTTTTTAAAAACAAACAAAAAAAAAACCATAAATAATGAACATGAAAGCCGACCAAAAATCCAAAACTGGGGGGGGCCTAAGGCCCACCTGGGTTACGGCATTCTCCGGACGCTGACACGGGTTACACACACAGCGCGTGCGCTCAACAGGACTGTCAGCCGGACACACGATGGGGGGTTAATCGCCATTTCCGCATCGTCGCATGTTTTGCAACATCAAGCGCAAAACATCGAAGATTAAACAAATCTGGTTAGTGCAAGCGGAGACAATTACTTACCCATATATCCACGTAAAAAAAAAAAATATATATATCCTGGTATTCATGGTTTTTATTAAATACTAGTCAAATACACCTTTGTGCAGCTAATATTTCATAAACCAACTACTTTAACCAATCATCAATCAACTGGTTTTTATAAATACTGTATAGTGCTTTTGTGACAGTACATTTCACAGTATATGGAGGCCTAGACCCCCAGGGGCAAGGACAAACTCCCAGATTTACGAGTACAGTAACAGCGTGAAGCTCAGTTTCTGTGATGCACACTGCTGGTCAGCCCCGATGACTTACGTGTTCGTTGTAAATGACGACTCCCCGCTCACACGTGTCCTTGTGAGAACACGCGTGCTGCTGAACACACCAATTACAGCCCCAGCGGCTGCTCACGCAACCACGGCAACTGGGGGGAGGGAGGAGTGAAGGAGAGAAAGAGAGAGAAAAGTAAAATAAGTAAAGGGTGACCAAAAGTGAGATAGGAAGTAGAGGAGAGGAGAACACAATCACTACACAGATAAGAAATGGCCAGGGACCACAGGAAAATAGCCAGCAATTACATTCCACACGTGGGTGCCAAACCCATCCAAACCTCCACCGTGGCTTCCTCTGAGCAGGGCGCCAGCATTACATTAGGACCGGCTCGAGAAGAGCTTCTCTGTCACCATAATAATTAACCAACGTGTTTGAAATATAAACAGGAAGTTGCTAGCCGGCCCGGGGGCGAGGTTTACAAATTAAAAGCTGACTCACGGTGCGCTCTGGGAGAGCTCCTGCACTGCCCGGCAGTCGTAGAAGGTGAACTCGTGGGCGGCCACGGTGACCTCGCGGAAGCGGAGGGACAGGGTGGTCTTCACGTGGTCTGTTGACGGGAAGACGACACTTCCTTCAGCGGGCAGACAGAATGACAGCGCTCTCTCCCGCCTCCACAAAATGCGCTGAGAACATCGATCAAAAACCGCCCTCGGGCTAGCAGACAGAATGAGAATTCAGAAACAAAAAAAACGAACGTGCTTCCTTCGGAATGAATGAAACAAAAACATCTCTATAATAATGACCATCTGTGCCAGAAAAACTGAGCCTCAGTGGAGAGTTTGAGATAACACAAGTAATTATATAAGTAACCTGTTATTTAACTCCGCGATACAAAAGGGCTCTTAACTGAGCAGCACGTCAATCTTTCGCTTCTTAACACCCACGAGCGAACAAAAACGTACAGTTGCAGAAGATGTCAGCTCAACACCCACTCACTCGGGCGGATAGCTCTGTTATCTCAGCAAAACTCTATAAATAAATACGGTATCTCCCGCGATGACTTCACGGAAAAGAAGTGTCCGTCTGGACAGAAAGACGGGAGCGTTGGAGCGTAGAGTTTCTGAGCGTGTGCCCTTTTCCTTTCCTGCCAATCCCCCACTGCACTGGGAGCGGAGGAAATGAAAACAGCTTCTGACATTCATCAGCACTATCAAAACAGATCTTCTTCCCACTGTTGTTTTAACCAGGAAATGAATGAATTTTTTAAAAAATGCACGGCCGGACAGATGCCTGTACAATGTATTACTTTGACCGGACCCTCCGAAGGCTCCAAAGATAACAGGAACAACCAAACAGGCCGAATCAATCCCCGCCTTATGGCAAAGTTACTGGGAGACAAAACCACTATTATAAAGCAAAATTACAGGTGACTTTGTTGATAGCTGTATTATAGATAGTTGGAAATATAAGCATGTAGTGCATCACTGTACAACAGGAACATGAATACCCATCCATTGGTTATTGTAGATTCTGAGACTCCTACTTCAAATAATTTTTAAAAATGCATTAAAAAAAAAAAGATTGTTGCAACCTGTGATTGCCTACGTGCACAATGAAAAGGGTAAATGTTCTGCAGAGGATGTACAGGGAAAGTTAAGCCACTTTTAATAGTTTTTCTTTTCTTTTATCCTCATCTTGTCTTTCTTTGCATGTACGTACCCTCTCCCGGGTGTATAGGGGGAATGTTCACGGTATCAGGGGAGGAGCAGGTGACTCTGGTGTCCATGACGATGGCGGGGCTCTCGTGCTCGCCAAAGACGCAGGTGTACGCCCCGCCGTTCTCCATCCGAGGCAGTCCTGGGACTGACAGGAAAACCTGCAGGGCAAAGGGACACTTCGGTGTTACGGGTGCATTCTGGGTAGGAATGTGTGTGGGCGGAGCCAAATACACAAAGTTACAGGTTATAGGCCCTTTTAAAAAATGTAATGATAACAAGATGAGCGTGCACACTAAATGGGGACAAAACAAACTGTCATTCCTCCAAACAGCCAATGAAACGGCACATTTACAGAGAACTAGCTGCTTTCAAATTAAACCTCTAAAATACCACCATCCTGCTATGTTGCTAGGTGCCAAAACGGGCAGACGAAGGAACGAAACCTTCGATTTTACAGGTGCCTTTGGCAGAAACCTAAACAAGCCCATCAGAACCATCTCTGGGTTCAAGCAATTCACCAAGCAGAATTGAGCATGTAGTGCACACTTAATATCAGGTGAAATACTTTGCTATAATCTATGTTACTGCGTATAACTTACTGTTGCAGGTGATCTATCATAACCCCCTAAAGTTACAGTAGATCATGTGTCTGTTTGTTACATTTCCTTACTACCTTCTCCTAATAAACATGCGTTATTTGCTGAAACACAGGAATACTGAAATTTTATTAAATTTTTATTTTGGTCCACTAGGCCAGACTCTGATACAATCGTCCTAGAAATGAAAACTGAGGAATCTCAGTAAAGTAGAAACAGGAAGAGAATCAGGACTGCACGCACGTCTCTCTTCTCCTCTCGGCTGATGTTGGACGGCCTCAGTGACTGCACGCTGAGGCACTGCTGTGCTGCGTCAAAACTCCAGAGCCACTGGCCTGCTAGCTCCGCCCCTGCGCACTCTGAGCCCTGAACACACCTGGGGCAGTGGGAGGGGGGATGGGTGTGGAAGGGGAGTAAGAGTCAGATACAGGGAAAGAAGCGAGAAGAGAGATTGTCATTGCTGCCTGAACAAAACCCACAAAAGAGAGAAAAATGTCTTTCATTGTACATTGCCAACAAAAATTCAGATATGAAAAATAAATAAAAAACAAAAAACATTTTCAAAAAATACTAATTTCCTTCCCTAATAAAAAAAAGAAATAAATAAAGCTAGTCATTTTATGGAAGAGATAGTGATCCAATAAGCAATATGATGTGTTTTAGCCTGTCATCAGGGACTATCCCTGGTACAGAGTCTGGGTTCTGTGCTGCATGATGTGTTTTAGTCCATCACCAGGGACTATCTCGGTTCTGCAGGCTCACCTTCCCTCTAAAACACACCAACCACAGTACGGGTCCCTGGTCGACAGACAGGATCCGCAGTCCATGTGCTGGGAACACTCGGCCACCGGCCTCTTTTCCACCTGGAATAGAGAAACAGCCTTTCCACAAACACAACCAGAGCTGGGAATCAAACCTGCAACCATTAACCATTATACTATTCTACATCATCTTTTAACTTATTCTCATCCAGACTATGCGTCCTTCTAAAGGTTACAAGCACTGTGTTGTATCAGTTCCCCATGCAACACCATGAGGTCCCTAACCTTGGTGCTGGTCATCACATAGAGGTTCTCCTGGGTGTGGTCCAGGAGGAGGTCACCATTGATGGGCACATCGGGTTGGATGGGGATGGTAGCATACTGCTTGGTCTTTCCGTCAGGTCCCAGGAACACCTGGGAAATATAGTCACCACCATCTGTTACTACAGCCATCCTACAAACACTGATCTGGGATCAGCGAGGGAAACACTCAACAGTTACAACAGTTTGTTCATTTATACATCTGGACAATCTGAACAGCAGCTTACAGCAACATGAACGTGGAATCCCTTGAACAAATTCCAAAAAAAAAGACAAAAACTTCAAAACAGAAAAATTATTTTCAACAACAGTTAATTTTTCTATACACTTTGTTGTCAGCATTGTTGCTATATTTTATTGTTTCTTGTGCTTGCGTGGTGTGCTCTGACAGTACTCATAGAGGCATTTCCAGCTATTAAGGCATTTTACATTTGAATCTGAGGGCAGTCCAGTGCCTTTATGGTGCAGGCAGAAAGGTTGCCTCTTGCGATATGACCTGATGGCCGGTTGCTTTTCAGTTGATCGTCCTAAGCCAAATATTTAGAATGGGAACCAATCACTGTCCACATCTGCCAAACGTCAAGATGAGGTTTGAACTTTGGTTTGGCCCTTAAAACGAAACTCTCCTGTAATTGAAGTTTAAAATGTTTTAAATACCAGCAGTGATGAACTATCTTGTATTGTACTGATGAAACAAGACAGAGCTTGATAAATCTATGTGAGGTGAATGAAATAGACAGCAAATGGTACTACAACACCTAAGTCTGTATAAAACTAAATGCACAAATAAGTACAGCGTTGTGAAAAGTATTTGCCTAATTCCCTATTTTCTCTATTATGTGTCACACTAAATGTTTTCAGATCTGAGTAAACACAAAACATTTTTAAGAATATTATTAGGCCACTCTAAATGATTTTATTTCTTTTTCAGTCATTCAGATGTGGACATGCTTTTGTGTTTTGGATTATTGTCTTGCTACATAACACAATCATGCTTCTGATTCAGCTCATGAACAGATGACCGGACGTTCTCCTTAACTTTCTGGTACAGACCAGAACAGAATTCACGGTTCCTTCTATAATGGCATGTCGTCCAGGTCCCGAGGCAGCAAAGCACCCCACACCATCGCACTACCTGCAACATGTTTCACTGTTAGTCTGGTGTTCTTACAGTGAAATGCTGTATTTGCTTTATGCCAGACATAATGGGACAATGTGTCATCCAAAAGGTTGTACTTTTGACTTCTCTGTCCATAGAACATTATCCCAAAAGGCTTGGGGATCATCCAGATGCTTTTTTTGCAAATGTAAGCAAAGCATTGATGTTTCACTTGGTTAGCAGATGTTTCCGCTTGCTACCTTCCCAGAACGCCCATTTTTGCCCAGTCTCTTTCTCATTGTGGAGTCATGAACATTGACCTTAGCTGATGCTAGAGAGACCTGCAGTTCTTTCAATGCTCTTCTGAGATATTTTGTGACTTCCTGGATGAGACCTCGTTGTATTTTTAGAGAAATTTTGGCAGGCCGGCCACTCCTGGGAAGATTCACCATTGACCCAAGTGTTCTACATTTGAAGATAATGGCTCTCATTGTGGTTCGATGGAGTCCCAGAGCCTTAAAAATCCTGTAACCCTTTCCAGACTGATATAGTTCAATAATTTTCTCAGAGCTTCTGGGATTTCTTTTGATCGTAGTATAGCGTGCTTGTAGAAACTTTGTGGTGACTACTTCAATTTGATGGTAAGGTTGAATGAGTGACGTTTAGATTAAACAGGCTATGTTGAATCAGCTGAATCAAATTATCAATTAAAATTGGTTAATTGGTTGATTGAGTAACTTTGGTGGGCAATTACTTTTTCACATGGGTGATAATGGGTGTTAGACAACTTTTCATTAAATTAATGAAATATTTTTTAAAATGCATTTTCTTACTCAGTTTCCCTTTGACTAATATTACCCTTTGTCTAAAGATCTGAAACCATTCTGCGTGACAAATACAGAATAATAGAGGAAATCATGAATGGGCAAATAGTTTTATGGCACCATATTTGTTTTTAGCCCATAAGTGTGCTTGTGGGAGTGCAACTGATAGATTGTGTATGTGTGTGTGTGTGCACACTGTATGTACACGTGTGAGTGTGAGAGAGAGAAAGAGAAAGAGAGACAGTAAGTACTGCAAGTGAGTGAGAGTGAGAGACAAAGCGAAAGAGAAAGAGAGAAATTAAATGTCAGAGTCTGGGGGCAGCAACCAGGGAGATGAGGAGATTTTAAGATCTCACACTAACGTACTGCATACCGCATTTCGCTTTCTGCACTCCTGAAAAGAACACAGGGTACCCATGTTCCTGACGAGCAGAGCCTGACCTTATGAATTATACATACTGCAGGGTTCCGCCACAATGGCGGCTTTTGTTCCGCGCTTTGATTAATAGAGGTCATGTGCAAAAATGTCAAGGGGACGGCTGGGGCCTGGCGGGGCGTGACGGACAGTAGAGCAGTGACAATGACACAGCGCTTGTGCACGTCTGCGTCCTGTCTTTGGCAGTGTCCGCGGTGAATGGCAGGACAGTGACCAGGGGAAATAATGGCTCCTTTTCATGCAAAACCCCACTTGGACCGCAGTCACGGTGGCCGTGGCGACAGCGGAACCCTGAACAAAGCTGTCACTGTGAATCATTAGGAGCTAAATACAGACAACACCGGCTATAAAACACTACAGAACAACACCGGCTATAAAACTCTACAGAGTAACACTGGCTATAAAACAGCTATAAAACACTACTCATTAAAATGGGGCGAGAGGACAACCCAGAGTTCAATGGCTTCTTTAATTATTCCACACTGTGGCACGAGTAACTTTAAAATTACAACAACAAAAAAAGATAGCAAACATTAAAAGAGATGTGTTAATTACACAAAAAAAGGCATGTGACTAGTAGAGATGTAAAAACAGAAGAAAATCTGGAAGCAAATAACTAAATTCTAACTAAGGAGAAGGGACTACTTTTTATTAAACCGAAAAGACAAAGCTGATTCTATAAAAGGATGAGGCACAGCGTAGCTCCATTTAATACAAAACGAGCTCATAGCCTGCCAGGTCGGCAGGGCAGGTTGCTAAGGGTTGGAACAGTGCTGTGCATTCCGCTAACTTTGGCCACATTTCCTGCGAGGACCCAAACATGACCACCCCTCCGCCCGTGGCAGGACTCCCCTGGAGTTCACGGATCTGGAACGTTCCACATGACCGCGTGCGAGAGCGAAGCAAGCAGGGGTTATGGGGGGGTGGGTTAAATACCAGCAAGGCAGGGCCATTGCAGGGTGGGGGGAGAGGGGAGGGGAGTGCATTTGATGCATTGAAATACACATAAGAGGAGAAGAAAGAGCACAGTGATCTCAAGGGCCACGTACTGTAAAACCCAAGCACCGAAGGACAGTGTGACAGACAATAGAGAAGGCCATCAGCAACTGGCATAAAAAGCAAAACAATATTCTTATGTTCCCACAATTAAGTTTCACATTTAATTAATTTTTCCCCCAACTTGTTGCTATGAATACAGTAGCCCATTTGTGTGGAACAGTTTTCTTAGCCTGACTGACGCTGATAACTAACCCATATAACAGAGGACTAGACAATGCTCTGCTGAGAGACCACACTGCATTCCCATGGGCTAGCACTACCCTGGTGAAATTCCAGCCACCAGCCTAAGATGGAATCTAGTTGGAACCAGCTTCTGCCCCAGTGAGATACCATCTGGAATTAGGTGCTGGTCTGTTGTCTATACCGAACTGGCCCACCAGCTGGACACGGTCTTGCCAGCACGGTTGCTATTTCAGCCATCTTGTTGCCAGCTTGACTGTTGACAGCTTAAAAGCAAGCCGGGATTTCCACCAAGGGCGTAGAAAGGAAACACGCCTTGAAACACTGGTGCTGAATACACTTTAATATGAACTCATATAGGCTAAAATACTCTGACATCATACCTTGTGACTTCATCCATACCGCGACCTCAAACACACTCAATGCAACAAATGCACAGTGACCTCATACATATTGTGAATATACAGCCTCAGGTTATAGCCTCTGCTCGTACTTCCAAAATTGCATTAGCCTGATTGTTAACTGGGCACGGCTTCGCTGGTTGAGACTATGCAGCCAGGCTAAAGCTAGGGATCCTCTCACCTGACTGGCTAAGCAGCTCCACAAAAGTATCCGCAAAACCTTGTTATGCCACTAGATGGCGAGTCTGCTTGGTTCTCACAGGAAACAAATAAGGGGGACCCACAGAACAAACCACAGCACCTGTACAATGCTGCACCTGCTCCCGCTTTCATTTGACAGTTTTGCATTTTACATAGATGTCTCAATGCAATGCATCTTGGGAAATGCATCAGTTCAAAAGCAGACAGCTAATTAAACAACCAGACCAATTAAGCCAGGCTAATTGGATGGAACAAAAAGCAGCATGCACCAATCATTAGCACCGCCTCATTGCCTCAGGGATGCTGGCTCTGACATCCTCTTTCCCTTGGTAATAAATTGTAGAGGGAAGGTTAGATCTTACAATGGGTTCAAGGTCCCCGTGCTGGTGTCTGTGAGATGTGTTCATGTGGTTAATTTGAGTCGCCGGTAGACACGCAGGCAGGCACACACGCATCATAATTGCTTCTGTTTATCTAACTGGCAACAGCAAACCCAGAAGCAAGAACATACTTTGAAGAAGCTGACAGTAGTCAAAAGTGCTGTGTGACAGACCCAATGTAAGAGAGATTACATGCTTCTTAACCCACCCACTCAAAAATATTTCAGGAAAAAAAACACACACACACACACACACGACATGGCCGGTTTACCTTGTGTAGGTTTCCTTTGGAGTCCCCCAGGAAAGCGATGGCGTGCCTCGCCCTCATGCTGACAGCCACGGCAGTGAGACGGGCGGACGGGCTGTCCAATAGCACCTCGGCTTCCATGGGCACCCGGCTGGCCATTGGGCTAGGGGTGTGGTCAGAGCCACAGGGGTAGGCCTCAAGCGTGTTCTAGAACACAAGCAGAGGCAAAGTGTGCAAGAGTTCCTGTCACGCTTTCACAAAGTCACCTAAGCCAGCTGCCTGTTTGTCCCTTTAAAACCTCAACTCATCCCTGCTTCCCTTTTTACTACATTTGCTCATACTCAAAACAACAGCAGCTATGGAAGAAGGCTTTCAGTTCATCTAAAAAGTACTGAAACCTGGGTAGTGCCTGTGTAGTACCAAACAGATTCAGATACTGCCTACATTACTGATCCCTATATCATCTCAAAGGTCTTTCCACCCAGGAATGACATGCTTGTTCAGTAAATTTGAGATGATATGAGCACTTTATACCTGAAAACCCAATAACACCAAGTCGATCCACAAGCATTTTGCAGTCTATGAATATAAGTATTTTATAAAGCAATATATAGGCTACTGTATAATATATACAATACCCTTTACAACAAGCATAAAAATCCCATGGGGTTGTTCTGTATAAATTACACAAGACAATTTAGCTTGCATACATGCAGCACATCTCCAACAGGAACTCAATATGAATTTTAGACTTGTAATTGCAAAACCAAAAGGAAAAGATGTTTATTTACAGGGTTTCCCCCAGGTACTAATAGTGGAGGTGCTGCACCTCTACAAACATCAGGGAATAATCAATAAAACCTTAGACTCACATCTCCAATAAACAAAGGGCAAAAACTGGCATTGTGTAGTCATGTTTTCCCCAGGTCAGGTGTGGGCTACACCATGTGCATACCAAGGCTCACCACTTTACACCTCCGCTGCTCAACCTCTGAGGCACTTCCCTTCCTCTATTTTCCTGGGGGAAACCCTGATTCGGTAAATATTAAAATTCTTATTCGCAAATGCTTGAGCTTATTTCCAAATGTCTGAGCTTTAAATAGCCTATATCTAGTGTGATTCCGTGCAATGGTCTTATTTTGCATAGAACAATGCTTGATAGTTTTAAAATGAATAATAGACAAGCCAGAAAAACTGGAATTGGTGTGACAGATAAATAAGACAAGATCAGACAAATGGCTACAGAAAGACTGGACAAGAGCCAGGTCTAGGGATGGGGCAGCCTTCAATAGACAGAGACAGAAGAGCCTAAAATACACTGAGAGATAGACCACACTAGACTAAGATACAGTATAACAGCCCAAACTAGGCCTAGAGGTGGAGCACCCTACACAAGCTCTAGAGATAGAGCACCCGACACAAGACTAAAAGACAGAACAGCATAAACTAGACTAAGAGATAGGACAGCCTAAATTAGCCAAAGAGATAGAGCAGCTTAAATTAGACTAGAGGTGACAAATATATTAGATGAGCACAGACCAGAATACACCACACCAGACTAGGCCAGACTCAACAATACAGAAACATCAGACAAGACTAAGTACACTCGACTTGACTAGACATGACTGATTAGACAGTACTAAGATACAAGGCTAGGACAGATCCCACCAGAGCAAACTAGAGAGACTTCACAAATAGATTAAGCTAGAGAGATGGAGAAGACAAGACAATATATAAAAAATGACATCTTGCTTACAAAAGATTAGCCTATGCCTATCTTATCTAAAGGACGTCATCCATGCTCGTCTGTCTTCATTACACCTCGCCCTTTCTAAACGGCCATAACATAACGGCCTCTTATTGATTCCCAGAAGTCCCATTAAGGTATCGCAGTCATTTGCTTCTGTCCATGTACAGAGCACCATTAGACCGTCGGTTTACAGTACAGCGCTCGCTCCTGAGCATTAGGGGCCCCGTCTCCAACGGAACCCGAGTCTCATTAAATATGACACGGTTCACTGGTCACAGGCATCTGCTCCATCCGTCTGCCTAGTGCACAGGCACCACTTCCAGCCATTCCAGCCACGGGGGCATTTCAAATACGAAAGTAAAGTTGCTTACAGGAAACGAGTGCATTAAATTCATTTGCAGATTAAATGTAGGCCTATGTGTAATGCTTGGAGATAACACAACCTCAGAGAATGATTCTGAGTGTTTTAGACAGTGGATAACAGTGGGAAAGGATATATTGTATTTCAAACAAACTGGTGATACTGTACATCACATTGTCCTTTATACTCTATAATCTATACTGTCCTCTATGCTCTATAATCTATACCATGGATACTGAAACCTGGACCTCAAATCCAAATCCAGCCCTGGTTTTCCTTTTCCCCCCGTTAATTAACTGAACAATAAGTGCTACTGATTGGTTAGACTGTCTTCCCATCTCACTCCCTTGTAAAAATGTGGGTGGAAAACCAGGAGGTCTTGGACCATGAGGGCCATGATTAGAGTAACAGGGATCCACACTGTTGCCTATACTCCATAACCTGGCCCTTGAAGCAAGTAGTACTGTTCGATTTCTTTTCCACCTGATAGATAATTCATCGATTGTAGTCACTGACTGGCTACTGCAGTTCCTGAGTACATGAGGCAAAAGAAAACCTGGAGCACTACTGGCCTCCAAGGCCAGTTTAGCGCTTCCCTGATCTACGCTGTTAAATATGCGATATCCCAGCAGAAACTGACAGGGTCTCACCATGGGCAGGCCGGCGCACATGGACTTGACATCGTACTCGATGTAGGCCGACTCGCCCCCTTTTTCCGTGTAGCACAGGTCGCGGGTGGCGTCGATCCGCCGGTCCAGCTGATCCAATGGGAACGCGCAGAGGGCCGAGTCCTCGCTGGGCCGATTGGAGGAAGAGAGGCGGGCGGAGAAGACCCCAAGCAGCAGCTCCGACTCCGCCTCTGACTCCGCCCCTGAACCCACCCCCACCTTGGGCCGACCCACGCTCGCTGCCTGGAGGAGGTTATAGCTCCTCCCCTCAGGCGAGCGGCAGGTCAGCGGAACCTCCACATAGGAGTAGTACGCGGGGTCATCCAGGCAGATCCGGGCCACGTAGGTCTTGTACTCCCGCGACTGCGACTTGAGGTCGCGGCGGTAGAAGAGGAAGTAGATGTGGGTGCGGCGGGAGAAGGCGGTGACAAAATGGTGGTCGTACTCCGACAGGCGCCCCGCCACCGCCAGCTTGGCCGTCTCCTCGTAGGAGAAGAAGGGCTCCGAGTCCAGGATGCGGGTGGAGATGGGCGGGTGGCTGCTGGTGTAGCCCCGCCCCACGAACAGCACCGGGTGCTTGCCCCGCGGCCGCACCACCAGCCCCACGGTGGACACCAGGGGGTCGTTGGCCGCCACGTACTGGGTGTCCACGGGCCGGTCGGTGGAGAAGAGGACGTCCCGGATGGAGGACAGGTTGCGCTTCTGGCAGGTGCCCTGGTAGATGCTGCCGCAGGTGATGAGCTCCTCCGAGTAGGGGTTCACCAGGAGGAGCTTGTTGTGGTTGGTGGTCTGGCCGGCCTGGGGGCAGTTGGCCTCGTTGATGGGCGGCAGGCAGTCCTTGCTGTCGATCACGGGCCCTGTCACCTCCTCCTCCTGCAGCTGCAGGTCCTGGCCCAGCTGGAAGAGGCGGTCCTGGGCCCCGATGTAGACCTTGCCGGCCCGCGGGTCCCGGTGCAGGGCCAGGTGCTGGAAGAGTGTGTCATCGCGGGTGAAGGCAGGGTAGAGGGAGCCGCCCAGCACGCTGGCGCCACCCCAGAGAGACAGCAGTACTGCAGCCGTGCAGATCAGCGCCATCCCAGGCCGACTGGCAAACAGACTGGGAACAGGAAGCGAAAAGAAAAAGACAAACCACTTCCTGGTCAGTAAGAGGGATAATGATATGACAGTATCAATGTCACCTTTCTCTGAGAAAACAGGAAGGAGCCCCAGAAGTGACACATTACATTGGACCCAAACAATAGAACAATGTGACTGATGATATTACTTGAGGTAGTATCCACCAATCACCACTGACATTGTTTCACTGGTTGATACCAAGATACTCTGGGATTGGTAGAGCGCCTCTAAATTACAACATAGTAATCATAACTGTCTTACTCCCATTTAACTAGCCCAGGAGAGCAACAGGGTGTATAAAATAAATAAATAACAGGATTAAGGAATTAGTGCCATACCAGCAGAAAGCTTTTGTGTAAACAAATGAAATGAAATGAAATAGTTTGAGTGTGGCACCAAAGTGTGGACATTTCACAGTCTTCATCTTAACCCTGTTTTTATTGACTCCGTTTGATAAGACTGACATTTGACAGTAGATGTTTAGTGCCTGATTACTCATAGCTGTCTAAATTTAAAAAGCCATTACAAAATGCCCTGTTCCACATCTAAATCTGCAAAAAAGTAATATATTACTGCTCTCAGATTTAAACTAGGTGCAAAAATGCCAGCTTTTATAGTGTAAAGCTCTAGGATCATCACACAATTAAGGTGTACAATAAATAAAGATATTATCGTTATCATCATTCTTGGTTTACCCTGCACACAATCCATCACTCCTCTCTTTTCTATATGGTTTTCCACTGGTTGAGTGACCCACCTCTCCACCATTTTCATAGTGGAATTGAGGTGAATGAATGAAGTTCGGGAAAATTCTGTTGCTCACCATTCGTCTCTGACGTCGTTTTAGAGAGGCATCGATCCTCTTGGCCATCCAGCTACGGGGATCAATTCAAATGGAACCCTGCTGACACCATCTGTGAAAGAAGATCAAAGCAGCATTAGATCTATTTTAACACAACACTTCCATATTAAATTATGATGACAATATTCACAAAGAAATGCAAGGCGAGAGTAAGAACTGGCAGGCAGGACTTGGCATTGTTTTTCAGGAAGTTAATCACGATTGGGATCCAACCCTAATAGAGAGTGTACAAATGCCAATCAAGCTATTTGCTTGCTTGCTGGTGTAGGTTGTGTGTGGAGTTTTTGCTGATGTAATAGTGCCAGCAGTGAACTGTTTCAGTAAAATAATTGAAAGACCTAAGAGCGCTTCGTAGACGTGAAAGTTCTGTTGATTGGAAGATAATTCCATCTCCTTGGAAACTTGGAGCACTCAGAACAGATGAGTATGAAGTTAGAATTGATCGATTTGCTGTGATTTATAACCCTGGTAGGACTGTATATCATTTCTGTAATAAGGCATCTCTGTACATAAACTGATTTCGCCCACACCATTCCCCCTACTTGTCTGAACAAAATTTAATTACAGGCACCAAGCAAGCTGCATTCTCAACTTGCAACAAAATTATAACAAAATCATGAAGTTCTTTCTGCAGAGCAGTGCATACTGTTCCTGCATTAGTCAGAACTGATATGATAAAAGGTGATACAATAGAAAGAACTACAGAAGGAAATAAGGTTTGAAGAGTTCAGAATTTAAGAACACAATCATTTCACAAAGAAAAAAAAATCAATCTGTTAAATTCAATTGTTGAATTTTTTAGCTGTTTCAATACATTTGCTTCAAATTTTAGCTTTAAATTAACATTTTAAACATTTTGCTCCGATGCAACCACTAAAAAGTCTTATATTTTGCCCCATGTTACATTTGGCCCCGCTGTCCCCTACATGTAGAATACTACACATAGGTACATGGTAGCTAGAATACATAACTAGCATAGTAAAACTAGCTAGCTAGCGGTTATCAAACAACCTGAACATGGGTTTAGTTAGCTACCTAGCTAACTCGCTTTTAGAACGGTATTTGCTGGCTTACTTATTCTACAGTTTACACGTATATCATTCTAGAAATTAGACTGTAAAATTTGCCTGGCTAGCTACAAAAGTGTATGACAAGACAATTTGCTGCACTGCCCATTTATGCCTCGCTTGCTAACATTAGAGAGTTGCTGTATGTGCCTGCTGCAGGTGGCTCAGATCTCAGGATATCAACAGGAATCCTCATTGGCCATTCATTGGCCCTTTTCACAGAGATCGATGATGATTGGCCCCAGGTAGAATTGATCGGATCCACGTTCAACCCCTTTTTTCAGAGTAACCCAAATGATCTGTAGTTGTTTTGAAACAGAATTTTTACAAGCTGAATTTTTAAAAATGAAATATTTAAAAACTGAATTTGAGGCATTGGAAAAATGGAACTTGCATTTTTTGGAAGCCTAGTTTTTTTAAGATTTGAATTTTAGGAATCTTACTTTGTGAGATGGGAATTCAAAACTATAAATTCAATACTATAAAATTCTAAATGAATAAATTCAAATTCACAGTTAAAATTTGCAGTACAAAATCAAATCAGTTAAATTCAACGCACTCTTAAATGAAAACCTTTTTGTACCTTATTTTAGTAACCAGAAGCATGAAGCAGAAGTGAATGCTGCCCATTGAATGACCTGGTCACTTTGGGCGTTAACCCTGGCTAACCCTCCTCTCTCTCACTATCTCTCTCAACCGCTTCTCTCTCTCGGTCATCCTCAGACACACACTGCCTCTGTCTCCCGCTCGCTCTCCCTCCCTCTGACGCATGGCACGGAAGTGGGATGGAGTCCAGCCAGTTCAGCCAGACCGTTGGAGTGGGAAGGCTGGCACTGGAGAGAAAGACTGGGACTCTGAAAGAGCCCCTATTCCCACAGTGCGACAGAGACATGCACTCAGGCCACTGCCCAGTTAGTTAGGGGGGGGTGTGTGTGTAGGGGGGCTCCTATGATTACAGAGAGGACATTGCTGCATCCATTCTTTAGTTCAATCTAACCAGCAATCACCATGCTGGCAATTATTTAATCATTAATACGTCAGTTTGCTGCAGTCGCAGTCAGAACCAGGAGTAACTGCACACTCGTAATCTGGTAAATAGTCAAATGAGAAGAACAGAAATTCCTGCCCGCCATTTTTAAAAAATGAGAGCAAATCAGTGGTTAAAGAGAAATAAAACACACACACAGCACTTCCATGGCCCTCCTCCCCCCACACCCAACCAGCAGGACAGAGGGGTGAACTTTTCCCCTTATCGAATCCTTTGCTGGTTATTAAAGCGTGACATTGGGAAGAGACCAGGGGATCCGGTGGAAAACATTTCAGGCCCAGAAGGAGGCCGCACTGCGCCTGCGGGGGGGCTGGAAGAATCGCACCACTGTGTCAGAAGCCTTTCCGCGACCTGTCAGACTGCGCGGGTCAGATGTAATGCGGTCAGGGGTTGTTAAGAACCTGGCAACAAACTAAGGAGGTTGCCGCTCGCCAAGATTATGAAAACCGCTTATCGCCGCCAAGGGCAACAACTCTTTCTACTAGGGGGGCATCAAAAACAGCCTCACTGTGCTTGGGTTCGACAGCTATTCACACTGGTCTATTCACACTGCTCCTGCACCCTGCCACAACACTCGCTTGAGTTCTTTTTCCAGAGACAGAGCACACAATTATCACTTCATTTATTTTTTGTGAAATACCTTATTAGGCTACATTATAAGGGGGGAGACAGAGAGAGAATCAAAATCGGAAGAAAGAAGTTTCTAGCTTTCAGAGGAGTGGCCGTCCACTCAAAACATGCCCAGTCAACGGCCTGTGAAACACACGCAGTAATCCCATATCCTGCTTGAGGCCACCCAATTCAACGGAAAATAAAAACCTGGCTGAATGTTTTCTGCCCCACTGCAACCAATCACCCAAAATTTAGGCAAACTTCATTAAAATGAACGAAATGGGTTTTTTTTTTTTTTTACTTTGACAGTTAATCTTTCAAAAACCTACCGAAACAGTGAATGTAATGAGATATTGCACATCACTGCTGAACACCAACAGCACGTCCTAACACCCGTTACGATTTCGCTGTGTTTCTGGAAAATGCCTGCACATAATCCAGAAAAGGACACAAAGGTGAAGTTAAAAAAAAAAAAAAAGAAATGTATGTCTTAAAAATACACCTGTGGCCCATAACTATAGCTTGGCTTACAATGGGTCATTTTTGTACCCAAGACTGCTGCTCAGAAGTCCTCACCATTAGATTTCAGACTATTGTTGTTTCTCCTTTGTAGAAAAAAGGGCACTCAAAGAAGCTGTGGTAATTAATCAAATGATCCTTTTGATAAAAACATCTCTCAAACATCCACGTTCTGGACCGTTTCCACCGTTCTAGACAGGAAGTTCTCATGACAGTCAGACTCCCGCACTATAAATACCCTTTCCCAAACAGAGCAGCAGTAGAGGGCAAGCAGCAGTAGAGGACACGGGCTGCGATGGCTCCACCCCCTTTCATCCTTTTATCGGCCCCACAGAGGGCAACCGCAGGCCAGGGGCCGGATATCTACCGAGGAACCCCAACGGCAGCTCCATATCAGAACCTCCCGTAATACCGAGGAGCAGATGGTTGGCAGTTTGAAAATACACTAAAATGTGGTGGAGCTTGGGAAAAGAAAAGCACGAGAAAGTATCGGAATGAACCGATCTCTTGTGAAATGGCTGCCCAGGCGAGCGTGCAGAAATCCAGGGAAAGAGTTAAGTTGGACACACTCTCTACGTAGCCTACATTCTCACAAGTCTATGAATGTATGGATTCTTGGTATACCAAACAGAACACTTGGTCACAAGGATACTATCTTTGTCTCCTTCATTTCACTTGTTCTGGTGTTCACTCTTAAGAAATTTCCCAGAATACATCAAATTCCCACAATGCAATTACACGCATGTAATTTTAAGAAAAATTGCCAATAATTCCCCAGAGAAAGGTCTTTGGAGGGCTGTGCGCACAAGCAATCTATATAAAGCAACAAGTTGGGAGAGTCTAACCCTCACAGGCCACCCCCCATCCATAACATAATAAAAAAAAATATTAAAAAAATTCCTTTCACTTTGTCTAATGCCAAGTGTAACCACTGATGTTTTTGGTGGCTCAAAGCTCCGACTTGCCCTAGGCAAGAGAACTTCAATGTGTGATTCAGGACTGAGAAAGCCACGCTAAAATTCTTCACTTAATTGCACAGCTCAGCCAACTGAACGGGAATAGAGAACTATGTGATGGTCAGTACGGCTTTAGTTGTGTTCCCTTCAGCAAAGTATTCTGTACAATTAAATTGATAGTTCACTTTGTGAATTTTTGATATTCCAGTTTTAGTGTATGTTTCTGACTGGCCCAGGCAGTTTTGCAGGCACGGTCTGTAGGGTGGCTGACTTCCAAACCCATACAAATGTGCCTGGCTAGGGGTTCGATTCCCTGCCATGACACTTTCTGTACAGTGATCTCATCTCCACCTGTAACCGCCCCTGCTTACCCCCTGTCAGAATACAGTTTAAAAATACATAAGGAGTATGGGACTGCCTGCTCTCATTTAAACAAACAAATAAATACACTGGTCACAGATGCTTTTAAGATGTAAAGAATTTAAGTTGGTCTGAAATTTATTTAAAATGTAGAAACATAACTCATGGCATTTTCCATAAAAAAAAAAAAAAAAACTTGAAATCATTGCTCTAGCTTGTTCCAGGACCTCGGTCACCCTGACCAAAAGATCTATAAATCTACAGAGACAGAGAGGAGATGGAGTCTCTGCCGCCAATGTCTTGACCTCTGGTCTTCCAACCTCGGAAAAATGCCGCTCTCCCCAACTCCTCCTCTTTCTATGGCCTCTCTATGAGCTAGAGAGTATGCTGGGGTCCCCAGCCCTGGTCCTGACTGACTCTCAGCTGACTGCAGGGTTTGCACTTCAGTGACTGGCCCAGCTGAAACCCCACCTCCTGGGTCAGGGCTGCTGTCGCTAACAAGTAGTTAGCAATGGCGCAGTCCAGATTCAATTCGGGACCATTTGAACCCTGTCTCTGCTGAGATCTACTGCTTTAGCTGGATGTGCCACCCGACAGCCCAATGCAGTACGAGTCCTAACACTGCACATCAGCCTGTGTGGCCAGGGGTCATAAGTGAATGCATGTGGGGGGGGGGGGGGGGGTCTTCTATGTAGCTAGGGGAGGGTGCCATCAGACCTCCCACCATAAATTAATAAGTAAAGAGACAAGAGCTCTTCGTGGAGACCTGCGGGGGAAAGCACTAAACACACCTGCTGCTGAGCCACCATTTACAACCTCACACTTATCAATCACAGGGACACACTCCAGACCCAATCCCAGAATCCCTTTCCTCTTTCGATTGCCCCAGGCAGAATGGGGGGGGGGGGGGTAGAGCCCTGCTCAATAATTGAAGAGGACTTTGCTGTTATCTCCAGTCACCGTCTGCCCGGCGCCTTCCCCCGGAGCGAGAAGGGGGGGGGGGGGGATGCTGAGTGAGTTTAGGGGGGGGTGGTGAAGCACAACCCTTAAAACATGACCCCCCACCCTCCTGCTTCCCTTACCGTCAGACAGGCACAGTGCGAGGGGCCTGCATGTGGAGCATCGCGTTCAGGGCATGTGCGTTCAGATCGGATTTGCTCATCGGTCTGCCGCTCAACCAATAAAACTCGTTAGCTTTCGCTCGTAAACATCGGTCTGTGCGCGGACTCAATTAATGCCGTTTTCAGGCATCACTGGGGACGAATAATCCAACCCAGTGCAGGCTAATGGGTCGTTAGCTTTTGCATACTCAATAACACATTCTAAAAATAATCACACAATCTTATAACACAATTTTTATTACACTTAAGCCGAGAAACCAAACATGTGCCTTTCATAGTAGCAATTACATTTTCAGAAAACCAATGAAAACTGATTTTCTGATTTGTAATTTGGTAGCACATAGAAGACCTTCGGTCGGCTTCTAGCTTGTGTCTTATGGGTGCTCACTGTAATTGTTATTGAGCTCAGCTCCAGTTCTGCCATATTAAAATGCCTTTGCCTGATCTGTCCCATTCTCTCTCATAAAAAGTGCACAAGGAACTTTATATTCTCTCTGGGTGGGAAATTCAATCCAATTTCAGCAATGCATGCTGTGCCTCATGTTTCCTTTTTTGGCCACAGAACGTTCTTAAAGGCGTAACTGTTTTCTTTGTTTCAGCCATTTTTCGATGGCTTGCATGTGTGCGCCGGTCTTTGGGTTAACCCTCGTCCCGGCGCCTCTCCTTCCCCACATTTCTGTCCCTCCACACCCGCAGATGTCTCCCCCCCCCCCCCCCCCACAATCTCATGCTGGGTAGCTTCCGTTTGAACTGGGGTGCTGCTAACACAAAAAGCTGAATGTCTGGTGAAATGAACTCACAAGGACTTTATTACCAGGTACCTATGATGAAAAATTATTTTAAAACCCAGAGTGTACTGGCTGTGTGTGCATGCGTGTGTTCATGTGCGCTCAATGAGCTGTGGGTACAAACATGGACTCACATGGACCCCTCCCTAAGTCTGAGAGAAGAGCATGTACACATTTATGGTGTGAATAGCCTAAGTCATGTTCAGCTGCTTAAAACTTCACAGATAAGTCTCACAGCAAAACAGGAACACCTAAATACACATGGACACACAGACACATTAACATAGAAAGATATTAAGCATGTAGCTTAACTATTAAGAGCCCCCTCCCCAATACCCCACCGCCAAAACCAAAATCTGACTGACAGATGCCTCAGCTTCCTTCCCACACCCAGCCCATTGCAGCCCCACAACAGCCTTGTCCCATCCACTGTGCCAGGCCAGGAGTCAGTCCAGCCAATGACATTACAGACTGGAAGCCTGTCTGGCCAATGAAAGCACAGACCAGGAGCCAGTCCGACCAATGAAATCACAAGCCCCGCTTATAGGAAGACCTGAAATTCACACACTGGAAAAGTACACATTCGTACCCACAGCTAACACTGAGGGGAGAGGGATAAAAATCACCAGTGTATTCATTACAGAAAGTCTGCTTCCACAACATCACAATGGCCCGATGAGGGTCTATGTATAAACAGAGCTGAATGTTTTACACGATTCACCCGATGAGATGGAAATTGAAGCCGAGTCAGCACTTTTATCCTCATATTCATCATTTTATGTTCTGGACTACAGAGCCGAAACAACAAAAATTGTCTCGATCAAATACTTACGGACTGCACTGTATACACGTACATACATACACACACACACACAAACCTCTAGAATCATAATAATGTGAGACAAGCTGCTTTGGTGACACTCAGAGTGTATTTTCAACACTGAAACATTCAGTAACACCACAAGGGCATACGCCACAGCATTTTATCTTTCAGCATTATCCTCATATAAATCTAATTTTAAACATCAACTGAAGATCTTTCTGGGGCACACAGGAGAAAAGGCCACCTACAGTACCCCATGAACGTAAATGAAGACAGCCTGACAGATGTGGTCTAATGCAGGGTGGCAGTAAGCACAGTGTTTGCACACCCATCCACTTAAATCAGTCTTAATTATTACGGGAGTACACTGCACACAAAGGCTATACTGTGCGCTCTAACTGGGGCGTCGCGGGGAACGGAGAAAGCTTTTTTATCCCGCGAACACGCTTATTCATGTGTTTGTGCCCCGCCCACCCAGCCCCGCCCACATCGCTCTCTCCCATTCACAACGAGCCTTCCTTTCATCTAGCAGCAGGGACTGAGGATGCCCTTTGTGGTTCCGGTTGTCATGGCGATGCCCCACTCTGTCTGATTGGACTGGTGGGGGGTCCCAAAGGATGCCAGACACACACAGACTCGCGTGCACACACTCATGCACACATACGCGCGCACACGGCGTTATTTTGCAATGCAAACTCATGCAGCCGATGTTCCTACAAACACAGAATAGAAACGACTTTGCAAATTGCTTGTGCACCCACATGTGAATATGAATTGATGAGAACATTTGCATAATATTGTTTATCTGATTAAACAACATAACCCAGAGTGATTTTATAAATCAATTAATTATATTATTAATAATAAACTAAGAATAAAGTAACATGCATGAAATATATTGTTAGTATTCTTAGTGTTGCTGTTATTATTATTATTATTATTATTATTATTATTATTATTATTATTAATTATACGGAAGCAGGAAGGGTTGAGGTAAACCTCAGGTAAAATCAGTGTCTTAACAAGAGAAAATCGCCTGGACCCTTTGGGTTGCAAACGCCCACCAGTCACGAGCCCAAAGACCACAGCTCCACAGGCAAGAGCACAGAGGCTCTGCTGATCCCCTGCCAAAAAGTCCTTCAAATTTCATTATGCGTTATGGACACATTAAAGGGATGCTCGAGAGCGACGCTTCCGTAACTTCTACCACTCTCTCGGATCAGCGTGGCCATAAAAATGATTTGAGGGCAGCCTTATTAAATCTAAAGCAATCAGAAGAGGGAGATGGGGAGAAACGGGAGATTTAAGAGAGGCCTAAAATACAGCCAGCAGTCTGCAGCCCAGGTCCCGTAGAGCCGCAGGGTCTGCTTTTTGTAGTTGCGCAGCGCTTAATTGACCCATTAAAGTGTTTTATTACACAGCTGAACTCACCTCACTTGTTCCCACCTTGAAATAAGAAATCAATTCAGACCCATGAATCCAAAAGCCAGCAGAGCCCGTTGGCTACCCAGCACAGCAGACACAGTGGTCTGCCCAGATCACAGGCCTGTTGATAACAATTTGTAAGCTGTAAAATGTCAGAAGAGTTTTTCCCGTAAAACACCACGAGGAAACAAAAGCCATTTCTACAAGATAAAAAAAAAAAAAAAAAGGCCAGCGTGGCATTCCATGAAAGGGACATCAACAACCTCGCTGGACTAACCAGCCCGATGCAACCTCCGTTCCTGTTTCTGTCTCCCTCTGTCTCTCTCTCTCTCCCTCCATCCCTCCTCCCTCCAACACCACACCCCTCCACACCCCTCCCCACCCCTCCGGAGTGGCTGGCACTGCCGGAGCGCGGAGTGGAATGCCAAACACGTTTGGGATGCGCGGCATCGTGCTGGGCGCGATCCTCGTGAACAAACCAAAAATAATCAGCCTTCAAGGGAGAGCCCAACAGACGCAAAATCAGGAGGACCTTCACATGCTAACGATCCCAGGAGTTAACACCACAGTCAGTTATTCTACGCAATCGCGCGGCCGATGGTACCTCTTCATGGGGCTGGATGTTCAGGGAAGCAGCTCAGGTTAGTCATATTGCTAACAGCACTGCCACCGGGGAATTGACCCCATAACCATTTGGATATAAACCTAGTTTCCATAGCAGTCTTCCAGCCAGTAGGCCTTATCCACCTGACCCTCCCTCAGGGGCTTAGGACTTAGACACTAGGGCTTCCTGGAATCATTCCTGGTGCCAGGTCTCACACTGTAATGTACGCCACTATTTTCCACCAGACACACCGCTACCATATACAAGCATATCTGCATATGTTATTAGTTGTATATATGTTATTGGGCACTTAAAGATCATGTAATAAATACTAAAGTAATCCAGCTCAGGTACGGAATAGCGAGTAAGGCATCGGATGGTTGCAGGTTTCAGCTGCTGTTAAATGCCCCTACTGGGAGCTTGAACCTTCAACTAGCTTCATTTTTTACCCTTTAACCTTCAGAGGTGTTGGTCTTGGAGCTGTACCCCCGCAGAGGGACTGGGCACACTAAGGAGGTCAGCCCCACTGTACCATGCGCCCAGGGGGTTAATGTTTCCCTCTTTACCTACTTTACCCCCCCCCCCATGATTCTGATCCCTCGGGGGGGGGGGGGGGTTAACTGAAGAGATTTGGGAGATGAGTCAAGTCAGGGAAGGCTCTGCTATGCCTGTTACTGCATGTGGATGCTCAAACATGACTCTGTGTGTGTGTGTGTGTGTGTGTGTGTGTGAGAAAGGCCTCATTGCTTAAGCACACCGGATTACTGTATCTCCCTGAATGATCGCACATTACCAAAATGCTACTGTACACATGACATGTTACGCGTGGCTCAAAGACTGAAAACAGACTCGTAGCAGGGAGAAGAGCGATTCACACCAGACTTAAATTAAAGAATGGAGATGCCATTTGTCTTCATGGCAAAGGAAAGGCTCATATGTTTTGGTTGGCTTAAATGCCCTTCATAACATTGGGCTATTTCCAAAGCTTTTTTATTTATTTAATAGTGTTGCATTCCAATGTTCAGTAGCAAGGCTGGATATATTATTCCCCCAGCTGGGTGAGGCTTTGCAGGTCTTACGAGAAAACGAGCCTGAGATCCAAAGACAATGTGCGTTAAAAAGTCTCCAAGTAAACAGATTCCTGCTAGTTGCTTACACCATAAATTCCCTAATTGCTCAAGTTGGGACTTTCAAATATTTTGGATTTCCCGAAGACTACTGACGTAAGCTCCTTTGGAGCAGGGGTCTTGGGCCAGCCAATCGGAGCGCGGCAAGATAACGAAGCACGCCCGCAAATTCCGCACTTGACGCAGCTGCCGGACGGATCCTCTGACCTTAGGACACGAGTTGGTTTGCACATATGTGATATTCATAAAGAAAGGGGCCCAAACCTTTTGACATTTCACAGCTGTGGTTTTATGGGCTTTCTTCGAATGCCTTCGAGGCCTAAGGGGACGAGCTGGGACGGGATTTGCGTTGCCTCTGGCACCACGATACTGGTCTGCAACACAAGTCGCCTTCTGTTAGCTAGGGGGGAAAAACAAGGGCTCTGCTGATAAGCCTTTGATTAGAAAGTCAGAGCGATGCCGAGCTCTGTGTGGACAAGCACACATTTTTCACAATGACCAGCGTTGTGACGCAGACGGTTGGTTTCCATAATGTTCATTCAAAAAAGAAAAAAAAAACGTGTGGAGGACGTACATTTGAGTTTGTGGGTATGACGGCGTGCGTGTGTGTATGCGTGTGTGGGCGTATGGCCGTGTGTTGGGGAGGAGAAGTCAATTTCTCCATTGTAAAGTAACTGGAAACTGCATTGCTTTGATACTTACAGTAAGAAAAGGCACTATTCTAAGTTTTTGCGTTAGCCACACGCAGATGAATTTTCTTCTGCAGGGACTTGTGAAATGCTCTGAATTCCACCTCTGTTTCAGCCGGCAGGGCATCACACTGCTCTCTTGCTCTTTTTCTCTCTATCTTTCTGTCTTTCTCTCTCTCCCAAATCTCATCCTCACTCTTTCAATTTATCAGTCTCTCCTTCTCACACAAATGTTCACTCTCCATGCCTCCCTTTATCTGTTCTTCTCTGCATCCCCCCTCCCTCCCCCCCTCGAACGTTCATCACCAGGCACGTGTCTCTGAGTCAGATCACACCATTCCTGATGGTAACCTTCATCAGTCCCCTCTGTGGCCCAGCAGGGGGCACTGTTGTGGCCGAGTAGCTCCACTTTGACACGTTACATTATGATTTTACGGAGAGCCACTTGCATAAATAACACTTTTCGAAAACCAATTTACATATTTTGATATTTTAATGAAGCAACTGAGGTTAAGCACCTCAACATAATCCGTAAACTGCCATTCTTGACTTGCCATTTTTTGTAACATTGTAATGCTGTCCTGATTATTGTGTCACCATTTATCTCTACATATATCAAAGCTATAAAGACAAAGCACCAACTTATTTGCAAAATATGAAACAGATAATAGAATTGAAAAATATGTAGTAATTGAATAATATATATAGAAATGTACACTATAACAACTCTCAAACCCACCTACAAATCCCTGCCATGCCTCTTTCTGTACAGTATGTGCTTTTTGTCTGTATAAAGTTTTTAAAAAAATACATAGTGGACTGTCTGCTCCCCTTTAAAAAAAAAGAAAAAAAAAAAAAAAAGACTATTGTAGTCTTTAATGGGATCCATCTCAATAATTCCAACTAAATAGCATTTTCAATACATCTTCACTGGATATGAGATTACAGCTCTCCATCTATTGCTTGGGGGAGAGTACATCTGTGCACCGTTGCTAAGTATGCAGGAATTGCATTAGCTCACATGTTTGAGAGACTGCAGTAATGGTCTTGGATGCCTCTCTTTGCTTTCCAGTTCGCACACAGTTACTCACATTTGCCAGAGAGAAACGCTTGACCTAACTGGAATCTTGGCATGATTGTTTTGCTCCAAAAAGTGATTGGAGGGAGAAAAAAAAAACTGCTTTCATCTTTTCTTTTCATCAGTTGCCAGGGTAGTCGGGTAGAAGTAATCGCTCTCGGTTTTCAAGAGTCATCCTCTCTTATCCGCGCTAATTTCATGTCTCATTTGGTCGGGGTGCTCGGCATAGAAACAGCGCCCTCCGAGGCCACCACCACCCCAAAGTGAGGCAGATTCAAAGCGGAGCTCTCACTGGAATAAATCAGAGTCTCTGGACCTCACAGCGGGCAATGGGAGGATCTCAAAAGCTTTGCATACATCTGCTCTTGAAATGGCTGCTAAACACAGAGGCGATGTAGGGAAACAATCTGGTGGAACACGATTGCACAGAAGCCAGATTGTGTGTTGTAGGGAAACGGTTTCTGGTGGAACACAGAGGCACAGAGACCAGATTTCTGTTCTGCAATGGTCAAAACCAGGTTGACTGAGGCGGTTTGGTGCAATCATGTGACCTGATATCACCTCCACCTCCCTGTCTCTTCCTGTGCCTAAGTCTGAGATATCAACTGACCCGGGTTACCATCATGCCACCAAAGTCAAAGCGGCCCTCGCTGACAGGCACGCATCCTCACCGTCTGGCACGGGTGAACGCCATGGTGACCTGATCAGGTGTGTTTATCAGAAGTAAGATTGAGAAGGAGTGCAGGGGGCCGGCGGGGGGGGGTTGTTGCTATGTTGGGCGGCGTGAAGATTGGTGATGAAAGGAGAAGAGCTCTGAGTCTCTCTCCCTGCCTCAGAGGCACACACTCTATCCGTCCGGCACTCTCTCTTTCCACTCCCAGGACGGAGTGGGGCAAACGCTAGCCGCGTCTCTCTCTCCTACACGCTCCCATAGACGCCGCAATGCCAGAAGAACCAAGAGGCCTGCTTTCTGCACTCTAGGGCCACGAGTCCTAGCCCCAGTATTAATCCTTTTATCATACCTCATGAGACACCCATCTATATTCATAGATGACGTGAATGTGAACGATGACTGAAACAGGCCAGACACTCGCTCAGCGACGTGGGGGGTGGCATCTAATGTCTCTGACACACCGAAAGTGCAGATAAATAAAATGACATATTCTTAGATGACATAACCGGATATGATGTAATGTTCGATGTACCCATTAACCCCATCTTGCCTGTCTGTCTACAGTCCCTTCAACTAATGAGTAAAGATAGATATATATTCATATTTACAATAACTTATTTTATTGGTCTTATTACTAACCTACTATTCCATGTCAAACGTTCATATTCACATCTAATCACCAGACACACTTCCTCAACACACAATAAAACATTAGAAAGTTAACTTTTCTTAAACAGTGATTGCAGAGATATTTTATGTATGAACACTACAGTTAAGTGTCCATAAAAAAGTACAATAAAAGATCTTGGTTGTCGGACTGAGCTACACATTAAAATTTATGTTCGCTCATTTATAAATATTTTACTTCCATTTGTGGTTTTGACTGCAGTCAGAATAAATGTTTTCAGAAACACTCACCGCATAATCTTTAGGGTGCATCACAATTTGTAATTCACCAACAGATTACCCAGCCTGCTCATCTGATGAGTGAAAGCTGAGCCACACCCTTGGCCTGAGGCCAGAACCAGTCACATGGCAACATGCCACACCCCCACCACACCAGTGCCAATCAGCTCTCTCCAGAAGATGGCCCTGGGACAGATGCTCCCTTCCCACATAGAAAGATATGTGCTTTCGACAAAGGACAATGCTTACACATTCGCTCACATGCAACAAACACATACATGTTCACATATAACCCTCATACAGTCTCTTTGTCACATTCGTATACACACACACACACTCCAAACCACTGTTAAATCTTGGCCAGATATAGCCTGACCAGGTTGCATGCTTTTCACACCATGAGGGGCCGCTGTGCTGACAAGCATCAGGGTTCCAGACTTTTCTTATTCAACCAGTTTTTCTTTTCCCCTTTTATTTGAATAAAATGCAAACCATCGTGTCATTACATTATAATCACTCTGCAGACACTCAGTGCCAACACGACTCTATAAAGTGGAGAACATCAGTGTTTCTCAACAATAGAGAAATGTGACATCATCAAGGGTGTCCAGAAGACCCATTTATAATCAATAATTGCAAATGAATACACAGCCACATATGTGTGCTTCACAACAACCATACAAACATCACAGGTTCAAGAAGCACAACTTCCATAGCAACCACGCCCAGACCAACAGCATAAGACGCTTTACCCTCATGACCGTAAAAAAAAAAAAGTCGAAAACAGACCAGTGGACCTCCCTCCCGAGACCACTGCAGAGCTACTGCAAATACTTTCATGAAAGAATTTGACTTGGCTGACATTCGAGCCTGTAACCTTGCACTGTCATGGAGAAGGATTCTGACCACAAGGACAGTGACCTGGCTTAGGTCTGAAAAGAGCGCAAGACTTTTAAATCTTAGTCTTTTTCCATTCGCCTGTGGTCTCAGTGAGCCACACTTCGATGATGACTACCTTTATAAAAACATTTGGAAAGGAATGTGGGGTTATTTGGTTATCATATGCAGAAAGGCCCAGTGGGGGTGGTTTCTCCTTGGATGTATGGGAGGTGCTTTGCCACACAGAAAGAGCAGAGGGATGAAAACTGTTTGGGGAGGGGGGGGGGGGGTGGAGGGTATGTGCCTGATACTTTCACTCTTATGACCTGCCACTGTGAAGTAGGCTACCTAGCACCAACAACTACACTGCACATACTGTGGAGAAACTCAGGGTTCATGGTCATTGGTATCTATTCCAGAATTGTGTAACATTCTGCAGCTCTCTCTCTCATTTTCGCTCACACACACATGCACACACAAGCAGAGTGGAGACACAAATGAGTTGGGTCAGATTTCAGGAAAGAGGCATTTGTCTGGGTCAGGCTGACTTTCCGCACCTGCACGCCAGGTCCCTCCATCAGCACCTGTGCGTGCCTGCGAGACACCACATCATCACACGCATAAAAACCAACATGTTCTAACGGTACTTCTACAATACAGCAGTTCTTCTGTTCTTACACTGAGTCAGGGATTCATCATCCTGCGTTCCCACCCCCGATTAGCCCTGGTGCAATCGTAAAAAAAACACTACCGCAGACACATTTTGATTGATTGGCCAGCGCACATGCTCCCGGCTCTGTCCGGCCTTCGTGAGAGAGGGGGTTGTGTTCTCTCAAAGAACGGGGACCGGAAACAGGGTGGATTAACTAGCCTTCTGTCCTAAAGACAGAAGACGGACAGCTTCATTTTAACGACAATGAACACCCCCCATTGTTCCCGCGGCGGAACGCGAATGGGAATTTGTGGGGGAGTACCAGAGCAGTAGGCTTCCTATCGATTTATAGACCGTTCCCGTGGCCTGTGGACACAGACGGACGGACGCACGCACGCACGCCCGTCCGTCCACCGCCGAATACTTGTTTCACCAACCCGCACTTCACCCTGATTGACAATCAATTAAGTTGACTGACCTCGACAGCGCAAGTGGGTCAAGGGGTTTGAATGCTCGATGGTGATTGGAGGAGAGCCGGAATGGAGACAGATGCTTGTTTGTTCCACGCTCTACGAGGCAGAAGCAGAGTGAAAAAGCAACACAGAGAGCCATAGGACGAAAGAAAAGAGCGACAGAATGGGGGAAAAGAGCGAGAGTGAAAGAAAAGTATGACAGAAGGTGGAAGAACCACTAGAAAAGGAAACAAAAAGAAGGCTAGAGGAATCAAGGACAAGGACAAGGCTATAGGCACATCTTCTGCCATCTGTTTTTCGCCACATCTGGTGAATTCTTACTTTCATTCTGTGGGTATTTGATCCAAAATTGGTTCACACTAAACCAGTTTCACTCACTAAGAAACAAAACCAAAAATTTCCATTTCCTCATTACAGTTTGTCCCATTGACTACCAGTGTCTCTGAGTTTTAGTAAAATCTCAAAACACTCATGTTGATCCTTGAGTCTTTTTAACGAAACATGCCAGGGCATAGAGAGCTCTGGGACTGTCCCTTCAGAAGACAGGCCTACTGCTGTTCTATGGCTGTCCCTACAGAGGACAGGCCTACTGGTGCTCTGTGACTCTGTCCGTTCAGAAGACAGGCCTACTGGTGCTCTGTGACTCTCACCGTGAGTGTACTCTCTGTGAAAGCTGCTCAGGAAACAGTTCAGCCCACAGATTCACAGTAGCAATAAGGATGTTAAAAAGCAGGGATATTCAACGGGTGGGGGCCCAGGGGACCAAAAGCAGCCTCCACAGATGTACTGTTAAATACTGAAGAGGGAAAAAGTGTGCTTCAGAAAAGTGTTTTTGCCCAGATCTCCATCTGCGCAGTAAACAGTATCTGCAAGCCTCCCTGAAGTGATGTAATCAAAAGACATAGCCTAGCTATGAACATTCTAAGAAATAATCTACTTTGTTTACAGGCATGTAAAATGCATCTTATTCATATGCCATAAACTGGTACGGTAAACTGAAAATGTTTTTTTTTTTATTGCCTGTGCACAAAATTTTAGAACCCTGCTTATGAACCCTGTTTTAAGGTTTTAAGACTTGCTGCTGGGCATTCAGCTCTTCAAGATGATCAGTGTCTCTGCTCATTAAAGTCGCATTAATTAAAGGGGAAGCCAGTTTGCCAAAACCCAACCCCCACCCCAATCCTAAGAGACAAAGGACACCCTGAATAAAAGATGTGACTGGTCCCCAATCTGTCACACACTTCTGGATCGCTGGAGCTGAAATCTTACAATGACATGCCCCGACATGCTTATCGCACATTATTTTTGTTGGTCTTGGTTACTTGCGCAGAACAACTTGAGTCTGACAAAAATCCAGATATGGTGAGAATGAAAAGCTGAAATTCTTGCATGCCTCTTGAGAGAAAAATCAACACTAAGCTATTAAACCTTGTGCCAAACAAAACCGCAATTCTGCTTTTCAACGCTTCAACCCTGTGCTGACTTTTAAATTGTGATTTTTAAACTTCTGCTACTGAACCTTTAGCTACTGTTTAAAAAAACCTTTGAGTTGTTAAGAAACACCACAAAACAAAGAAAAAAAAAAACAAATTCAAGTCTAAGTCTCTGGGAAATCTCATTGCACTCACAAGAGTGGAGGTTGAAGCTTTTACGGAATCTTGGAACCCTTGTAATTGGGACAACTGTGCAATCTCCTAAGGACTGGGGAGGGGCAGTTAATTTGTCAGCCTGCACCATCTCCCTGGGAGACAGGAGTGAAGGGGGGGGTGCAATTTGGAGGGTCCCCTGTGTCTGCAAGCTTGTCCCATTCCAGGAACAGCACCTGGTGACGGCATCAATTATTGATAATCACTGCTTGTGCTGGCTACTTCACTTAGGGATTCAGTTTGCCTCAGTGCTCGCTCTTAAGGGGAGGGAAAGAGAAACTTCACACACGGTATCTTTTACTGCCCACCACCCGTCACCCCACACCAAACAAATAATTAGCTTTTAAAGAATAAATAGTACAGAAAATAGAAAGAAATGTAAATAAATACAACGTGTCTTCAGTTTTGGCTAGACATGTTTGCAATGCCGAATATTTGAATAATAAACCACCCCTCAATCTGGGCTGTGACCCACTTGGAGGACGAGGCCCAATTAGTATGGATGCAGGGGCTGGTTAATTAGCTGTGTATGGAACCTTTGATGCATCTGATCCACTGCCACCCATATCTCACTGAAAATTGCACATATATTAATACACTGTTTCCATTTTCAGTTACTGCTCCCCGCACACACACACTCACACAGTCTATAAACTTTCTGGCCAAATATTTCTCAATCACAAACTTTTTACAGAAAGAGAGAAACCAGGGAAAATTCAGATTTAGAGGAAGTTCTCTAAATTCTCCATTCTCCGCAAAACAGTCAAAACAGTAGCGACTGGTGCAGTCCCCATTCAAAGCAGCAGAAACCTTAAAATATATTTATATACATATATTTTTTTTTACATTTCTGCCCACTGCTGTACGGGGTATTTTTCGGAGAGGAAAGCAGATGGGGAACGAGCTGAGAGTGAAGCTGAAGACGTGGCGTGAACATGCAACACCAACAAAGATCTCAGAAGAAGTGGTATGATTAACAGCAGAGCAGTAACCCTGTCACCGGGAGCTCTGGCCTTGCTCCGAGCACATCCTTCGTCATCCAAGGAGAAGGACTTTTCAGCAAAGCTGGCCAAGGCATGGGAGGGCCCCTACAGAGTCTGCAGCCAAGGGTTCATTCCAGTCTTATTTTATTTGCCCTTGTCTCCTCTGTCCTTGCCCGACCCCAAAAAAATTGATTGAGGTACACCATCTTCTAGGACATTCCAACCTGTTAAATGCACCTTAAAGGATCAAAGAGGCTCCCGAAAGACACTTGATCAAGGAAACGCGAGTGTATCCTTTGAGGAAGGATTTATTCAGAATGTGTGATGTATAAATGATCAACCTGTGGATCCACCCCTTCCCATCTGCCACGTCTATAAGTAACATGGCTTCAAACTGACGCTTGAAAGAGCAAGGATGTTAAATTTGCCTAATGAGATCCCCTTGATTTCTCCGCCCTTGCATCCGCTCCTTGCTTATTCCAATGGGTGGAGCTAGGAAAGGACACAAGGAAAGGAAACAAGGATGGAAAAAATAACCACCTGGAATGAGCTCCCGGTTTCACCACTTAAGGCCAAAAGCAGCAGCCAATTGACAACATTCCTCCAATCAGGACTCAGGAGTAGTCATACGGTGCTCAGGGACATGTCTGGGCAGGATTCAGCCTGTGGCCAACAGCTCTTCAGTACAGGAAGGCTTCTCAGCAAGGGGGAATATGAAAAAACTAGGGATGCACAACAACCAGTAACCAATACTTGGCTGGCTATATTTGCTCATGTGTCCCCGTTATACATAAATTACTTTACTGCATGAGCGCAAACTACAACCAGGTTTCCACATTCATAGAAGTAGATCAGCACAGTCAACTTCTGATGGACAGATGTAACCATTTACTTGCAAAACGAAATATTTCAACTTGCTTACTTCATTTTTAAGCACAGAGCATGAGTCTAGAAGCCTGCTGAGTCTCCGTATAACCTTGCTTTTGAGATTGGCCGATAAAAATGATTCAGTAAAAATAGGTTCAGATGACTGATTAGGCTACTTTTTTGAGCATCACATTATATTATGGTGCATCCCTATAAAACACAAGTATTTTCACAGAGGGGTTACCAGATATGAGGTACAATTCTGAAGTCAGACAATGCATGACCTGTGAACGGACCCACGCTCAGTGTTTTCAAGAATGTATTTTGTGGCTCTAATTTAAGCTATTTTAAAATACACCATGAGACTGCTAATGGATTGCTTGGATCAGGATTAAAATGCTTCTATATGATAAAAATAAAAAATGGAAAAGTTCAGAGTTTCAGACAGAATTATCAAGAAGTTTCTTTTACCTCAGAAGAAATTCTGAGATGCGTGAAATTATTCACTGTCCTGCAAACTGGGTTTCAATGATCAAAACATTCAATATAGGGAGCCAAATTCATGTATCAAATAAAGTACAATCCCAAAGTAATTTAACATAAATATTCATGAAATATCATGGTATTAAGGCAGTGAACCCATGCACAAAACATAGATATTCTGAACTGATCTGTGAATATTTTTCAGGTTAGGACTCTTTCCTTTACAGTGGACTCTTCAAGTTCTGTTGCCCTGACTGCAGAGTTGGTTTGGTTTGTGAAAACGGACGAGCTTCAGCCGAACACAGGATGTGGTTCTGGCCGTACTCCCGCAGACAAGATGAACGTCCAGACAGACGGGGCTGATTTCAGTCATTAAGTCAGCCCCTTCACCACCCCTCCAATTCCATGAAAAGTGGGAGAGTTGCCGTCCCTCTGCATTGAATTGCAGATTAATGAATCGTCTTCCAGATGCCAAGCCTTCCGCTTCTTTTAGCAATTTCTTTCCCCAGCCCAACCAAGCTTTTTCAACAACGGATGCACTAAAAAAAGAAGAAGAGTAGAGTTTTTTTCATACCCCGTCATTTAATACCACAGTCGATGAATAAAAAAAAATATTGGTAAAGTAGAAAAATGACAAACAGATGTGATGCAGTTGTAAACTGGGACAAAGCAGAGTAGAGCAGATGAGAAATGCAATCCATCGGTCCCTACTCTACGGCAGATTGAGGATTCGGCCAAGCCAGGACCTAAGCATATCTAAGCCTGAAATGTTACCCAACCACACGAACAGGGTGCCTGAATTTAAAGAACCCATCGTCTGAGTGTAAAATTCAAGCACAGATGTTCTCGCACTGAAAGCGATTAATCGTCTCTGAATTTCAATAAAGATGTCACCACCTGGCCGCCCGGGCACCCCACATTCTGCCTCACCCCCTCGCTTCTTAGCAGTAGAGCACTTGCATTGAGGCCAAGCAGTCTATAGTATGAAAGAATGCTGAAGAGGAGGAAATGCTGGCTAATTGTAGTTAATGACTAAACTCTTCTTGGTAACATTTCAGAACTCAGGCTGCACAGCTGTGCAGCCTAACTCATGAAGCCTCCCAGCCAATCAGAACACAATTTCAATCCCATGGAATTGTCGTGTAGCGATAAGGGTTTTAAACAAGTGCAGAGGTTTTGCTTTTTGTTGTGTTTAACATTCCAGTATTTACTCTTGGTTGGCAACCACTTTCATAGCGTGGATTTTGCAGTCAGCTGGCGTTTCATCTTCCTGAACACAATTTATTGTTTTTGTTCCATAAAGAACACACAGCACTTCAAGAAGTTATTTGACACTTGCCATTTTACAAGGTCAAAACCTTGGTGAAACAAGCTCCTTGACACTGGCCCAGGACAGACAGTCAATGCAGTTTAAATCACACCGAGTTCCAGCTTCTGTGTCAAGCAAACCCTTCTTCAACCAGGAATGACCAGCTAGCATAAAACCCCAGAGTGTCTCAAACAAATAAATAAACCCTATGAAGGACAGTGATGAGTCTCCACTGTTGTGGTTCGAGCCCTTTCTCAAGGATCCTGATAAACAGGTAAACCTAGTTCACGTGATGTTAATACACCCGTAAATCAGACGCCCGATATCCGATAAGGAACAGGTGACACTCCTCCCCCGCTCGGCGGAAGCAGCGGGTAAATCCCAGCGGCTGCTAGAAACCCCTGCGGACAGCGCCGGCGAAGGGGGAGGAAGAGGAGCGAGGAGGAGAGCGTGCGAACAGCTGAATATACAAACCCGTGCCGGAGAAAGGCCGTGCCACGCTCCTTGAACCCCGTAGCGGCTACTGGAACATCTGAGGGCCCCAAACTCCAAATCTTCACTAAAATACCACCAGCGGATTCAAGCTGGCTGGCCCCCACTCCGTCAAATTGTGATTACGCACTCTCAAGCAGAGTGGAATGGGGGAATGATACGCTTTGACTACCAGCGGTTTGGGTGGGGTGGGGGTACGCAGGGCTCATCTGTGTAAACAAACACCAGCGTTGCACTGATGGAGCCCAGCTGCCACAATGGCTACATTGTGAGAGGGGGCACAAGTAGCATTTGGGCAGAAAATCTACTGCAAATTACAAAAACAGAAACACAGCAGTGTTCCGGTACTAACACGCTTCCCAAAAAGTTTTAACACTCACAATAAAGCCCTGGATACAACCAATAATTGTACTTAATTGGTCAAAATTGAGGATGAATGTTGATTGAATCCAGGTCTTAGAATTTCTGTTTACGACTTCACCTTATGAGCATTTAGATTCATCATGAATGCAAAATTCAATAGTCCATATTCATCTAACTTGGACAAAATAAGTGTACTGCCTGCTTTTCCAATACTCTAATACACACACACACACACAAACACTGTAGGCATGCTCTTATCACAACCCTGCATTAAAGACAGACTATGCAGGATTTGTTACATGAAAATATTATATAAAATAACTATGCTAAGGTATATCTATGATGCACTGGCAATCTATGCCTTTACTTAGTTTCCTGCACCCTTTACCAGTATTTGTTATTCTGAAATGTGTCAGGACGTTTCTGAGCATGCCACACTTTTCTGTGTGGGGAGGGGTGGGCGTGGCTACAGACCCTGTGGTGTTGGATCATATTCCAGCAAAGTGTTTATTGCTTGCCAGCTGCTGCATTGGCAGATGCTAAGAAGCCTGGATACAGCGAAGCAAAACGATAAACCGACACGGCTCGTTCAAAAACTAGTCAACCTGGGAATTGCTTTTCCTCTGTGGTGTCAGCTGAAGTTCGCCAAGGGGATAAAGCAATGCGGAGTTGGCCTGTTTTATGTTGGACCCATAAGTAATGTTACTTTTTTACATTAGGCAGCTAGATCCCTGAGGTTGGGTAGCTTTCGTATCAAATTCTGTTCTCCCATCAAGATGTCTTCCCCCCTCCCCCCCATATGAACTGCTGCAACCGTTTTTAGTTGCAACTTAGCTAGGTTGGTAATTCACCAGCATTTATTTCAATCAGGAACTGAACTGATACAGTATGAATGCTATCTAGCTCTGTATAGCCAACTTCACTTACAAAGGGAACAAAGTTGCAAAAGACTCTCGTCCTCATCAGGGTTCACTCATGATAAAACGCAGAATCTAGAAAAAAAAGCTGCCTTTAAAGTATTAAATAAATGGCATCTAAATAGATATTAAAACATCTCGATACCTGTCTCAAGAAAGGCTTCTTGTATACAGCAAAGAACCAAATGCAAAGCCACAAGGTGAAGGAAAGCAACATTTAATCGCACCCAAGCACATCGCCCCTAAAAACAAGGCTGTCGTAGTGCCCCCTAGAGGCAAAGGTAAGGACATGCGCATGCTCTAATACATTCAGAGTTCAACCACAGTAGCTGACAGGTCCCCTGATACCTCCCCCAGTGTTCTGGGGGAAAGTAAACAGTTGGCTAAGGCAGAGAAATAAGTTCCCTCATCTGATTTCACAAAACTATCAAAACAGCCAAGCTTAATAAGCATAAGAATAGGCAACATGCTGACTGGACAGGCGGAAATGAGGCCAGGATAAGGAGCATGTTTATGTAACCAAGGTCAGGAGTTATAAGTTATAAAGCTAAAACAAGGCAAAGAAAATAAGGAGTCAACAGCAATGTAAAAATAACCACACAGAGTATTTCTTCTCAAGATAATGTCCACCATGATGAACCAGAACCAACTATAAGAGTTTGACTTCCAGTATATTAAAGACACAGTTTTCTAAATTATGTCTAGGCATACACTTGAAATTAAGACATGTTGTTATAACTTTATTGGGCAGGAATTCACACCGGGCGACCTGCAAATAATTACAGAAAAACAAGTAGTGAATAAAAATGCTGCAAAAACAGCCAGAAACATAAACATTAGAATTAGAATCACCAGGTCCCGATGTGTGCCAAAGAATCATTTAGCCCCTTAATGTGCAAGATCACAAATATGTAATTAGAATGTCCTTGACTGAGCATTCTAATGCTGAATTTCTGATGTAACAATTGCCGTTGGTAGTTAAAAGCGGGTTCTAGAACACTGACTTTACAAAAAACCTGCTCAAAGGGATCATTCCAGCACACTAGCCAGTTTCATTAGAAACATCAATTTTAATAAAGTCTTCTTTCATATGGTTCAACATTTGAGAGAAACAGTTTGCTGAAGTTCCTGATCTAGCAGTTTCATTCATCTGCCAGCAAAAGTAACAATTTCACATATTGACTAAGTCCGATTGCTTGCTCAAAAAACATAAGATCAACTTCCTAGACCTTCACTGGTGCCCATTAAAAGACCAGACTCAAGCCTGATCCTGCCGACGCATAACTTATCTCACTGGGACCAGTAGGACTATATCACAGACCTGGCAGACCCTTGCAGTCTCAGATGTTACCTTGTGGGGTCTCTCACTAACGGATTTACCCATGTTGCAAAAGCTGGGTCCTGGTCAGGTTCGGGCGGCAAAGCACAGCATTGATTTTTCAAACCCAGGTCAGTAAATACAGCTGTGACTGGTCAGAGCCAGTTCTCAGAACAGCTGTCATTGGTCAGAGCCCGGTCCCTCAACACTGCTGTGATTGGTCACGTACGCATCACTGAGGACTGGTGAGGGTAAACAGACCTGGCTAGCGTTGTAGAGTAGTACCGGGAGGCCTGGCCTACACCTTGCGCCTGCCAGATCGGTGGAGGAATCAGAATCTCCAGGAATCCGACGAAGCACTCTTGCCTTTTCTGCAGTAGCCAACATCCTGTTTCCTCTCGGGCAGGTTTTCTTTTCCTGTTGCAGCTGCTGTGGGCTCTCTCTCACCGTGGCGCTAGCAGAGAAATGTGCTGTAAGATGCCAACTCTACTCAAGGACCACGCTTCTCATTCTCTTTCTGCCAAGCGATCTTCTTATCTCTCTGCATTCTCTTCTTTTACTTCTGTCTTCACTCTCTTCAACACAGGTGTGACCAAGACTCTATTCTTCATGTTCTGTCTTTGCCCTTTAGTACGTTTTTATTTTTTGTTTTCTCTTTGTTGCTGTCCTTTCATTCACTCTTTCACTATCTTCCCTCATCACTGTCAGATGTGCGTGAAGGCTGCTTTAGCAGATGAGCAAAGGCCCTTATTCTGCTCCACTGACTTCTGTACATCTGATTCCATACTAATGTGTCAAGTCCCTCCCTCTACCCCCCATAAAATGGTTCAGAAGATACAGTATTTTATTATTTTAGTGCCTTTGTTTTACCTGCAGTGTAGTCTTAAATAAAATATAGTGGATTAAATAAAAGGTTATTGATACACAGGTACTGACAGCAGTCAAGTGTGTTGCATGCATTACACGCATGACATGAAATTTAGCCCTACAGTAGAGCCAATGGGGATATCGATCGTGTCCACACACCTGCAGAGCTTCAGTGCCCAATCAAAGATGGAAAACTGCAAGTGGCAAGTCAGACACATGACAGACATACAGAGGTGCAGACAAGGTGAGTAAACAGGTACTAACTCGCTGCAATGGCTGTTGGCAACGGTCAAATTTGCGAAATGCAAAACGTACCCGTGGGGGGGTAGGGGGGCGCCCGTGGGAAACTGGAAGATCATGCTTTCCACATCGAGCAACACGTCCCCTGCTGCACATGCACAAGCCCAGCCAGTCTGCTGGGGCCCGACAGAATCGACATCCAGCCATTTCAACAATACGGGCAATTTGTGTTTAGATCAAACAGATGACTGACAAATTTAAACAGTCTCAAAATGTTATGTTTTCTGTTCAGTCCTTACAGAGTCTTTTCTATCCATTTAATTCAAACATCAATGTTTTATGAGAAAGGCTACTCAAAATAAGGAAATTCCACACTGCACAAGTCCCAACAAGTCCCATTTACTTCAAGTTTACAGTATGGCAGCAAGAGATTCAAAGTAATGCAGAATAAAATAGCAAGACCCATGCAACAAAGTCTGGAAATATTAGTTAAATTTCTAAAAAGCCCATTTAGATCAATAAGCATCATTTAGCCTACTTGTGACTATTAGAGACTATTCAAACATACAATGTGTATTTCCAAAATGAGTAGCTATCATCCAAATGGCACAATTTTTATTTTGAACACACTTGATATACAACTATGAAATTGAATATATACATTTGAAATATGAAAAATATTTACTAAGACTTGCCCAGCTCCACCTGAAAAAAGACTTAACTGACACATCAATGCTAACGTTAGCAGGCTCTCCTCTGTGCATGATTCTATGATAGATGTATTCTGGAACTCCTATTAATGGGTGTGTTTAGACAAAGGCTATTAGCAGTGACTGCGGGTGACCGTGGTGGTTGCCAGGCCTACAGTTTCCATGGGCACAGACAAAGTCCAGGTCTACACTGAGGGCAGAACTCTGGAATTCTGTGTGATAACTCTAGAATTAATACAGACATCTGTCACTCTACGAATCCTCACAATGGTTAAAAAGCAACTCCACCAAATATCATCCATCATCCAGGAGGACAGCGATGTCGACGAAACAGTTGCTAGCATTCAGCCTTTTTTCCATCTTTGAAATTTTCATGAATCTCTCTCATCCCACTCACCACTCCTTTGGGCATGGAGAATGTCTCCATACCTAGAACAGATGGGCACTGTGGGAGGTCAGCTCAAAGGGTTGCGTTTCTGAGGCTAAACTACAACCGCACCATACATTTAAACAAAAGAACCCTCAGGGTCCCAGATCTGAAGGCGATCTGAAGACGGAAGCAGGGAGGGAAGTGTTGGATCTTTCGCCGCAAAATGAGGACAATCTCCTTTAGGTGTTACGTTTCTCAGACACCCGCGGCCCACAGAACTTCTCTGGAGCGGACACGATGGTCTTTACAGGAAATGATGAAGGCCCGGTGTGGCGAGGGGGATAATCCTCCACACAATGCCCTGATGTATTGCTAGGACACGTCATGGGTTCCCGTGCCAAAACTTCTGACAAATTCCTCACTTCTGGCCCAAAAGCCTTTATTAGAACAGCTGGGTAGATTAACCAGCTATGAACTGCATCGATCTGAAATAGCTTTCTGGGAAGAAAAGCATTAAATTAAATATGTCTGCATTTCTCCATATTAACCATTCTAACAGAATGTGTTTGCATTACACAACTGAGACACTATTAGGTCGATCAATAAAGGATAAAAAAATTAAGATTTTTAAAAATAAACTTTGCTCACAAAAGGAACTTGTATAGTAAGAATCTTGTGAAATAATTCACACAAATAACAACTAATGTTTAGTAAAGGAAAGTCAAATACTAGCCCTGATAGTAATACTGTGTTCTGTACGCAGAATAACTGACCAAAGATGGCAACATCCCTGGGGGCTGATCTTAGTCACCGTGCGGTCAGAGCTGGTCTTCAGGTTTCCACCACAAACCAACAAATTGCACAAAAACGAAACCAAACAAAAATCGATATGCGCAATACCGTATTAGATGCACAGAAAGCAAGAAATGCAAGGCACACCCACATATTGAAACATCAACCCTTCTGTGAGCTGCCCCTCCCCTACCCCACCCCAGGCATTTTAGGCCACAATATCAACAGAAACAGGCTGATAGAACTTCTCCGGGGTTTATCCTGCTTCAACTGCGCACAGGTAAAGCAAAGAGCTTCAACTGTACATGCACAGCAAAATGTTCTACACACCAATACTTAGAACACACCCTTTCACTGTTTCAAACAGGACAAATATTGACAGCTCATTGTAACCTGTGCCAAATATGGGGCACCTGAGCTCCCCCATCACAACACAACAGCATGGTACTGTACAGAAAAAGCATGAGGAAGCACATGTCTAGTACAGTGTTGCCAAAAAAATCTCACCAGAAATCACTATTGGCCCTCTGAAATGTCGCACCATGCTACCATGTTAGCGGGGGGGGGGGTTTGCTGTTGCTCGACAACAAGAATGAAGATTACCTACAGCAAATTGGCTATACAGTGTGTCCAGTGCTAGTAGCTCAAGTCACAACCCAGTGACCCAGCACAAAATAGCAGCTAGACTGAAATGCACTGTCACTTTAAGAACAGTCCTTTTGTTTAACTGAAAACAAGTCCTCTTAAGATTTGCTGGTTCACCAGTACTGGCAGCCCAATAATATTTTTGTGTTCAGAAGGAGGACTCCATTCCATTGGGTTTACGTCAACGTCCCGGCATAAAATGACCAAGCCAATTTGTGAAATCAAACCAAAATAAATGATTCATGCTCCAGACCACACCCTTTCCCCATAGACCTACTCCTGTCATGACTCATATGATAAAATGAATTATAAACTATTTATACCAACTGATGTAGAACAAAACATGATCTCATAATGCTTCACAGCGATATAAAACTAATTTTCTAAACATGGGAAACATTTTCCAAAAAAAAAAAAAAACTATCAAAGGGGTTTAAATAATACAAATTTTGAAAAAGGGGATTAACTAAGAAGGTTAAAAAATGTTTGTTTCCTCAGGATTTCATCATTTAAAGAACGAGGAGAGCCTCACATTCCCTGCTTCGCTCAGTTGGGCCGTTTGGTTCCTGTCTCACCCTCAGAAGCTGTCGTTTCTGAGGCTGACGACGTTGGGACAGCAGCTGTCGCCTCTTTCACGCCCTGAGCGGGCTGGTGGCACCCACGTGAGGCGACGCTACAAACGCTCCATACAGCCCAAAAACAAAAGATTCTGTCTTCGAACAATGGGGGGGTGGTGGAGGCATGGACACTGCTGAATCCTACTCCTGTCCCCAAGAGAGCCAGGGCTCTTTTCTTTATAAAAACCAAGTACATCAAACATTTATTGGCCCGCGGGAAAATGACAGCTTCTAGCCTAGTCATTACATTAAAATCATCAGATTGGCAGACGCTCTTACCCAGAGCAATGTACAGTAGTGGAGAACATCAGTGTTACTCTCAGGAATACAAAATGTGGGATCACCAAGGAGGGACAGAGACCCATATATAATTTATAGGTCAGCGGTTCTCAAACAGTGGTTAGTAAATAATTGTGGGTTACAGTTACCAAAAATAAATATTTTAGGCTAATTAAAGTAGAACACAAACTGGTGTTCATCCCAGAGTGAACATTACATGGACATATCTCCAGCGAGCACGGCATGCTGCTTTTTGGCATTATTTCAATGAAATCGACTTCATTTTACATGGAAACCTGGATGAAAGCCTTCCAAATAAAATGTGACATCAGAGTATCCTCCCAAAATCGTAGATCTCTCCTGAGGCACTGGCAATTTCTGGCTGCCCCTTGCTGAATCTTCTTTCCAAAACAAAAAGAGAATGTCATCCTCCTAATTTAGAAAGGCTGGGCCAGCACAGGTGACCAAGACCACAACAAAAGGCCATTTACGGCTTTAGTTTAAGGAGGATCTATGTTGTTTGGGAAACAGTAGCTCAGCCCTACGAAGCAGACAAACCCTCGGGTCTCTTCACTTTGCTCGTCACTACAGGGCATTAAACACTGGCAAACCAGCAACAAGGAGGGGCTGTAATTCTTATTATTCTAAAATGATAGGGAAATGTAGCGCCTACTCCATCCAGACATGCATTCATCACAGTCTTCATTAACTGATGGGCAAGCCTTACCAGATAACACTCCGTTCAACCACCCTAGAATTCACAGTAAACAACTGTGAGCCATCTCACCTCGTTCAGCTGTCTGAGAGCTTCAAACACTTAAAACAACCCCCTCCCCCCCTCCTTTCAGGCTCCCCAGTCAACTAATGACACCAAGTTCATGCACTGCTAAAAACAACAATAGCACACAAATGTGTTTGGAACGGCACATCATGTGTCAAAAGGGAGCATATGGAATAAAATAGTGGTATAGGCCACAGTGAGTAACACAGGTGCTGGTGTTACAGATTTTCCATTCCTTCCTCACAGAGGGGTGATTTTCACTGGGTTTGAACAAATGGAGTCACATTCCATCACAGTCAATGGAAGATTCCTCACCCACCCCCACCCCGCCCATCGCCTGGCTTCAGTTTTGCTACCACCCTGTCATGCACTGACTTTACCGCCCTAGAGTAACATTCCAGAAAGATCTGTGTGGAGTGTGTTTCACATTCCCACTGCCTTCACCAGTGAAATGGTGTCCAAGGCAATTAGTGACTTTTCTTTTGATTAAATCACATCTTATTTCCGCCATTAGAATAGAAACAGAACACTGCAAAAATGTATAATAATTGTGATGATAGGGAATGTCTCCACAACCACCACTAATGTGTAGCATCCTCCAAGCTGATGCACAGCAGCCATTTCACACAAGAATGCTCACCACACATCAGCTGAAGTCAGTGTTCACGGACCAACCCACACCCACCACAGTCACCTGACCCGGAAAATTCTGGGGATATCTGCAGTGAGTCAGGGAGGGGCAGAACTAACCGTTAACTGGCCCGGGGGGCTCGTCTGCACTGGTTCCCTCATTCCGGGCGACTCTTTAACCCAGAGACCGAAAAGGTCAGTGTACCTCCGGCTGTTTCTCCCCCCGCCAACCCCCTCCTGATTTCTCTCTCTCACACTCCCGCTCTCTGTCCCTCTCTCGTTCCTACTTTCCCCCTCCTATCCACCACTCTTTCACACATGTGCTGTAATCGCATTATGATGACAGACAGGGTAGAACCAGAGGCAGCTTCATTTGCATGTTAAATCTAATTAACCAGTGCCCACTTTACTGAGATGCAGTCTGAACAGTCAAAACAGTGTGCATTACATCACTAAGCGACTGAGTAACCTTCCCTTGGGCCTACAAAGTGCAGCCACCCAATGCAAGATAAAGGCTAACATGCAGACAGAACCATGGTATACTGAAAAAGGTACCCAGGCTTGTTCTCTGAATAAGGAAATCAGAGTAGCTGAAGTGATTGGCAATTTGTAACTCTCTGATATTGGCAATATCGTCAACTTTCCTTTTTTAGGAAATATTTAACTAATTTCAAGTTTTAAACAGATATTAATATATATACTGATAATACATAATGAACCAATCACAATAAAGAGAATCACTAAAGAGAAGTGCTACATGTTTGAACTATGAAGGCCTGTCTACTCAAGTCCAGGTCAAAGATCAACTCCAAGGACACAGATCAGGTGTCATGAGTAAGTCTGGGTGAAGCCCCATCTTAAAGTCAAAGATGACCCTCCAGTTAAGTCTTACAGCTTGTAATATATTACTACGGCCAATCTATGTAAAAAGGTTTTTCCGCAACACAGGCACACAGACACAGTATGGAAGTATCCCTGCTTCATCTCCTTTATGACTTAAGAGTTGGGATCATTTTTGTGCCAGCAAGCTGTGCAGGCAAAGCCGTGCCAGATCGAGTAATTGAAAACCAGAGCCAGAGACCTTGTGGGCACCGCAGAAGTGGTTTGGGGAACCGAGTCTCTATTAGGTCTGCAGTGAAAGCCAGCACTCGGAGTGCCATTAAACCAACAGAGCATAACTAGTCTGTTTTTCCTCCCCAGTAGCAGCAATGCTCTCCCATTCCCACTGGTATTCTGATCCCACAAACAGCTGCGGACAGACAGCTGGCACAGGGGCCACACCCACAGAGCTGCCAGAGTGGCAGGGTGTCCCCACATCATTTATGAGATTTGGGGTGCGGGGTGAGTACCCCGACCTTTCAACAGAGAAAAGGGACAGCGAGCCAGGACAAAGATTTCCAAGAGATCGTACTTACCTACGATTCACTCACGCCGCAGTCTCATTAAACTTTTATGACCCTAGTAAAGCACACATTTACAGGCTAGCCCGCTAGCTGCAGAGATACATAACTCTTCACAGGAAGTGTCGCATCTGCAAAAAAGCCATAATAAAGAGGACCATATCAAATGAGGAAAGCACAGTAAAGCACACAGGCATTAGCCAGGCCTGCTGCAGCTACAGCATCCGGATTTGTGAATACAGTGGGAATACTGCACTTGGGAATGCCACATTGTATGCATACCAGGACTTGTATTTCTATTCATTCGTTCAGAGTACAATTTGAATTTTAATGTTTCTGTTCTTTTTTACATCCTTCAACACAACATTCCTGAACCGATCGGGACAAAATACTTTTTTTTTTTTTTTTTAAGTTAAATTTTGTTCCATTGCTCCCACCAGGCAAACATTGAAACCAGCCTAGCAGTCTGTCTGAAAACAAATCATACTTGCAACTGTGCTTCTGAAAATAATTTAAAAAATAAATCTTCTCTTTCCCTATGTTTATTATTTGTGCAGCAGTCATTCTCTGACCAGCACATGGCTTTTGACTGTTGTGCCTAATTCACGACTGCCTAAATGAAGCTCCCCACCCCATCGCCCCCCGCCCCAGTTTAGAAAAAGAAACACACAGTGGACTGACAATCACACTGCATTAGCACTGAATAACTTGGCATGGGTACTACAGCACCATGACAAAATAACCATGTTAGAATTGCTTTGACATAGGGAGAAATCCCATTGGAAGAGATACAGCACTCAAATCCCCCACAGCAGCACAAGAAAATAATCAGATCAACTCCAGGCATTTACAAGGTACCCAAAATCATGTCCAGCCAGCCAGAAATTTAAACTTTCCAAATAAAATCATCTAGCAAACTATAAATTGCTACACAGCACATTACCACGATTTTGACTTCTGATGCCAGGGGATTTTGAATTTTGAGGTGAGACGCCTGCAGTTTAACTAAGAATCAGTTTTGCAAACAAATTCTTCCAGCTAACCGGAGAACGGTTGACTGCTTGACTGAGCTCAAATAATGGTACTCAAAGAAGGTAGCCATCAAACGTATGAACAGTAATTCATCACAGCAGGCCTATATGCCATACATCCTCCATATGTGTAAGCATTGGCTATATTAGCCTACGCTGTACGCCAAACTGGTACTTCCTGGGTTAGCCTCAGATGTCCAAAATGGCTCTGAAGAGTTCTCCGGTCAGCTAACCAGAGAACTGGAACAAACAACATTCAAGGCCAAGATCTTCAATTTAATTATTGTGAAGTTCAGTAATGCACTCAGATAAATATTTTCCATTTGATTTAACACATTATCTAGGCCCCCTGACCGAGGTCAGAACAGATGGCGGGGTTACGGAAAACATCTTAAGATTTGTCTGAAACAAAGGGTCTGGGCCAGAAAAACAGTAATTTAAGCCAGTTTCAGGTTCAACAAAAACATCTGGACAGATCCGCCTGCAAGTGCAGGCTGAGTTTACTCCACTCATCTACAATTTTAAAAAATACCACAAAAACATCCATCTGGCAAGATGCACCGTAAAACTTCCATGTCAACATTGTCTGCAAATAGAGGCATTCTCTTCCAAAAGATGGCCGGTCCATACTGGACAAATCATTAAAGTTCCTTCTGAGGATTTCTAAAATACTATCCTTTTGCGGAGAACTGAAGGCTGCCCTGAATAACCAGGACTTAATATAACATCTGAATCTGCTTGACATCTGACCAACTGCCAGATGAGAAATGAGTTTGAAATGTCACTCCTTCAAGAACAGCAGAGTAAAATTAGAGCTTTAATTTCACAGAGAAAAAATGTGCTGGTGTAAACAACCACCCACATCTACCCACTCTGCCAAAAAAAACAACACAATACAGGATGCAAGAAGAGATATCACTGACTTGTAAACTTGTGTGAAGAATTGGAAAGTACAGCTTAACAAAACATTGGGAAACAGATGTAAATAGAGAGACTGGAGCAAAGGAGGTAGCAGAATGGATGCATGACTGCAAGTAGCCTATAAGAAGAAAATTTTAAAAAAGTTATTATATTTTCTATAATGACTGGAGGTGACAAGGTAAGAGCCATCTCAGAAGAACAAAAAAACCAACAAAACCAAGGGTGGGGCCATCTATACATTATAAACCAGGTATAGCCTACATAGGCCTAATTAGAACTGCCCACACAGATACAAAGGTTTTGGTAGTCATTACATCTAGAAGATCATAGGGAGGGAGAATATAGGTACACAGTGCAGTCAAAGCAGACCCTAATTTGCTACCCCTGGGTCATAAAAAATAGCCCTTAAAAGATATGGGCCTGTTTACCAAAAGCCCATCTAATAACTTGGCATCTCAGGCTGAAAGGCATGAGTTACACTAAAACCACAACACCCACATACATTCAACAACATCAGCATACTGTACACAGGCACGGGGGAACCTTAATGACTGCGGCTATCAGAAAAATGCAGTGGAAATACCCGGAGAGGTCAACACACAGCGGGGCCATTCGGAGATGGGCTGGGTAGGACATCAAAACAAAGACCTCAGCGTTAAAAATTACCTCAGAATTTAAATATGCAGGGCCTTCTCGAAAACAGAAAATCTAGGTCAAGTCCTACAGTTGTGAAACATATTCCTGCGGACCAACAATACTGGCTGGAGTTTGAGTAGCAAACTGAATAAGGCAAGAGCAAAATGAGAGGTATTCCAGGCTAAAGACAGGGTTAAAAAGCACATTACATTCACCGTGATTACACGATCACTGGCACAGATCAGCCTCCTGCTCTTCTGCTTCTAGCCAGCGTGATCAATTGTTTGCTTTGGCACTGGTGTGGTCTTGTTGTGTCTCTTACCATGACTCCCTCACTGCTTATTTGCAAGTGCTTCACTTTTCTGGATCAATGCTGTGTTGATCCGCTTATGCAGTATATAGTATTGATTTGTTGCTATGCAGAGCTGCACGTACAGGACAAATGGACACAATACAGAACACAAATCACCTTCAAGTCCAAATGCAACATCTACAACAGCAACACGATGCAAGTTCAACAAAAAACAGCCAATTCACAGAAAATGTGGAAATGAATTGGTGCTGTGTTCTAGACCTCAGAGGAGAGTAACTCCACAGAGCTGTGATGAGGAACTAGCTCTTGAATAATTGCACTGCAACTCTTAGTAATGGGAACTCCCAGCGATATTTCAGTCAAAATTTGCTGTACAAACTGACAAATGGCCGATAAATTATATCACTTCCTAATAACTGGGGAGGAGGTTTTTGCTCATTGGGCCCAAAAAAGGGAACGCCTAATGAATCAGAACAGGTGCAGATCTACTGATTCTTATGTTATCTGGAAGGGCTGAGTATGCTGAGGGCATGATGTGAACTATCCAGATGATATTTTTAAAAGACCCAGTAAATCCACAGAGCTTTGTCCACAGAATCCACAAATTGAGGATGTGGCACTTCATTACAAGAACAATAGGTTTCTATTTTAAAGGTAGAGATCAACAAATCTAGTTGTGAATATTATTCTCTGATTAGCCTAAATGGAACAGGATATGCTGAGGGGTGGGTTGGGCAGTGGTTTTAAAGATTAAGGAAATAAAGATTGACCGACCATATACACAATATTTTTTGTAATTTCCAGACAATGATAAAGACTCCAAATTTAACCTTGGTACAATGCGCACATCTTTAAAACTTTACCATTCAAGAGTGCAAAAAGGCATTTTGACATTTCCTCACTTCAAACCCCCATAATTCACTTCAAAAACCAATAAATAAATAACAAAATGTGTTTAGATCACAACTTATGGACTGAACTGAATGTGGTGGATCTGTCATTTATCCTGAATACTAGTCTCCCTCATCCACATAGTGTTTCAGAGTGTTTGAGATAATCAATCACGGTAGGCTGGTTTGACCCAAATTGATTTGCAATCTGACAACTTGAGCTGTCTAATTTGACACAAAAGGGGCTGTCTGACAAAACACTGATTGAACAGATAGTTCATGGTTGAAGTTCATAGTTATAGTAGCTAGCAGAAAAGCCAATCAGAAAACATTTGGGCATTTAACGGCTTTCCACCAAGACTTGGTGGCCAAGGTAACCTCTTTGCAGTCCAGGCAAGCAATACGACATTAAGACCAACAGATAGTGACATAATTCATCCAGCCATTGGATCCAGGCACTGGCAGTTCAGTGTGTGTGTAGAATATCATCACAGCAAACTGTTCATCATAGCACCACTGTCAGGTGCCAGACAGGCAATTCAGAAGCAGTAAATAAAATATTCATATTTCCATTCAGCTCCTGTGTGAGTGTGTGTGTCTGCGTACCTGCACCCGAAGTCATTGTGCCAAGAGTATCAATCAAGACATTTGGCGTCAAGTACTGTGGTTGTAAAATGAGCATAAACACACACAGCAGATGTGTGTGTGTGTGTGAGAGAGAGAGAGACTGAATAAGTGTGTGTCAACATTGGCCTCCAGTTTCAGTTCAGTTCTGACCACAGCTGAGGTTATCATTGAGTAGCAGGAGTTCCTCCAGTCATACAATAAGATGGAAACTACAGGTTTTTTTTTTTCTGATGATGGTGACGATGACACACATTGGTTCCCCAAGTCCTCGGTTTCTACACAATGGTGCCATAAATCCAGCAGCTCTCATTGTGTACAGAGGCTATTGCTGTCAATCTCTGCAAAGACAGTGTCAATGAGTGCAGTGACAGTGACAAAGCAAGTTGTAAAGCAATTCATAGGGTTTCTCTGTGAGAAAATTACCCCTGGCAAGGTGTCTGGTTGGACATTCAATAACTGGGTTTTTAAATCGAGGATCTCCAGGGCTCATTAACACCCTTTCGTTAGTACAGCTGAGTAAACGGGATGATCCCAATCGGCCCAATGAACCTAAACATGGTCCCAAACAGTTAGGCTGGGTGATGAATATTCATGCTTTCTTTCCTTTAGCAGTAACTGATGCAGGGAGAAATAGACTGTTTCAGAAAAGTGTAAGCAGAACATTTACAGCAGATTAATCATTATTCACCAGCAAGCAGATTATTTCTTAGGTCTGCTGAGAAGCTGACCAAGAACGCACCTGAAAACCACAAAAATGCAACCTCCATTCCATCGACAGGCAAAGGAACCTGGCGCAGTCAGTCAGTAGTTATTTCAGAAGAGTTTAGGAAGGAAGGAGACCAGCAAAGAGTAACTCGGACAGTTCCCTACGGTCTCCCAACGTCAGCTGAAAGGTAACCACTATAATAAAGCAATAAAGCTTGCAAGTAAATCATAAATACATCAGTCAATTCGAGACTGCCCTGCCCCCCAAAATACCCCTCAATTTCCATAAGGGTGTCCACCACAGGAAAATAAAGGTTACAAATAAATACGATTGATTAATGACTTTATAGCAATCCCAGTGGTTCTGTGTTTCGAGCCACTAGATACCATAATTAGGGACAAAAATCAATGAACACAAAGCTTGTGAACAGGATCCGCACCGATATTCTTTTGTCTGTCAGCTTAATCCCATATGACAAAGCAAGAGGACAGCCCATCATGTTCCACCCAATTCCAATGTCTGAATAATGCCACAGCCAATAAGGTAGAGAATACACCAGTTCGGAAAAGGGTCTAGATCAGGCCGACTTGGCGATTTAGTAGTGTTGGTAACCAGAAATGTTGCCAAGAACAATAGTGACCGTCGTTCCAGGTAGAAGCAGATCCGAAGTTAGTGTTTAAAAATCAGGAAGCATTTATTATACAGAAAGCCAGCAACAGGGATTCACACAAAAATGTTCAATTCAACTGTTAGAGTTTGTGGAGTTTATACAGTTGCATTTACATATATTCAAATTTGTGCGCAGAATACAGCATGAACTCTGATTGGTTGTTTGTTATACAGAGTTGCCCTATAGGCTGCAATTTCTACCACTGTGTCTTATTGGTTGTCTTCGTAAAACAATGGCGGACTCTCACATGCACGTGAGGTTTTGGAATACACAAATCTGTCTGTCTCCTACAGCACAAACTTTCTGTATCCTAACAGTAGGCTATACACTAACAATTGGCCCAGACATTTTAGATACACACAAGTTACTGAGAGAGGCATTCGGTATCTGTGGTCTAAAGCAAACAAATAAGCTCTCAGTAAACCCAAATCAGCTTGGACTGTAAACATCTGCCTCTAAAACAGATTAGTCCATGACTGAGACTGAAAGAGCAGCATTATTTGTTTATCCTCTCCCATCCGAGTCATTCTGAGTTTAGTAGACAAAAAAAAAAAAAGAAAGCTTTCCGGAAGCCATGTTACATGCATCAGTGGCCATAATAGAGAAAACTAATTAACGTCAGACATTAGGCAGAGGAGAAGTGCCGTGTGCGCTGTGGGCCATGAAATGAGTAACCGTGACAGCTGTCTGCCGGGCCTAGTCCCGGCTCACTTCCTGTCTCCCACTGAGCGCTCACAGCCAAAACACCTGATACAGGAGACGAGGGCCCGGCGAACCGCTAAATCCCGATTGCGCCGCCCGCGTCTCAATTTGTTGACGAGCGTAAAGGGCAGCGCGAGGGCAAGACAAATCTCCCCCCGCGATGCCACGCTGGTAATGTCGTTCTGAAGCAGAGGATCTGGGGTAACGCGCAAACAGGATGTGTGAGTTTTTAAAGCTGTTGCTCCCCAGGACCTGTCGCACTGATGGCCGTGGCTCCAATGGCATTTTTTATTTATTTTTTTGGGCTTTTTCAGCTTTATTTGGATATGACAGTGTAGAGAGACAAGATGAATTAGGAGGAGGGAGAGGGAGAGACGTACGACAGGTCGGCGGTCGGACTCGAACCGCCGACGTCGCGGCTCACATTGAGCACGTGGATAGCGCTCTACGGACTGCGCCACTAGAGGCCCTCCAATGGGGTTTTTAACGCCCACGTTTGCAGCTCCCCGCCATCGCTCACACAGGAGACGGGCAGTCTCTCTCTCTAATGCAATCCGGGGCACAGAGGTCCACCTCCCTCTTACCATTGAACGCTAATCAGTTTAAACAGACACACAAATGGGCCTTGACTTAAAAAACACATGGAAAGCACTTACTGTGTTGAGCTCAAGTTCAGTGTTGCACAGAACAGAGACAGACGGGTCAACTTTACGAGGCAGCACCCACCCAAAAACAGTTAATTCCGGAGCAACAGGGAAACCCCTCGTCACACGGCCACACGCCCCTTTTTACAGGCATATTTTTAGTCCGACAGCCGGCAGCATTTGGCGCACCCCTGGTGGGTCCCGAGCATTGACATGCTAAAACAGCAGCGTGTGTTTAGGGGAAGGAACACACCCCCTCCCCCTCCCAAAAAAACCCTCACCTGTTTCCCAGAAGTCAGGGTGGGCAGCAGGGGAGGAATCTTTATGTGTTGTGCGAGGAGGGTGTGTGTGTGGGGGTTTGGAACAAGAGGTCAACCTGCCCCCTCCCCCGACTGCCCAGGCCCCCCACCGGACAGCAACACAGCCACTGTTCATTTCCCCCAGATTAAAGTTGGCGGGGTGTGGAGGTGGGAAAGCTTATTCCTGCTAAGCAAAACACTCGGGCCCAGCTGTAATGAAACTCCGTATTTACCAAGCCGCTGGGCCCAGGCCGTAGCACACACACACGCACAGACAGTATGTCAGCGGCGAAACACAGCAGAGCGGCTGCAGGAGTGTGAAGGACGAGCCCCCCCCTCCTCCCCCTTCCCAAAGTGAAACAAAACAAATCAAGGCCTTTCTGACACGTGACGCTGTTTTCTCGAAAGCCGAAATTCTGGGCGATCGCTTCTAATGCTGCCCAGGCCTGTACCACTACCACTGTGAGTCAGCACGGGAATGAACCGGGCACGGCCCCACTACATCCCGCCACAGCCGCGGCTGGGCGGGCAGATGTTTCGTTTTGACTGTGTGGGTTGCAACTGTGAAACTGGAGACTGACAACAAGGCGGGAGGAGTGAGGTATGAGGCAGTGGGGATGCAGGGCTGTAATTAGTGGCCAGTGGCTAATGGCTGAGCTGAACTGCTGCCTGCAATGATTAAGTAACAACCTTAGTCAATTCCTGTCCTGTGTGTTCTACTGTGAAAGCTCTACACAGTATCCAGACCTAAGATACTGGCCATTACCCCCAATGTAGCTTGCAGCCAGTGCCTGTCAATCAGAAAGGCAGGCAGTGCAAGCCCTTGCTGGCTGCACATTTCTCCTGGTTTATGTTAGGGAGTCCTGAACCCTCTCAACCAGAGTTTCTTCTGGCATTCACAATGATACAGTATGTGGAATATTTTAATAAGAGACATAATATATTAAGTAGGGATTTTTTTTTTCTCACCTTGCCCATGTTGTTTTACACAAACATTTGGTACATACAAAATGTTGTGTAATACATAGCCTACAAACAATGCAACTGCAGATTATTTTACAAAACAGCATTTCACATTGGGTATTACACAAGATATTATGTAAAAGTTCTGATCGCTAGGTGCATGGAGTTCAAGGTCTCATTTCTATAGAAACCTTTGCTCGCAGGGGTGTGGAAACATGAGGTGTTCCAGAGGAGCCCTCCACGGAGCGTGACGTTCTGCGTGGGACCCAGATGTGCACCAGGTAGCTTTGGAAACGCACCAAGAAGTCTAGATTTGAGACTGGAACCCCATGTGGCCAAAGACTGACTCGACACAAACGGTAATTTCAGTCACTCAGTGTATCAATGCCAAAATATTCATGGAGCCATTCAAGGGAAGGTTGTGCTCATGTCCAATAAAGCACCAAAAAGAGCGGGAAATTTCAAATTTGGTTGACAGTTGATCGAGTGTTTTCTCCGGCACGTTTCCAAGCATGCACCGTTCCCTGAAGTCGCTGCTGGTTTTTCTGTCATTGTTTTATAATTACTGTACAATTTAACTCACCTGTCTTCTCTCCTATTCAAGAACTGCTGGTCTAATTAGCCTATAATGTTCTACCCAGAATTAAAACCGAGCATGGAATCAATGAAAGTGCACCACAAGTTAATGTCATCGTTTAGAACTGTTGCCAGGCCACAAATGAAAGCTTTCTTGGATAAGCACTTGATCTAAAGGCCCAGATATAGTGCACTGCTCAGTGCATTTGGCTTTGCGGTCTTGTTAACTGTTAAAATGGCTACAGGCAACAAGTAAAGCCTGCATACAATTAATGCTCTCAAGTGCGTTCTGGATCATTTGCAATAAAATTTAACTGTACAATGTTGACTAAGCTGCGCGATGCTTGAAATTGTCTCTATTCCTTGCCGATCATCGTCAGGACACTGTTCCTTTTGTTCCCATCTGCAAATCAATCACAAGTACTCTAAACCACATTTCTGCTCAAACAGGCTGCTCTAACCCAAACTAGTGTAAAACACAAGTGCAGATTGGTGTGCATGCTCCATTTCTAATCTTCGCTTCTTTCTTTGTCCACCACCTGCCACAACCTCAGGACGTGTGTGTGCTTATCTTTTGTGTTAACCCCCCCCCCCCCCAAAAAAGAAACCCTCAACCCCCAGCCCAGATTTAGAGTCAACAAGTAGAGGCGAATACATTATGCCCTTCAGCAGCTCTTCGCTGGTTACACACACTTAAATATTTGATCTTCCATTCAGTCTTTTTCCCTGGAAGAAACAAGGCTTCTCTCCCTCCCACCCCCCCAGGGTATTCTGGGTGACGGCCCTGGTTCAGAGACATTTTTTTGGGAAGGGAATGCCACAAGCCAAGAATTCCTCCTCGTAGGATTCCAGAACCTCTACTTGGCAACCGGCCAGGCCAACAACTGGCAGAGCAGGACAGATTCAGACAGCCCAGAGGAATAACTGCACTGCCACCATACCCAGTGGCCTTTGCTACCAGCCCACGCCACCCTTCATCCCTGCTATTGAGCAAATACCAGCAAGTACAGGGAGAAACAAGTGAAGTTCTCACCACAGCTTATATTTCCCATCAGTTCAACAGTGAAGGGAAACCGCTTCAGATCAGCTTTGTGCATTTATTGATAAAGAACTGACCGGGCTGAACAACAGAAGCTAATTTTACAACCACAGTATTCGAGGGAAAATGCTAGATTGATGCTCCTGGCACAATGACTTCAGGTGCAGGCACGCATTTCCTGGTTTAAAAACAAAGACAGAATAAAACCCCCTTAAACAGACATGGAGTCAAAAACGGTTCTGACGGAATAAACACCCCCCAAAAAACACGGGTGTGATTTCTGGGTGCCTCTGCTGGGACATGTGCTGCAGAGAGGGGAGTACACGCCAATCCCCTCCTTGTTCACACCCACACCCCTACCCCCCAGCTCGCTTTCCCTTCCTCCCCCCTACCCCCTGAATTCAAGCAAGAGCAGTGGTAACCAACACTGTTCCTGGAGATCTACCATCCCGGTAGGTTTTCATTGCAAACCTAATTTGGCACACCTGACTCTGCAGGACAGTAGGTCTCCAGGAATAGGATCGGTTACCACAGCATAGGTTAAGTTACAGTTAGCACCATCAACCCTGGTACTGCATATGGTGAAGGTCTCTGCCTCTACTGCATGAGCTAAGAGCTGGCAAACTTTTTCCACACATTGACAACTAGCGAACCAATTAAATAACCAGCTAACTAACCAATCAACCAAATAAATAAGAATAGATAAAAAAAATAGCCTACTTCCTGATATTCATGGGGAATGTACCTTATTTAAAGCTGTGCCCCCTTCTACTGCCAGAAATCAACCTGAAAAATGTGTGTAAGTTCTGTCATAAGTTAATTATTGCAGTACAACTTGCTCTCGTGCAGTAAGTTCTCTCTACAGGGCAGGGGAAGTAAGCAGAGTCACTCAAGAGTGTTAATAAAAATAAGTTCATTTGAGGATTTTTTCCCCCACTTCAGGCCTGTGGCACAAAGTGTGTGAGATTCATATCCAGTGGATAGATGGCTACATCAGGCCTTCAAGGACAGATTAATATGGGATTGGAGTTTACTCAATAGAAGTCAGGCAGTATCAGTCATTTTCCACACGTATGGGTCAATCACGAGATTCAAAATCTCACCCCCTAATTTTCTCCGAAAGAACAGGAACATTGTTTCTCTAAGGTTTGCTTCTGCACTGCAGTAACTTCGTGTTCTGTTACAACACGACCGTAAAGCAGGGGAATCAGAGGATTAAATGAGTCAACAATGAGTCTTCACAGTAATTCAAAATAAGAGCCCCGATGCAGTCTAAAACAGGAAGATAGGGACAGAAAAGCTTCCAAAAACTATATAAAATTTAAGAATATATTAAAGAGATCGACCCAAAGCTTGTGATTTTTAAAAGCCCAAATGCTCCATCCATATTTCCATATGCACCCATATTCACAAATGAGAAGCACAAGGGCCTGTGGTGTGTATAATTAAACTATAGCGCACAGTTCTAGGAGGCTGCTTTGAGTTAGTCCCAATGGTGCACACAGAACAGAGGCAACAGTGCTTTCTCCAAAATAATTAGGACTGATATTTTAAACCCACACACATCAGTTGGCCAACAGGGCTTATAAAAAATAAACACACAGCAACAAAAATGACTCTGTGGAGAAGAAAAAGAAAAATGTAATTGATTATTTTAAAAAAAATTTATTTTATAAATATGCACAGCATTAGAGCGCTCACACTTCCTCAGCTAACAATAGATTGCAGCCTTTTTTATTATGGCCAGTCTCAAATGATTTTATTCAGCTCTGATTTTGTACAGTAGGTGTTCATTTCTTGGGACTGTCAGACAGCCAATCAGAAGCTCTTGCTGCACCATGTTCTATTACTCTTCCTCTCCCTCCACCGCCCTTTCTGCCTCCCCCCTCCCCCTGGCTGACATCCCCTATGCTGCAGAGACCTGAATGGTGGAGAACAGCTTCAGTTTTACAAAATCATCGAGTTAAGAAACCACAACCCAAATATATTGTCACACTCAAGGAGGAATGTTGTTTTTGTGTCCATATCATCCTCAGAAAGCCTTTACATAATTTAGTGCATCAGCAGGTTCTGTTTCAGGAATTTAGCATCATAGATTGGAAGGAAATGGGGGGGGGGGGGATTTGTACACGGTCCTCCCCTTCCCCGCAATCAGCCACTGAAACACCAGCTGACAACTGCTAGAGAGCAGCTACTGTACTGCGCAACACACACAGACCTTAATCAGAAAGACAAACAAAGATTTCGCTGGCGTTTAGAAATAAAGTGAGTGGGAAAAAAAATGCATTGCATTTACTTGTGTACAAACTCATTCTAAAACAATCTGTGATCGGTGTTTAAGGCAGACCACACAATGTCCATTAGGCTACACCTGGCACATTCATATGCATTTTTAAGGGAAAATCTCAAAGTTAACGAGATTAGGGAGTGAGTTCTGTGGAAAGTAATTAAGGACAGTCTTGAGCTTGGGGGAAAAGAAAAAAAAAAAAAAAAAAAAACATTCTTGCTCCCTTTCCAGAAAAAAATAAAGCGCTTGCATAAGTTCCACCCCCATTAATGTCAGATAAGACAGCTGCACACACAAATATTACAAATGGCTTCTGGTCCGGGGGGACGGGGACGGGGGGGCGGAACCTGGGGTCACAGCACACGGCTTTTCCGCGGATATCCAGACCCGTTCCCACCCGCGCAGCAGAGGCCCTCTGCCTCCGAGCCGAAACATCTGGGCGGATCAACGGCGGGTGACCGGGGAAGCTCAACGTCTCTCAGCCCGCACGGGTCCAGTTCTACAGCTCAATCCTCGCACCATCCATCACAGTCTGGTTCCCCTTCGCCTCCACCCACTCCATGGCTGAGCTCCAACGGGTCGTCTGTGCTGCTGAGCAGGTGATTGGCTGTCAGCTGCCTCTCGTTAAAGAGCTGAATGGCACCAGATCGAGGAAGAGGACAGGAAGAACTTTGGCAAACACCTTTTTAAAAAGTTTGCCTCTGGGAGACGGTACTGGTCCATTAAAACCAGAACATCCCCGCCACCTCAACAGCTTCTTCCCAAGGGTCATCACCCTACTTAACCGGGCCTTCTAAGTCTGCCCCAACTGCCCACACTATGCTGCCCCACAACACTCCCCCACCTGCCATGCATATTTTTTCACCCTTCTGTAAGGACTAGGCTATTGGCCCACTACTGCTATCATCCATAATCATATTATATTTATTATTTATGATTATGGCTGTGCTGAGCATGGCAGTATACACAACGGTACAACACTAGAATTTATTCCAACAAATAACTGTACACCTGTGCCTCAAGATGTTTTGCCTGGTACCTGCACTATTGCATTATTTGAAGATAGGATAGATTGGAGGTTTACATGTATAGTGATGTGTTAGTCTACTGTCTATTACATGTACTGCACTGTCTTTTTTATTTAATGCAAGTCTATGCCACTAGATCCAAATTGATTTGTTTGTCCACTAATGTCACCAAGTAAAATTGCAGTACATTTGTTGTACTTTGTGAATTAAGTGATTCTGATTTTGTGGTAAAACCCGGTCACCCTAAAAGACCCCGCCCACCAGTGAGAACTGCTTCAACATGCCAACGGATCAAGGATCCGCCAACTGTGGCACAGATGCCAAATTCCATGGTGTGAAAACTGTCCCTGCGACTGCTCTAGGCGCTAACTGCCACCTCCCCCAAAATGCATCAAGTAGGGATGGATGCGTTTTAAGAGAGATCTTTTCTTTTTTTTTTTTTTTTTTTTTAATCCTTAAATCGACATCGTTTGTTCATTTCACTGACTTGCTGCTGACCCATTGGCAATTCTTTGTAATCGTAAAGCCAAGGAACAAGAAAAACAAAAGCATCACTCGGAAAGGCTCACGTTTCTCTCTGCGCTCCAAACACCTGCTTCCACTTCCATAACCATCGGTTATGTGGATTAATTACCACGGCCAAAACTCAAACTGAAAAGAGAAGAAAATCTGCATGTTCCATATCCTGATGGCTTAGCGGGGCTGGAGAAGAATTAGAGAAGCCTGATCTTACTTGATTTTACTTGATCAGCGGAAGACAGTGGAAGGTAAAATTGTAGAGCTCAGTCAATAGATTTCTGCAGGTGCGAGTAGCCAATGATCTCAATAATTAGAAAAGAGCTGCAGTTTGCACTCTGCAGAAAAGACTGCACTCTGACGTCTATCAAAAAATCATTCATTTTAATCCAGCATGAATAAAATAACGGTATAAAGTGCAGGTGGGAAAGAATAATTTACAATAGAATAGCTTTATTTTTCCTAGGTGGAACACCAGGTGAGATGTCCAGCATACAAAAAATTAAAAACTATTTATATAAATTTAAATAAAGTTACAGCAAGTGCACTTTGATATTCCTGAATGACTTACTATTATTACAAATTAAGAATTTTATTAAGGAATTCAAACTGCATAGAAGTGTGCCAACTTGGGGGACTTGGGGGGGAGGGGAAATGGGTGTAGGCAATAACAATAATGCTTAATTACCCAATAAACTCATCCATCTAACACATCTGTTCATATTCTCTCCCCTTGGAACAATTGTTCTGCCTGTCTTATGGCTTTAGAAGTGCACAGAGCTCCAGTCATAGCTCCTCTGTGATTACCAACAATTTGGCAAGGAGCAGATCCCCAATTTTCAGGAATTTTACTATACAGTATAAAACAGACCCAGAGACAAGGCTACACTGTAAAACACACATGTCAATCTTACTAAAGAACTGAGTAGCATAAATGGAATTCGTTTTGAAGTCAATTAAAGAGTGAAAAATGTATTAACGTTTAGACCAGTTAGTACCTGAAAAAACTGACCATTCGAAGCAATCAGATTCCTGAAACTGAGTAAAGGGAATGATGGTTTAATCATTTGCAGGACCTGGGAATTACCCGGGCTAAACACCCCTCCGCATCTCCAGTGATGCCAGAAGCAGTAACCGTTTGCTTACGGAAGAGCACAGGACTACCTGAATCATTAACCTATTGAAACACCCCTCCCCTCACCAAATCCACATTCACTGTCCTACAAGGAGAGGCCATTTTAGTTCGGTATTCTTCCGCCCTCATGTCCTGCTATTTCAGAAAACAGAACATTCAGCTGTTTTGAGAGGTTCTGTGCTTGTTTGTGTGGGGTTGCCTGTACCAGATAAAGGGAAGGAGATAAACACTGTTAGGGGCCACAAAGACCAGAAACAAACAAGAAACAACTATGAAGTCAGCTTCTCGGGAAGTTGAGGTGGAACCCTTAAAAAGCACACAGCTGAAAACACAGGTCACAATCCAACACAAGCACCGCGAGCAGCAAGCCAAGTCGTTTAACAGCATATTCCAGCATCTCTAGCAGGCTGAAAGAGCCCTGAGGAACATGCATGCAATGTCAAAAGTAAGGCTCTGCCCCCCTCCCCATAAAAATGCATGGACGTCAAAGATTAGAAGTTAATGAGATGCTCTCTTGTCTAGAATTGGTCCCACATACCAAATGTCACAGATCTGCTACTGTTCAATAATATATCAACTACTGCTACTTCATAATGTGCCGTTTGAACCTGGTGATGATCTGGAATTCCAAAGTACTCTGATCAATGACTACAAAGTATGTGTGTGTGTGCTGTCAGTGAACTCGAAAGTTTACATTAGGCATTGGTTTTATTTAGGACAATACACAGTCATGCACGCAGTGAGCAGTCAATGAAAACAGATTATCTATCAAAACAGGTACACCTTCATATTTGTATTTTGAGTGGGTGAATAAACCGTTAATAGTTGACTTCCCTAACATTTCTTTGACATGGTTTTATATTCCTAAACATATCCAAGACCGCAGTTAGACACTACATTATGTAGGCTGTCAGTTTCACAACAGAGGTGAAACTTCTTAGGGGTGTCCTAGTCTACACTTGACGGGTGAAAATCACAGATCCACGGTGCCAACTGTGCCAAATGTTCAGGGCGAAGAAAGCATACTGCATAGCAGGGATCCCCTAGCGGACGAACACAGACACATTGGAGAACCCCGCTTTGAGCAAAAAACTGCAATAAGATCAGCCATCCTGTTTTGCACTTCACGTGAAAAAAAACAAAACGGCGCAATTGTTTGTTACTTAAACGTAAAGGCGGGCTATCAATCCGAAATGTGGCTCCAAAATGAATATGCCTTTCCAGGTAGCCTATGTAAGGGAACGGGATACAATAAGCTTTGGCTATCATTCGTCCGTGATGTCGAAAAAGCTAGGCTACTTGTTCGCGCAGAATTTGGCTAAGTGTACCGTTATGCCTAAACTTATTTAGATATAACAATGCGCCAAATATTGTCAAATAAAACAAAACAGTAGCCACTGGAGAATTCAGGAGCTACGAAAACACAGGCTAACCAGACAGCTCTCATTCCAATATCAAACAAGCGTCTTCCATATAGTTTTAACATCCAACCCAGCGGTACAATTTCAACTGTTTGAAGTTTTTCAATGCTAGAATGCGCACTTGGAGCTAATCTGCATGTTGCCATGTCAAAATAATTTTACATCAAGCTGCATGTTAACTCCAAAGCTTGAAAATAAGAAGCGGCGAGCGTCAGTAGCCTACGTCAACAATTCTTAGCGTAGAAGCCCTAAAAGCTGAAATAACGTCCTTCAGAAACGTGTAGTCCACGATTTTCACAAATAAACCAAATCTGACAGCACGAACACAATAGAAGTGTCCAAACTTCGTTTTACCTTGAACGAGAAACAGTTTTCCAACGTCTCTTGTAGCTTCGTATCTGTTTTTATTTCATCTGTTGTACTTGTGACCCACAAAAACTGCAGTCCCTCTGCATCCCAGAATTTGCGGTTATTGGCACCTCATCCAAGTTGACAGCAGCAGCAAACAGTTTTGAAATTCGACAAAAAATGTTAATCTAATCTCCCGATCAATCCAGGGCTATAAATCCAAACCTCTAACAAAGTTTCATATTCATAAGGTTTGTGTGATAAAAAAATATGTTTCCCGTTTCTTCTTTCCAAAGCGGTAAACGGCACACTTTATTTCAACCCTTTCAAGACACGCGGAGAGGTCCTACGATATCACAAGTAACCGGTGCGCCGCAGATGGCGGAATGAATAGATTTTAGCGTAGAGAATATTTCAGCAGGCTAAGCCTGCCTCCCTTGGAAAAAAAATGTCCCGCAACACGTCACCGACTACAAACGGTGCGGGGGACAGACGGACCCCGCACATCAAACGCTTTCCCACATACGCATTTTCTTTAAGCGGCAACCGATGTAGTCGTAAGAGAAGAGGATAGGACAGGATATTATTTGTTCCTGTCAAGTATCTGACAAATGTCCGCCGTTTGTTATAATTGGCATTTATTACATTTGCTAAGCATAACACAGTAATAATAGCAACTACTGGTAAGGCCTAATATTATTAGTCAAAACCGTATTGTTTATGATGGAGGCTGAAAAAAAAACTTGCTCGTTTTGAAATAGGATTTAAGTGGACTGAATAAAAAAATGAAATTTTTTTTTGCACACAACATACCCTTTTATTTGCACATTTAAGTAAAATGCATTTTTATGGTAGGCCTATAGGGAAAAAGAAAATAAAATGTGCCAGGCACTTCAAATATTTGAGTAACCCTACACACAGTAGAACTGCAGATTTGCACATGAAAAACTGAATGACTGTTGGGGCTCTGGCACTGCATAAGAACATTGGGACTCCAGCAGCATTCAGTCAAATGGGTAAATTTTTAGCGGTGAACATCTGACATGGGCACTGCAAGTGTCGTTCGGTCTACCCTGAAATGCCACCCAAATTTAGAATGGAAATATTTCTGTGCTGCCATTCGCATTCAGAACAGCGTCATTCAAGCTAACTGGGAACTATTAAACACAATAAACGGACCATGCGCATCCTTCATTTGATTCCTCCGATTGCTCCTTTTCATTTACTCAGGCTTGTATGAGTTCCTTTTTCGCAAATTAAATGGAACAAGCCGGCTTTTTCAGCAAAGCAGTCTAAGGGAAGGTGAAAGGCCACAGGTTACATACATTTAGTGTGCAACTGTTGGCAGTGGGGGGCAGACAAAGACCGTTTGGGGATGTGAGGGGAGAGAGGCGTTAATCCTTTCCCTCTGTGGCCTAATCTGGTTTCCCCCACCCCACCCCCCAGCTCAGCTCTGCATTCAGGGCTCAGCAGCGGAGTTGTGTGGGGCGGGGGGGGGGGGGGGGGGGGGGGGAGACTGAATTGGATCGCCTGTCCGTCAAGAGACTGTTACATTCAGCCCCCTTAACACACTGACCCATTCATACAGGGCCAACTGCTGACACCTCGTGCTGAATATCAACTCCTCTTTAAAACAGACACCTTTTTTTGGGCCAGAGGGTGATCCCGCCCAACGCTCAGGCTGCAGGTGGCTCATCCATAAGCGCCGACTCATTATTCATTCATTTTTACTCAAAACATTGTCGTTGGATTATTCTGGTACACTGTCTCTCTGTTAAGTCAAAGCCCCTCTAAACCCCCTTTTCCACACACCTTTAGATGACACATGGATGCCCGTAAAATATTACAGCGCTCATTCCCATTTCATAAAAATATATTACCAAAATCAAAACATATACACTGGACTATAAACAATATACTGTAACAAAGATGTGCATTTGCCTATGCAAAACAAGAGTTAGACTGGCTCATGCTTCAGACCACCACAAACCCCGGACCTGCACCTGACAATGAATTTATGGATCATGAACTGGTGAAGCTCAAACATTTGATCCTGGTGAGGATGTTGGAACCAGACCCAATTTAAATACTTATCTAAACACTTTGGCTCTTTAAATGCTGGGAAAAGTTGAAGGCATGCATGAGAATCGCAATGACATTGTTGAAAAAAACATTTTAATGTGATCATGGAATTCCAAGATCCAGCTCCAAGACCTGGTATTCTGAAATGACTGCTTCTTTTAAAAACCAACTGAAAACATTTGTTCTCGTCTGTGCTTTTTTGCTACTGGTGGAATTTTGCTGCTGGATCTGCAACTTTATTTAAATTGTTGAGCATTTGAGGAGATCTTGTACACTACATGAAATAAAACCAGACAATATACATACTCCCACAGAAGGAGTAAAGGTCTATAATATGCAGTCATCTGATTTGTGTTGATTTGGGTGAGTAATATAGACATACAAGTTTTCAGACGGACGATCCAGAACCATCTAAACAGGAAAATCTATTTTTACACCGATAATTAACCGGTAGCTCCACCTAGTGGCCAAAATAGACCCTACAACACATGCCGCATTTTAATTGAATGATACTCCTTGAGAATTCTCGACAGAAAAACAAATAGTAAATCACCACTGTCGATAGCAACTATCCGCAGTGCATTTAGAAACAAAATTTAAGGAGCTCTACTCAACATACTACTGAGAGAAATGGTATATACAGTCCAGTTAAATGTTAAAATCATGGAGTTCTGAGTTAAAGAGGAGCTGAAAACAATTTGCCTTCCTGTCATGGATTGAAAAAATAAGTGTAGCCCTCCCCCTCAGTAGAAAAAAAGCTTACGAACTATGAGATCTATCTAGAACAATAAAGTTATTTAAAAAGGACAAGCTGCTGATAAGGATGGTGACATTTAGTGGACTTGTTTTCGCAGACTAACCCGCATACAGAAAGCCTAATAAGCTGATGTGTTGATTAGGTTCATTCTGTATATCCTTACATTACAGAAACCAATAAGGGTGATGTATGGAGTCAGGTTTTTGAGAGGATGAATAAGAGGATGTACTATATATCAAGTCCTTGCCTTATGCTCTGAAATGTTTTCCAGACATAAGACTGTTTCCCTTTGAGAGGAAACACACATTGGCACTCCAAGAAAAGTCAGGAGTAAGTTTTGCAAAAATCGAAGCAAAGTAAGTCTTCCCTCAACGACCAAAAATTACACCTGCCGATCTACACAGCACATGCCTACAAACATCAAAACTGCAGCCCTTGAAGCTGAAGGTACAGTCAGGAGAAAGAAAAGTACTGATGAGCCCCTTTCTTCATTTATGGTCACACTTATGTAAAGTAAGTGTATAATTCGTCCAGGTGCGTAGAACTGCCGAAATCCGTCCTGCTAGAGTGGATAAGTATCTGCGTTCATTTACTAATTACATACCGCGTTAGATTTTAAACTTTTCCCTGTGTGGAAACTGGTCTTTGTTTTTAGGTTGTTGGGCTTCACTTTGATTCTTAGAATTGATAGATTGCGATTATTGCACAATCACAAACTGTTAACCTCTGTAATCAGCGAGTTATTCGACTCAGGTTTTCAGTTGCTAATTAGGTACACTCGGAGCGACGCTAGCGTCGCTCCCTCCTAGTTTATGAACCAGCTCCCCATTCCAATCTGTGCTCTCCCCCTCAGAAGGCGATTCCAGCGACGTGGCCCCCCTCGACAACGGAACCCCTCTAACCTCTGCTACCCCCCGCTGACCCCTTGAGAACTTCACGGTCACAGGGGGGCTATGGAACTGCCAGTCTGCTACGCGCAAGGTAGACTTCATCTCCGCCTATGCCTCCCTCCAATCCCTGCAGTTCCTTGCCCTCACAGAAACCTGGATCACACCAGACAACTCTGCCACTCCTGCTGCCCTCTCATCCTCCTACTCTCTCCCACACCCTCTGGCGATCTGGCCGTGGTGGTGGTACTGGTCTACTGATCTCCCCCACCTGTAAATTCTCTGTTCTCCCCCTCCCTGACCTGACTATATCCACTTTTGAATTCCATCCTGTCTCTATCACCTACCCTGCTAACCTTTATATTATTGTTATTTATCGTCCCCCGGGGCCCCTGGGAAGCTTCCTGGATGAGCTAGACACCCTGCTCAGCTCCTTCCCTGAGGACGGCACCCCGCTGATCCTCCTTGGAGATTTTAACATCCACCTAGAAGCCTCCCAGTCTGCTGCCTTCCTACCCCTACTCCACTCCTTTGACCTCTCCCTACAACACTCTCCTCCAACCCACAAGGCAGGCAAACTCCTAGACCTGATCTTACTGAGGACCTGCTCCAGCTCCAATCTTACGGTTACCCCCCTGCATACGTCTGACCATCATTTCATCTCCTTCTCCCTCCCCCTCTCTCCACACCCTCCCTCTCCCCCTCCCATCCCCACTGTCACTGTCCGCCGTAACCTCCGCTCCCTATCACCCTCTTCTCTTGCTCCCAGAGTGACTGCTTCCCTCCCCCCTCTTCAATCATTTTCCAAGCTCCCCACTAACGCTGCATCCTCCACCCTAACGTCATCTCTCTCCTCAGCACTCTACTCCCTATGCCCCTTCGTCCCTAGGCCAGCACGTTCATCCCCTCCCAGTCCATGGATGTCTGACATCCTACGCACCTCCAGGGCCACCCTCCGCGCTGCTGAGAGGAAGTGGGCTAAATCCAGGGACCCATCTGACCTCTCAGCCTATCAGTCTCTATCATAACTCCATTTCTAACCCTCGTCAACTTTTCTCTATTTTCTCTTCTCTCCTCAGCGTGCCACCTCCTCCACCCCAGTCTTCCTTCACTGCAGATGACTTTGCAGCATTCTTTGATGAAAAGATTGCAGACATCCGCAGCTCCTTTGCCCCCTCCGCCCCCTCTGCGTCCTCCGCCCCCTGTTTCTCCACATTTTCTCTCCTCTCAGACACTGAAGTCCCTCAGCTTCTGCTCACTCACCGCCCTACCACCTGCGCCCTCGACCCTATCCCCTCATCTCTCCTTCAAGCAATCACACCAGACATCCTCCCTTTTGTCGCCTCCCTCGTGAACTCCTCCCTATCTTCTGGATGTTTCCCCTCATCCTTCAAGAAGGCCCACATCACCCCGCTGCTGAAGAAACCCACACTAGATCCTTCAGTCATTCAAAACTACCGCCCGGTATCTCTCCTCCCTTTCCTATCCAAAACACTTGAACGTGCTGCATCTAACCAGCTATCTACTTTCTTCTCTGAGAACAACCTGCTTGATCCCCACCAGTCTGGCTTCAGGCCTGGCCACTCGACAGAGACTGCACTCCTCTCGGTCAGTGAGTCACTCCATGCCGCACGAGCAGCCTCCCTCTCCTCGGTCCTGATTCTTCTAGACCTCTCCGCTGCATTTGACACTGTGGACCACTCTACCCTCCTGTCCTCCCTGGCAGCAACAGGGATCCGCGGCACAGTCCTTGACTGGATTGAGTCTCACCTCTGACCGTTCCTTCCAGGTTGCCTGGGCGGGTAAGGTATCACCACCCCGTCCCCTCACCACCGGAGTTCCCCAGGGCTCAGTCCTTGGTCCCTTTCTCTTCTCCATGTACACCAGATCCCTTGGCCCTGTAATATCTGCCCATGGCTTGTCCTATCACTCCTATGCCGACGACACGCAACTCTTTCTCTCCTTCTCCCCATCGGACACACAGGTCCCTGCCCGCATCTCCGCTTGCCTGAGGGACATTCAGAGCTGGATGGACAATCACCACCTGAAGCTCAACCCGGGAAAGACGGAGCTAATCTTTATTCCTGCTCTATCCTCTCCCCTCCTCGACTTTTCCATTTCCTTAGGGGACACCGTAGTGACATCACCCTGCGCCAAGAATCTCGGAGTGATGATGGACAACAGGCTGTCCCTCTCCAACAACATTGCAGCAGTAACCCGGGCATGCAGATTTTTCCTATACAACATCTGCAGAATCCGCCCCTCTCACCACCTACTCAACCCAGCTGCTGGTCCAAGCAATGGTTCTATCCCGCCTGGACTACTGCAACTCTCTTCTGGCTGGACTACCGGCATCTGCCACCAGACCCCTGCAGCTCATTCAGAATGCTGCGGCTTGTCTGGTCTTCAACCTCCCCAGACACTCCCACGTAACTCCCCTGCTCACTACCCTCCACTGGCTGCCTGTTATAGCTCGCATCAAATTCAAAACATTGGTCCTAGCATACCAGGCAGTCAAGGGATCAGCCCCAGCATACCTTCACAAGATATTCAAACCCTACATGCCAGCCAGATCCCTCTGTTCTGCTACCTCAGGACGCCTAGCACCTCCCCCTCTTCGCACCTGCACTTCCAGAACACGTCTCCTGTCTGTTCTGGCCCCACGATGGTGGAATGACCTCCCTGTGGAGGTCAGAACAGCTGAGACTGTGACCCATTTCAAACGACGACTGAAGACCCACCTCTTCAGGCTGCACCTCTCCCCATCCCTCCCTTCCCCCCCTGTAAATGACTAAACTTAGGGTTGTAACAAGGCAGCTGTTTAATAGGTGACTTAGTTGATGCGCCAGTCTTAACGACTACTTGTATTTTTATTTTTACATAGATTGCGTTGTTGCCGTTCTCGTTGTTAGTGTTAATCAGTTTAACCACCAGGGTCCAAGTTGAACTATGCGGTTGTTCCCTGTACTTGGACCGATACTTCTCTCTAGGGGTTTCGTCATACTTGTTCCTGGTTATGGTTATACACTTTGTTGTACGTCGCTCTGGATAAGACCGTCTGCCAAATGCCTGTAATGTAATGTAATGTAACAGGTTACCCTACAGGGTTGGAGTCCTGATCCATGTGGTCACTTCTGGCACTACGATTTTCTGCACCTCTGCACTTTGAACTGATGCACTTGTTGTACATCGCTCTGGATAAGTGTGTCTGCTAAATGCCTGTAATGTATTAATGTAATGAACATTTTCTGCAAATACTCTGCAGTATTTTATCATTAAGATATTATTTGTCTGAAGAATGTTGAAGAATTGTGAAATATTGTATTAGAGTAAAATAATCACAATATACTGGGTAAATGTAATATCTATAACCTAAGTCAGGTAAAGTATGTGTATTAATAAAGGTGTATATTGTGGGTATTGCTCCAACCGGAATTCAGGGATCTGTTTGGTCTAAATATTAATTTCATTAGTGAAACTGAAAAGGGAGGTTTCATGACAAAAGTATAAAGTCAGACAGTGTCATGTCTGGTCTGAATCGCATTGGAGTAGGGAATACAGTGGTATTAATTTAATAAGCAGCACACATGTTTCATATCTATTCAATAACTTTGGTATTGGTAAAATACTTAGGACATCTGGAAAAAGGAATTAAATTCCAGTTTTACCACTAACTGGCCAGTTCAGAGATTTGACCTCTGCCGCCAGATCAAACACTAAGTTTGGACATTGAAGGAGAAGGGGCAAAGCAATCTGTAACTGTATTTGACTGTTTTAAGAGACTTACCTACCTGACTAATAAACTGTTAACCCTTGATTGGTGTGGTTTTTGGGAATTGTTTAACCAGTGTTGTAAATCCTTTCAGTCTGAGCCTCCATGACAGCTAGGGAATCTGCGTCTGTTCAGCTTATCTGATCAATAAGTTGCGAGTCAAAGGACTCTCCAATTGGCAGTGTTCCATGTGGATAACGGGGTCTTAATATGATCCTCTGTGGTCCCTGAACATAATTGTTATACCCAACAGAGATGAAGATATTCACCCACCTCTGAGTCTCTGCCAGACATCTAGTTTGTCGTATGTCGTATGCATTTTCGGCCGGTGTGAGAAGAGTATGATGTACCTCCTGTCAAAATGATTGATTGATGCCCTTCCCCCTTGACCTGATATGGTCCGGTTTTCTATGATGCCCATATTGTCAAGATTTTATTGATCGGTTTGAGCTTTTGACCTCTGATATGGTTTGGTTGGTGAGGGATAAGGGGGGCTGTGGTTGCCAGATGGTGAGGACAAAGATATAGAAAAAATAAAATAAAATAAATAATTTTAATGTTCAGAATGCTTGGTGTAACTACACTCCTTGTGGGGCAAAGTGCTTGTGCAACTTGAAACTTTTTTTTTATTCTTTACCAGAAAAACAGGCAGTGTGAGAGAATATGTAAGTAACTAAGTTTTAAAGCAGTGCTTTGGATGTTAGTTTAAAGAAAACAAGCCCAGGCAAGTATGCAAAGTCTTAACAAGCCGAATCTGGGGGTGTTAAAGCGGTATAAGAGGTTTTTAAGAAAGCTAAAGTAGAAAAGAAAAAAAAAAAAAAAAAAGCACACGCGTTAGTTACTTAGCCAATTTCCTGCTACAAACAGAAGCGGAGGGTCTCTAGGTAGATGTTCACAGCTGAGTTGCGAGGATCAAAATGGTCACAGCAAGCCGGTAAGCATCGACAGAGTTAGGGAGGAGCCAGTGTTACTTTAGAGCAATGCCCCCACACAAAGTTTCGAAGAGCCCCATCAATCAATAGTCGGCAACGTTTAGTACGCCGGGAGATGCATGCAGAAGGCACAGACGCGTCCGTGACATAGTGGGGATGCATCGGAACAGCTGAGGTCCCCTGTGAAGCACGGGAAGGGGGGGGGGGGGGTAAACATCAATTCAAACTTCCCGCGAGGAGAATGTTATGCCTTTTCTTTTTCTGAATACAGACACTGACCTAAACTATGTTTTTCAACAACCATGTAAGAAAACATTTCTTACAAAACAACTTGATTAGAGTCTAAGGAAAAAAAAAAAAAAGGTTCATAATATTACTCACATTTTTAAGCCTTTAAAAAGGGGTTTAAGTGGAGATTGCACACAGATACCATATAAGGGTGCATAAAACATTGAATAATTACACAGATCTTCGTAAAATGTTGTATTAAAAATATTTTTAGCTAAAGCCAACATTGACATCACATGTTGGTACAACTGGATGTTTATGGTATGCTCTAGCCTCTGTGAATCCATGCACATGGCAAAGGCATCCCTGCTTTTCCATCAGGGAGAGTGCATTGAGGGTTTTATAAATGAATACAGATAATAGGCCTAAACTAAGTTTATACACCCCCATGTCAGAAAGAAAACATTGGGATTTCAAGGGTGGGGGTTTACACACCAAGCATAAATTAGGGCCAGGACACAGCATCTTTACTTTGGTGAGAAATTATCAAACCACAATCAAGAATGTCTGGAGTTGACTTTTACGATGTATCCTGTAAGTACCCACATTTGAGTTTCTAATTCTCTGAAATAAAGACACTTAAAGCAAAAGCCTGTTAATGCTAAAGTTTTTATTTATTTTTTAAATATTTTTATAAACAGATATGCCCAGCACTCAAGTCCTGAACAAAGGTGGGTTAGCAATTTGCATATGCATTAACACTGCTCATGGGACCGCCTTTTGAGTTTGCTTATAAAACAGGATGACTTTACCAGTTCTAGAGATCTTGACAACTGATGAAGAGCTGGTGCCAAGTCTACCAACGAATCCACAAACACCGGAGCAAGTGCGGATCAACCCTGCCGAGGAGAGCGCAAGCTTATCGACACCTACACTTTTGTAAGAACCCTTTCTTTAAACTGTTTAGTATGCTGGTTGAAGGATTTAGTTATTATACAGGGCCAGAAGAACCAGAGAGAAAAAAAAATCCTGTCTAAAGCTCAGTAAGGAAACTTAGCGGTGAGAATTGTTTAAAATATGTTTGTTACCACACTGTTGTTTTGTATGCAATTTAGACAAATGAAACTATTTCTACAGAATCAGGTACTGAGACCCATGTGGCAGAGAGGGCCTTGGGAGAAACTGTGGTGAAACAGATCACAGCACAAAAACCTACACAGATTGAAGAGTGCGGTAAGTCTATTAAGAGCTTGTGGTACTTGTAAGTTTTGATGAAAAGTATGATTTGAAACAAAAGCGGATAAATATTGGGCTTTTCTGCAGTAACAGCTGAGGAAAGCAACCAACAGGCCCGAGAATCACACCTCCAGGAGCAACCAGCTGAGGAAGCCCCTGGACAGAGGACAGCAGTGCTGAGGAAAGCAACCAACAGGCCCGAGAATCACACCTCCAGGAGCAACCAGCTGAGGAAGCCCCTGGACAGAGGACAGCAGTGCTGAGGAAAGCAACCAACAGGCCCGAGAATCACACCTCCAGGAGCAACCAGATGAGGAAGCCCCTGGACAGAGAGGACGGCAGTGCTGAGGAAAGCAACCAAAAGGCCCGAGAATCACACCTCCAGGAGCAACCAGCGGTCGAAACAATTCTCCAGAAGCCAGAGGACACCGAAAGATGGCCCTTTAAAGGTACAAGCCCATTTGGAAGCTCTGAAAATCTTCAATTGTGAGTTACATTTGGCTGAACGTCATCTTGCGGTGTTGAAGGAATCTGAGTATCGTTTGTCAGAACAACGACTTAAGGCATTTCAGACAATCTTTGAAAAATATTAGAAATGGCAGAGGCAACAACCAGATCAGTTAGGCCGGGCACACACAACATGAACCTCACAAATTTTACACGCAATTAATGTTATAAATCAAAACACCCCACAAGCTGCTGAAAACATTTAAAATGATTTTATAAACCCAGATCTGCTACAACTTGTTAATAATATTAACCACGCCACTAATGACATGCATGAAATGGCTGGAGATTACTTTGATCGGTTGAACGAGGCTTTGGCAAACATTTTTCTGCCTATAGATACCAAACACATCTATATGGCTCCTATATGGGATAATTAATGATGCCAACGTCGTTAATTTGTCTGAGGTTATTGCATTACATTACATTCATTTGGCAGACGCTTTTATCCAAAGCGACGTACAAAAAGTGCATTTTCATGATCGTAGACAACTGCTGAACACGGGTTGCCATTGGCTCGTGTGATTATGCATCGAAGATGTAAAAGTGTATGGTTGAGGTCAATGTAATCTTCACCATTTCCAGCAATGAGGCCCTGTATCTGAAACAGCTGACAGTGGGAGCACTTCCACAGATACTCTTCTCAATACTTGTCTGTGTATGGAATGGCAAAAAGATCCAGTTCAGATGAAGATGCATTCATCAGACGTGTATATAGGCCATTTAAAAAAAATGTTTCTGCCCTTAGCAACCTTCCTGGCTTTCTCCATGTTTTCACCTGCTGTTTGTTTTTACCAACTATAAATTCAGTGCATGCCACCCTCCGTTTGTTTTTGTTTTTTTACACGGTTGTCTATTTTGGACACTCCACCCTGGAGGCCTTTTCTGTTGAAGTTGTCACCACCATGAGTCCAGATCCATCCTGGCCATCTGCACTGAAACTAGTCACAACTTTGGTGAACAAATCCTGTGTTCTTAGCGGTCGAGACCAAAATGTGGTTTGGCCATGCCGAATCCTTTTAGCAGAGGCATCGCCATCTGAAATAATCCCTTAAACCACCTAGGCTGTTTAGTGATGACTTTCCCAAAACTGAAAGCAACATTCTTGTTCTGATCCAATTTCAGCTCCATGGTAATATTGTGAATGTGCTTCGTGCTCACAGGTACATAGTGCAGCTTCTCATATGAGATTGTGGTGTTGCGGTTTGTGCCAGCTGTACGCACAGTTCATAGCAGAGGTACAAAGCAGTCACCAACACACTGGTAATGTCAGTGTAGACAGTGTAGAAACCTGCGTGGATCAGTATGGAGCCACTAGTTTTGTGGCTGTGAAGTCGACACCTGGTTAAAGTCGGTTTTATTAAATCCCATTCCAGTTAAGCCAACTGCCCACTCCTGACACAGTTCATAGGTCTGGCAAACTTTGTTGTATAGCTTTAAATTGTTAACAGGGTAAATGCTCACAGATGCATTACTCGGCAGAGTAATGTGGAAACCAGTGCTTTTGTTTCGCTGGTCTTTATTATAATTTGAATGTGGACTTGATATGCTGGGATCCAGCTATTGAACTTCAGGCCACCCAGCCGATTTTACCAAAAGCAGTTTACCCCTTTGCTTTTTCATAGCAAATTTTCTGTGCTCACAAAACCAGAGAACTGCCTGAGGTGCAAACAATTTGTCTGTGGAACTTTGTCACTCCAACCTCAAAGCGTACTGTTGAATGGAATCATTTTGATCAGTCATTTTAAGTTTTTCAAACTTAAGACAGATGTTTTTTTGCAACCAAGTGAATATAATGGTTTTCAACTCTACCAGGTTTGCTGTGTATCAGCAATGTAGACTTGCTAAGTGTTTGTAAGAACAAACAAATGGAGTTGTAATGTGTGCAAACCAATTGAAGGCAAGCAAACAATGAAGTAATGACATTTTAGATTCAGATCTGTAGTTTCACAACCTGATGTAATCTATATTCTCAAACCTACATTGAGAAAACATTTTCTAAAGAATAATCACTGTAGGTACCATTACTTACAAAAGAAAAAAAAAATATATAAAAGACTATTTGAACAGCTGGAAGCTCAAACAGATATGCACGAATATAGCCTAATTTTTACTAACATGCATAGATTCTTTCTGGTTTCAGCCTTTTCAATTGACGTAGTAAGTCTTGAGAAATAGTTGTGTAAAAGTATTTCTTTCATTTTCTCAGTACCACATAAAATAAATGCCTCAAGCAGCCCTGCCTAACCATTTCAGATAGTCTTGTCTTCAGCTAGTCAGTGTGTTGAATGTGGGTACGCTGCCTTGCACAGCTTTTAAAACCATGTCAACAGGTGTTTTCACTTTTGAAATCCAGAGTTCTTAAATAGCTTTCAATTACACCTCATTAAGGAGGCTGTTAAGGAACACGAGACACCTGTTGACACAGACAATTTTTGAAGTAAATGGGTAGAATGAGGCAGTAAAATAATCAGCCGCAAACTAATCATTGGGAGAACTGATAGAATAATTTTTATCAGTGAAGCTAATTTATGGGTATCTAACTGCAGACTGCAAAGAGTTAGCGCTTTAAGATTTAGTTCAAAATGATGTTGTTTCTGATGGCCTGACACAAGTTAACATTGATTAATTTACCCAGTAGTGCTGAGTAATTATTGCTGTCCAATTTCAGTAGTCTTGATTAGATTTTTTGAAAGAATCCCAATTATTTATTTCAATTTCAAGTTGTGAAAGTTTTGAAGAATATAAGGGGAACTATACAAACAACATATTTTTTAATAACAAAAATATATATGTTTTTAGATCAATATTCACTATAAAGTTGAGCTATGTCTCAAATCTGAAAAAAAAAAAAAAACATTTTACATAATATAAATATAAATATTGAAATGAGGGAGGCTCACACTCTTATATGCAGATTTTCAATAAATTGCTTTTTTATCTGCATAAAAGTGGTCAGACCTCCTCTATTTCTATCTCTATTTTTATGTGACCACATTAGTCAGTGCACCATCGACTGTTCAGTAGAAAAGTACATGCTTAGGGTTTTGCACAGATTTTCTACTATAATATAAATATTTAATTTATGATTAGAAATGAAATGTTATGGCCTACTGTTCCAGAATGTTTATGGTGTGACATTATCTCATAATTCAGTGTTTTTCTTCCTGAGTTCTCTCTCCCTCTGCCATCACAACTCCCTCTGTTAAAAGTTTGACTTGTCAAATGGAAGGTAAATTACAGATCATTCATCATTGCAGTTATTGCCACAGAAACATTCTGGATTTATTGGCCCAGGATTTAGCTAGTTGCCTTTGAGGTGTTGATGTCATATTTAAAATATTTTCAGTGATAGCACAATGGAATGGCCTACTGGCTTAACTACTGAAATCTGTACATCATCACTGTAAAATAAACTTCATAAATAATGTTTTAAAAATATAAATCATATCTAAATATTTAGATATTTAAATATTTATATTGTTCAATAAATAGGACATTATTTAAGATTAATAATTAATTTTTTTTCTTCTTCATTTGGCATATTTCTTCTAACATATCACACAATGGAAACATTGTATTGCAAGGCCAACATCGAGATTCTAATCACATCATGGGCATGTGGTGTCCTTATAATATCACATTGCCAAACTGATATTGGGTTGTGAACCATATCTTGGGCTGAGTTTATTTTCTCATGCCTAATTATTATTTTCACAATAAGAGAAACATTATCAAAATGTTTATATATTGCTCAGCACTAATCATTAAAATAATGACCACATCAGTGAAAAGCACATCAGGAAGAAAAAAATATGGGTGTTTTTTTATGTATTAACAATGAAATAGCTGAATACCCTAATCACTCATTCTACATTAGAAACAGTGTACAGTATAAATACAGCAGTTGCTGATATAAATACTGCATTTTCACAGAGTAACAGTACTGCAATGAAAACAGATATACACTAGAGAGTGCAAGATGAATATGAGAGTGTGGATGTAAATATGATAGTGTATGATCTACGAGTTCAACAGAATAATAATAAAGAATAAATGACGCATCTCCTTCCTCCTCTCTGTCCAACTCTAAAATGGGCTTCTTCGTCATCAGAAATTAAATTGTCATTGTCCGAAATCAGGTTGAGCACAGCAGCAATTTTCTTTCCACAATCCATGTTGTTGAAGAATTAAGGCTGGCGTAATTTAATATGGACTGCATTTATATTTTTCTTATGATCAATATATCCTATGAAAAGACTGTAACCTACAATGAATTTATCTAGCCAACAAGTATTATCCATCTACCCAAGGGTGATCCCGATTATAAAATTGCCACAAAAAAGCAGACATTGGGAGACACCTCGGTAAAAGGTACCTTTAATGTACCCAAATTCGCCAACTGTGCCTTTTGTTTATTTTCGAAAATATGTACAATAGTTGGTGATTGCTGAAATATTCATCCTCCAAAAACGATACAGTGGAACATTGTAAAATGATATCGTTAAAGTGTGTATGCTTGCGAAACCTTCTGTTGTTATAGTTGCCGTTATCGTTTATAGATATAGTGCTGTTGAACAAGGAAACTTTCAAATGCTTATGTAAACTAGATGTCATACTTAAGGCTCATTTTGTTTTTTTTATAAATATATTTTATCTGTGAATTTAATGGTGTTTTTTGGTGGTATTAAAAAATGGGCGAAAAGTCAGTTAACATTGCAAAGATCAGGTTGAAAATTAGTTTTCAGTTCCAAACATTGATAACGTACTGCTTTGCATTGCATAACCAGAAGCTCGTTTGCACTTTCTCTGCATTTTTCTCTTCGGTTTCTATTTCTGGGAGCTTGTTCCAAGCCGTCCTGCAGCTAGCTGAATCACCAATCACAACACTCAATTATTGCTAATCATTATGGAGTCTGTCAAGCTTTAGTTCGAAATCCTTATCTTCTATGAGGATTGTAGCTAACTAATACGAGGAGTTGTAGCCTATCCTAACTAAGATACCCAGATAATCCTTTAGACTGTTTGCCTGTACCTTTGAAAGCAGTTTATAATCACAACACAAAAGCGCCACAGGGTGACAGGTTTTTTAAATGGTAAATGGACTGCATTTATATAGCATTTTTATCCAATGCGCTTTACAATTGATGCCTCTCATTCACCCATTCACACACACACACACTCACATGCCAACGGTGGTCATTGTGAGCAATTAGGGGCTAGGTGTCTTGCTCAGGGACACTTCGACACATTCAGGGCCGGCAACCCTCCGACTGCCAGACAACCGCTCTTACCTCCTGAGCTGTGTTACCCACCTTTAATAAAGCCAAGTCCCAACAGAGGCTGGTAATGAGCCCCTTTTAACACAGTCGAGCGACACCCCAAAAGTCAGCTCCTAAATATTGTCAAAAATATTTATAAAATTATGCAGATTGTCCATCTATTCCAGGTACTCATCCTGAAGCCAGCTCATCCCTCATCCCACTGCTTTTGTCAATTCTTCCAGACTGATCTCTGTATTTAAAGCATTCCGATCTCCACAACCCAACTGAGGCGGCCCCTGAAGAAGTTCTGCAGCACACTCCTTGTTGCATTCCACAGTGTATAAATCCACTGCATTCCTCCTCATTTCAGCTGAGTCTGAAGGCAAAGACAAGTCATCTCGTTGCTCCATGCCAGTAGGTACTTCCTAATACTAAAAAAATATATCATCCTTTCTTCCACTACCACTTCATCTCTTCCGTGCCCCAGAAATTGATCTTTGTGTCCCCTCTCCCTCCAATCACCTAATATCAGAGGAGACAAGTGAAGCGGCTTCAAACTGGACTCCTCGTCTCCTCCTGGTGAAGGGCACATTGAAGTATCCTACCGCAGAATTCTTTTCACGTCTCTGGGTGACATCATCATGCTCACACCCACAAGGACTGAAATACCATCCCACAGAACCTGACAGTATCCCAACATTAGAAAGTGCAAATGGCAGAAAACTTACCAGGTATTCCCCAAATTTTGCAAGATATTGTGTGCTCTTCAGTAAGTTATTATCACACACAGCATCCTACCCGAGGGCCTGCAATAGATAACAAAGTGCCAGTTCGCTTTTGTGGCTCATATCCTACAGACAAATTTGGCAATCTAAGACAGGGAAGCAAGTTTTTGTTTGCTTGTACATTAATGTTGCTTAAACTAACATGACTTTAAACATAAGTAAACATTGCAGCTACCATTCTTTCAGTATGTGAATGCAACCATTTGTACTTTGAAACGCACAAGCAATTTTGCTGCTTTAAATGGTCTGACCATTAAACTGCCTGGGTCTACTTCCCGCATTTGTAAAGGAAAACATCAAAATAATATTATTAACATCATGAAATAACTAATCAAAAAATGAAGGGTGGCACATTCATTAGAAAGACAGTATCAGTCACGAGAAGCAGAAGTGTTAAAAAAGTGCAATTCCCCTTTAATCAATAGTCAGCGTTGACTTTGATGACAGAGAAACAGATAAGCTGTCCAAATTGTCAAAACATGCTTCCTCGTTCTCTCCTTCCCTCCACTTATCTCCTCCCCTACTTTCCTCCAAATACTTCTGGGTAAGAGATGAGAGGTTGTGGGGGAATGAAGGAGGCGAGGAGTGAACAATATTGGGACACACCCAGTGATTTCTTCAAATTATTTATTTTATTTTGCAGTACTCCTGGTGGTAATTTCCTGTGAAAGTATCTGAAAAAACCTCCAAAAATACACTTTTAAAAAACTAAAATCATAGTCCTGTAGCAGTCTTCATATTAAAATGCCAACAGGAGTGTGCTTTCACTGAAAGGAAGAAAAATAGCTCAGTGATTGTCAAATGATGATCTGTAAAACCAACATGATAAATACAATTATTCAATAATCTTGCACTGAAAGCGTGTGAAACAAAAAATGTCTAGCCTTTCTGCATCCACCCTATTATCTAACACCTTAACCCAATTATATTGCCTTACAGCTGGACATTGATCGTTTTTATTATTCATATTTTATTATTAAAATTGTATTATTTATATACCTTTTTGTTCTTGGCTTTTTAATAATCATCACTTTCTGGGATATGTCTAATTTTCTCAAAGCAGTGCAATGCTTTCTCAGCCAAAAGCTTTTCTTTTCATCCAGTAAATCAAAACCTACAAACTTCTGTAATGTAGAAGCTGATTTAATGAACTTTGCAGTGTCGGGAAAATAAGCGGTCACATTAATTAACTTATTTTCCAAGTGGTTCTGTAAGGTGTAATTTTAACTGTCCTAACCACCAAATTGCATCTTTGACTCGTCACTCCGGACTGTAATAATTCCACGGGTGGAATCATAAATACCACAGGCTGTAAAGTGCTGCAGGAAATACAATAAAACTGGATCACAGCAATCTTCAGGACTTGGGACAATATTGGGACCTTTTTACGGGAACAAGATGGCCCTAACAACACCCTCAGACTGGAAGAGCCATAACCCAGGATGTGTCACAGCGTAAAACAGATAGCCAGAACAAGGCCTCCTTCACTCTTAAAGAGCCACCAGAGTCACCCTTGGGTCAGATAGGAACATGGCTATGTCCAATACCTACATTATGGACTGAAATAAAGCACTATTTTTATATGCATGTAAATAACTGGGGATATTAAAAATAGTAAATGATAAATGCGGTTGAACAGGAATAATATTAACCAAAATTCAAATCGTATGTGATACATACAGAGGCACACCGAGCTGTTATAAGATACAGGTACAGGGAGGTTACGATCACAAGTATGTACAGTATGGAGGGGAAAGTGAAATATTTAAGTATAGACATGTATGCCTACACCTTGGACCTCCGTAGAAAGTTATCTAGAGAAATGATCGTAAGATCACGCACCATCATACAAAGCATCTTATTATTAACATTTGATTATGCAGGAGTATGCTATGCAGTTCCTTCCTAAAGGAGGGGGGGGGGTGTCTCTTGGTGGGCTGGCTGAGCCTTACAGCCTTACTCCTGGCCAGACCCTATTTGGGCAAACAAAGGGAATAGTGGAATGTGGAAGGCTTGCTCAGGTTGGCATTTAAAGGACGTCCAAAGGGACATTTGCGGAGTATCTGCGTATATCAGCACTCTGTGTTCCTCTTCTGTGTCTTAGTATGTTAGAGTATGTCTTTTCTCTTTGTTTAGAATAGTGGTCTTTGTCTTGCTTTGTAAATTTAGTGTTTTTAGTGTACCTTTAACAGTTGTCGAAACTGCCTATCCTCGGTGGACTCCTTACCCAGGCAAGTTCACTGGGACTAACCCAAAATAAGGAATGCTGGAGCACACAGAGCTCAGAGCAAAAGACGAATGTTTCGACGTCTACAGCATCTTCCTCAGAGTCAAAAAGCAAATACATGGACTAGACCAGGAGGTGAATCTCTGCAAAAAGCAATCATTGTATTGGTTTCATATGTGGTTTTGAAGTAACACCAATAACAAGTTACTCATGTGGTACATTGATATTTTCACTAGCCGAATGTGCAGTAGCTCTCGCATAGATATTAGTTTCAGTGACCAGATGGATCCTAGTATTATTTCATAAAAATAATAATTGGGTCATGGTCCAGGATATTTAGAAAGTCTCAACAACCTTAGTTGGGGTTCCCTGGGGTTTACTGTTAGCTTCAGTACCCAGACATACATATTGTTTGGGTTAAGGTTGCTTCTTCATGGCGCAGAAACTGTATCTGCAAGATTCCCGGATGAGCAGTACTTTTACCTCCTAGGATAAAATGCCTTTGTGTCAAGAGAACACTTATACTGGTGCCAGGCATTTGTCTATCTCGCTCTTTGGGGTACAGACTTGCCTCCCATTATTTCATATAAGCACACCTCAATGCATGTATATGCTAGCCCATATTCAAACAAACATCCACGTTACAGGTTTTGAAATTAATGGAGTCAGAGGAAGGAAAACGTGTTTTTCTTCCTGCGACAAAATCTAAATCCTTACAGTTCATCAAGAAAATAATTCACCTGATCCAATGTGTATAAATTGTGACCTTTAAATGGTGGCTGCACATGCCGTCAGATTGTGAATCACAATCCATTTCCTCATCTTCATTTTTTTCCTGGCTGTCAGCAGCAATCAACTCCTTTCCCACCTTCTCCCCACCAGCATGCTCTATTTGGCAGGGCTCAAGAACCCCAATTTCCCATACGCTGTCAATCACAGTCTTCACTTCAGCACCTCTCACTGCTTTGGTGTTCTATTTTTGCATGGCAAATTGTGGTCACTCACTCACGGACGACCTGAGAGGGACATTTGGCGGGACGCATGCGCAGGTGGTGCTTTGTTTAGTAGGACACATGCACAGGTGCATCTCCCAAAATCACCACTTCGAACGGCACAAGATTTTTAAGCACAGCTTTATCGCCTAACGTTACTTTAGCTGACCCTAACATGTTAACATTTCGCCTACTTTAGTTGACCTACTATGTACCACCGATACAGATGTATGGACACATGGAGGACAACAAAAAACGTTACAGAGGTGAGGACATGCCATAGCTAGCTAGCTATATAGTTAGCCAAATTTTATTCATGACACTGTACAAGTGCGCCGTGGGTCTGCACGGTGTCGTGCTTGTTGGTATTGTCGTCACCGAATTCAGCCTGTGCTTCCCCCGACGGTAGGTCAGGTATTATTGAGCGAAAGATGGCCTCATTAGCAGAGGAAGCCTGCACCCTCGCCCCCTCACCAGGGTCAATGGAAGGAGGGGGAGCACCTGCGCTCCCCTCAGCTTGCTGTCTACATCGACAGGCGAAATGCTTGTGACAAACATCACCGCTTACTACCTAAACTTGCACAAGCCATATAATGTCTGTCTTCATAATTTACCCTGAAAGAAACGTGTAAATTCTTGGGTGGAGAATCAGGAAACATATAAACTTGTCTTTGAAGAGACTGGGCATGCTTGAATTTTCAATTCCTATACCCCAGACCCACAGGTTTAAAGGAGCTTGCACATTTTCCAAAGCACTGCAGCTGCATTTCGAGTCCCGTCTAGTCATTCTGGTTTGTTTGCTGATTAGATCTCGTGTTTGACCACTGACTCGTTCCCTTCAATGCTGATTCTTGACTTAGGCCTTCTGTTTTGTTTGCTGATTGGATTTCGTGTTTGACCATTTGCTCGTTCTCAACCTCGACTCTCGTTTTGCCGTCTACTCCCCGTATAGTGTTTTGGTTAGTTTTTTCCCAGACTACAAATCGGGACACAACTTTGTTATTTTGCTTTGTTGTTTTTCCATTATTTTTGAAAGTAAGGCTGTTAAATCTCCGTTGGGGGTACGCTATTCTGAAAATTGGTTCTCTGACTGCTGACGGATTTCCCCGAAGCGCAGCGTTCCAAGCCACCCCGTGCCCAGTAACCCTTCGAAAACAAGTCAGGCATTTGTTCATTTTGTACAGGCAGATAAGCACCGGAGTTACTCATCATACATTTCTCTTACCCTTTCCCCGCTCATTTCCCTTATCATACATCCTGTTATGGTCTGACCATAGACCAGGTCGTAACATCACTGACACATCCACGCATGCGAATTTGATAGCGGTATACATCATAATGATTTACATCTCTACCATTTCTCATTTTTTAAGAACTACAATGGGCAGGTAGTTCTAGGCAAAGAGGGCATTGATCATGTCAGAAAGAGATCTGAGGTACACTACATGGCCTCATGTGGACACCTGACATCCAACATCCAAAATTATGGACATTAGTCATATTAATGCCCACAATTTTGGATGTTGGATGTCAGGTGTCCGCATGAGGTGCAAGCACTCATGCATGTAATGGTTTGGTGACGGTTCTCTGTAACATTACATAATGTAATGGTCCTCTGTTTAATAAATTACTTCTTTGTTTAAAAACATACTTTGTTGAGTTGTCGCTCTTATGTCATGAGCATACATACAGTCATAGCTAATATCACAGTTATGAAATTCCTGTAAAGTGCTTTGCATGTATGAACACAAAAAGCAGTGAATAAAGTTATTTTTTATTACTGAAAAGTAGGGCCACCAATTTCTCTCCTTGTTTTCTCGCATTGTACTTCAATCCTCTGCTAGATATTGAAATAGCATCTTTGTCAAGCACTTTCTCAAACAATTATCCCATTTGCACAACATAAATAATAAATAATTACCACTAATTAAGCACAGATGATGATTGACAGCAGTGTTTACAAGTGACACTCGTGTTTAATTCAGTTCGATTACTTACTACTGTGGACATGCTGCGGTATTTTTAAATGTTGTACAGGGGCTTGATAGGTTTTGTTAGAAGCAGTGGGAAATAGCCACGTTAAAAATGAGAGCTGTCACGTAAAAAAGTTTCAGCGAATTAACTAACCATAGTCTTCAGTCAAGACTTTAAGTAAAATCAGGTGTCTTAGTACTGGGCTAAAACTAAAACCTGCTTCATATGGATGCATTTTTACATTGCATTACATATATTTTGCAGATGCTTTTATCCAAAGTTACGTACAATAAGTGAATGCTGAATATCTTTGGAACAACTATAAAAAAACAGGTCCCACAAGGTACACAAGGTACTCATTATGTAACAGTTATTCATAGCCATGAACACATAGGCTATGTCAGAAAGTAATGTTAAGAGTGAGTCAGTTGGTTTTCTCTTTTTTCTGTAAGATAAGTGACCGATTCTGACCCAAGAAGCCAGGTGTGTAATCAACTTTTTGTAGCATGTAAACTTCCATCCATGTTCACTTTCCTTCTCCATATTGCATCAACTAATTGTGTTTATAAATGTCTGAACTGAATTGTACAATTAGCCACTTAACTGTGCCATTGGAGAGCATATCGGGACCCTTGGAGGACAACCATTGAAATGCAAGTTTAAATCCCTGCAGGTCACATGATGGAGACAAACTGGTGGCCCTACTGATAAGTGTTTCTGTCTCTGAAGTCCCCACTAGAGGGAAGCACACACACCAATATGAGAGGGCTTAAATTTGTTCTGCCGGTCCTGAGTTGCTATGGCAACAGGGCATGTGACACAAGCCAGTCCTAAGGAAGATGAAAACAGAGGGTGGTGTTGAGCTAGGATGGCCTTCAAGTCTCAGTCTGGAGCTGAGCCTCTGATGCTAATTGCTGATGTACAGCAAAAGGTACATCCTGCCTGTGCACAACAGTGACATTACTGTGCATGTGAAACGCACACACACACATACACACACAATAACCAAAGATAGAGGGCCTTCTCCCTGATTCTACATAGCCATTACAATGCTATCTCTCTCTCAGAGATACACACACACATGCACAAGCACACACACACACACACACACACACACACACACACACAATACAATTAAAATATTTAAATTTTATTATTCACAACAATTACAAACTGCCTGAGCACTGACAAGTAATTGTCAGTGACAAGTGTGTTTTTGTGACTGTTGTAATAATTATTCATTTTTATATTCCACCAAAAACATCATGTAACAATATAAATTGGAATGTACTGTATGTGTGAGTTCATTCTGATGTGATAGATATACGAAATTTTGTCTGAGTAATTCTGTAAGAAAAAAATCAATGCGTCATGCTGTATAAACAACGAGAACCAACAAAGAGGATCGGTTTTTAGTTCCCAGAGTGTGTGCGCCTTTCAAATTCAGCCACTATATTAAACATTTATCTTTGCTTCTATGAAAAAACATCCCTCTAATTCATGTGAATCGCTTTGCATTAATTTATTTTTGTTTTGGATTGAGCATCAGGTCCATAATCCATGCAGATTCTGCAGAATAATCCAAATAGAGTATCTGGTGGTCTCCTTGACAAATCAGTGTGCATGCTATTTTCTTTCATTTTCATTTTCATTCAATCCTTTCCTGCCTGAGAGAATATTATGTGAACATTCCATTACTTGACATGCATATGCAAAAATGTTTGTGGTGTGATCATATGGCATCACACATTAAAATTGCACTATAACCACATTTGAATTGTTTGATTACAAATCTAAAATTGGAGTGTATAACCAAAAAGTGGAGTGTATAACCAAATCAAGAAAAAAAAGTCTTTACCCCGAACATTATGGAGCTCAATGTATATTGTAATTAAAACTACGGTGACTTTGCTGTTAAATTAATGACATCAACTTGTCTTGGCTAATTGTTGCCAGCAAGTTGCTGTCATTGTAACAACATTTTCCTAACAGTGTAGAGCTGAAATAAAACCTAATAGACCATCATGGCCATAATCTAGATAAGCAAACTGAAAATCATCAGCCAGAGAGGCAAGATTTGAACCAGGGCTAGAGGCTCCAACCCGGTTTCTATGGTTGTCAATTAAAATGGCATGATGAACCAATTAAGCAACTTTTTTTTTTAAACCTCCGCCATTTACAATCACATATCCTAGTTCCCCACCCAAGCTGAGTTTGCTTTGCCTCTCTTGATTGTTTGGTGTTTATATTATGTTGTGTGACGTGTGTGCTGTGTGTTTAGCATTGTCTCTGTGTTCATTTGGTCATGTCGTTGTCCTAGTATAAATCTCATTTCTCTGTGTTGGGACAATGCAGACTGACTGAATGAAATTTGTACAGGCAGTCAGTATGACAAAGGCGGGCTGTGACTCATCATGTATAGACCCATTCTGTATTCATATTAAGGCACACATTTTGAACCACAGCAGGCAAATGGGTTGCCATAAATATAAGCATCTTCGCAATAATGTTTGAATGCTGTATGTTGCAGGAAATGCACTCACTGTTCTGCCATTTTTACTTTTTTTTATTTCTTACATGAGCAAAGCTCAGTCAGGTAATTGTTACCTAGCAACCAGCTTGTGCTGACAGCTGTCCGTGCTGGGCAAGCAGTCAGATTTTAAAAAGATATATTCACTCTCGGGTCAAAGGCATGTCCCATATAAAAACAGGCATATTAAAAACACCATAATAATAATAATAATAATTGTCATTATCATTCTCATCATAATCACCACATCACAAACCTAGTCACCATAATCATGTAATACAATAACTCATTCTTTAAAATTACTCACATAGCAAAACTTGTGTAAGTTTTTTTCATTGCTGTATTTCATTTATACCATGATGAAAACATGGTGCTTTTATCCCATTAAGATTGATACAATAAAAATATGGCTATTAAAAATACTACTGCTGAAAACGCATAGCACATTTCTCAGCGCTTTTCCACTGATCGTGACCACCACTGGGCATGACAGACTCCTCTCTGAGACACGAAGAAAGCACAAGCCCAGGTGTCATTGTAAATCAATGAGGAAGTCATCAAATATTAAATATTTCTGAGGATTACTGCCATGCTGGTGGCATGTTTACCCTTTGTTCCACTGTCATAGAAACACACAGTTCTGTTTCATACCGACAAACACACACACACACAGACTCCTGAGCAATTACCATTTGGAAAAGGGAAGGACCAATTGTCCTTCCCAACATAACACATATTACATTGCATATTGTAATTATATTCAGCAGATCTGTGCATCCTCAGCAGAGAATTGATGTGAAAAAGACTATATGTGGAAATAGTATACAAAGAGCTGGAATTATATTGACTTTGGGGAGAAAGGTCATTGATAACAGGCTAAAGGATAAGATAATAATTATCTACAGTACAGTAGTGGGTCTCAGACTTAGTCCAGGGGGACCCCTGTGTATGCTGGTTTTTGTTCCAACCACCGATGCAATCCCAGAATTTTAACAAGCTCTTAATTTTTCTTCATTACACTTGTCATGTTTTGATGGATTATTTAGCATCTTAAGCCATATTATGTCAGAAATAATGATGCATGCCATGAAGTCCCATATTCAGATTACAGTACTATATTACAGTTGTATGAGTGTTTTAACTGACCAAAGTAAAGATTGAGCAACTAATTCCATGCCAAGGAATATATATATATGAAATAAAAGTGTGTCTTGTGTTTTAGCTCATTGTGTGTGTGTGTGTGTGCATGTTCATGTTCAACTGAATTACAGATATCTCAAACTCATCTTCTGCAGTAGATACAAACGGCCAGTGTGCAGAGCACTGTGTCAAAAATATCATATGCCAATACCAACAATGCCAGTTCCAAGATTTTCTCTCTCTCTCTCTCTGTTCTTTTTGTTCTTTTTTCTGTTCTGTTTTCTTTGATTGGTTTGTGTTAAATATTGCCACTTGATATTGATGCAAAACTTACAATAAAACATATACTATTACAATATAACATATTATAAATGTACATATTAATACTGAAATAAAACATAAAAATTAAAGACTCAGACTCAGGCTTCAGCTGTGATATTATGACTATGATGCCACACAGTGTGTGAAAATGACAAAATATGGAAAGTTTCAAGTCTCAAATTAACTTGAAATATAAACAATCTTCTATGTAATTAAAGCCTAAAGGGATTTGGATTTGGCATTTTTCCAAATTATTCACAATCAAATAGAAAATACAGACTTTAAAAGATTAATATATACATACCCTATAAAGAAATATAATGGTAATAGTCTTGGTCATTTTGGACCAACCAAGAAGCACTTAATCAAAATCAGCCAATCGAAGCTAATGAATGAAAAATCAGATAATTCTTTTGAATGAGGCTGAGAACAGTCCATGCTTTTATACAGACACAAGGAAGGCCTTCCACTGCCTGAGTGTGTAATGCAAAGTTATGCAGTTATAGTGGAGACACTAAGTAAAATCTGTGTTAATTCAACACTGACCAAAATTAATGCTACACATTTTACTGCATGTGAAGAGGAAAACTGGGAACTGGCTGATCAGGCCTGCATTTGTGTTTTATCTCCCTCTTTCTCTTTCTATATCCCTCCATTTCCTGTCTTCCTGAAACTCCTGTTTCTTTGCTGGATTTCAGCTTGGTTTGTCAGTACATGGGTTGTTAACCCTTAGTTTCTGGCAATATCCACCAAAGCAAACAGGTGCTTGTTGCTTGTTCAGGAACGCATCATCCCCCCCCCCCCTCCCCCCCAACCCCCATCCCATGGCTGCTGAAGATGGCTGCTATTCTCACATGCTGAAAATGTCACAGATAAGGAGTCCATTTCCTGCATTAGCATCCTGCAGCTGCTCCGGCTGGCATACCGCGAGCCTCCTTCCAACACTCGCTCCAGCCAATAGCGCCGAAGGAAGCCCATCTCCTCAGCTTCCTCTCTTTCTGTCTCTCTCTCTCTCTCTCTCTACCTCTGCCTCTCCTCCCTTTCTGCTTCAGATCTCCTGGTGTGGAGGGACCCCCGTAGCCTCTCCCTCCCTCTGACACACATGCGCGTGCACACACACACACACACACACACACACAGACACGCACACGCAAACACACGTCCAGTGCCGCCGCCGCCTCTGTGGCTGCTCCACTGCAGATCTCTGGATCATTGTCGGAGACTAATTTCTGTTTGCCGCCCGCACAAAGAGAGGATTACCGCTTCATTCAAGAATCGCGCCGTCTCTGCATCCAGGCAAGTGGGAGCGATTCTTTTCCTTTTTTTTCTGCACTCATACACCCCCCCCCCCACCCCCGCCCCCCACCCCACCCCCATCCCTCTGCCCCCACCCAGACGTGACATTGTTTGTGTGAGTGAGGAGTTCATGCGGGCGGGGGGGAAATGGGGCGATGTGCAAGCTTGGCTGACGGTGTGCTGTGCATACAGGGATGGCGGTGGGGGAAGGGATGTGCGTGTGTGTGTGTGCGTGTGTGTATGTGCGTGTGTGTGTGTGTGTGTGTTCGAGAGGGGGAGAGAGAGGTGATGGGGGGTGGGAAACACGGGGAAGGAGGGAGACACATCCAGCTCCGAACGACAGATGGCTAGTAGCCGCCGTTCTTTTTTTTTTTTTTTCCTTCTCCAATTCATCCTGCAGGCTTTGTGCGTAGAACCACTGATACACAGACCTCCTTTCACAGAGGAAAGGAGACGGGTGCACTCTGTAGCCTGGGGCAGGGTTTGTGTGTGTGTGTGTGTGCGTGTGGGGGGTGGGCGGCGGGAGGAGGTGGGGGGGGGGGGGGTTTGGGGGGGGGGCGGCAGGGGGGGTTCATCTGCATCGAATGCAGCCAGATCACGTCCAGATGCCATGGGAACAAAAGGGCTTTCTTAAGGAAACTGCAGGGGGAAGCGTGGCGCTTGCTATTGTGCTCCGCTCCGCATTCTGCGCCGCAGCCTGGATCTGGAGAGCCACGTTTTTAATGAGGAGACTTCTCCCCATAGCCCAACGGACAGCTGGACTCTGCGCTCTGGGGTTTTACAAGGGGAGGGAAAAAAAGAAAAAAAAAAAAACGGAGACTTTTGTCCTTCGCACGGAACTGGTTCTCGCACTCGGACGCGTTCTGTTGCGAGGGACCGGAGGAAAGCGAACCTCTATGCTAATGCAGGAGGCAGGAAGAATGGAGAGAGAATGGGGTCTGTGGTGCATAGTAATTCTGCAAGGGCAGGTGCTGAGTGGGGTCTGTGTGTGTGTGTGCGTGTGTATGTGCATGTGCGCGCGTGTGTGTTTGTTTGCCTGTGTGTATGCACGCACAACCGTTTGCGTGTGTGTGTACACTTCTTTTTCCGTACATATGCTTGTGTGTTCCTATGCTTGTGTTTGTGTATGCGTATGTTGGCGTTTGTACATGTGTGAGAGTGTGTTTTCCTATTTGTGTGTCTATGTGAGTGTTTGTGCGTTTAAGCGAGTGTGAGCACATTTTGTGGTCTGCCATATTCAGCTCAAACTCCAAACGCAATCATAAATAACCACATAATCACATGAAACGAGTATCTAATTCAGTTGTGATCCAGTACAGCTTGACAGCACTGACCAGACCGAATTAAATACACACCGTGTGATGTCATGTCACCACAGCACTGCCCTTCAGTGGCCTGTAGACAGTTTGAATCCACTTAGGTTTTTATTAATATTCCATCAAACCGATTAGCACCTAAATCAAACATGAGTGGTGTAATACAAGGTAAGGGATATTAACCCTGTCATCAGTCAAAGCAAAACTTATATCCCCAGATACCCCCCTACACTGACAGTTATCCCCAAATACCCCTTTCACACCCAGACATCAACAGATACCCCTTACACATCTAGATATCCCTCTCTATCTCAGACAAGAGAATAACTACAATGAAGTTCTTATTTATCATATTTCTATCACGGGTGACATACAGATTTTTTAGATATGTAGATCTCCCATGTTTAAGACTATTAGCCGAAGTTCACTATTAAATTACATCGTAGAAAAGAGCTTCCTGTGGTTTCTGTCGAGCTCTCATTGTATAGAATAGTTTTTGTACCAATTGTGTCTTTGTGAGCAGAATTCAGGTCTTTATGTATAAATACCTGCTGTGTTTCCACCAGCCATTTGAATCCTATGTGATGTTTTATGTAATTTTACCACAAATATGGAATTTTCATTTTTTTCAATTTTCAATTTGTGTATTTTATTGCATTTTATCTATATTATTTTACTGTTAGGAGAAGGTCTCCTACCTAAAACATTGCCACATTGTGTCATTATTATTTTTGGTCCTATTTTTGGTATATATGGTCCTTTTGGCTTTGGCAAACCAATGTAATGTAAGGCCAGACAACTCACAGTGAGCAATTTTAGTCAAAGGAATAGGCTGTGGAACATCAAAGTCATGCTCAACCTTTGCACAGTCTGGACTTGCGGTTAGAACATGTGATCTGGGCATTGTAGTTCTCATCTCAGGTGACACAGCTGTTGGACATGAGATCAAAGTGCATTGCTTCCTGTTGTCAGTTAGAATCCGGGTGGGCAGAATGGGAGGGCTGCATGCCTGGTTTTAAGTTGAATAATTCATATTTTAAGGTGTAAGATCACAGATACGTTATTAGAATGTTCTGATGTGAATATTCTAATGCTGATGTAACAATCACTGTCGGTATTGGCAATTGGGTTCTAGAACACTGACTAAGAATTTTGAAAAAGCACTCCAAAATAACCAATCCCTTGAAAGGGATAAAGGTTAAAATGGAGCTGACTAAACTGATGCATGGTATGTAAGGTTATGTAAGGTTACTGTGTCATTGGCGCTGACTTTGCCAGGAAGACTGAATGAGACCATTCCAGACAGTGTTTAGATAAGTGGCTAATCCTGGACCAGTGTCTACTGACCAGTAGATTATGCTCAGCAGTACAGACAGTAATCTACAAAGCAGTACAGACTGGAGTGTGCTGAGCAAGGAAAAACCAGAATTAAGTAACCTTAAGAGATATTACAGGGAATGCTGGCACACTGTAGTGTGACTAGGATCAATACATTACGGAGCTTACCGACAGGGACAGACAGACATTTAACAGGATAGTTCTAAACACCCCAAAACTATGGCCTGAAACATGACCACATAAGGTAATCAACACCTCTGTGACCTCAGCCTCAAACAAAAAAAAAAAAAACTATGTTGTGAGCTCCACAAATCTGGTATTATGCTGCCATTTGGAAACTACTCGCACAATGAGTCACAGAGTCAGTTATTTCTTTTTTTTCCTATTGTTCAGTGGTCCATATGTTGTGCTCCTTACACCAGGCTATGCATCTTTGTGCTGTAGTCTTGAATAAAAGCACTTTCCAAGTGGTGGCCTTGCCACAAATACCAGCTTTTTGATTCTCTGGATGTACACGCTTTGTTGAGACTGGGTCACACAGGTGTCCATTTAATTCTGTGGTAATTTTTGCCATAGATTTTGGGTGTTTAGCAACTATCTTGCTAAGAGTCCATCTGTCCCTGTTGGCGAGCTTTGACTTGCGACTACTGTTCCCTTTTGCCAATGCAGTTTGTTTGTCTTTGGCACATGCTGCCATACTTTTTGACGCTGTTCCCCTTGCCAAATTAAATAATTTGGCAGTTCTTGTGACGGAGCCCATAAGAGCACTCATCCCTGAGTCCACCAGCAGTCGCAAGTCGACAGCTGGAAGCCTTCATGTGATGAAATCATGATCTGTATATGATCCGTCACTGTTACAGGGAACCTAACTCACATTGTGAGTACAAAACAAATCTAGCAAAATGTGTTTAATAAAATCATTTGCTAGGAATAACTGTATCAGTTTAAAATAATATAATTTCCCCATTTCTGAGCATGCAATGTAGCTCATTACCGTTGTTGTTTATCAGTGATGCTATGGTGATGCCCCACCTGCGTCTGTTGTGTGCTGGCCCTAAGCTGCTAACTTTAATAATGTTACCAATGTTACTTACCAGTTAACATTATTTAGCGTACCAGAGCCATACATTATGTTTGTAATTTAGTCCACAGATTTATAGCTAGCTAGCAGGACTTTGTTGTTCAATACTCAAACCTGTCACAAGGTTTGAATATATAATTAAGGTTTGAACTTGTAATCCCATTGCCTTGGTGAAACAAGGAGCCCAGTCGAGCTCTGTGCTCAACTGTGCTGCACTCATGGTAGCGCTTGAAGCGACCAATAACAAGCCCTGTTATTGTTTTTTCTGCAGGGTATACCATTAAGTAGAAATAAAGCTCATGTGTAGGTTCTGCTATCCATGTAGGCTGTAGGCTATACATTAGGTGGAGGTACCAAGGAGCATTGTAACTCCACCACACCTCAGGAGCACCATTTGGAAATATTATGGGTTCTATGCTAATGGAGACAAAATAACAACCAAAGAATATGTCTTCTGGAAGGAATGCAAGTGGCAACTGCCCTATTGAGCCTCCAATGGCTGAGGCTGTTTTACCCCTCCAATGGCAGTCAGTCCGTTCCACTTAGTTTAAGTAACCCATGCCTTTGTTGTCAATTAATGATTGACTAGTGAGTTATCATTATTTCTTTCACTTGAGCAACAGTTGATCTACCGAGTCATTTTACTGCTGTGAATGACATCATTTCTTAGTTATAGCACATGGCTGAGCACTTAAGATATTTAGCTACAGGGTTATTAGCTAATGAAAACTGGGCCAGAATAGTTACACATTTAGGTAATGTTTTTTTTTTATGCTAAAAAATGGATGGAACAAATGCAAATAAATATATTTGAATTCAATATTTTAACTCACAAAATATTATAGGTAGATGCCAACAATATCTCTGCATGATTACCTCTTTGTCAGCAGCAGATCTAACTAAGAAATTGCAAGAAACCCCTCTGTTCAGGTATTAGAGGGAAGGAACGTTGTGGGGAAACTGTTAGCCAAATGTCTACCGTGCTTTTTGGCTAATTCTGTAAAAAAGAAAAAAATAGAATGAAGCTCCTTCGGCACATGAATGTTAATTCAATTCAAATAAAACGAAATATGCGGTGCCTACAATTTTGATTTCGCAAAAAGGACCCGACACCGGACACCATACTACTACATCCTGCCGTTTTTCATATATCTTTCAACCAAACATTTAATCTTTACACAAGTAACTTCTTAATCCCTTAAGTGCACTTCTTTTGTCAACTTCTAACTGTGAAAAACTGGCTAATGGATTTTTTTCAGACTTGAAGAAAAAAGAAAAAACGGAGACAGGGCAAGTGGAATTTCAGCCCACTTGACCCAGGCAAAACTGTGAAAACATACCCCTCAAAATCACACAGAATGGAGAGCACACAAAACCGTCTGCAATTTACTGTAATTGTTCGGGAACTGGGATTTCAACTCTGAGATTGTAGGTTTGATTCCTAGGTGGGTAACTGCCATTGTACCCTTCACCAAGGTATTTCAACTTATTTGTGTGTAAACTGCATAAGTTGATCTGTGTCTGCTAAATTGTAAAAATATACAACCCTGAACAACCAAATATCGTGAACTAGGTTGACTATGGAGTGCATAGCAACTGGCTAACCACAAGTCTCCCAAAAATATTACTGTACAGCCTCACCTTTGACCACCATGAAACTAAAATATCAAGGGAATGAGAAAACTGAAAAGTGTATTTTAATGGTGAATGGTGGACTCAATCACAGTCCTTCATGATTGATTTCAAAGAAGTAGTCAAGTATGCCAATTAAATATGTTTTCACTGAATCTGTGTTGTATTCCCAAAAGAAGTGGAACATTTAGTGGAAAAAATCCAAATACAGCAACCAGAAAAGCTTTTCTGCTATAAACTGCCAAAAAAAAAAAAAACATGTACAGAACATGTACTTAGAGGTACCAAGCACATCCAGTTCTTAGGTTTTTTTCTTGACAAATAATGATAACTCTTGTAGATTGACTGACCTTGTCAAACTGTGTTTGTGAAGGAAAACATAAATAACAACAATTATTTAGGTCAGAGCGACCCAATGTACAAATGTAAAATTTATTAGATGGTGAGTTGAATTTCTAGACAAGAAATATCAGCATACATAACCCTAAACCAATGTGGTTTGTAAATCACGAGGGTAACACAGCAAAGAAAACCACGGAAGAAATTGAAATAGACTTGACTGACAAGGCTGCAATCAAGGAATGTAGAACAATAGCAAGCACTATACAAGAATGCTGAAGAAAATTCCTTCCTGTCTGCTTGGTTTTCAGCTGTCCATTATAATTTTTTTAACATGCCTTTTAAAATTCTAATTTGGCATGGTCACATTACTCTCAGAATGTTAATATTCTCCTTTTGTCATAAATCTATATTCTATTACACCGCGTATATTGTTCTTGAACATATACATTTATTGGATGGCTGAATGGCCTGTTTAGAAGTGTAATGCGTAATTCCCCGGTTTTATAATTGATCAGTCAACACTGTTTGGGTAGATAATGGGTAAAATTATAAATATAAATCAAAATGAAATATCAATCACTGTAGGAGGCCGATAATGACTAAGGGCAGGGTTTGTTGATGTACTGATAAATTATCCCAGTGTATTTGGCATTATCCGCTGGGTCTGACTGGATACGGAAGGACTACAGCAAAGGCCAGTACTCACAAAAGTGTTTTTTTTTTCTTTGTCCTTTTACATTTTTTTCCCAAGATGCTCTGGGTTCCCAATCATCTCTTATGGTTTCTGCAGTCAGCTGATCTGGGGTGTGAATGGTATTTTAAAACTGAAATTGATAACCCATTCTCAGTATTACATCAATTAGCTTAGGAGCTAGCAAAGTTCATATGAGGTGCCCAGCTATTTCAAGTAATACACATTTCATGGTTCAAAAAGTTGTATTACATGGTTCCAAAAACAAAGAAAACGACAAAAAAACTAACAAAAATGTTTGTTCTCACACCTGGTCTTGCTTCCATGGAAACACTAATAATCGCATAATAAATGAAGCGGCCCATTGAATCGCTGATAAATGATCTCATTTAGCGCCGCGCGATAATGATTGGCGGTCGTTAGCAGGGAGCTTTCGGGACGGGGGGGCGGCCGCAGTCTGACGGTCGCACCCCCAGGGTCGCTAAGCCGCGGTCAGTCGCAGGGTTGACTGAACACAATGAAGGCAACGTGCGTGTGTGCGCGCAGGGCCAGACCTGTCGGGCTTTATCTCTAAATCTCATTCAGCCCTAATCCTGCCCCAGTCCCTGCCTCTGCACTCCTCTTAAGAGTGTTGATTGCCTTGGGTCACATGACCTGCGACCGGTGACTCCGCTGCCTTGTTTATCACGGGAGAGAGCCTTTGCATGGATTTATGTGGGCATGAGAGAGAGGGGGGGGGGGCAGAGGGAGAGAGGAAGAGGGGGGGTAGGGAGAGACAGGGGGAGAGAGAGGGAAAGAGAGCGAGCGAGTGAGCATCTGATTTGAGGTGGGCGGGTGCTTGTGGGAGGCTGTGGAGCAGTAGATGCTCGTTCAGACAGGAGATTGAGTGTGAATAGCTCACATTGGCTTAGATTCTAAGCTGGGCAGGACCACTAATTTGCCGAGCTTGTGGGCTTTGGGTGGGAAAAAAAAGGGGGAAAAAAAAGAAGGCTACTGCCTGGACGAACGCTTTCTGAAATGCAAGTGGATGAATAGAAAACCAACCTGCCTGGATCTGTCTTTCTCTGATTTTCCTGCTGGAATTACAGTTTGGATACGGTGGCAGCAACAACAGCAAGGTATTCATCTTAAATCTTAAATGTACCTGTCTGTTCGCGAACAATGGCATGGCTTTTGGTGGGGGGGGGAAGCGAATTCAGAGCATCTGTGTGTTGCGATGGTGATGAGATGCTTGATGTGTCTGTACATGATGGCGCGCATGTGTATGAGTGTGTGTGTGTTTGTGTGCGACTGTGTGTACATGCATGAGTGTGTGTGTGTGTCCGTGCGTGTGCGTGCGAGCGTGCGTCTGAAAGAGAGAGAGAGAAAGAGAGAGGCAGCAGCTGTGATGGCGGTTGTGCGGTGAAGGGCAGACAGGAGCGGGGATCTGTTAACACGATCGCCTGCTGCTGCTGCCCTCCTGCCATGGCTGCCGGAGAAAGGATCTACGATGCCGGCCGTCTCCTTTTTCCCAAAGCCCCCCCGCTCCCCCCCCCCCCCCTCCCCCTCCTCCCTCCCTACCGTCTTTCTCCTTCTGTGTCTGTCTGCTGCCTCGGTCCCTCTAGCTCTCTCTTTAAATGGGTTTAAAGCTTTTTTTCCCCCCTTCCTCTCCCTCTCATCACACTTGCCTTTAGTAAATGGAGCTTTTACCAGAGGGAGAAAAAAAGGACAAACCTCTGCATTTTCGGGCCATTTTTGTCAGGTTTCCGAGCAATTAAGCTTTCAGTTGTATTTTTGTAGCCTGTAGCGTTATCCTTTTCTTTTCTTTCTCCTTCCCCTGCACCCCCACCCCCACCCCCCAGCCTGGCCACCGCTCGCACACCAGAACCTCAGTGTTTATGAACACAGAGGGAGGTTCAGCTGTGGAAAATGGAAATGGAGAATAGGTTTGTGAGAAAGGCCTGTTTTGTTGGGCCTGGCTGTCTAAGACTGGGCTCTTTCAGGATACATTAGCCAAGACGATTCTACCAAAGCTTGCCTGACTTCCCCAAATAATAACCATTTATAGCCAATTTTGTGTCCAACATACAGTAAGGGATGGCTTATATTGAACATGGAGGGGTGCTAACGCAAACAGAGAGTGTTTGGTGAAAAAATGTTGGAAAATGGAGTATTTTTTCATAGGTTGTTTGTGGATGAGCCCTTTCTCAGAGCAGGTGTATTTTCTCTGCAGATTCAACTTAATTGCCTAAGACACCAAATAGGACTATATTTTTTATGTTCAGTGTACAGCAGACTATTTTCAAATTGTGTATGGTCCCATTACTGCATGAACCTGCAAGTAAATAGAATAGCAAGGGTGTATGGGATATTAGGAAACACCATAATGCATTAATCTGACTGTTACATTTGTGGTACAATTTGCGGTGTCACACTTGCTAGTACACTGCAGCTGTATTTAAATGAATTACTCTGAAATGGTGTATGTGCATGAGTGCAGGTACACAAATTCACTCCAACTAAGTAAAACACAGATTTTTATTTTTAGATGATAATAGATTGTTTTATCTTTTTTGGTTAAAAAAGATGGTCGCGGTTTTAGATGGTATTCTTAGAGGGAGGAGAGCCCAGTGTATCCCCTTCAGCACAGTGATGGTTAAAAATGTGACAGGTAAAAAGAGCTTCCAGTGGATGTTTGTGTGAGCTCTTTTATCAGACAACGCTCAGCAGCCGACAGCTGGGAGGCAAGACAGTGGGTTTCAGATATCGCTGGGTCGAGTTCATGCTATTGTGCACAGCGTGAAGTGCGTGTGTATGTGTGCGTATGTGACAGACATAGTGAGATGCGACATAGAGAAGATAGTGGATTGTTTTTTTTTTAGATGAATGCATACACACTGAGGCAGCTAGATGGGTGAGCAATCCGATGCTGTTAAACCGTGAAACAGGCCTGGTTGGTCATGTGACCTGGAGTCTGCAACCCCGCTCCTGGAGAGGCATAACATTAGCTCGTTTTTGCTTTTACCTTAAAATCAGCAGCCATTTCAGGCCCAGGGAACAAGTTCAGGTGAGTTAACTGTGTAACCAACTGCTTGAATCAATCAATTAAACAATGCATTATAATGAACATCCTGGTTTCTCAAGACCTCGGTTTCAGACCAGAGAGGCAAATGTACCATAAAGAAAATTAGGCCTATTTTTCTTTGGGCTTATTATGTAATGATAAATCATTCCTTGAATACATTAGCATACAGTTATCCCTGCATGCCGATATTGTGTATCCTAGACCACTGTAAGCCTGACAAGAACTGTGCAATTCAGGGCGATGAACCGGTTGATGCATCAGTTGTCATGTCTCAGTGAAGTTAGGTCTAAAGGTGGAAGTGGTGATTCAAACCGGAAAGTCAAGAATCTCTATGTACCTCAGAACAGAATTAAATACAGAATTAAATGCTTCCATGCTACCCTCAAACACGGTACGCATGCTAGCTCACAGGGGGGCATAAACAGGAAGACATAGGGAAATGGTTGAATAGCAAGAGGAGGCGTGTGTGAAATATATCGCACTTCGGCAAACTGCTCTCTGCGAATCTGATTTCTACTACCACATGAGCACGATGATCCCTTCTCGCAAAAGAGTTGTTCCAAGACCGTAAGACAAGAGACTCCCGAGATCGGTCCACTGGGGACAGGGAGTAGTGTTAAGTACCAACATGTACTGATGTCTCAATTGATCACCAAGGTCTGATTTCATCAAAAATCAATGCTGCGTTTGTAATTTTAATAGATTTGCTTTCCACAAAATTCTTTCAGCCAGTACCTCGACAGCAAATGTATTGTGCCCACTAGGGACCTGCCATCAACACAGCTGGTCCACCAACGCTGTAGTGCTGATTTGCCTTTTTTTATAATTGGCACTTCAATAGTCCGCTAGCAGAAAGGTACATTACATTACACTACGCTGCTCTGTAATGGAGGGTGACTTACACCGCAAACACAAGCAGAAAGATTAGGGATGGAAGTGCAGTAATTCCCTTGAGGGGGACTGTATAGTCCCAGAAGAGACACGTTGAGGTGTGGCAGTTGAAATGAGGTCAACTAAAGGTCAAATGGAGAACTGTTATAAGAATACAAAATAGTTGAACGTTTGTGGATCGACAGCTTGCATCAATGGTGGTCCAAATGACGCTTGCCGACTGGCATTCTCTTGGCTTATCAGTGAAGAATGTTTGTGATGCTGAGTTCTCACAGTCTCACTAGCATGGCTGTTCTGAAGTCTTAGTCCAAAGAGCAGCTAAGGTTGCACATCCTCACATCACAAAAGTTTGAGGTCACAGCCTCACTCTCAATTTGCTGAGTTTTCTCATTTTACAGGTTTCTCAGATGACCGCAGGAGCTCAATGTATATTAGCTTTATATGAGCTTTTTTCTTGCATTGTATATTAAGATACACTATATATATATATATATATATATATATATATATATATATATATATATATATATCCAGAACTATATCAAGCCTGAACCTGCACAGAGTCTCTGCTTCTACTAAATGACTGGCGAGGTGTCCCACACATGGACAACTCTATATAAAGATATAAAACGCGTCCACCCTTAATAAAGACAAGCAAAGACGGCTGTATAAAATAAACAATATGGGTAATGAGTGATATTGTATGCTCAAAAATGGGAAATATATATAAGTTTATATTAACCTCTTAGCGCAAAGCCCCTAGTGGTCGGCACGCAGGCGTGCCGAGATTACTCAACACAGACATTCGGTGCTACTGCAACCAAAGTATGAGTTAAACAGAAACGTATTGATTAAGTTTCATTAGTAGACGATACACGACAACTATGCCGAATACGGAGTTTCGCAGTGCCACCATTGTCGCGCTGGTCGTTCATTTAACACGCACCCCCTCCCTGCAGTCTCATCTAGAAAACACCCCCACCCTTGACATAATGGACAATATTGTCTATCTTGGCATTCATAAAAATATTGTTTCACCACTAAAAAATCGTATTCGGTCATAGCAACAAGATAAACCCGACAATAGCCTATATGCCTACACAGCAGTGAAAACGCTGCTCACTGAATAACGAAATAAACGAGAAAAAGTTTTTAAAAATAATACCATGTCATTCTACAGCCAATATCTGGGACTAAATATTGAATAAATATACAACCCTACCATTGGTTTTACGCACAGAGATGTCCCCTTTGAGACTGAGTGGTCATATATTGTCTTGGACAACCCTTTGGGAAATATCCGCGCATGTGTGATGCCTGGGTACCTGTTGTTTACGGCGTCGTCGCACTTTTTAGTACAGTCTGGCTTGATTGGCAATTCGTGTATTCAGTAGGGGAGAGTATAAGCTTTCTAACGATGTATAACATGTCCAATTGTGCTTTTGGAATAGCGTTTTATAGGTCAGCGTAACCGGAAATGTTCTTATCATCGCATTCAATTACGCATTCACGCGGTAGCAGTAAAACAAAGACGCTGCTAACGAAACCTTGTCAACGATTTTTCGAAATTTATTGGAAAATACTATTATTATTGAGGACTTCTGAGCATAGCTAAGCCATATGTTTGCTGATAGACCTAGCTGACAGTTTTCTGGTGTAAGACAGGAGCGGATAGAACTATATCATTTATTTCCTGTCTCTGTCTCCATCTACTGAAAACAGATAAGATTTCATCATTGCTATGCAAGTATTACTGCTCAAAATACTTCGGTTATATACGTTATTTTTGAAATTGAGTGTCTTTAAATAGGTTAGTGGTATTATATAATGTGGATATTTCACACTGTAATGTAAGCGTTAGTTAGTAGTGTAATAGTTTTTGTGAAGCATGCAACAGTGATGACGTCAGAGTTGGAGCATTGCCAAAACGTGGTGGACGGTTGAAAATTGTTTTCATGTCGTCATCTCATCCCCATACAAGAAAACATACGAGAGTACGAAGTATAGAAATACATACAAGAGTTAATTACACATTTAAGTCCTGTACTGCATTGTGTGAAAATATTTTTGCATTATGTTTTAACCTGATAGCAATGTTCCATCTTAAAACTTCATAAGGGGCTCATTTAGGCTATATGCTTTATAATGGACAAAAAGCATTTTATTTAATTTTGGAGAGATTTTGGATATGTTTCTGGACCCCTAGATATTTTAGACCACTGTACTGACTGAAAGCTTGTAATTCTGACTTGAAAATGATGCAACAATGATTTTCTTGATTCAAAACAGTTGATTTGTTGCGAAATACGTGAATATGTTGTGATTCACAGCAATGCATAATTTAGACATTTTGGATAGATTTGGAGACGCTGGGTACACTGCTTAGTTTTTGCTTCATACATCTATAGTAGTTCTAGGCTACATATTGACCCTTAGATTTTATGAACTTGTGGTCAAGAAGTTTTTGATCCAGCACGTGTATGGTTTAACCTGCTGTCTCTATGCAATCTCTCAGTATTTCATTGCAAACTAAAAAAGTGCAAATAAGATTTTTTGTCTGGACAATTGCATTTGTGGCACTTTATTTCTTTCAAAATTATAATATAAACTAATCTGCGTTAGTATTGTAAATTGTACAAATGTCTTGCTTCATTTAAGCCATTTTTCAAGTCTCTGTGATGTTCACATCTGGAGTTATAAAGCTTTAAATAGGGTACCCCCTAAATGGGCAAGGATTGGCAAGATTTGGCATGTGCGCTAAGGGGTTAATAGAATTGGTGAGAGAAAAAGATTTGGTTTACAAAATATTTTCAGCTGCTGGATGGTTCATCGTTGTTGTGCTTGAGTGGGCCCCACGCTCAGATATGGAACCCGGATTGTACCATTACTAACTGTGACCAGCAGTTGCCCCACGCTCAGATATGGAACCCGGATTGTACAATTGCTGACTGTGACCAGCAGTTGCACAGGGTGAGACACAGTTGGTTCTAATGTAACCCAAGGCTGGCAGGCTCCAGTCAGCCAGGATGTCAGCACTTGTTAAGACTCTTAGGCTTCACTTTTAGTGTTTTCCTCCAGCTCATGTCTGTGGAAGCCTGACTTGCGAATTGTATTGCGATGAAAAGCGGGAGCTGATATCACATGCTTCAGAGGAGAGCACATGCTTGCCTGCGCTCTCAGCAACTGAGTTTGCTATAAGCTCTGTAGTGTAAGCATGGTTGGGCATTCCAAATTTGTGAGAAAAGGGGAAAAAACTTTTCTCTTGAAAAAATTCCATTGAATCATCATTAATATATAATATTTTGCACTTTCAGGATTAAAACATAGCTCAGTACTATTTCATAGTACTTCATTAATTTATCACAGGCATGGATAATTTTGGAGGGCAATGTACTACCTAATGTTCTTGCAGAATTTAGCCTACTTTTTGCAAATGTTCTTTTGATCTCAGCATCATGTTGACCTTTTTTACTGCTACGGCATAATGTCTAGGCCCTAATAGGCTTTGATCAAGTACTGCCTTTTTTTTTTTTTTAAGATTGAACACATTATGATTTTTTTCCACCCATGAAGTAGGATATATATCCTTATTTTTTATTTACCACGTGCAGAACTTTACATTTAGCTTTCATTTGCCAGGGTTCCCCTCACATTTGGATGATCTAAACCTTCTTGGATTACTGAAGCAGTGACCAAACTTTGCCTATCCCCCAGTTTTGTGTTATCAGTATCTGTAAGTTTGCCTACCTTCAGTTGCCAGCAGGCTCTGGTGGCAACAGTGCTCTGTCAGTGCCAGACTTATGATATTGCTGTTCACATGGTTTGGCCGATGATGGTTAGGTACAGACATACTGCTGTGAGAAAATGCTTAGCTAGTGTGCTAGCCGGCTAGATTGCCAGATCACCAATTATCTAACCATATAGATTGTAGAGAAAGGTAGTAGGTTGAAATTATGTAACCTAGCTACCTAAATAACGTTGGCTAACATGATGTTAGCTAAAGATCAGTGGGGCACAATCTACCCACGTTTGGGTAGCAGCAGATGTTTATTGTTTGCATTTGACAGTGTATTTCCTATAATCACGTAAATGCCTGCTTTAATGTTGACTGGTGCGTCATTCCGACTGCACTCCACAACGAGATAAGGTGATTGTACCGAATTAACTTGTTTATTGCTCATACAACATAAGATAGTTAATGGCTTTAGCTAATTATCGCTGTCTTGTCTTTTTGTGCTTTTGACATCAAAAATCTGTAACATAACTGAAATATTACCTAAGTAAAATTGTTTCAAGTTTCCCAACAAAAATGGATAAGTAGCTGATAGTACGTCCCTTTAAAATAGACTCTGACGATGACTGTGATGCTAATGAGAAGAAAATGTTTAGTTTTGTCCTACGGTTTTCTGTTCAGCAGCTTTGTCGACTTTACCCATACTACGCTTCATTGATAAAGCCTTAAATTCTTTTAATTTGACAATGTTTCCTGTGATTAATTGCTTTCTAATTTCCATAACTTTGTTTTAACTTTTGCTTAACTTTTAGGTAGGCCTATTAAAAACATGGCTTTTGTCAACAGTTTAACAATTAATTATCAATGAAAAGAAACTCTATATGACATATATTGGTCCTAGGTGAGCTGGCTCCCAGCGTTATCCACCCAGAAGGAAGTTAGTTATTGTTGTGACGTCATGCTGGTTTCTCCTAAACTGTCTCCCAACAGCACAACCTCTAAACGCAACTGACCTTCATTCATAGAACCTTGGTTACCTAACTCTCTGACACTGATGCTTGGAGAAAACTATGACTCAACATCCCTTGAAAGTAGGGTTACTCTGTGTGTTCTACCCATTGACAGTATATAAATATACGACAGGACACTGCTGTTTTCAATGGGCAATATTGGAGGCCGATCGTATCACTTCCTGAGCAGCCTCTCGTGCAATGGAAACTGGGAACGCACAAGATTGGCAGGCGACATGTCTCAAAGTAACTTGCAATAATATGTAGTGTGGATGAGTTTCCCACTTTCCATATGGCAAAACTTTCAATTTAAGGATTTTTAGGCAGCTTATTCAAACAGTACAGCACAGTCTTTCAAAATTGCAATTTTATAGCGTCATTATTATTACTGAAGAGAAGTCCAAAAATCGCTACTTCCGCTGACACACGTTAGGAGACAAATCCTACCCCCCTGGTTCTACCTAGGAACCAAGTCCCTCCCCATTCCAAACCCACTCTGAAATAGGTCCCGTAATTCCCACTGACTACATCTTATTTCAGTTTGTGAGCTTCCCTTAAAAAACCCATGTTGGCTATTCCTCAAGATCTTGTTTTTTTCAAGGAATAATTCCATCTGTAATGGTTGATTCCAGTATTTTACATAATATGCAACTGTCAGGCCTCTGGTTTATTGGATCAGTATGGTCTCCCTTCCTATATATTAGTATTATATTACACTGCCTCCAGTTATCTAGGATTTTTCCAGTGTTGCATAAAATACCTGTCAGTTATTTATAGATGATCTCCCCTCTTTACTCTTTATTAGATATACATCACTAGGGCCTGGTGCCTTATCTGTCTTCACATTTTTGTAATGATTCTAGTACTTCTCCATTCTTTTTAAGCAATGACACACAAGCATAACATTAAGAACAGGGCTCACATGACAATCTTGTACCGATATAGTGCTTGAAGTGGAAACAATAAGTGGCGGTACTCACATCAGCAAAACCTAGAAGTCCCAGTATGGCATACTAGTCCATTCTGGAACTTCCCATTTCTGAGTCATGCTAACATTGAAAAAAGGTTTAATCGCAGCTGCCATCATTTACAGAAATATACCATTGGGTCAATAAAGTCATTTAACAAGAGGTAATCTGCAGTTTTTAAAAAATTGTATATACTCAAAATTCAAATATCTGTAAATGCATCAGGAGGCATCAGCTGTTGTCAGAATGCTAATCTCTTAAACAGCGCAATAAGAACTTATCTTAAGCCTATTTTGGTGCTTAAAGTTTGCAAACTGTCAGCCTAAAACTGATAGTCTTACTGTGGCGGTACGCAATGCGAAGTGATGGTACACACGTGGGCAAAAATCTGAAGTAAGTACCAGCCCATTTCAAGCACTGTCGGGGGCAGAGAAGAGGACCAGGAGCTTAAAATAAGTGCCAGTCCGCAGGAAAAAGTCACAGTGCTCCAAAGTGCAGAATGTAGAAGTGCCGGTACTGCATACCAGTGAGTACCAGCCCACGTAAAGCACTGCACTGATACAGATACATGGTGCTGTAGGTTAAATCAGTAAAACCTTGAATATATGAATCAGACACCCCTTCAAAATAACAAAGAGCAAAGGGAAAAAAGGACATTGGAAAATCGAATCTATTAAAGGCACTGTAGGTTTTCCAATGTACCATGCAGAGGGTGGCCCTTGTACTACAGCAGTATGCCCCAGCAGCTTGGTAGTTGGCCTGACAGGAGTGACAGCAGAATGGGGAATTATGCTTTCCTGTGCCACATTGGGCTCTCAAGCTATTAGGTGGCCCCTGGACTAGACCCTGAGCAGTACAGTGTCCATTTAATAACCATACATGAGTCAGAAAAATATCGTTTTTCCGTCATAAACAAGAAAATCAGGCTTGCTAGCTATCTAGCTTTTTTCACATGCCAGTAGGAGTGGCCACTTTCCAATTAGCCTATTTGCTGGCTAGCTATTATTTTCTGTAGCTAATACTCTAATGTATATCAAGTTTGATTCATAACGTTTTTGACTGATTACCAAGTCAAAATGACAGATAGGCCTCTTCACCTGATTCACCTTTAGATGTAAATGTAGCCATATGTGGGAGTGGGACAGCATGAACTGTTTTTACAGTGCTCTGTGTTGACTGTAACTTTTGGTAAAATCCACAAATTTAGCCACCTAGTGAAGTCTGCGAGCAAATCCTTCTACATTCCAATAGATTGGACTGACTGCTGCCGTGATAACTAAGGTCTTTTTACCCATGTTATTCGTCTAGCCATAGTGAGAAAGATATTGGTTCTGTACTCCATTAGAGTTATTAGGGAAACCAGAGGCATGATGGGAAATTAGCACAGCATGCATGCACATGCATGTGTGGAAGTGGGAGTGGTGGACATGAGTATGGCCCTTATTAAAGTTGCACCATTTTATTCTGAAACATAGGCCAGTCTAAAAGTATCTGCTGACACAGTCTCGATTCCACTGATTTTTTTTTTTTTTTTTAAAGAGAAAAATGAAATTTAAAATTGGTTTTGCATTACATTTTGCATAAATGTATTGCGTAGTGTAAAAATCAATGTAACTGTACCACCCCGTCATTATACACCCCGTCACCCTCGCCTACTACCAGTCATTCCTCAAGTACAAACGTCTTGCCATATGAAGCCGCTGTATTTCTATATCGCACCCCACTGTCTACCATTAAACAGCTCTCTGAGCTCCTGAATGGAAATATTGAAAAACTCATCATGCCACTAGGGGAAAAGCGAAAATTGTAATTTACGAACGCAAGCACCTAACAATGGCAGAAAAGAAATATGTATTGTAAAATCTAAAATACCAAAATATGTCAACAAGAAATGTGTGATATAAGTGGCTCAACTTTGTTGGGCTTGGTCAAAATAAGCAGCATCTCCAAAAATTTTGATAATGAGAAAACCTTGTTTAGCTACCTAAGTGAATGTGAGTGAAATGCTCTTGATAAATAGAACCACTCCTTCTCTGTCACTTGTTAGCTTATTGCTCTGTTCATTCACAATATGTGAGGCTGCACCAGAGAGCCAATCACTCTCAACATTGCTACAAAGTGCAGCAAGGTATTTTTGTGTAGGAGTAGCCACAAATGGGAAATCAGTGTTGAACCATTTCCAGGTCATGACATGGAATCTGAAATGAGCACAGATTGTCAGAGTACGAGTGCAAAAGTTCTGGATCAGTCCAACCCAACGCAAGTCTTCAACAGGTGTCGGCAGAATTTATAGGTGCAAAATTGTGTGGGAGCACTGAGGATTGGTGACAGTAACATGCCTTTGGGGGTTCATAAAAGAGAACAGATTGGCAATAACATGCAGAGTTCAACATTCCTTCAGGGGCATCTTTGTACCTTTATGGATACAAAGCCAGTCAGCAGCATTCCAGGGATGTGCCAGCTTAGACAGTGCTCACAGAATCCCACAAAATAATGTGTGCATATGTGCAGTTCATGTTGATAAGTATGCCAAACTTCAGATTAATAAATTAATTATCTTGATTCGCTGTGTGGCTACAATAGGTGTGCCCCTGGAGTAATTGCATTGCAGTGAATTTTCTGAAGAATTGCGCAGTGAAGAAGTTAGAGCCAAAGCATTTTGGCCTGAAAGCCTTAAAGGACAAGTGCACCTCACTGAGTAAAATTTATGTTTCTACATATGTGTTTACTGTGGTAGGAAGACGTAACAAATGTATCTTAAACTGTGGGATTATATGGATGACACGGACTACTTGTTGGACAGGGGCTCATGTAAAATAGACACCCTTCTGTTTCATTCACAATTTAACATATATAATTTACAAATCCGTTGTGTATTTGTTATTTAGTACTGTGGATAATGTACAATATATGAGAGCTCCAGTTTACATAAGGTTACCGACTTACCGAACTACCAGAATCTTAAATGTTTTTGGTTATTATCTTGAATTTATTTATTGCATTTGCGTAGGAAATCTTCCCTGGTGCTATTGTAAAGTCATGCGATGGAAAAATATCAGTTTTAGCTTGTTTTACTTCACGCAGTTACTTTTTATATTTGGGATATTACTTTTCATATTTTGTAGGATCTGTTTTGATGGAATTATATATTAAAATAGATCAGTCAATGAAGCAAAGGACAAAGACTTTATAGCTGAGATATCATCTACTGTCCTGCTGCTACCTGCAGGATCCATCCATCCATTATCTATACCCGCTTATTCCTGGTCAGGGTCACGGGAAGTGCTGGAGACTATCCCAGCATGCAGTGGGCAAGAGGCAGGAATATACCCTGGACAGTTTGGCAGGGCTCACACACTATTCACTCACACACACACACTCATACCTAGGGGCAATTTAGGCTCTCCAATTCACCTTACCTACATATCTTAGGACTGTGGACACGGGAGAACATGCAACTCCACACAGAAAGGCTCATGATTCAAACCAAGGACCTGCTTGCCTTGTTTCTCCTCCTTTCATCTGAATGCATTGTACTGCAGTATGAAACAACTGGGTATTATGATAAAATGCAAAAGGAACATGCAGTTTATATATAAATAAATATATAATAAATAAATATATAAATATATAATGCTTTCACTGCCTTCAGAAATGATAAACCTACCTTAGACTTTTCCCACGTCATCCATTATGTTGTTATACGTTAAGGTGTCCCAGAATACTGAACTTCTTGTCTTTATGTCATTCCATTTGTGTGCCATATGCTGTGGGTCATTGTCCTGGTGGAATATGAGCCAATCTTTTATCGACTGAAACAGGTTGTGGTCAAGGACTAGACTGCGTTTGGCTCCACCCATCTTGCCCTTGATGGCAACATTCTTTTCAGTCCATTCTGCTATAAAGCTACCCCATGTAATGAGGATGCCACCACCATGCTGGTGGAGATGGTGTGGCACTGAACATAGCGCTATGATTCAAGGCTCAAATTTAGTCTTGTCAGACCATAACATCTTATTCCAGAAGGCCTATGGGTCTGTCACATGCCTTCTGGTAAACTCAAGGCATGACTTAATGTTTTCCTTTCTTCCAACACATGACAAATCTGTCAATTACTGTTGATCTGTGGACATTTCCCCCCCAATTTCAGCCAATGAGCTCTGCAAATCTTTCTGCCTTGTAGATGGCCTCTTTGTCACTTCTCCTTCAGTTGCTCTGTTTGCTAGGACAGCTTGATCTTGGTAGTGTCTGGGTTCTGTAATATTTGTTTCTGTTTTATTAGAATAGACTTAATGGCACGTTCAAAGGAAATGTTAATAGTTTCAAATCCAATCTTGTATAACCTTCTAAATCTTTTTCCCTCCTAACAACATCATCTGGAAGTTCCACGGGCAGTTGCTTTGTCTTTAAGACCATGTGACTGGTCAATCTGCTGTTGTGAGACCTCACCATGTCAGTGATTGTTCTTCTGAAATCATGCAATTAAACTTGCATTGTGAGAGTCTCAAGAAAACTGAATACACCCGATTGAGGTTTGTAATACCAAGGGGTGAAAACCTATTAAGTAGGTTTTATTTTATATACAGGTTTTATTTTGACAACCTAGTCATTTATGCTGGAGTAAACAAAAGTCCCATTTAGGTATATTTTTATTCTAAATCAGCACTGAACAAAATTATGTTTATCATAAATTTAAAAAGCACATCATAAACCTGATGCGTTGAACAGGTATAGAGTAACAAGTGAGTCCTTAGCATGCCTTTGAATTTGATAGACTGACACAGGAATGAAATTTACAGTTAGTTCCAGCAGTTTGTAATCTCTCTCTGTCTCTCTTTCTCTCTCTCACACACACACACACAGATATACCTTGTAGTGAATGCAGCGCAACTTTTAACTAGTTACCGTACGAGCCATAAACAATTTTAATGTGCCAATGTTTGGTAGTGAATGTATAATCTGTATAGCGTACCTGCAAACTGGTGACTATACCTATGGTGCTATCCACCTCTTTTGTTAAATTAACATTCACTTTGTAGCTAACTAGGTAATATGCACCGATTTTTCCCGGACATTTTTAGATGTAGGTACAGTAGATAGTTAGCATGCTAGGTAATTTTTTTAAACAACCAAGCATGTAGCAATAAGTAAGCAGTACTTACCTTGAAGAGCCTGGCAGTAGTGTTGTTTCATTAAACATTAGCTTTGCTGCAAGCTGGGAAGCATGACAATGGCATACATTTTGTATGTATAGTTTAAAAAAATGTTAAACTGGGTCCAGAAGAATTGGAATAATAAGAAATAAGTTCTCAGTTTACAGCTTAGGCAAGAAAACGAATATGTGTTATGGGAAAATCTTGCAAATACTTAAGTACATGAATAGTTCCTAATGTTATGCTGTGTTGATTTGTTTTATAGATAGCAAACTTGGATTAGCTAAAATATGCCCTATATAACAAGTTTGCAAACAGTAGCAAAATAACCTATTACCAGCTAACCTTTGTCCCATCTATATTGAATACCATCTATGATATACAGTATTTCAACTATTAATATTCATGTAACCTTGAGAGATACTAGCTCAACTGAATTACATTTTTACCTGTCAGCCACTGTTTGTCTTATATAAGTGTTCCTGCACTATACTACCAATTTTATTGCACCATCCTCATCAACAGCAATTCTTTATGCACAAATGTCCTCCCATTGGGAACCATTTTTTCTATGCTGTACCACCCCCACTGTCTGCCACCTGGCCACTCTCTAATCCGATCACATAGGTACAAATGCATTATCTAAAACATTGTTATACACCCTGCAGAAAAAAGGGAAAATAGTGATGTGCAAACACACACCCAATACTAGCAGAGAAGAAATATGCATTGTTGTATTTAAAAATCTCAAATTAACAGGAATCATCAGGAGATTCTATATGTAATAGAATCTGGTCCGTATTCAATCAACATTTGTCCTTAACTTTGATTATCACACAAACGTTACCATTTTTTCCCCTCTGATTCACCATTTGGTGAATAAAACCAGGGTTTAGAACCCCTGCTCTGAAAAGGGGTGTCCCATCTAATCTGCAAAGGTATCAGATGTGGGTGGGTGCAGTCTTTTAAGAAAATAACTTTTGATTGAAGACCATGATTAGATCATTAGTTGAATCGTGTGCCTATACTAATAATCATAATAATAATGGTAATGATAATAATGATAGTGCTGGTCTAAAACTAAAGCCTGCACCCATGCCAGTCATCTCCAAGTAAAATTAGACATACCTGTCATAACTGAATGATGGATTGAGGTACTGCAATGTCTTAATTGTTTGACAAGAAGCCTCAGAAAGTATTACATCAACTTCTGAGTAGACAGGAGCATGAGTTATTAAAAAAACCATGCAGGAGTATAAATTATACAGAAGTATTGTCATTTCCTTTCAATCAGCAACCAACTTAGATCGAGATGTGGGCTTTTTAACTAACCAGTGATTTAAATTAATGACCTAAATGCTGGAACCCACCAAAAACCAGCAGACATTGTAAGTACTTCAGGATGGGAGATTGCAATAGATGGAGTGTAGCCATGCTTCACATGCAACATTTAGTAGTTCAAGATAGAGAGGACAGAATACAGCACTGAGAGCCCAGCGATTTCGCTTCTTGATTTGCTGCTTCTGAGGATTTCCTCTCGCTAATCTCACCCTCCAGTGTCACATGTTAAGTCGACAGGGACACAGAAAGGGGAGTCTCGACAGCTTGCTTCACATTGTGCCGAGCGGAGGAGGAACGCCGGCAGCGTTCGCCAGGAACACGCTGAACGTCTCGTGTTGTTGTCCTCTGAAGAAGAGGTGTCTGAAGATACCGAGGCTGCGTGTGTGTGTGCTTTCAAAGTCAGCGAGGTTAACTCTGCCCTCAATCCAAAACTGTGGCTTTGCCATTTGCCCTTAATCCCCTCTGCATCAAGCCAAGGGATATTTATTCCTTCATATCCAGGCTTCCTTCCTTGATATTTGGCTCAGTGTGGCTTCCTCCAGGACATGCAGGGCCAGCTTGCAAATTAAATTTCCAGGGCTGGGCACTTATTCTTGTAACATTAATTATTTTTTTAAAATCAGAATTTCACCATTTATATTGCTTTGCGGTGCACTGGGAAAAAAAATGTGGAAGCACCACAAAAATGAGCCTCTTGCTTCTGAGGTATGGTTCTGATAGGTCAGTCGTTGCAGGGTTGTCCATAGCAACAAGAACAGAATATCAAGCAGTGATTTATATTTTCATGGCTGTTCCACTGTTCTGTTTGCTATACATGTGTATTTCATCTAAATGAGCAATATACAGTAAACTGCAAAATTATCAAAATGATCAGTTTGACTCATAACTGAACTTTGTCTGTCATAGAACTGACTGAATACATTTGCATGCAAATAGCACCCAGCTGTGAGCATGTACAGTGCATCATGGGATGCCATTTTTCTCTCTAATCCAAAGCAGCCATTGGCTATTTTTGTCACAGTAATACTATATATGGAATGGCTCTTCATCAGAGAATGACTTTTTTTTCTACCATTGGGAAACTTTCTGTTTATCTGCAGATATCAAGTAACCTCATAATGAGCTGACTCAATAAGAAACTTTCCAAAAAAATTGATGAAGATGATCACATAATAATAATAATAACAATAATAATAACAATAATATATAAATAAAATGTAGGTTGCTTGTTTCAAATGACCTTAATTAACTCCTTCCTCAACCATCTTCTTTGTGGATTTTGTTTTATGCACTTGTTTTAAGAACTAACTACAGCATGTTGAAATTAGAAGTGGAATCTATTTGTTTAAAAATACAAATACAAACAAGTTCATGATCCAAAGATACCATCTTATTTTATTACGGTTAACTAGATCACTGTAGCACAGAAGCCCTGAAAGGGAAGGTTCACTTTTAAAAATATATTAATTTACTTTTTTGTGGTCAATGTCAGGTAAAATATATCCCATACGTATGCGATAACTCATACATATGAGAAGTCATGCATACATGATAACTCATATGTATGAGATAAACCTTTCTCATTTTTTACCTTTCAGGCTTTCAGGGCCTCCACCTGTTAAATTGTATGTATGACAATTGAAGCAGTTTATCTTGTATGTACAACTTAACTTGTATGTTGCAGTAATCATCTTGTACATAGGAGTTATTATGTCATTGACTGCAAAAAATAAAATATCTATATAATAGTGAATTTAAAAAATGTACTCTTCCTTTCAGGGCACACTGTAGTGATCCACCATACCTCAATCAATGTTAAAACTTTATACTCAGATCTCTCTGTTCTGCAACCTCAGGGCAACCATATATTTGCTGCTTTGAATCATAGTACTTATCTGTACTGGCCCCACAGTTGTGGAAATGATTTCCCACGGTGGTCAGAATAGCAGAATCATTGACAAAACTTCTGAAGAGGAAAGATTATACCTCAGAATATGTGGTTATTCTGTTTCATTTCGAAAATATAAAGGATAAAATAAGTGATGACCCAATTTCAAGCACATGTTGTAATCAATATCAACCATTTCTAAAAACTTAAATAAGTAATAAATGACTTGGTTACAGTTTGTGGACACAAGATCTCCAAGAAAATGTAACTACAAAATTAGATCTGCGCTACAATTTCAGAAAGATAGTGTCATTAAATAGGTTAGCATAAATGGTAATTTGCGAGTTTAAAACATTTGCATGTTTTAGGTGCCTGAAATTAGCCACTAAGTTTTTCTGCAAGTCTAACATAACTATTTATTGATAAACCATAGAAATAATGAGAAATATTTTTTTTATTATAAAAGTTAGGAGGTCTGAATGGCATTCCGATTTGGGAATCTCCTTCATTATTATTTTTTTCAAAATAAAATATTTGCATAACAAACCATGAACTGATTTATTTGCCATATAAAATGCAACAAAATAATTGATCAGTTTTTTTTTTTTTCAGATTTTAAAATTATCATAGCATACCAGCACGAACTTGATGGGAAACGTAGGTAACACTTTACAGTTACAGTAAAGTACAGCTAACTTAATTAAATTAGCTGCATTAGTTAAATTGTAACTAATTTGGTAACAAGAGGTTATTACTGAGTAACTCCTGTGCAGGTAAGATGGAGCAACAGTTAGTGGTCTCAGGGCATCTCAGCTAATACAGGACTTTTGGCAGCCCTGTGTTGGGTATAGTACAGTATATGCTGAGAAACATATGCATTCTTCTAATGTTGGGAAGACACTGCAGGGAAGCAACACCAATCACATTTACTCTGTGAAGAGCTTTTTATTAAATGGAATACTATGGTTCTTTTCTAAGAAGGGGGGAGCACTGTAGAACTATCCTGGGACAGTGGAAAATGTGGGAAAGGTAAAAATTTTGAAATAATGGAAAGTGGGTCTACCTTTGAGAGGTGATAGTTAACATGCTAATTTGACATCTGTGCAGAGATTTTACCTTGTTCAGTACTGAAACAACACCAGCTGTAAACATGTCCACACACTGCCAAATTCACTCGCTACTATCGCAAGCGTAGGTGTCTATATTGGGATTTATTTTTTGGAATATTCCGGAATGATGCGTGAATGGCATTTTCCACAAAATCAATAAGCATGAGTTGACTGAGTTCTTGTGGGAGAGTGGCGTTTTGGTGGTGCATTCCTCCTGTAGAATTCCATTCTTGTATGCCTGCCTTCACGTGATGTCAAATGTACGGTCTACACGAGTTTGCCTCCAGGAAGGTACATATGATCTCCTTATTATGTTGGATGAGCTAGTCAGGGAAATCGGGATTCTAGATACAACAGGAATTGGCAGAGTTGTGAAGTACTCGCTCTTGCCAACGTAGTCAAACAAAACACTCCTGCATGAACTTTATTTCATACAATAAAGCCATAAGTGAACCACAGCCACTGCAGCATTCAATTCTCTGTTTTATTTGCATTCTTAACCCCCAGAAATAGTCAAACATTGCTTGCTATAACTGGCTAGTCGATTGCTAGCCTAGAAGGTAAACAGCCCAACAGGAACTGACGTGCGGCCACACATAAGGCACATAATTAATCGCCTCCATCTTTCTTTTGGTTGTCCGACCATAAAGCATGTGAGCACGAGCGAGTCGGATTCCCGGGTTCTGACATATTAACGGCCTGACATCGCTTGAAAGCAGGGTCAGGCTTGAGTTCTGAGGGTCTAATGGATTTTAATGTGTTGCAGCCCTTAAATCAGGGATATGCTAATCTGGCGCTCGGGGCCAGTAGGACTGCTGGTTTTCATTCCTCCCCTCTAAGCAGGGACTGATTTAAACCTGGCGCACCAGGTGAATGTAATCACTGACCAACCAGTGACTATGGACTATCCGGCAGAAGAGAAAACCAGTGGCAACACTGAGCTTGAGGGCCAGATTTCAGCCTCCCCGCCTTAAAGGATTCATTTGTCACTGACTGGCTGAAGACTGGTACATCTTGTATCAAAGGCCTACACTGGCTGCTGACTGAACATATGTAGCATAGAAACCTGCAGATACTGTGGCCTTTCATCATTTCAGTTTCACACTCATGTGCTTTGCAATGGCACATACAGTACAGGCTGTACTGGCCACATGGGGCCTGATGCCATATTAGCTGACTTTACTGTGGAGTTTCTTATTTTAATACAGCTGCGCCAATGTGGTTGTTTATCTTCAACTTTTACCACCCTTTGATTTATATAACTATAAACCACGATCACAGTGAAACATTTGGTTTGTCCTTAACTGGCCAAAGATTCAACAACCTTGACTAAAGTTCACGGAGTTAAGGAAACGTGAATTACTGTCATTTTGCTGTAAGAACAAAAGTGCAAAAGTAATTGAACAAAAACCTGTACTGAGGTAGAAAGACTATTCAGATGAGCCTCAGACTAGCCTGATATGATGTGTATATACAGTACACTCTTATCTTGACTCATTGCTGTCATTTTCAGGGATTATACTTGTATTTCCAGCAGTACTGAATGTACAGGTCTAACAATGGGAAATGTGCTGCAGGGAGTCTTATAGCAGTAGCTGGAAAATGAGAGAATTTTCTGTAGCCTACAGAGTTTGGCTTTTTCAGGTAGTTTGTTTCTGAGTGACCCTGTGCACTCAGGGTAGTGAATGTACTTCAGCTGTTAAAGATCATGTGCAATCAATATCACAATTTTTCCCCATTTTTTTATATTGTGAAAAATTGGTGATGTGTCCATTTAGTGGACTGCCAATCGGTGTTGAACTTGCCGTTCCCAAGCCTCCAGATCCCTTGTTTAGAAATGAGATATGTTTTTTATAAATAAAAGTTAGCCATACATGTTTATCTTGGGGTTTAATGAACATTTTGCATGCAATACAAAATATGATTTCACTGGGTTGGTTGTTAAATCTAAATTCTGTGTTATCATTGATTCTCTAGTCAATCAGAAAAGTCTGCCTGTTATTTGCAGTGGTGGAGGTATAGGGGAGTAAAGTGATTGGAGACAGCCACAGCCTTTGGGGGGATTTACCTCACCGTAGACCACTTCATTTGGCACAGAAGCAACCACCCAGATACTAGTTGGTAGAGCACAGGTGAAGCAGCGGGCAGCTTAAAGATCCCCTCGGTCAGTTTTGCATTGGTTACTGTGCAAACAATCCTCAGTAATTGAGCTGTTCATATCTGAGATCTCATCATTCTTATGCAGCTCCAGTATACCCCCCTCCCCCACCCACCCTTGGCAAAGACATCCAAGTTCTCTCAGACAGTTTCACTGAGTCCCTTGGTTGAGAAAGCTGTAACCAAAAAAACATGTCCATGTTGTTCCGTGATTTTGTTTTGAAGCTGAACGCGGATTTGAGGCTCATTGCCATTTGATTTCTCTGTCCTCGTCTTTTCAAACAGATGGTTTAGTTTCAAAGGCTTAGGGTGAGCACCAAACTACTGAGAATGGAAAAATACAGTATGTTCTGTGTCGTGAGATATTTTTCTTGAGTAAAAAAAGTTAAAGGTGGTAAGACAAAAGTTTTAGCTGAAAGAACACTCCACACCTCGGGTATTTTAAGAGTCCTGATGACCTCTTGCGAGGTTAAGAGTGGCAGCAGAAATCACCATGGAAACAGGGCAGTGATGCCCATATAGGATTTTTTCTGACAGAAAAATATTTGCAATGCAAATTCTCTGTTAGTGTGTACCCTATGTAACAATAAATCTGTGTTTGAGTTTGCATTAGCTAGTAACACTGCATCGCGTTCATTTTGGTATATTGGTTAGCAATAGGGCTGCATGATGTATCACTTTTTAAATTATCATTGCAATATGAATTTACACAATAAAGGCTACGTAAAGGGATGCGATATCAGGATTATGAATATTGACACAAGCCATGTAAACCTCACTCTGCAATGCAATCTCTTTTTCCCTGCAGTGCAATCAGTAAGGCCTAATTTATACCTCATCAAAACAGATGCATTTTCGACTGAAAAACGTGTGGCAGAACCATCCACCATTTTATGTGGTGGACACCATCACGCACGCTGTGATTGGGCAGCCAGATGCTTCACTATTCAGATTCATTATTTTAATTTCGACTGGTGTTAATAAACATGAATGGAGAGAGAGGGAAACTATCAGAATGAATAAGAAAGTTTTGCATGTACGATGTAGGGATGGATGGGGTTAATTTAGTCATTGGCCCGGTTGGCCGACATCCGAAAATAGGCTATTTGAAATGTGTGTCTTAATCCAGCATTTCATGCACATATTCTTCCTTATGTTCATCGTATGGTTTACACATGGGTGTGCTGCCATGTTTTCACAAATGTAAACAAATGGTCAAGAGATTGGTGTCTTGTTACCATAGAGAACAGAACCCTCCCCGCAGGCCTTCACCAAAGTATAAATGCCATTCCCCGAAATGTATGACGAATGTCAGTCATTGAATTAGAATTGGGTCTACCTTTGTGGCACACTTAAATAATTGTCTCATCGCATTTCGCATCCCCATCGCAATATCCGACATGTTCGTCGCACATCACGCATTTTGCCAATCTTGCGCAGCCTTAGTAAAGCAGCTTCAATTCAAATACGTCACACCTCTGATTGTTTTCACATGCGGACATTGTACAAGCACTGCCTCATTCTGTGTTAGACGGGCAGCTGCAGTGGTCCTGTCTGTATGTTGCTCATCTCTATGATGGATTTATGCTACTTTTGAATGGCTCAAGTTGAAAAGTACACATCCTCAATAAAGCACCCACACATACCAGACAAATATGAATACGTCTCTCTCTTCACAGTTAACACAAACGTTCGATAAAAGTTCAACTTGTGTATGTGCGTGCCCGTGTGTGTGTGTGTGTGTGTATTGAGGAGGGGAGGTGTAGTAATTACAGTTTGATTTTTTGTGTATTCATTTAACATGTCTGTGTGTGCAAATGCTGGCTCGCACACAATAAAATCTTTTCAACACGGGTACATGGGCAGCCTGTGACTATCTCCTGGCTATAAGAATGTTAAGTCAAACAAACATGATTCATCTGATTGGACTGGATTAAACAATAAGAGCAGCAGTTTGCATGAGATCCTGAACAGGCCGACCCTTGTGCAGTCCTACATGCAGTATGGAAGCTCTGAGTATGCGTGGCGTCCATTGAAAACCCTGCATAATTTTTTAAAGGTAAAAATAAGTTCATTTCAAGAGGTTATTTGAGTGTGAGTACTAAATCAATTCCATTCCTCACCATATTATGTCCACAATTTAAACACTTCCATTTCACTGGAGAATTTGTTGTTTCATGATGAGGATAGAACCACATTTTAGTTACACACCTCTATAGGAGAAATTACTAAAGCAGTAAGCTTGCTCTTTACAAATTCGAATTTCAATTAGGTGGCTGCAATATTCAAATGAAAGAAAGTGATTTTATTCAAAATGGTTTTGCAAATGAAGTGAATTTAGTGTACCAAAAGGTAAATTTGAAAGCCTTTGTGTGAAATGATCAATAACATTTTCCAAATTTATTAATTTAATACAAATAAAAAATCTCAGAATCATCACTCAAATTTTTCACTAAAGGTTTCTCATAAATATATTATGAATGTTATATCTTGCATATGAGGTGGGTATTATTTTACTCCAAAAGGTGAGACTATTCTTAAATGTTTTGTCATATATTTATATACACTGACCCAGATTTTCACAATTTAATCATTTAGGACTGATTTAATCTCTTTCATTTATTCAAATCATTCTACAACACCTTTCCAGGGTACCCATTGAGCATATTACAAAAAATGAAAGCACTAACTGTCAGAGAACTGTTCTGACTGATTGTAAGAATTAGGATTGAGTACTCATTCTGTTGAGCTGACAGAGCTATGTCTGACATAATGTGGTCATAAGAGAGTGCATTCTCCTGCGTTACACATTAAAAGCATTTCATTAAGGACAATAAACATTTTAGTATGCTGCAGGAATTCCAAGAATGGTTGAAACGAAAATGAGAAGACACAGGGTGGCTACAGGACCATATGAAAGCCCCTGGTTTCGAGAGGTACACAGGAAGATTTCCAGATAAAAGTACTCTATCAGGGATCACTTGTGCTCTGTCAGAGTTGATTCCACACCATTTTCAGAACTCTTTTTCCACAGACCTTATCCACTGCTATTTTGCACAAAACAATTTAATGCAGCGTTAAATTTGTGATAAAATTTGTACTTAAAACCAGCAGTGTTCTCCATTTTATTTATGTTTTTTTATATTAGTTTCTGGTCTCTGATTGTTTGTCATGTTTGAAATATTATACTACTGTCCATTACATTGACATTTGGCAGACACTCTTATGCAGAGCAACTTACAATGAGAAGACAAATGCATAAATTGGGGTTAAGAACAACAGTAACCGTAGAGGTGGGAGATACTTCATAAATGTTACCCGACGCAACCCAAAGCTGTTCTTCAGTTTACCTGGCATACTAAAGAAAGCTAATGAATAAAGCCAAGGCTAGAACAGCTGCACAGCTAATGTTTATCGTTGCTATGTCAACCAGACAAACATGCATAATCAGAATGCAGGCTAAATAAAGGAACGGATTGGGAAAAAAAAATGTATTGTTTGATTTGTATGATGGATGGCAGCACAGAAGAGCTACCTAATCATTCTTTGAAATAAAGGCTGAAATAGGTTCTGTTTTACATCCCAAATTATGATCCATATTGGTTTCATACACAGAGTGTACATAAGCACCTTGAGTCAACTCCACCAGCATTTGAAACAGTACGGTGCAATCTAATAGAAGTAATTACTCAGTTGCAGTAGCCATGTCGTTGGCAGAAGTACTGGAGAACAGGAGGGGGTGGGGGGAAGCCAGGCATAATTTAAAGAGGTGAGTCCTTCAGTGAGTGGCAGAAGGTGGGAAGTGTCTCTGCTGTTCTGCCTGCTGTAGGGAGGTCATTCCACCACTGGGGGGCCAGGACAGACAGCAGGTGTGACATGGAAGAGCAGGCATGCAGAGGGGGAGGAGTGTGGTGGTAGGCAGAGGGGCATGCTGAGTCTGTAGAACACAAAGGGGTCTAGCCTGTTTGTAAGGTTTGATGATCTCCTGATGGGAGGTCGGTAGGCAAACAGATAGGCTAGCACCAAGGTTTTGGATCTGATACGAGCCGAAACAGAACAGAACAGAATAGTGGAGGGAAGTGAGAATGGGGAGGGGGAGGGCATGAGAATGCTTTGGGAAGATGTAGATCGGGTGAGCTGCAGCATTCTGGATAAAATGGAGGGGAATGATGATGGAAGCAGGGAGGCCGGCAAGGAATAGCTACTTTAGTAGCATAATGTACATTGTTAAAAGATAATGTTGAAGTACACCACTTTTGTGAGCGTATTAAAACTTCAGTGAAACCAAAGCATTTGAGACACTATATCTGGCACTGGTAAGTGAGTAATGGTGTTCACAGGGAACTTGCTTTAAAACGCCTGTGAATGTTCCCTGCTGAAGGGAAACACCAAAAAAATATTCAACATGCAGTAGTTTTGGTGGATCCAATTTGCATGCTGTCAGTCATACGTTGGAGGATATGATCATAGTCCTTACACCAGAAATACTGGTGTAGAAACTATTTTAGAATTTTTATTTTATTTTTTTGCATCCGTGAAGGTTGATTATTAAATCAACCTCTAAAAAATAATAATAATAATCTGTTCTGTGATCCTATCACAGAGGTCCACATAATGTAAAAAGAACTCATGTCAGAGAAATAAAATAAAACAGGCATGCTTGGTAATATGCATATTAAAGTGTTCAATGAAGCATAAGTAATTCAAAACAATTCAATATGTATTTTTTATAGTGCTTTTTACAGAGACACAATCACAAAGGCACTTTACAGAGAAAACACTAGCAGGAAAATGTGGTAAAAGCCAGGCCTAAACCCTCCAAAAATGAGCAAGTGAGGCAAAAAAATCTAAATAGTGGGATGAAAAATACTCAAATGGTGGTGAGAAAAAACTCCCTGCTGGGAATTTCTTTTGTAATTTTGTTCTATAAAATACAGTCTAAGTAGATAGACAGACAGACAGACAGACAGACTGATTCCAGATTTGCTATGGCATGGGGCTTGAACCAAGAGAGGAATGGGGCTGGAGCGGTCTGCAAACTCAGGTCAGGGGAAGGGGCAGAAGCTCCAGGGAAGAACACAGAGGTGGAGAAGGTTGGGCACTGTATAATTATGAGATTACCTGTTGCACATGCAGAGGCCCAGGGCGCTAAGCTATGGTAGCATATGTAAAATATGTGAAGGAAGAGGGTTGTACAAAACCATGAGAGTGATGCTGCACTGACAGCATCCCAGCATAGCATGAAATAGCAAACCAGAGTTTCACATGCAGTGATAGGGCAACAGCATTACACATAACAGCTCTGTGGTTCTGTTTCATCCTTCCCACAATTCTTTAACTAACAAATTTACTTTGTTGAGTTGTGACCAAACACTTAAAGACAGAGAATGGATCTGAAGCCCCTACATAGAGTAATAATTAGAATACTCATGAATATGCAAATGCTAACCGTCTTTAACCGCATATCTTTTTTGTCTGACACTGATTATCTCTGACAGGTACCCTGAATTAGACTAAAGAATAATACAGAATAGTTGACACCACTTCTGGGGTTTCAAAACAATTTTTATACATAACATAACTTTTCCCATCATAACCTGTCCTCTCTGACGTAACATTGCAATATGTTCTGCGGTTTTAGTTTGCCTTTTGCAGTTAATCTCAACATTGGCTTTGACTTTGACATTGGCATCTGGGTTAGCTTTGGCCTGCTAGCGTCCCGCACTGCCTCATCTGCTTCACTGCATTGTACTAAGACCCTTCCATGTTATCAATATCACTTTTTCACATACGATATTTTGCAGACTGAAGAGTGGTGCAGTCTGAAGGCAGCTGCAATTAATTTCATACACTGATCTGCCCCGTGTGGCCAGGGGTCTGAGTGGGTTCACGATCCCGCATTCTGTTCTGCAATCTCATCTCTACCTGTAGCACTCTGCTTTCCCCTGTCTGGATGAAGTGGGATAATAAATAAGGAGGGGGCACTGTCTACTGACCTCACAGATGATGAGTCACAGTTCTGATGTTGCAAAAAAAGCAGACAAAGGTTTATTTTGGAGAGCAGTTGCAAAAAGAAAATAATCCAGTTTGCAGGGAAGGATCAAGCATCATGCAAAACAGTATCTACAACTTGGTGGAGTAACTGAAATAGCACGTACAGACTGCATGGCTCACAGTGTCCTTTCCTTTGTGTTCGAAACAAGGACGCAGAACCACCTGAATAATGCATATTGTATTGGCACCTTTGTGTCTAGCTACAGTAATCAGTGCTTCCTACATTCAGTACCTGCTGTCTGTTAGTCAGAGAGAGATCTGAGACCCAGCCATCTGCTAGAGGCCAAGCCAGGTAGCAGTCTATTGTACTCTTTGTTCTGATTCTAAGATAGGAACGGTCTGTGTGTGTGTGTTTGTGTGTGTGATAGAGAGAAGGACAAAGAGAGCGTGAGTGGACCTGAAACTGAGTGTGTTTGTATATGTGTGTGTGGGTGTGTGTGTGTATGCGTGCGTGCGCGTGCACGCAAGAGTGAGTAGAGCTGAAACAGGGTGGAGCCATGTGTGTGTCTGTCAGGTGTGCATGGATCTGATACACTGTCACCTTCCCCCTACCTCAGTCTCTTTTGCTGGTGTGGACAATGCTGTTGTTCCAGTCTGAGCCTATTCCAAACAAGGAAATAGGTTTCCTGGTTGCAGATGAACAGCACCCAAATCATAGAGCCAGTAAAGTGCCAGTAAAGGTCTTTGATAGGAGCTTCTATTTCTATTTTACTGCATTCCAGTTTAACTTAAGTGGTTTAATACACCAGTGGTTGGTTGTCATCTCAAAGGACACATAATACCACTGTGATTCTTATGGTTATCAATTGAACATTATCAATTAAATGTATTATTCAGCTATAACTTTTGCACACTTAAATGTGCACACTTTATGAAGATTTTAAACCAAAATGATGGCCTTTTTTTCTTTTAGTGTACCCATGGGTTCATTTTCAATCATTGCATAAGTACGTAATAATCTTTATGAAACCACGTGCGCAAAGGAGGCACATACACAGTGCTTATGGATTCAGGTGTCTGTGTATGGACCTGTTGCTGAATCCTGCTTGTCATGAGGTGCTGCTTCCACAGGAAAATGATGTCCTCCTTGTCCTGTTTTCCTCAGGCACAGCCCGTGCACTTCCAGATGGTGAAGTTCCAGAGATAGACTACAACTTCCTGTCTGGAGATAGACTACAACTTCCTGCCTGGAGAGAATTTACAGGACATTGATGCAGGGTGCGGCTCTTCTGGAAACAGTAACATATGAAGGTAAGCTGTTTTACAAGGTAGCACCCTTTCTTTCACCACTCTTTTCATCATTGAGAAACAGATTCAGTCCTCCTCACAGATCAGTTTATAAACAGATTTTCAGAAAATAAAATGAAAAATTTTGTCATTTTGTGGATAATTTAAGCCAAGGGAACTTGCAAAAACTGCATTTACCAAAGTAAGCAAAAATAGAGAATAATAATTTTGAAAATAATATAGCACTGAAATGAAGTGTGTTACTATGTTCTTAACCCAAGCTGTCCTTAACCCTCCTGTTGTCCTCAGGGGTAACCATGACCCTGTCCTGAGTTTAACAGCAGTGAAAACCCCTGAAATGTATTTTTTTCAGCATGAAATTTGATGACTTATCCTGGAGTGACCCTACTTTTAGACCCTACCATTACCATTAAACCAAGTTTAACATTGTTCTTTTTTGTATTTTTACAAAAATAGTACAGTATTGGGTACAAAGATCTTATAAGTCTTTTTTAAAAACATGCAGCCATGAAATCAGAATCAAAGTTGTCACACATAATTTACAAAGGCTTTATAACGGGGGGTTAGGATGGGTCATTTTGACCCTGTGGACATGGGATGCATGTGAACTATGAAGCCAAAAAAGATGGTTAAATGAATAGCCAACTTTTCTATCCTGATGCTACCTCTGACCAGACCTGGGTGAAATACGTATTTGTTTTGAATTCCAATACTTTTCTATGCTTTACTGATCTTGTTTGGTGTATTGGAACCAATTAAATACTCTCAAAAAGTGCAAACCCCACCTTCTGGTCATATTGGCAGGCTCAATTACACCAGGAAATATCAATGGAGCACAGAAAAGTATTTGAATCCAAAATAAATACATATTTGACCCAGGTCTGCCTCTGACCCATCCCTGAGTCTGTGTTTATTTACAGCTACAGGCTTAAGCTACTTGGTACCTCACGCCACAGGTCATTGGCATCTTCCCCTCTCCCCTGCAGACCATATTAAACATCTGTTTTTGGGTATAAACACTTTAGGACACCCCAGTTATATTATTAGCCTCCGCACTAACAAACAACCACAGCCCGGCCAGCAAGCATGACGTAGCTACTGGCGGGCTGGTGCCAGGAGAGCATAGTTGGTATAGCCCTGCTGTTTTGAAAATGGCCGCCACATCAGTCTACTAGCATCCAGTCAAGGCAAGGTAGTTGAGATGAGGATCGGCTGTTATAGGAAAGCAAATGAGTTGGTGAATGGTCACAGGCTCCTGCAGTGCACATTTGCAAAATGCTGACACTGACAGCTGCTGCAGATGGCAATCTGACGAGTGCTGGCTGGCTAGGATGTTTCCTCCACCTTAGTTTAATTGAACTTCAAAGATTGAACATGGATTTCTATGCCTCTCAATTTCCGCTTTGAAAAAAAAATATGTTTTTTTGATTGGCCCAGACAGTTGTGTGCAATGAAGGATATTTTTTATATTTATATGGGTTTCTGAGGACCTTCCGGCTTTAGAATGACTGCTACAGTATAGGGGCATTTGGGGGGTTCAGGGTCTACAGTAAGACTATATACTACACAGTAATTCGAAAGCAGCTTGCACAGCAATGGTATGCCTCCAGAGGTGGTGTGTGTATATTTCCAGATTATTCCTCGGAAAAAAAAAGGTTATCTTGTCGGAATTGTTTCCAGTTAACAACTGGATCTAGCACCAGGCTTATTTCCAAGGTGGCCTGATAACCTCTCTTTGCAGCCAAATGGCTTACCCACATTTGGTGACAAACCGTGCTCACCGCTGAGATAATGTAAGCCAAATGCTAGAGATATCAAAAGCAAGTGGTGGCAACACAAGCCCGTGTGGGTCACGAGCTTTGCTCCTGACTGCAATCAGGGGAGCTCAGCTCGTACTTATCTCAGTGAAGTATCTCGGTTGTCACACACCGCTCTGCCAGGTGCCGCAACGGATCAGCTGGAGAGAAGGGTTTACTTTATTCCCGTTCCAGTAAATTCCGTTCCCTGCTGAGCTACAAAAACCTAAGTTCACCTGTAAGATTTATTCTATGGGTAATTTTTCTTCAATTTATGTACCGGCGGACGAATATTCCTGGAGCGGATCAGTGAATGAGGCTGCTGATCCAGAGAACACGCGGAGTAAGAGCGAGCAGTCAAGCAGGGAGAGAGCATGTGGCGACGGCGTGGAAAAACACAGTTCGCTATAATGGAACGCGGCTTAATTCATTTTAAAATGTTACTGCCGCACAAAAGAATAGACTGCGGGTCTGGGCTGAAGAGCCACCGCAGCGGAAAGCTTCAAGAGTGCGCCGAAGACACGGGTGCCAAACGGACTGTGTGTCTAGACGGGGTTATTATGAAGTAATCTGTTTTTATGCGTATCTGCTTCTGTTCTGTTTAATGAGGCTCTCCGCGTTGAGTTGTTATTGCGCCGAGCGCTCAGCTGTCAGGCCCGTGATTCCGTACCCCGTGCCCACCCAAGAGAACCGCAGATGAAACGAGCGTTGTGTTTCATCCTCATTGGCGCTCAATTATGTCATGGCTGTCTTCAGTCGGAGCAACTTTATGTGTGTTTTAAACGGTCAGAAAAATCTAATTGAAGATAAAATCACCTGTGTTAGCATGGAAGCGAATGTGCAGTAATAGCCCTTTTACTGTTTAGATGACAGCGCTCCTTACTCAATTCTCTGTTCTCTGTACTGATTCTCCTCAGACCATAGCAAAGACACACCAACGGTATTTGGCAGCTCTAACCACAATGACAGTAACTAGCAGATAGCTGTCATGTGCATCAGCAGCACATTTAACATAATGGAAAAGCTGAAATCTGTTCAAGATGAAGCAGTCTGATTTTGGCTCTGGAGTAGGAAGAATGGTCAAATCATTTATAAATAAAAATCCATGTTTGAACTTCGATTCAAATTTTGAATGTGAGCAAGCTCCTAACGAGAGTATCAGAGGGGTCCAGTGAATCCTGGATATTCAGTTTGATTTATCATTATGGCCAGAAAATTTGAACAAGAAATGTATACAACAGTCAAATAGTTTTACAATACATACTGATGCATGGAGTGTATTTTAGGAAATAATTAGCCTTCGTTTCTTTGTTTTCCGTATAAAAAAGACTTATTGGCCAAATGGCTTTCTTTTGAGAACTTGCCATTGTCTTTCTGGTGCCCAGGTGACTGCAATGGAGCTTCTGAACCACCCAGCCTTGCCCCTTGCGGGACAGTGATCTCCAGTGATGCCGCTTTGACTGACAGCCACCCCAGGTTCCAGCGCTGATAACCGAAGCACACCGAGCCCCGCAATGACTCACAGCGCGCTGGAATAGTGCCTGCAGGCAATGACGACGCCGACAACGCTCCTGAAATGAACAATAGCTTTTCAGGTGAAACCACACGCTGTGTGTGTGCGCGTGTGCGTACGTGTGTGTTTGTGTGCGTCTGCAGGTCTATGTTATTATGTCTCATGGTTGCATCATTTTTCCCTTCTTGCAATTTTTTTTTTTTTGCTTTTCTTGCAAATAACTTCCAGCTGTGTGGTGGCATATGTGCCTGTGCCTAAGTTCTCTCTCTCATTCCTAGTGTGCTCACCTGCCTGGTTTGTTTTGCAATGACAGGAGAATGTCAGCGAACCTGCAGTCTTATAGGTGCAAAATAATTGCAAAATAATTGATAGTACTTTTGTGAGTCATGCATTTATTTTAAAAAAATCTATTTATGTTTATATCCAATGCAGATTATGTATCTGATTGTCAATTGCCACCTCACTTCATATGCATACATATATACATACTGTCAGGGAAGTGAGGATTGAGTAAAATATGTTTATGTTCTGAATACACCATTGTTGACCATTTGGCACTCTGAATACTGAACATTATCATCATTATCAAATAAATCAGTTATGAATTACATCGCTGAATTGGTTGATAGGCAGAGAAACCTGTTGGATCAAACTTTACCCAAATGTACAACTCACAACCAGATTAAAATGATTAAATGTATTAAGTTACAACGATATACATCACTAATCTACAAACAAAGGTCAACATTCTTAAAAACTAGGAATGTAACAGGCATGGGCTGGTTACAGCCACAAAAGAAATTAATGAAAGAAAACTGCAAACCACAGCTTGTTTCTCTCAAGCTGTACCAAGAAAACCATGATCAAAAGCCAGAAGACAATAAAATATTCCAAATATTCCAAAAAGCCAGGGATGAAAATGTAAAAATGCCAGGTTAGTTGGACACGCCCATATTTTTGGGTCATTGCTGAACAACAGCAATGACCCAAAAACACCAGGCCCAAATCCAAGGTTCAGATTCCACAGAAAAGGTCAACCCCCGATGTCCTCTGCAACAGCTGTTAACTGGCTGAATTTGAGTTCACAAAGTTGTTCACCAGAAGTGTAGGAAGGCCCACATTTTATGTAGTTAAAAGAGGGGAGGGACACCCCTTCTGTTCCTGGCCCATGCATACTTAATGAATGATCAGGGTAGGACGGCCACATTTACTTATTAATTATTATTAACATTCATGGTTTTAGAATCTTCCTAAAAGGGCCAAACATGAATATGTTAGGAGGTCATCCAGCTCAGCTATTGAGTACCTCTACAAAAATGGATGTTCTGCTCCCAACAACAGAGGTTATAGACAAGTAATTGTTGAATCCAGCCAGTAGTAATCTCCACCTTCAGGCAAATTTTTTTCCATGTATCAAAATCAAATCACACCACATTGGTTTCCACTTGAAACTGGAACTGCTTCTAAAAATGTAAAAAAAAAAGTGTGGCCACGCAGGGCCTCTGGCTCCCAACAGTTTTGGCGCTTTGTGCTTCCTCCAGAAGGTAACAGAAGTAATAAAACTTTCAAAGGAGAGAAAATTCTAGAACACCCCAGGTTTATATAGAGATCAGACCTGCAACATGACTTTTGACTGCCTCAAGGATATTTCCTTTGATGTTTGTGGAGGGGAGAACATGGATAGAAAAGACAGATAGAGAGAACAAACAACATTCCCGAGGTTTGCCATATCAGATTGTAGTTTCTCTCTCTCAAAGGCAATAATCTAAAAACTAGATATCTGACAATACATACATATGTACATAAGTACATACATACATACATACTATACATGCATACATACAGTACATGACCATTGTGACTTTTACCTTTTTTAATCACCATGTCCTTTGTATTTTCACTTTATTCCCAGACAGTTTGTGAGATGGCTATATCCTCTGTAAAAGATTTTCTGTTGTCAGTGGGCATGTGATTAGCTCAGAGAGAGGATACAAAATGAGAGGGGCCAAGTGGCACAGAGAGGGCACGCTAGCATTAGCATTCTCTACTCTACTCAGCCAAATGAGTCTCATTAACACTGGAGGGACAGGGCGAGGTGCCAACACGTGGGAGGCTTTGAGCATCTATCTTGGGGATTAATTCAACTTTTAAAAGGAAAAACTCACTATCATCTGTATGTTGATATCATCTGTGTGTTGATATCTTAATTGTGCTAGCAATCCATACCAAAAAGTAGCTTGATCTGTATTTTGTTCATTCATGTAATACAATTCGTTTTTGTTCATTTTAACATAATTCCCTTTGAGACTTACACCAACATAGCAGAGCGCATAGATACCGATGTATGTGTGCTTTTCATGTTCCGCAGGAGTGGGGTTCTTCATTAAAAATACATTTTGTTTGAGGGGGAAAATAAATATGAAAATGAAAACTATTCAATCTCACATTCTTATCATGAGTTATAGTTTGTAGAAATGCTTGTAACAGAGCCTACCATAATGCGCTTGGTCTTTGGCCATGAAGACATTAGTGGTTCGCTGTGGCACTAACACACTGCTTTTTAAGGGAAAGAAATTTCCATTTGATTGGAAATATTGAAACCAAACCCCCAGCACACCCACAGATAATTAATTCTTATCGAACCAGCAAGAGCAAGAGAAATAATTACATTACTCCCCACACTGTGAGCTCACGCTTGGAGTCAGATTACCAAAACTGAGTTGGACACGCCCTAATTTGGTAGCGCCTTGAGTTTTCACTAGAGTTTTGTGCCTTGACTGCAAAAATTGGGCTCTTGGGTGGTGTTCTGCTCCAGCAGGACACAATAGATTATCGCGGTGCTTGTATTAGCATCTGCCGGCACAAAAAACATTATTTTGCATTTTTCCTCCAGTTGTAAGCTCACTCTGTCCCCCCCCCCCCCCCCCCGACCCCTCTCTCGCTCAGGAGATCCCAGCGAACGGGACGAGCGGTCAGTCGCCCGGCCGTACCCACCGCGACCGCGAGTTCCCTCCTACGGTCTGAGCGCCGCCGCGGCCTCCACCACGGACAACTCCCAGCAGACGCACGGACACCCCCAGACTCCGCAAGAAGAGGACCCCCTGGGGCCTCTGCCGGACAACTGGGAGATGGCTTACACTGAGAACAGAGAGGTCTACTTCATAGAGTACGCGCACGCTCACCCGTTTATCACCTAGCTTACCTTAGCGTCTCGCGGTGCGGAAAGCATGGATCTACTTCAGGGTGCGCAACTCCTTGTCCCGAAAGTCCTGTGTGTATTCTGGGTTTTGTCCCCGCTAATTATTTAGAATGAAATTTCTGAACAGTTGCAGTTTTTAAAATAGTCCTAAACAGTGCTGATTCTCTCCTGTGTTAACCCAGAGTAAAACATTTTCACCAATGATAAATGTGCAGTCTGCAACTGTGACTTTTGGAAAACATAGCAAAGCACATGATTTGCAACTCACTGTATTAGAGAACTATATCAATGTCCTTCCAGTTCAGAGAAAGGCTGTGGTATGTGTCATGCGACCTGGTCAGATTTCATGAATAAATTGGTATAGGGCTGAAAGTTGGACCTCAAATTTAATTTTAATTCCAAAAATACAACAGGGATTCAAATATATTTGAATATTTATTGCAAAATCTACTTGAAAATGTCAAAATTGCATCATTATATGTTGCCACGAAATACTCTCGGGCGCTTTCTGTCATGCATGTTCTGTCCACAAGGGGGAGAAAGAAAGCAGACACAAAGGAAAAATAACGTATTATATGGGCCCCACTAGTACCCTAGAAAGTCCCACCCAAGTCCTGACGACAGTCTGATCTCTCATCAGTACGTAAATAAATAAGTTTGTCAAATCCTCCGAACAGTTTTTATGTTTCCCGTTTTCTTAGACATCTAGTGGTTGTGTGAATTAATTTCACTGCTGAAATTAAGATTAAGTAAAATTACAAGAAAAGAGAAATTAAGATTGCTCTCCCCCTTCCCCTAATGGTTTATTTTGATGTTTCATCTGTCTGTCCCAATGCTGGACAGGACCTCATCCTTTCTCGGGTGGCCTTCTAGTGGCGATCCTCTGATTGGCTGCTGATGGTTGACAGAAATTGGTCCCACATTTTGCACAAAGGCTCATGGGAATTTAGGAGGCTCAGGAATATTTTGGTACTTTTTAAATAAAGTTTTGATAAATAGAAATTATACCACTGATTGTTTGAGTGCATTTAACTATCCGACTGTCAACATCCGAGCGGACACCTCACATTAAGAGTAGTATACACAGTGAATGAATGATGAGTTGAGCAACGTTTCTGGAAGTAGTGAGTGAGTGAACAAATGAGCCGATCAAACAAACAAGTCTTTTGAGTGAATGGAGCCAAAAGATGTGGTGTGAAGGGGTCTCCTCCGCCCCTGCTCTGCACATGGTGGCTTGTGACTGCACTGTGAAAAGAAGTGGTGTGTGGTAGACACGTGCTTTGGAGGAGAGCCATGGTCTGTCTTCACTCTCCCAAGTCGGCGGCAGGGGCCATATATCAGCATGCTTGTACAGTACATAGTCGTGAATCGAACATTCCAGATTTGGGTGGGACTGGATATGCTGAATAAAAAAATAGATAAAATGAGGTCATTCAAAAGCAAGAGGTAACGTTTTGAAATCTGGACACGTGATTAGATGTTCAAACATCAATTTTTACAGTCATTTTCATTTTCTTTCCTATTTAAAATATATTCAAATATCAAATCTAAATTTGACAGCTCTAAATTGGTATGTAACACTGTATAGAGCCATATTGAATAACATACCACTACAGCACTAATCTTTAATTCATTAGTAACTGCATTCTTCCAGCTGCTATGAAATAAAACATAATTATTTCCTCTTTATTTTAGCCACAACACAAAGACGACATCCTGGATTGACCCTCGGACCGTGGAGAAAGCCCAGAAGCCCCTGGAAGAATGCGAAGATGATGGTGAGCCATGTTGTGGTTTCATTAAGATGAATCTCAACGTCCGGCCCAGCTGAGCCCCGACTCAGGGGAAACTGTGTTTGTCATCCCGTTCTCATTGCATAGTATGGACTGTGCCTGTGCTGTAGCGTGTGTGCTGCGCTACTGAGGGACTGCAGGTTGAATAGGAGCCACTGGCTGCCCTTACCTGGGTGGTGGTGTTCGCCCCAGCCAACAAAAGCAGCTGCAGCGATTGACCTGCAAATATAATAGGATATAAGTAATTTGAAGAAAATTGGCTTCAAAAACATGTTACAATTGAGCATGCCTTGTGGTTGATGGGCTGCAGGAACCTCAATATACCCATAGGTGGTGCAATTGACTTTCAGCAGCCAAACAGACCATCCGTGGCACGCATTGAGTAGGGATTCTGATGGAATGACGAACAGCATGATTACATCATTTTTCTATAACAGAAAATCCGTGGCACGCAGAAAATGACATATGAAAGTACACAGATAAAAAATATATATATATATATATATAATGGTCCTTTTCCACATTTGCAAATAATAAAATGTACTTAACTGTGTGTGCGAGTGTGTGCGTGCGTGAATGTGCTTGTGTGCATGAGTGTATGTCTGAGACCACAGATATTCTGAATGGATATTCACTTCAGGGCCACTTCTGACTGGCACAACAGTTAAAATATAAATCTCCACGCTGTTTACGTGAGCACGTTTCCAACGGTGGTTGGTGGGTTTCTTAATGATAACGATGAAAGAACACACTGGCAATTGGTTTCACAATTAAAGATCCGTCCTAGAATATCATTAAAATGTAGCATCCCTATCTGATATTTGCTATTCAAAAAGAGCTCTCCATTTAAAGCAATGTGACTGTGTGTAGGTGTAGTTTTCCGTGCGTAAATAAATTACGTCAGTCCGTTCGTAAGAGGGAGCATTGTGTCTTTAAATTTCTAACTGTGAAAACACTTTTTTTAAAACTCAATGAAGTGAGAGAACTGACTCACTAATGAATACTCATTAGAGCTGGTGTGGCAATAACTGACAAATCAATTACGTTTGCTAAGATGATTACCGTGTGCAAAGCACTCCTCTATGGCTGCCTTTGTACTGAATCTCCCAGGCTTAATATAGTGCCACACAGTGGCAGCCATGGAGAAAACATTATCTCTGTAAAGTGTATTTTGACTACTCCTGTTTGTCGATTTCATTCCTCTCTGAACAGTACGCATTTCTGAATTTTCTTCCGATAGATCTTCACTAGAAACGTGTATAGAATCTATTTCTTCCCTGACCTCACTTTCAAATCAATTGCCTTCTCTTCTTCTGTTCTCCTGAATAACCTGTTCCTCTTTTTAAATGCTTCCCTGTCTCTTTGTTCATTCTCCGTCTCTCTCTCTTTTCTCATTCGTGTGCTATCTTCCTCTCGGAGTAGAAGGCGTACACACAGAAGAGCCGGACTCTGAGTTAGGTGAGTGTGTGTTCTCCCTCCTGCTTTACACTGACAGGATCAGAGTCTCCATTCCGTTCGTTCTCTCCCCGGCTGTGCTTTAATACCCTTCTGGCGACATGCGAGTCTTTTGTGCGACGCTGTTGCCGTTAAAGGGCGGCGTCTGGGAAGACGATGGAAGAACTCAATCAAAGGTTCCCATGGGTTTGAGAAATCCTGAAACATTTCATTTCTGAACACTGGAGGTCTGACGCAGCAGGTTCATTCTACAATGCGTACCATTAACTTCAATTTAACTTTTGATTGGCAGCTCACTAAACAGGTTATAATTGATAGGTTATGATGTAAATTGCCATGTTGGTTATGTAAACAATTTGTTCTCCAAAAGACCAACGCCAGTTCTTCCTTTAGCACGCAGTAAATACACTTTATTGCTTACAGGTACTGAAATGATGAAATAATACATGTTATTTTTTCATTTAAATGAGTATATTTTTGTTGTCCACTCTTTTTGTTGTGCACCTCCACATCAGAATAAGCACACTGCTTTAGGCAACTGCATATGTTTGATGATGCGCCCAACACGTTTACCACGAGTGGAAGAGGAACCTGTCCAGGGCAGCTCGATTCTCCCTTGGAGAGGCTCTGTAACGTAATGCCATCCCGGGCACTCTGTAAGCCTTACGCATCAGGCCAGTGTATCTCCGACAGATTGGATGTGAGCAGTCAGCGGTTATTGATCCAATGCCTTTCAGAAGTGCAGTTGTTTCGGTTTTCCCATAAGTCAGTGCGTGACTTCTAGCACGGCATTCATGTCAGTGCAGGAGATCAAATATGATAAAAAGACAAAAAATGAGTTGCAAACAGTTTAATAGGCTGGATAGTTTAAAAGACTTTTTCTCATCCAAGGCCTTCGTCATCTGGTTGCGCAGGAACACGCTTGGGTTATTTTTCAACACTGTCATAAGGCTTTTAGCCTTGACAGCCAGAACTCTTAAGAATCTTATATAAAAGGAGATAAAATGCATTTTTAACTTTTGACTTGCAGAACATACTGTAACAGCAGGGATCTGGCAAGGTTTGAACTCAGGTCTCCAGCAGAAGAGACAGCTGCACTAGCCATTACACTAAAGATGAGTTCACCTTTGGTGGGGTGGTTAGGATGGCACTCAGGCAAACCGCTTCACTACAATATTTTTCATCCTGAAAACAGTGTCCATCCATCACACAACTTTGTGCTATTATTTTGCATATTCCTGTGTGTGGGTCCATAAATATAACTCCTAAATTAGTGCTAGTTTTAATGAAAATATATGTATATCATGTATTAATATATATGACCTGTTTTTTGTGTTTTTCTTTTTGAAAAGTTGGAGGATGCCGTGCTTATACCATGCTGATATGGCGTGACTATTCTTGTTCATGCTATTGCTATTGTTATTTATTTCCATTCTCCAGTGACACCCCTCCTCACTCTGTTGTCAGTGTGACAAACCTACCACCAGCACCCCCACACAAACACATGACAAGCCCTCCATCCATCACCCATTGACATACGTCAGTCTACCCTTCACACCACATGTAAAAAAAAGAACAGAAATAACGTGATCAGCCAAATAAGACAAACAATAGTCACACTAACAGAGCCAGAATCTGATTCGAAACAAACAGACAGGAATTTGGGACGTTTTACTGGTTGAACGAAAATCTGTAAAAGCTGTATTCATTTTCATTATTAACACAGTGAACAGACAACCAAAACAGGTACTGTATAGCCTAACTACATGCGAGATGATAATTAAGTGGTAACCATGTGTGGGTAGTTGCATCTAGGTTCATTTGAGGAATTGTCGTGTGTTTTTGTCTGGGCTATTTATACTATGGTTGAAATGTGGAATTGTGGCATTAGCTCACAGGCAGATGTAGGAAATCACTGAAGTATATGTACATTTCAGTGAATGGTTGTATTTTATTTTTTGGAGAATGCTGTTTTTTATTGAAATTTGAATTGGCATCCAGTTTAACCATGGCTATATATATATTCTTTTTTTTTTTGTTTAGTTTATCTCTGATTTTCCAGTAAAGTAATATTGTTCTTTTAAGCTTTAGTCAGGGTGATTAAAATGAGTTGTTGACATTTAGGCGGTACAATTGAAAGGCGTTTTCCATGTAGGCATAGGGATGGGGAGACTGCTGTGATCCAGAATGGTGGATAGTTTCTTTTTTTGTTTTTTATGGACACACACCCACCCACACACATTTATTTGCGTACCCCTGGAGAAATTGAAAATATCAAATATTAAATATATCAAAAATATGTCTTGTTGATTTTCTAAATGAAAAGAACAGCCTCTGCAGGGAATAATTTACACGTTACATATTCCTGTAAATTTTAATACACAACTACTTTTCTTTGCTCAGTTTAACAGGTTGAAAAAATGAAACCATAAATTGTGGCATGGCCAAGTTTGGGCACCCTGTCAGTCTGTACTTACTAACACCTCCTTTGGCAGACATCATGGCTTCCAAACATTTCTTGTGGCCAGCTAACAGTCTTTCTGGTCTTGCTTTAGGAAATGTTTTCTCACTCTTCCTGGCAGAGAAGACTTCTAGTTCAGAAATATTTTTGGGTCTTCTTGCAGGCACTGTATGTTTGAAATCTGAAATCTACCAACAGATTTTCAATAATACTCAATTATTGGGGGACTGTGAAGGCCAAAACAAAACCTTAATCTGCCATTCCTTTAAGTAGCTCATGGTTGATTTTGAGATATGCTTTGGAACATCGTTGTATTGAAATAACTCTGCTTCAGCTGACTCTGGGACATTAGCTTCTAGGATTACATGATATTTAGTTCAGATTTGATCAATTTTGTACTGAAAAGAACAGGTAGATTGGTGCTTTCTGAAATAATGAGATATACTATAATAATTTTCGGTCCACGTATCTGATGGAGGATGGAAGAGTTTAAACTGCCTGTGATATCAGCACGTAGCTAGTATCAGAGGGTAATCTGAGCCTTCCTCTCTCCCCTGGCACTTGGAGCTAGTGACCTGTCACAAACATGTCACTAACATGCACACATGGCTATAACCTACATAATGTTAGGGCAGCAAGGTGAATAATTTAGTTGCATGATCAAACAATGTACTTGCCCCGGGCGAGCGTGAATGTCAAGGCCTGGGTAATTTTTCTGTGGGTTTTCCTTAATGTGCCAGTTAAAGGATTAATGTGTGCTGTAATAATCTCACATCCCCATGTTTACTGAAAGCGTTTTTCTCTTTGAATAAATGCATTTAAATCAGAAGGAGGGCAGGGTTAACATGATTGGCTTTGAATCCCCTGATAGCTGTTTATGTTTTGAGTAGTAGGTGAGAGACAGGTATGTAATTTATTTATCAGACACAGAAACAGCAGGGGTAACCTGGCCCCACCTGCCAAGCACCATCATTAATGTGAAGTAAACATGTTTGTACAGTGCGCATAGAATACTAAGAAGCATGTAAAGCAGCATTTACCCAGTTTAAAAAAAAAAAAAATTCACCCATTTTGTGTGGGTATATAAAACAAAAACAGATTTGTTTATTTTCTTATGAATTACTCACAATTGCCTTCTTTGTGTACTACTGCTGTTCTCACAGAAGATGAAGTGGCAGAATGTGCATTGCATGGAAATTAAATTATTGCTCAGCGTCACATTTTTGACAAACGCCCCACATGTATTCTGTTTTACAGAACTACCAGCAGGATGGGAAAAGATTGATGACCCAGTCTATGGGGTGTACTACGTTGAGTAAGTGCCTCTCTTTAGGTCTACTCCACAGCTGTTTGCCCCTTAAAATTTAAAGCAGACAAGGGTACCCCTGTTAAAATGCTCTGTGGTGCAAGTGAAAATAGGGCAGTGAGCAAAGCTGGGCCATTATTAGACCTGGGCCAATTTCACAGACACAGATTAAGCTTAGTCCTGGACTAAATTGAGTTTTATATGGAGAACCTTCATTCAAATCAGGATTTAGACTGGAACTAGTGAAACCGGCTCCCAATGCACAACTACACAGCCTTTGTCACAACACATTACAAAGGCTTATGGTCTATGTTAAGGGCTTGTTTTACTTATTATTAAGCTATATTATTTTTCTGCTTAAAGACAATGTAGTATTGACAAATGAGTTGTTGGTGTACTATACCTCCTTTGGCAGGAATTGGCTCATTCGAGTTTGAAAACATCAATGTGACAACCTGATTTTAATTTATTCCACTAGCTTGTATAAAGGGTGCTGTGATAATAAATATGCAGTGATCTCAGTGAATATTGCCAACACACACATACACCCACATGCGCACTCACACCTACACATGCAGAGAAATGTAGGCAAACACACCTGAATACATGTATGAATGTCCATAGCCTGTCCACCTCACACTTACACGCATACAGACTTGTCTGCATTCATACATGCAAGCATTCACAAATGCATGCATACACACCTGTCCACACATATGTCACTCACGTGCACTCACACGCACACACATGCACACACACATGTGCACACATTCACGCCACACACACACACACATTCACACACACATGCACACACACACACATACACACACACACTCATACACACATACACGTACACGCACACACACACGCTCACTCTCCTCTCCTGTGTCAGTCACATAAACAGGAAGACGCAGTACGAAAACCCCGTTGTCGAGGCCAAACGGAAAAAGCAGCTCGAGCCACAGCAGCCACCCGAAGGTGAGCGGTACATTCGAGGTTCGTTCCCAGCCAGACATGGCATCATTTCTTTCTTTCTTCATGTTTGTGAAGGTCTTGTCTGTCATCAAGTTGCATTATCATTTATTTAAGTGAGAATCATTATGTAATCATTATTTTATTCTTCCAGAGCATTAACATACATTGTTTTGCTGGTTTTACTATTATTATTTTAAGTTTCCTGATGACTATTTCATCCTGTTAATGTCTAAAGACCATAAAAAATTGTTAAATTATTAAGAATAGAAATGTACCCTTTTCTGACTGCTTATCTCAGCTTTTAGTTGCCTGCTACCCTCATTAAACATTGACTTTCTCTACAATTTCATGTTATATGTTGAATTTACCTTTTATTCATATTAATCTGCTGCCTAGTCAAATGTTATGAGGGAGTGTGTATGTCTGCATGCATTATAGTGTATTTGTATTGCTGCGTGTGTGTGTGTGTGTGTGTGTGAGTGTGCATGTGTGTTTGTGTACTGCCCACCAGAATGATTGGCACCCTCAATTGATATGAACAAAAAAATACTGGACAAAATTCACTTAGTTTATCAAATGCTCTCTATGCTCAACAATATGAGAAATAATCTAAATTAAATGATCTAAATAATCTTATTGTGATACCAGTTGTCAGAGAAAACAAAGTAGCACAAAGTACATTTTTATTCTGAAAAAGATGTTTGTCACAATTATTGGCACCCCTACATTCAGTACTTGGTGCACTTTCTTTTCGCCATGATAGCAACTCTTCAGTTTTCTCCAGTAATGTTTGATAAGGTTGGAGAACACTTAGCAGGATATTTTTTTTTGTTGGTGTGGGGGGGCAGGAGATCTCAGGAACTCTTAACAGGTGTCCATTGGGGTTTTCTCTTATTGCTGTGCTAATGACACACAGCTCTTTCTTTCCTTCCACCCACCCGTTGGCATGCATCTCAGCTTCCCTATAAGACCTGAAGCTCAACATAGCTAAAACGGATACTGTCCTTCCCAGCTAAGTCCCCCCAATGCCCCCTGCTGGACATATCCTTCACCCTGGATGGCACCACCACAGTGTCCTTATTCATCTACCAGGAATCTCAGGAGTTATATTGGACAACAAACCGTCCCTCTCTGAGAACATGATGATGATGTTTGTCAACCATGCAGATTCTTCCTGTACAACATTCAGATAATCTTTGTCTCCCTCACCACCTACTCAACCCCTTCTCATCAGCCTCCACTGGCTACCTATATTGGTCCACTTCAAATTCAAAACCTTGCCGATAGCCTATTGGGCACTTAAAGCGACAGCTCCATTATATCTTGTTCGCACACCTACCCCACCTACCTCTGTTTTGCTACCTCTGGTCATCTGGCACCTCCTGCCCACTCCTTGCCTGCACTTCATTGTCTAATCGTACATTCTTGTGTTAATACAAATGGTTGTTTATTAGGTTCATATTACAATCAGCAATTATAAATGGGGCTCTGTGCCTCTGATGATCTCTAAAAAAGTAGTTCTATTATATTTTATCCTGAAGAATTTCTAGGGTGGCAACAATTCTAGTGAAAGTTTGATTTTACTCATGCAGTAGCGAGCTGATAAACATTTATTTGCTCATATTTTCTAAGGGTGCCGACAAAACTGAATGGCTCTCTCTCTCTTTTTCTCTCTCTCTCTCATCTACCTGTCTGGCATTGTTACACATCAACCGCACATCCTAACCGGGGTCACAGTTGGAAAACATCCAATCTCATGATATGCTCCAGTACTGGCCATTTCAGCAGCAATAACGTGACAGAAAAAATACTGTCTACATTGAAAACAGGCTTAATTTGACATAAAAGCAGCTGTCATCTACAAGTGAAGGACTGACTTACCATTGCTGGCAGGCTAAATGAAAAATAGCCATTTCAACAGTAGTGTGACATTTCAACAAAAACATCCAAACATCACAGACGTGAACAATTCAGCAAATGTTCATTGTTTTTGCTCATTTTAAATGTTTAGATTTTGTGTGCACTCTGAAACTCAATTATGTCCCCTGCCGGATTGTATGAAATATATGCTGTATAACGAAAGTGGCTTTTTAGAATTGCTCAGCTTGCTCCAATAATTACCCAGTCTGATTAGGTTGACAGGTTTGATTTCACCAGGTAACTACAAATACAATGCATTCCACCAAATCTCCCACTTCAGTAGTTAGCAGAGCTTGTATGCTGCGAGTGTAATAAGGAAGTGAATTGCGGGTATGCAGTATAACATTTTTGTAGCTGCTTATTGTATTTACATTTTTATGACTCTAGAGTACATCTTAATTGGGGTCACTGTCTGTTATTAGCCATGATAAAATTCTGTTCACTTGGACAGTGTGAAAAGACACAAGTCCTCTCTTAGTTGGCATAAAGTGACACGGTTCTGCGCACGGCTGCCATGGAATGGTCCTCAAACATAGTTTTTTTTAAAAATCTTATTGCAATAAATCTTTCTTGAGTGTTGTCATACAGTGTTGTAGCCCTTGTACAGAAGCTAAATCTGAAGCACCGTTTAGCTCGTGTTTAATTACAGAAATAAATAAATAAATAAATACTGATTGGTTTATTATTCTTTTAATATAATTGAAACCTCAATGAATTAAATAGTTATATTAATTGTTATATAATCTTTATGTGTATAAGTTTAAAATTTACAGACATTTACAGTATGTTTCATTTTAGAGTACCTTTTTGATGATTTAGTGAAGCAAATGTTTTTATCCTTGGAAAATCTAACAATATATGGAGTGCTACCCCTTCTTGAAAGAATCCAAGCCATTGTGGAAAGCACCTGAGTACAGTTGCAGTCATTGTTCCTTTGCAGGCCGCTGAGGTCCCAACTTTGCTAATTAAAAAAAAAAAGTCAAGTTTCGTGGCTGAATTAATAATAATAATAATAATAATAATAATAATAATAACAATAATAATAATAATAATAATAGTAGTAATAATAATACAGAGTGATAGTCCCCTCTTTGTGACACAGACTTTTTTGTGTGTGTATTCTTATTTAAGTGTGTGTGCGTGTGTGTGTGCGTGTGTGCACGGATGTATGTGCATATGTGTGTATGTGAGTGTGTGTGCATGTAAAGTATCAGACACAGAATCTCCCCTTCCTCTTTGCAGAATGGATAGAGGAGCACTCTGCTGGAGCCCCTATCTCCAGCTTCACGATCAACCACCTGGAAACGTACCGAGACCCCCAGACAGTGCCCCCGCTACCGCCCCCACCAGGGGTCAAACGTGAGTCCCAGCACTGCCAGACCTGGGGTGGACCAGGGGTCAAACGTGAGTCACAGCACTGCCAGACCTGGGGTGAACCAGGGGCCAAATCTGAGTCACGGTACTGCCAGACCTGGGGTAAACCAGGAGCCTAGGCCAGCTTATGGAATATTCAAGAGTGAGATGAAATGCGAGCCCTGGGCCAACTACTTTACCCAATAGACTTCCTTCAGAACATTTTTACAAGAGACATCTATTAAGAGCAACATTCAGAGAAAAATCCAGAATACTGAATTTCTGAATAAGTCTTTCATATGATTGTTTTGGTAAGAAGTGTCATTAAAAATATTCAAGTATTTCAGTGTATTCTGAGGTGTGTTAAAATGTCAAATATATTTTCATTCATTCAGGCATATAGCACATGCCAAACACACATACACACATAGATGAACAAATGGAAATACAAACAAATGCGCACACACATGCATGTATTTGAAATACCACCCATCCCTGCCCACAAGTGTCTGCAGTGAATGAAAAGGCTGGTGCATTTCTCTGCTCCAGGAGGGAAGCCCTTTTTCACGAGGAACCCGGCGGAGCTGAAGGGAACCTTCATCCACACCAAGCTGAAGAAGAGCAGGCGAGGCTTCGGGTTCACCGTGGTCGGAGGCGACGAGCCGGATGAGTTCCTGCAGATCAAAAGCCTGGTTCTGGACGGGCCCGCTGCTCTGGACGGGAAGATGGAGACAGGTGGGTTCCTCTGCTTTCTGAAGCAGTTCTAAATGGACTCCAGCCTCCAGGCTCACAACCTTTTCCCATGTTTGATTAGCCTCGTGCGGCAGGCTTACACCTCCCCGCTAACAGCCTAGAGAAAGCAGTGCAGTTCAGAGGAATAAACCCGCCAATGAATGCAAACCAAGGTTTTCTTGTCGATCACATCGCCTCAGTGAACGCAGGCTTAACGTGAAGGTGGTGATTCAAAGATGAGTGAGATATGAGACACAGGGAAGTGGTAGAATAGCAAGAGGAAGTATGTGTCATTTGCACACTTCCACAAGCCGCCCACTAGGCATCTGACTAATGTCTGGGTGTCTAAGCTGGTGCTTTAGGAGCTGTTCAAAGATGGTACCTGTGCCAGAAGAAGTAAAGTCACCTTAGTTGTTCACAAGAAAAATTGTTTGACATTAAAGATTGTAGAAGAGACATTTTAAATTATGTTGTACTTAGGCATTTTAGCTTGCTAGCCTTCATCAGGGGATGACAAAGTCTATTAAGCCCAAAGCAAGGAGTCTAATCCTATGTCTGTCATCAATCAAATAGATTGACATTTATGAACTGAAACTCTGACTGGTTTTCCCTGCAGGCGACGTGATCGTGAGCGTGAATGAGACCTGCGTGCTGGGTTACACACATGCCCAGGTGGTGAAGATCTTCCAGTCTATCCCCATAGGGTCCATGGTGGACCTGGAGCTGTGCCGGGGGTACCCCCTACCTTTCGACCCCGACGACCCCAACACCAGTCTTGTGACCTCGGTGGCCATCCTTGACAAGGAGCCCATCATAGTCAATGGACAGGAGAGCTACGATTCACCGTCTGGACATGGCGGAAGCGGTGTCACCCCGGGCAACGGCTCCAACGGGGCCCGGGAGCCCTTCCCGTTCAGCCCCTCCTCCTCGACCGAGATGGGGCCCGAGCCCAGCGACGTGGTGACGCTGGCATCGTCCATCGTCACCCAGCCCGAGCTCATCACCGTCCACATGGAGAAGGGCGACAAAGGATTTGGGTTCACCATTGCCGACAGCCCTTCAGGAGGCGGGCAAAGGGTCAAGCAGATCGTGGACTACCCCCGCTGCCGGGGCCTGAGGGAGGGAGACATTCTGGTGGAGGTCAACAAGAGGAACGTGCAGAGCATGACCCACAACCAGGTGGTGGATCTCCTGAGCAAGTGTACCAAAGGAAGTGAGGTCACCATGCTGGTGCAGAGAGGTGAGTTCTGAAGTGCTAAACAAGGTGCTGATTTGCTGAATGAAGTAGAGGGAGGGTCACAGGAACTGAGGTCACTGTGCTAGTGCACAGAGGTGAGCACTGAACCAAAAACATGGATAGAATAAAACTGCAGTCTCATTAGAATCTCCAATCACTATTAATGACCACCTCTTTCACGGCCCATATAAAGCCTCCATTAATCCCTATATGCTTTGCAAGAAATGGATTGTTCTCAAAAAGAACCTGCAGCCATTACCAGACAATTTGTAACAGGAATGGAATTTGAAATGAATTGCAAACTGTATATTTGGTATTTGTGCTTGGTTTAAAAAACAAAAAAACAAAGTAAAACTGAGGAAAGTGTCACCCACACAAAACTGTCAGTGAAACATTAATCTTCAACTTTCAGACCAAATTTCTCCCATGAATCACCAAGAATAAGTGTTGAAATTTGGGTTTGTGCTCACTGGGTTGATTGTTGTACGCACAGCAGTAGAAGTGGGCAGTGGATAAATGGATAATTGTCTGATTGTCTGTTTACGCAAAGATTAATTTGTCATGATTTTCAGATTATGAAAAACAGTAATTATCTTAACGATTATCTGTTGATAATTTGCATGCACATTTACTGTATTTACCGCTATAAAGAGACAGAAGCATCAACCAACAGTAATGTATATGGGGCAGTAATTTGATACATTCTGTACTGCTTGTGGGTGATGACTGTATTGTGTTGGTTGGGCCTCATTCCATCAAACGCTTGGGGGTGGGGGGTGGGGGGGGGGGGGGTTGTGATGCAGAGAAAATTTAACACCCCAGGCATGGACTTTTAACCGTTGAACTGGTTTCCCACACAGCAAATTGTTGTTGAAAAAATTTTGAATAGCAGACTGGCTTTTTGTTGATCGCATGCGTTCGATTCTATGCGTTCGATTTTGGTTGAAGGTGAAAGTTGAAAGTACAGCTTTTTCAGGTCGCTGTTTCAACGTCTTGCAAAGTGTGTAATTTCAACACTCAATGATAATAGGTACGACACTGAGTGGACCGCTACACTACCAGACCAAACATTGAGCGTGCCCTCACACTTGCAGACCACTCACAGGCTGCCAACCTGAGAGGAAGCCACTGTTCCAATGGCTATGTTTGGGCTAACTGATGGTCACGGCGGACGGATCAGTTCAGTCCATAAACAACGTCTGTGAACATTGGGTGTTTGGTGGGGTATTATGTCCTCTTCAGCTTTGGGATGAAGCTATGAAACTACAATAGGATTTAAGCATCTTCACGTGACCTTGTTACAAATCTTGATCTTGGTTTTTTCTTGATCGATCGAAGTCCAGTGTGGCTATGTAACTGGCTATGTAAAATTAATTGAATGGTTTTGATCAGCCTAGACAGGGAAAATAAGGAAATAAGGAAAAGGTCTCATTTCTCTCCAAACATATGTAAATGGGTCAGTGAATTGGTTTTTCAAAATAATTGCAATGCCAAAGATGGAAACCCACAATATAATAGAAAATATGGCCCTGAATGATAGGGCCCAAGCATTTATATTTATAGAGAATTTATATGGAATGTTCACGGAAGTATTATGAATATGAAAATCTCAACCTCCACCTTGCGCTTTTAAAATATTTTTTACTTAATTTACGATTCCCAACTCAACTGTCAGCTTCCAAGCTGGGTGTCTGTAGTTCGGCAATCTGTGTAGTACTGCTTAGTACCGAACACAGATTGCTCTCTTATCCAAATGAGTTCAGAAATATGTTGCGCTAAAAATATGCTGAACTTAAAAAAATAAAGAAATATCTTTCTCTAAATGAACAAGAAAAATGATGTTTCTCTATACAGTGGTCTCCAAAAGTATTCAAATCTTTGAGGAAGACTTTGACTAAAGACATGAAACAATACTTTAAAGTAAATTACAAAGGTATTTGTCACCTTTAAATTCTCAAAGGTGACAAATATTCAACTTTGATAACCATTAAATGGACTCTGGAAACCATTACACAGTTTTATACAGCCATTGTCTTGATCAAGGGTGTGAATCATTTTTGAAGGTTGATGTAGTTTGAAGTTGGCAGTTACTGTGATGGTGTGATGGTGTTTGTGCTCGCCTTCTACCACAGTGGTTGCCAGCGTTTATTTCAAATAAAAAACTGTTACAGATAAATGTACTTTCACTGATTATTTAGAATTACAGCAATGGTTGTGGCATAATGTCTGGGATTAAGTCTCTCAGAGCGCCCCAGATTACCAGAGTGTAAGCACCCCCTAGAAACATCCTAGAAACAGCCCAGCTTTTCCTGTCAGTGGCTTAGACCCACATACACAATTTTTTGGGCAGGGACTCTTGAGAAAAAAGACCCCCCTGTTTTATTCACAACTTACCCAAAATACTTAATAAATGATTCATGTTGTTGTTATGTACTGTCGGTCATGTACAATTTTTGTGAGCTTTGGTTCAGATTAGGTTACAAAACAACCAGAATTCAATACCAGAATGAATGTTTTGTGGATATTGCCTTGCTTGAATTTCTTTTTTTAACATGTGTGTAGGCAATTCTGCCCTGCCACTATTGGAAAGCAGTACAGCAGAAAACATTTATATTTTAAATTGTTTTTACTTGTTTTACTTCAGTCAGATTTATTTTTGGAATATCTCTCCATGTTAATATATATGCCAAATGCGAACACATTTATTTTTGTAGGACCAGTTAAAAATCCATGGAAAATATTAATTAAAACAGATCAGTTAATGAAGGAAAGGCCAATTAATTTCTGGCTGAGACGCCATCTGCTGTCCATTTGCTTAATAAGCCATTCCCTCTAGCTGCCTAAAGGGTTAGGGCTAGAATTAGGGTTAGCGTGAGGAAAACTGTACAGGTCAGGTCTGAGGCAAGATTAAGTTTATGTTTAGATACTAGGGTTAGTGCAAGGGTTTGTTGTTGAACTGTATGAATTATTGGGCCCTATGACTCTAGCCTCGGACATTTTTACTGTGAAATACATTTTTCATAATAAGTTACTTGAAACATATTTCCATGTATTTCTTTTGGTGAAAAGTCAAAGTGTTATGAATAGGTTCATTAAAAATGATGTCTTACAATATGGCAATAGAATTCAGTGTAGACCTCTTTATGTCATTCTCTCCTTTATAAATATTTTTTCTGTTTGCTTCTGTGTGTGTGTGCATGTGTGTGCGGGTATTTACACGTGTGTGTGTTCGTGCGTGTGTGTGTACAGTACGTGCATGCGTGCATTTGCGTATGTGTAAAAGAAAACGTATTGACCAGAGTATAAAGACTGACTATTGATTTAGAGCCACTTCAGAAAGCAGCGAGAGGCAAAGGAGTGAATGCAAGAATGTGTTTCATTTCAGCAAAATCGCAAAGAATGTCTGCTTTCATCTCAAGGCTAACTGCCGATGGCCCCCAGATTTTCAATACGTGTGCGCCTGGCTGAGCTGGCTAAGCTCTGTGTGCTGTTTAATGATGATTTAAAACTATTCTGTCTCCGGTCTTCTGTGATATTTTCTTTTCTGTTGTAGAATAACTTTTTTTTTTCACACCCAAAAATTTGCTCAGTCTCCAGTATTTCTTTATTGATATTCTCCCAGGGAATACTAATGGCCAAGGCATTGCTTAGCTAAATGGCTTATAGCTGAGGGAGTACTTATGCCATAATTTACAGTTCTCCTTGGACTGTATGCCGTCTTTATTGTTTTTTTTTTCTTCCTGTTTGATAAAATACTGCGGTAAAGATATCCACATATTTGTTTGCCATGCACTTATTTTTTTTCTAAATAAGTTTATTGTGTTACTTTACTGTCTGAGATTCAATATACCATACAATGTACATCACAGCATCATTCCAAATGCAAGTGGTAATAAAATGGACATGCTTTCCGCTTTAATAATAAAAGAGTGCATAAAGCAGAGTACAACATTGGACTACATTTATCATGTTCTTTAAGTGGTTATGAGTATGGTTAGTCTACGTCTTTGCATAGTTGTTAAAGCTTGTGTCCACGAGTCAAATTGAATCCAATCAGGTTTGTCGAAAAAGGTCAGCTGATTAAGCTGTGATTCCAAAGGCAAATATTAATTGTGACGTCTAAGCAAAATGGTGGCAGAATGGCATGTCTGAGTTATGGAAGGGGTGGACTGGTCGCAGGGAGTGCGATAAAAGCTCTTACTGCACGGGGTCTGCGTCATCAATCAGTGGCCACTGAGTCACAACAAACACACCTCCTTTATTACGCAAAGAAAAGAGAAGTGAAGGTCAAAGTAAAACATGAAAGCGAATTGACAGCAGGAGCATGTATTCATACAGCAAAACAAACTGCTCATAAAACCGTTGCGCCTAAAACTGTCTGTCACCCATCGCTTTTGAATATCGAGCGTGACGCTTAAACTTCTGATAAGACTTTCTGTCCCTTTATGGCTAAGCCACACTTAAAATTGCACCCGGGTCTTTATCGGAGAGGTTTAGTCATTCCCCGAATCTGCGCAGAACGCTGTTTATAATGCTAGCCGCGCTTAGTGACCCCTCTTATCTGTAAGAGTAGTTTTTTTTGTGGTGGATTGGTAAATGGCTTTTCTCCCGGAGTGAAAACAGAGCGGGGCTTGGCACAAATAGCAAATAAACCCAGCGAAAGACAAATGGGCATGGCAGCGGCAGAGGATTGATTCGTCGTAAAGGGCATCATTTTGCTTGCTTTGCATTAAAGCCGGAACGAATGCAATTTTGCCTTGCGAGAGAAATGCCTTGTAAAGAAAAGGGCTCGGTCAATACCGCCTGCAAAGATAAAAGACATGCAAAAATGACAATATTATACACAACGGGCCATGCTTTCATTTCGTAGAGTAATTCTGAGTATTTGTGGGGAAAAGGTAATGAGAGCAGAAATGTTTCACTGGAAACCATTTCACTGTTGTTCACTGGAAAACCTGGTCGCGTGTGTAAACCCTGAAAAGGTGTATGTCAGTATTTGAGGGAGACCAGGGGTGGGCGGGGGGGGGGGATCTGCGGTGATCTTGTGAAATTTCCCAATGCTCTCAGCTGGGTGAGAAACTCATTGACAATGCTGAACATTTAGCTGTACCCACTGTGTGCTCTGGTCCATGTTTGCCGTGGCAAAGTGCTTACCCCAGGGCCATCCGGATCACCCACGCCACGCCCACGAGAGCTCAGCGTGATTGGCTGGGATTGTCTCTGTTTACACAGCCAGATGATGAAGTCACCAGTGGCTTAAAAGCCAAGCTCTGATTCCCCCACGTCCTTATCTTCCATACAAAAGTTAATTAGTGAAGTTCAACTGATGTCTGAGAGCCATATTTGGCCCGGGTATTCATATATTTGTTCCAATTAATATAGGCTGCACTTCTTCATTTAGGATTTATCATTAAAGGTGGATCAGTGGACTGAAATTGGCTGTATTTATATCAAATAGAAGTATTGTTTTTGTATAGTTTGTCATTTAGAGATGAACAAAAACAGCAGGAGAGCAATATTGTCAGTGAAAGATGCTTTTATATTGAGTGTTTAAAAAAAGTCAAACTGAGACTGTATGTACTCTGTAAGAGTGATTGATTCTGCACTAAACATTTTACTGTGCAGACATGCAATTCGATGCTTACTTCTCTACATGAAGGAAATTATATAACAGCGTTGTTGAAGTTATCAGTGTACGGAAGATGATTGCTTGGCTAGTCTTATTTGCTTTGCTGTCGGGAGGGCTTCAGTGTGACAGATGGCCAGATTGTTGAATACAGCTGTATCAAGGCCAAATAGAGCTGTGCTCCGCCCACCCAAACCCCCCACTTCCCTCCCCTCCCTCCCCCAACACCGCACATGATAATCTGACTATTAATAGCGTTCATTTAAATTCTGCTGGGTCTCACGGAGTTAAAGCTGACCTAAACGAGCCCCTCGCCATGGCGACTGGCAGGGCTCTAACACCCTGGTGTGCCAGCCTGCCGGCTCCATTTACGCCCGGTTTGTTTACTTCCTGTTCGCATTTGAATGACAAAGCCGTGCTCTTTCCATCGTGGGTTCCTGCTCGTTGCTCATAAGTGCTGGTGGGTTGGGTCTCATATCTCTGCCATCAGTCTAGGCCATTCATGTAAAAACAAGCAAAAAAAGTGTTTGTCCGTACAATAGTGGTTCATACAGGCTCTGTCACACTTTACATGTAAATGTAAGTTAGCGCGAGTCACCATCCTTTATAGGTAGCATTTATCGCTACGTTACGAATAAATAACAGTGTAAGCGAGAGACATGTCTGCCATCCATGTGGTGAGTTTACAGAACTTTGGAGGGGTTTTGCTCAGCTGGTGCTGAGCCCTGCTGCGAATTGTGTCTGTCAGGGGGGCACCGGAGCTGTTGCGTCTTTTGTTCCGTTGCTGGGTTCAGTCCCCCGATTTGAGCGATCGGAAATGAATTATGAATCATTCAGCGAGGGCAGCGCTACGACAACAGGAAGTTTTAACATTTAATGGCGTGCCGAGGGAGGCAGGCTGCCAGGGACAGGGCGGAAGATGGGCTTGTGCGGTTCACTCTTAATGCACGCGGTACCGCTGCTGCAGAGCTCTAGCGGTGTGTTAGGACCGTCAAGTATCTGCATTCACAGTCAGTGATGGCACGAGGATGACTCTCAATAGCCCCGCGAGCGGGAAAGACTCTTGACATTAAGGTACTGAATAATTACATTCAACGGCTTTTGATGGGGAAAAACGAATTTATTTTTGTAATATGAATGCAATTGGAATGCAATTGGAATTGCAATTGAATGCATTGTAACCTTACAATGGGTGCGCTATTGCAGAAGAAAACCAATACATGTTCAAGGCCATCACAAACATGTATTAGCACGCTGCTAATTGTTATAATGGTTTTAAGCAAGGGCAAATGAATGCTCCTAAGTATGCAGTTGAATCATAAGCACGGTCTTTTTCATATCGTGTTGTGTGTTTCTGATTATGCGCGTGTGCATACGTGTGTGTGTGTGAGAGAGATAGAGAGAGAGAGAGGTGGTACTTACAAAGCAACAAAGAGGGGGAGGGTGAAAAAGAAAATAGATTGAGAGGGAGGGATCGAGAAAGAGCGAGAGAGAGAGAGAGACGGATGAGGAGAGCTCTCGGCAGCGGAGCCGTTAGGTGTTAGGTGAACGGATGTTCGGAGGATGGTCTCAGTGAGGGGAGAGCTGACGGTCGCCTTCAGTCTGATGTTCAGGCTCCTGGACTCCTTCTCAGCGGGTAATGCTTGAGATTCCGCGCCGGCGTTCAGTCTGCCCCTCCGGGTTCCGCTCGGGTCGGCTCAGCTCGGCTCGGCTCGGATTTGGGCGGCCCTTGGGGGTCGCCGCAGAAGCAGCCGGCATTGCTAATGCGGAGAAATCTCTCCCTCCTCACCCCCCCCTCAACCCTCCTCCTCCTCCACCTCCTCCTCCTCCTCCACTCCCCCCACCGTACCCATCTCCACTCTCGATCCCGTACGGGAAGGAGGATAACTCTGGCTCTTGGCGAGCCGACCGCAGCCTCTTGCTAGCCTGCGATCGGTAGTGGACGGTTATTCCTGCCGGGAAAGGTTTTTTAAAAAAAAAAGAAGGAAAAGAAAAAGTGCATAATTAACACTCTCTCTTTCTGTGCTTGATTTGCAGGTGTGGTGTCAGCAAAGAAGAGTCCGAAATTGGTGAGTCTTCTCTCCCCGTGACCCCTTCCTCCCCCCCGCTGCCTCCAAGGGACTGTTGTCTGTTTTACTAATAGAAGGCGAGAAAAAGAAGGTTTTTTTCCCCCGCTCTCTCTCTGCCTCCTCTGTGTCTGCTAGTCTAACGGACTGTAGCTGCTGCTTTTCGCCGGGCCCAGCCGAGGGATTTAATCATGACCAGCTGGCCAAGAGGGTTGAGGGCCATAAGCAAATGACAGCCTGCCCTCGCTCTGAATTACTTTGTAACCAAAAAAAATTGACAGCTGTGGGCAGAGCGAAATGCTAAATAGCGAGGGAGACGGACTGCGCTCGGCGATCCTGTCGATTGAAGCGGCGACGGAGTTCAGAATTTTTTAATTTTGAACTCCATCACCTTTAACTCGAAAGTCACCCCTGCATTGGTCGCCTGTGAAGTCGGAGAATGACCCGCTCGCGTAGGGACTAGCATTTTGGAGGGAAGTCGCTTTTTGTGAATGAAGTGTCCCAGTGCCCCATGAGTGTGACTACGCAGGCCCACCTCCACTCACCAGGAGCGAGGAACCTTTGAGAGGGTTTTGCTCCAAGGCCGTCGGCCGATTTAAGTCACGCGATTGTCACTTAACTGAGAGTAGCATCCGTCTCTTCAAATTTATGACTATATATATCATATATACATTATTCATTTAACCTCTTTTTTCTCAGACACGCTTGCAGAGAAGTGCTTAGATGGTTGCGCTAACTAACGCTTAATAATACCTTCGCTGCTGCTTTCAGGCAGTCAGATTCCCTCAGCGGTGCCCGAGCCTTTTAATCTGCGTGGGGAGCGGTTACTAGTCACTAAGTGTGATTGTGTGTGTGTGTGTGTGTGTGTGCGCTGGATCGTAGGTCATGCAGAACTGCACTTCCTTGAGAGTCTGTCACATTGTGTAGATGTGCATGTGTGCGGGAGAGTCTCAAAAGCTGTGTCAGAAAAAGGATCCACACGCCGAGTCCACTGGCCTTGTGCATCTGTGCCTTCTGTTCTCTTTTTATTCACATCTCATCCTGTTTCATTCTCTCCTCTCTCATCCTCCTCTCTCCTCCCTTTCTCCTTCCCTTCCCCACGCCCCCATCCTTTCTTTCTCCTCCCCCTCCCCTCTCCCACTCCCCTTCCCTCCCCCCCTCCGCTCTCGCCTCCCCCTTCTCCTCTCTTTCCTCCTACTCTCCTCCTGCTCCTCCCTCCCTCTCCTCCCCCTCCCCTCTTTCTCCTCCCCTCCTGTCTCTCTCTCCTTCTTTTCCCTCCGCCCTCTCCCTTCTCTCCTCCACCTCTCCTCCCTCTCTCCTCCCCCTCTCCTCTCTCTCCTCCCCTACTCCTCCCGCTGTCCTCCCTCTCTCCTCCCCCTCTCCCCTCCTGCAGCAGCAGCTGGAGAGGAAGGACAGTCAGAGCAGCTCCCAGCACAGTGCGTGCAGTCACCGGAGCACCCACACCGACTCGCCAGCCCACACGGTCGCCGCACCGCCAAACGAGGCCAACGCCCCCCCTCCCCCGCCCCCCACCCAGCCCCTGCCCGTCCTGCCCGGCCTGCCCGCCGTGCCCCCCCTCCAGGACCCAGCCGACGGCCCTGCCCAGAAGAAACCAGACCCCTTCAAAATCTGGGCCCAGTCCAGGAGTATGTATGAGAGCAGACGTAAGTATGTTTGAGTTCATACTTAGGACTCAAGGTTTCCCCTACTGGTTAAGTTTATAGTGCGCCACGGTGCAAGAGAAAAAGATAACGATTCATAGAAGTTGCTGTCGGTTTCGTGGGATTGGATGGATCGAGCAGACATTGTCCTTGTAGAGCGGTTTTCTCATCATAACCATTGGTTACTGGGGGATTTTTTGTGTGTTACCATGACAACCGGTGTTATTGTCAGTGCTGCTTCCCTTTTATAATTGTATGTCATTAAGATGATTCATAAAGTCAAAAGCCTGACAGTGAAAGTACCACCTGGTCCTCTGTTGTCGGATATTACAAGTGTCGCATGTATCAATGTGAAAACTTGGACCCCATTTGTCTTTTCATGTGACATCTGTCTGATTTACCAAATCTGAACTCAAGAAATCGTGTGCATTAGATTTTATTTAGATTCTGCCATTTTCAGATTTGTAAGTTTGCATTCCAGCATTTCTCCTGCTGGTAATATTCCACTGACAAATAAAATCCCGGGAAAAGCATAGAGTCAGATAGAATGTGATGTTAATGCGTGAGAAATGTGACATAAATGCACATAGCCAAATATTAAGCATTTAACAAATTGTGTGTAAACAGACAACCAGATACAATGGATACACTGAAATCCTCCTGTTCTAATGATATTGGCTTTAAGATTAAAGAAGTCCTTGTGCTTTAGTAAAACTGGACTGAATTGTGGACTATAGATTGCAGCAACAATGGGTTGACAGCAACAGTGAACCCTGCCAGTCGAGCAGGTGTCTGAAGTGTTTTCCTCTGACTCATGTCTGTGTGAGCCGTACTTGTGAACTGCAGTTTGATAAGAAGCAGCTGATGTCACATGCTTCGGAGGGGAGCGCACACTTGTCTGCGCTCTCCTGAATCGATCGGAGAGGTTACAGGCGTAAGCGTTGATTAATACGATTGGGCATTCCAAACTGGGGAGGAAAAGAAGAAGAGCTTTTTAAAAGTGTAAAAAAGAGGTGAGCAGGCTTTATTGGATATGAAATGCATACATAGACATAATTCAAATGCATGCATTTGAGATGTTGCCCGACCCTGCATCCCCACGTGAACCCTGGCCACAGTCAGAATTGGCACGGTCCATGCAATTTATGCCAAAACCTTCTGGAGCTGAATGTGCTACCAGGAAGCTGAGCGGTCATTTTTCTTCGGTTGTCAACTGTCCTCTTCAGCTTGGCTCATAAACACTGGATCTAACTCATTGCCGCTAAAGCATTTTGACACTCTGACTCCTAATGCATAACTCATTAATTGCTATCAAAGCTACCTCAGTGCTAAAATGGTTCTGTGAGCTAGTCTTTCGTGAGAGCAAAGTGTTCTAACATCGTAGGCATGCAGATTAAATGAATGCTTCCTGTTCCATATTTGGGATACATATATACATACATATGGCATAAGAGGTTGCTAGTGTGCTAGTGTTGCTACAGCAATCATTGCTATTCACTTTGCTGCTATTTCTGAACTAGCTGCTGCTTAGCAACTCTGGAGCTTGTAGAGTGAGTACAAGAGATGTTTGTGGGTTTGGTAGTTGCCACCAACTGTGCTGTGTGCTAGACCAGGTTTTGCTGCATACACTGCATATGGTCTTCAGCCTCACCGGTGTCAGTGTACTTTGATACACATTTTCCATTGTGTTCATTACAGTGTACATTACAACCAGATGTGGCCAGAGATAGAGAATTTCATATTTTGCATGTGTGGTAATGTTAAAAGATGTGGGTAATATACCAGCATACTTCATATGCTAGGGAGATGTTAGATGGTTGCTGAGGAACAGGTTTCTGGGTTTGTGTCAAACACTTTGTGAAGAAAATGAAAATTGTTCAAGGCTAATGCAATTACAAACTGCAGAACTAAAACTCTTTGATATTACTCCAAATTATAATAGTAAAAAATACTTCATAGGCCCCACAAGTCATGCTTTAGAATAGCCAAATTGGTACCACTGGGCCAAAGAGAGCAAAAATAATAATATAAATATGGAAAATATTATTTAAAAAAATCAGTGGACCAGTAAGTCTGTACTGTGATCTTCAATAATTATCCAGCCAACTCCATAGTGATTGGTTTTGGTTGCAGAAAACCAATAAAAAAGGACTTATTAAAATCACTGCTGTGCAGGGGGTCGGGACACATTTTGCTGATTGGTCCTGATGCATCCTTGGTTTATTTCCCCTTAATTGCTGAGAATCCATTTCTTCTGTTGACTGAGTGTGCTTTTGTATCCCCATTGCTACAAGTCACACATGGTAGCGGCGGGGAATAATTACACAATGCCTGTCCCTGAATTAATATCCATGTTTGCTCTGCGAGGACTCATTTTAAAGCTTGTGAGGGCAATTTATGAGAGGCTAAGATAGAGTTTGCAGGAGTCCACAGTGATTGTGCAGTTTAGCACCTCCTGCACAAATGAGACCATGCCAAGACTGAAATAAGCCTGCCGATTGGTGCGGAGATTAGCCATGCTGGGCCCCCCTTGGCAGACATTTTGTACGTGGCAGGAGAATCGTCCGCTCTGCCAGCTGGCCCTGATTTTGCCAATTATCTGCCACCTCCTCGCTGCGAGGAGGACATAACTGCTCCCGGAGCCTATGCTAGTAGCTTAGCCCCTGGTCTCGGGGGCAGCGGCCTCAGCCCTGTAGAGCCGTGGGGTCTGATGGTTTCTGCGTTTAGCTTAAAATTATCCACAAATTCAGACTCAAGAAAACAGGTGAGGTTGGATAACTGTGTAATGAACTGCTTTAATTGGTCAGTAAAAATGTAAATCAGTGACTCTCCAGGACCAGTGCAGCAGACCATAGTTTATCGCTACTGTAGGATGTAGGGTTAGAGCAGGGCTATTCAAGTGGGGGGGGCAAATTTGTCCCTTTGATCATTGAGAAGGTGCATGAAGTATTTTCTATTGTCAGAATAACAACAGCTATATTTGAAGAAGCTATCTGCTTAGCTTTGTTTCCAAATATTACTTTGTCTACTTCCATAATATCTATTATTCATGTGAATATTTTTGTTTTGTTTTGTTTATTTTTATGAATACTGTGTGAAGTCTGGGTCAAAGGGTTAGATGACCCTTGCCTTATCTCCCTGCCAGAAGGCAAATTGGCTAGCAGTGGCTGGCATATTTATCCTCTATATTTTAGGATACTTCACCTCCTCCTGCCTCTAGTAGAGATCTGTGCAGGTGTGTGTGTGTACACATGCGTGAGTATGTATGAGGATATACTTGGACTTGTAGGTATACTGCATTTAGCAGCACATCAGACTTGTACAGATAGGGAGTCGGGAGAATTCTCTTCATGTGCAGCTCAACCAGCGCTCTTGCGAATGCCAAGTGAACCAGCTGAAAGCCTCCCTTTCCTGGGTGACACTAGAGCCAATTACGCACTGCTCTGCAGGGCTGCTGTCCACAATCAGCACTGCCACTGGCCAGATTCAGTGCGAGACTTTGATGTCCATCCGTGCAGTAGAACAGTGCTTTAACATGATGGCCACTCAGCAGCCCCAGCACTTCTTGTGATTTTATCCAGCCACCGATTTGACTCTGCCCAGAAAATGCGGCTTTTCACTATGTCCCCCAGAATTCCTGGCGCCACCACAGACTCCATTCCGACTGCCATTAACTGTGCGGTACACAATTATGGTTCAGCTCTAAGTTACTAATGCTGCGGTTTCTAATAATGTGGTCTGCTGAGAATTGTAGCAAGCTAACCATTTTACCGAAATGAATTACGATAATACGTGATTTTTGTGCCAGTGTCTCAAAAATTATACAATTTTACTAGGATATTTATGTGTGCATGGAGTCAATTATCATATCATTGATTCAGGTGTTTCACTCTTTTATAGTGCCTGACTGCAGATGTGTTGATTCAGGGGTTTTACTTTTTTATAGTTTACAGTTGTGTTGATTGAGGTTTATCACTCTTTTATAGTGCCCGATTCTCAGGAGCAGGACATTTTCCTGTGGCGGAAGGATACAGGGTTTGGATTCCGAATTCTTGGAGGAAATGAGCCAGGAGAGCCGGTGAGTCACAGCAATGTTTGGGACTACTACGCACACTATCACGTGGTGTTATGTGCTATATTTGGTACCTAGAAACATTGGTACATGCTATATCCTGCATTTATATACCATCATATATACTGTATTTGACACATACATTTGACACATATGCTGGCTTTGGCACTTACTCTGAGTAGTATATGAATGTCTGCTTACTGAGATATTGCTAACTGCTAACATAGCAGTGGGTCTAGCAATACTGAGATGGCTTTGCTGTCTAGGGATGGGAGCTTGTTTAATACATTTATGGGACACTCTAGCAGATGACTTTTTGTAATTTGTATTTTTGTGCACTGCGTGAACTGAAGTGTGTTCTTGGCTATAAATAGCTGTACGAAATGAGTATTGTACCTTATCGAACCTGTGCTTTGTAGTTGTTCCAATGACCATAATATGCACTTTTGTACGTCACTTTGGATAAAAGCATCTGCTAAATAAATGTAATGCAATATAATGATGGACGCCAACCATTTAAAGTGGTTTGTACCTTTGTCTTGGAGAGACCAAGTAAATGTCTTGCATTTTGCCTAATGCTTGGTTAAAGGACAATACACCCAGAATAGAGAGATATGTGCGTCTGTCCGTTTTCTATTTCCTTCCATCATCCATACCTATATCCACACATTTCAGCCATGCTGGATGAACTGCTTTTTGACTTTATGTGATGCAACTGCAGTATAGTAAAAATGTATTTAAAGAAACAATTGTGGGTTTGAATCATTAGATCCTTTTAAAGATCTCTCAGTTGTTTTGAAGGGAAGAATTTCAGTGTGAGCTGACTGAAGTGATCATGTCATGTTCTTGGTGATATTATTATACATGTATGTATTCCTGAGAGAAACAGCTGAATGTTGCTCTGGAGAAGAGCATCTGCCAAATTATCGTAATGTAATGTTTTAATGTAATGTGTACATCTTCTGTGTTTGTACTGTGGAAGTTAATACCACAGTAGTGAGCAGGTCAAACTCAACTCGCTGAGTTTTGAACGGAATCCATCTGCTACACTACATGCATGAGCATCACACACCTTTCTTGTTCAAACTGCATTGAACAGAAGCTTCTCTGGGCTCGACTACTGTGGTCTAGAACCTCTGGATGGTAGCTGACCTTCTGAGCCTGAATGAGGAGGTGCACTTTCTTTTTCCTAAAAGGGAAAAAAGACATTATGCCATGTTTACAAGTGACTTCACAGCAGTTATCGTCAGGATCCTTGAGGAGGCAAAGGCAGAAATCAATGCTCAGACATTTTGGCCCTTTTGTGATGGAACAGCTATTTTCTTGACAGTTCCTTTGCTCAGAACCAAGATTCTCAAAATCGAACAATGGAAAAATATGAAGGTCATATCGGGGATTTTTCTTTGTGGTACAGTTAGGTTTTCTACATTCCTACAAATCAGACACATAATGGAATCAACTGACTGGCTTGCAAAAATGATTGCACTGCCACAAAAAATAAAACCAGGCAGATATAAGCTGTGCGTCTCTACTTTTAAGTTTTGTGGTAGGTCCTGCAATTTTGAATATATTACATGAGTTACCTTCTGCTCCACTTGGTGAGGTTGGTGTGGTTGTAGTCAGCAGGGTTTTAAAAAACAAACTCTAATGCTGTTGCACAAAATAAGTCAACATTTATCCAAATAATGGTTTTTCTTTGGCAGTTGAAGACGGTATGATGAGAATAATGCTTCTTAAAGAAAGCCAAATTTCTTTTCCACTTAAATCTGTTAGTGTGATTTAAAAAAAAAAAAATGCTATATCTATCTCACATCAGCAAGCCTGTCCAAGGAGTATGGAAAAACTGCTGTTCCCAGTACTGATACCGTTCCTAGTACTCTAATACTGCTATCAGTGCTGCTCCTAGCCCTCATCCTAGTGCTGATTCTAGTACTATTTGTAGTACTCAATCGAGTACTGCTACTAGTGCTGATCTTACTGCTGATCCTAGAGCTGGCCATGCAGTGTTCTGCAACAGGACAAGCTCAGATAAAATGCAGGCTGGTATTTTCTTCAACCTGCTTCAACCATTCTCCAAAATGAGACAACGTGATGACCAAACCCTATGTCACCACTGAACAAAGCCATGTTCTGTGGGACTAATTTAGATGGCTATTAGAAACAAGCTTTCACGACACAAAACAATTTATTAACAGCCTTTTTTTAAGAGGGCAGTGATGCTTGCATGCTTCAACAGGATTCTGACATATATTGTTTTTGCCACTGGGTCTCTTCAGTGGTTGTGGATATGTGCTTTATCCTGTCTACCAACAGCTATTCAGCTGGCAAATGTATTCAAACCCTCCCTACAGATTCATGTACATTTATCCAATTATTTTTAACCAGCCTGACATGAGATATGTTTTCTTAGAGCACTATCTATAACATGTCAGGTCAGTCTTGATAAGGTCAGGTGGCTGTATGGAATGCTGATAATATATGTGTAGCGCACATAAGTGATTTGCAATGTGAATTTGACAGGTATCTAAGCTGGCACATCCCTGGCAGTGCCTATCACTGCTACTGTAAGCGCTGTTCCCAGACAGTAAAGGTCGTTTTATGGTCATGTAAAAGCAGGCTGGTTCCCATGTGTGCAACGCTGTCCAATGTTTCTGTTTCTGAGTCGGCTGTGCGCAGTGGTTGTACACATGGCGTTACACCTTATGTACACTGGGCGGCGATGTATTGAACAAGGTCCATAACTTTCCAGAAAGTGAAGCGGTCAGACCTGGAAAAAAGCAAACAAGCAATCTGCTGTTGTCTTTACAGCTGATTTGTGGTAGGATAGAGGTTGCAAAATGAAATGCGGGATATCTTTTTGCTAGCTATAGCCAGAGAGTGTTTAAACCAAGACACTAGATGTTGAGTGATTTTGGGGTTGTAGATTTACAAAGGCCACATTGTGTGCATGTTTTTGCATTGTAATCACAGTGACTCTCCTGACGTTTGGCTGCAGATTTACATAGGCCACATTGTGAAGTACGGGGCAGCGGACGAGGACGGACGCCTTCGGTCGGGGGACGAGCTGATCTGTGTGGATGGGACAGCCGTGGTGGGGAAGTCCCATCAGCTGGTGGTCCAGCTGATGCAGCAGGCTGCCAAGCAGGGCCATGTCAACCTCACCGTGCGTCGCAAGACCGGATATGGCGGTAAGCTCAGCTGCACAGCCAAAACCTACATCTTATTCCAGAGAGGATCAGTTTTTGTCAAATAAGACAAATCAAGTCATATCCTGAGAAATTTGGAAACCTTCGACCTAAACCAACAACAGCATGTTCAAGTATTGCATTTAAATTATTAATTTAATTCACTTCACTTCAATGATCACGCTGGATGTGAGGTCAGGAAGTGTGGGGAATGGTACATGGTGCCAGCTCATATCACCATGAATTCAGAAGACTAGCGGAGTATCCTTCTGAGACAATGATTGACTTTGAGCAGGGGTGCACAATGACTTTCTGATTTTTCTTTCAGAATTGTGTGCCAACTTCTGCTCTAATTATTTAATTAGCTCGATCATATCTTGATCTGGTATTTGTAAGGGACTGCAAGTGTGTCCTAAAAGTTTTACTGTGCTGATCTAGCAGTGAACCAGCGTAGTTTATAGAGCTGTCAGAAAACAAAATCTGAGGTAATTGGTTGGAACAAAAACCTGCACACAGACCAGCCCTCCAGGAGCCGGGGTTGTCAACCCCTGTCTTTGAGGATTGCACTAAATTCATCAAACTGAAGAGAATGTTGACTGTTCTGTCTGACGGAAAAACAATACTTGACAATGCAATTGCCAAAAAGCTCTTTTATCAGGAATAATGCAACAGAATCTTGCCCCTGGGGGTTTGCTGAAAATATCATAAGTGTTCGGTAACAATAATATTTATAATGAATGTACCATAACCCCATGGGGCAGAGTTTTTAGCTGAATTGCCTGCCAGAGGCATTTCCAGTGATTTTTAACATGCACTAGTATAGCCTCTGGCAATACTGTTCCTGTCTTCATTGCTGTTTCACTATGGAATTGTATGGTTACCCATTATTTTTGTCATATTTGAAATGGAAATATAAAAAGCTGCCCTTTGCTGTAGTGCATAAGTCAAATGTCTTCTAAGTGTTATTCAAATTAGACAAAAAACCGAAATGTAAACTTTTTCACGAAAGGCTTGAATTAAAAAAAAAAAATGTTCTTGCACTACATTTATGGTGTTAGTCAGTTGGGTGACCCAATGCTACAGACAGGTGGCGATGCAAGGCACTACAATCTTAGTAATAGCTTAGTGATAATTAGTGACAAGTAATCCCGATACAGGATGTAGTGCCCTATGCACCCTTATAATTTCCTAAAAGCTCACTTGCTGTTCTTTCATTTGACAAGTAATAGTTTTCTTGGATGCATTAGTGTGTGTGCGTGCTTGTGTTTGCATGAAGCGGGTGCTGTGATCATGTCAGTCTAACCCTGTTTTTGTATAGACCCATAGTTCTTAGCTCCAACAAGCATGTTGTCTCATAGTGCTTCAGTGTTGCCCTGGTGACCACAGTAGTTTGCAGGCTGTAGTTTATGATCAACTAGATTCAAGTAGATCATATATTTGGATTATAGAGAAACTGTTATTGAATGAAGGCTTGAAAGGTAACTTTTGAATCTTGATTTTTGGATGAAAACAATGTATGCTTCTTGCACGGTCTGGGGAAGGTAACTTCATAGGACCAGAATTCATCAAGTACTGACCCTGGTCTTGAGATCCCCATTCTGTTTCAATTTTGTGATCAGTTAAGGCTACTGAAAACTGTTTTCCATAATTTTGTGTTTAAAGAGATTTGAATACAACACAAGTTTGGCTTTTTGCCGTTTGCTGGCCTTTTTAATTTCCTGCAAATGGCCTAGTTTCAGTGACCATGTCCCACGCTTTCAGCTGTCCGTCAGCCAATTAATGATGGAGCCTCTTTCAAAAGGAACCATTTGCCTCAGCACATTATAGAAAGTGAGAGCACTGTTATCGGAGAACTGGTCTAATTAAGTCTTTCAATTAATCGATTATGAACTCTTTGTAAGATTAATATTTTTTCGGAGATAATGCGGCATTAATAGGGTAAATTCTCTGTGATTAGATGGTAAAATGTGTCATTGCAATCAATTAACAGCTCATTATATGTCAGAAATTGCAGTTATCTGTGGAATGAAAATCAGCACAAGCAAGGGAGAACCCTGATGTAGGTCTGTCACTAGGGGGATTGGAATGGGGCAGTCTGCACAGGGCGTCAAGTCGGGATTTTATTTATTTTTTTGCCTTTAAAAGTAGACCCTGAGATATGACAAGACACATGCGAACAGAGAAAAGGTTGTATAGTGAGCTACCGAGAATGAGAGTCACACCCATTTCATAGCGCTCCTTTCTCTGTCTGAGAGAGCCTCATCATTCAAGTGTGAATCTTTACTCCTCTCCTTCACTATAATGTCTCAAGCATCCATGCGCATTACCTGAAGTAAACAGACCTGGCTGCGAGGCAGGTCAAGGCAAACTTCTGCATAGACTAAGCTAAATAAAATATAGCTAGTTTTGTGTATATTGTAGTAACTTGTGGAAGATAATACAAATGTTATGCAGGGGAGATATGATTTTAGTATTTTATCCAAATTATTCTACATCTAGCTCGCAACATAATAAATATAATCATTTCTATTTTGAACTAGCTGACTAACAAGCTGTTGTTTCATTTATTCAACTAGCTAATGAATGAATGAAACCTATTGCCCTGGAGAGAATGTGTCTGGCACACAATGAACACAAAATAAGAGATAAGGAAGATAGATTTCTGGATTAACACTGGTGTTTTTTCATGATGCATTTGTGGATGCTAAAAATGTGCTTATTCAAAAAAAAAAGTGTAAAATGTAGGTATGGCTACTTTATCAATCCTAAATTCCAATAAACATGATTGTAAGCTAATCTAATTAAAAGCAACTACAGTATTCTGCTATTGTCTATTATCTGTCTGCAGTGCAGCATAGTTAGCCTCTAGATTTGCTGTGAGTTCTTGTTTGACAGAAATGGCTTCTTGGCTTCTGCCTGACGGTTCAGTGTTGCGCTTCCTCCTCATCCTCAGCGTCGAAGAATAACGGCGATGTGCCCCCGTCCCCGGCCTCGTCCCACCACAGCAGCACCCAGGCGCCCTCTCTGACGGAGGAGAAGCGCACGCCGCAGGGCAGCCAGAACTCGCTCAACACCGTCAGCTCGGGCAGCGGGAGCACCAGCGGCATCGGCAGCGGGGGCGGGGGAGGCGGGAGCGGGAACGCTGTGGCGACCGGCGCCGTCCCCATCCAGCCCTACGACGTGGAGATCCGCCGCGGCGAGAACGAGGGCTTCGGGTTCGTCATCGTCTCCTCCGTCTCCCGGCCTGAGGCGGGGACCAACTTCGGTAAGCCGGGCCTTCTGGAACATTCCGCAGTGGTGTAAGGAAGGGTTTTTCTTCCACACAGAACGGTGCTGATGTGTGTTGAGCTGCATGGCTCCATGGTTACCATGCATCACCTAGGGGGTTCTGTACCGGCCGCTGCCTGCATCATTGCAGCATTCTTGCAATATTTGTTTTATTTGCCCTGACAGTTTGGCTGTGGTTCTCTCATCCAACTTAATTAATACGCCTCTGTAAGCCACTATGGAAGTCTAAATCTGCTAGTATCTGCTAGAAGTCTAAATTGTAAATTGTGTAAGGGCCTGGAAGGAAAAGAAAAGACAAAATGGAAAACTGAATAAACACTGGCAAGAACACCCTTGAGACATCAGACACTCTGCCTTCTCTCCCTCCCTGTGTAAATGCATAAATATACAGAAAAATAAGAAAAAGTGAATAAGTAAATAACAGCCATCCAGTGATGGAATGCGCTGATGATGAAGCTGAGACTGCAGGTGATGTCATAAATATGCATGAGGGGGGGTGGGGGGTGGGGGGTGGGGGGGGGGGGGCAGCCCCACACAGGGAGGCAGTAAATAAAGGGAATGCAGCAGAATGCTGTCACACGAGCAGTCTGAGCATCCGCACGGACGGCACCCCTGCGGGGATGGCCAAAAATACAACAACATGTATCCTGCCACAGATACAAAATACCTCCCAGATAAATGTAGCTCTATCCCACAGTCAAGATGGTGGAAATGTAGATGGCCTTGCAGACAGAGCAGGTAAGATACTATACAAAAACTGGTGGCAAGCAGTTTTTATATAGTATCTCATCTATATAACTATATTGATGAAATGCAATAATCCAAATACATATTTGTTTGAAATACCGTCCATTTCTGACTTTGTGGCACAGGTGGCAGACAACTGTCAGTAGGAAGAGAGTGAGCTTCAGGGGTTACTGTGGTAAAAAAAAAAAAAATCCATCTCGCTCGTGTTGTCCGAGGGACTGAAATTCAATTATCCGAACACCCGACCGTGCTATGGCCAAGAGTTATTGTCCCATTGATCCATGTGCTGATGGGACAAGAGGAAATCGACGCCGGCCATGTCGAGGAATTGATGGCCTGCACAGCACAAGGAACTTTGATCTAACAGGCTGCGGTTTCACGCAATGTTTTGAATGCATTTCCAGAACAATGTTAAATTCTGAAGTACATTTGGTAAAGTTCTATTCCCAGTCACCAAGAGCTGTTATAACCTGAAGCGGTCCAGTGTTTTCCATTTAAAAACAGATTATGGTTTAATCTGCTTCCTGTTCAACTTTGTTCTGTCGATTGACAAGGAATCCTGAACCGCCTTTTCTCTATCCTGTTTTCCTCCCTCCCCATTTTTCTCCCTCTTTTCTTTTAAAAAAAATCACCTCCCTCAATCTCGCGCACACACAAACCCCTGGCCCCCGAAGCCGGGAACGCTTGCGTGGCCATGCCCCACAAAATCGGGCGCATCATCGAAGGGAGCCCCGCCGACCGCTGCGGCAAGCTGAAGGTGGGCGACCGCATCCTGGCCGTCAACAGCTGCTCCATCACCAACAAGTCCCACTCGGACATCGTCAACCTGATCAAGGAGGCCGGCAACACCGTCACGCTGAGGATCATTCCCGGAGACGGTGAGCACGCCTTCCGCCCCGCTTTCCTCTGCTGAATTATTCACGAGCGTTAAATATTCACGGGGCTCGTGTGAGCTGGCCGGCCGGCTTATCTCTGCGCCGGGGCGCCGGCCGAACGGCTCATTAACCTGCATTCGCTACCTCGGAGAACGGTTTACGGAAGAGACTCGATCAATTTATATGGCGGGAGAATGGTATCGATGTTTTTGTTCATTAGCATCGCGGATGCTCTCGGCAATCCGCCTTAATGAAACAACTGCTTGGAATTCAAAGCAAACTGGCTACCCCTCATGAAAAAATCACGTGTTCACAAACCATGTCTCCAAAAACCGCATGTCAATGCCCAACATGTGAAGAGTACACGGGAACTATGAAAATAATCGCACTTCGACATGAGAGAGGAAAACACGTTTTGTTTTCACACACAAACATTGTAGTTCGCATTTGAAAAAGTCAGTCGCGTGTGAAAATGTGAAACTTCACATGATTTCATGTCGTATGGAGCTACAAGCAGTTTACGTCTAACTATTTCCCAGTCTGACTGCATTACGGATTGGCGATGTCTCTAAAAATTATATCACGATGTTGGCACTTGAAAATATCAGGATATGTGATTGCCTGGTAGAATAGCAAAACTGGCACTTGAAGACTGGAGTTGAAAAACAGCAATAAGTGCCTTGATCAGTTGTAAAAAAGTGCCTTTTTTTTAGGGAAAGTCAGGTGTCAGTAGACTATGAAGTTGCATAATAGGGGGAAAAGCTTCCCCAGGTGCTGCTTATGTCAGCTATGTCAGATGTTGCAAAGATGATTTGGCTGTGCATCAATTATTTTCCTCACATTCTACGATGATTATCGCTTGTTACGATAGGTGTCGACGTACGCCCGCTATTGTCGATGTTTGATCACATCTTCATGTCGCCTCGATCTATACTGCACAACCATAAGCAATTAAGACCAGTTTTTTTGCTTTCATTTGTTATTTAGTAATGTATACTAAATAACAAACTGTCGTCAGGGCCAGAGTCACAGTACTGCTGAAAGAGCCTTAGTTTATGTGGATGTATTTGCCAGATATAGTCTGAAATGATAGAATGATAGCAGTATGAGGAATTACTGTGTTTCCCAGACGGTTTCCAATTATTTTGGATTTCATTTTTATTGATAAGAGTCTGGGGAGGCAGCATAATCCAGGCCTTGTCATACATTTTCCAAAATGTGTTAAAGTACAGCTTGGTTGGATTTAAGGACAGAAGTGTAGTTAAGCCAAAACGAGGCTTCTCAATGACTAAGCCACTGCCTCTTGCTTTTCTGTTCTTGAAGGCCCAGAGAGCTTTGTGAATGTTTAATTAAAAGAACAAGGAAAGACTTTGCCAACATTGCTGTGTGTTAAACATCTGCTAAATCAGTGGCTCCTAACCCTGTTCCCAGAGCTACCGTCCTGTAGGTTTTCATTTCAACCCTAATTTGGCACTCCTGATTTTATCAATTAGCAGCTCAACAAGATCTCTAGCTGTTGAATGAGCTGTGCTTTGTTACGGTTGAAAACCTACAGGATGGCAGATCACTACCCCAAGTAGCGCACAGTACCAAATTGTACGGGCCTAAATTCATGTGTGAGCTGGAATAGGGACAGAGAATGAATAAATTAATAAATACACACAGTAATCAATAAATAATTAAACAAACATTCTGGAAACATTTAGAACCCTATTTGTTATTATTCTTATTATTATTATTATTATTTTTTTGCCTGGTTTGGTGAGTTTATGATCTGCAATTAAGCAGTTTGTGTAAACAGGGGTTTGGTGGTGTGTCAATAGAAATCATTTTTGCATTGTGCTCATTTGTGCCAAATAATTTGTTTGTATTTTCACCAACCAACACCTCCAAACATGAGGGCTCTGTGCTATTATGGTGGCTTTACCAATGTGTACACATGAACACTGAACATAATAAAGAATATGTAATCATACAAGTAATCATACTAGTGCTGTTTGGTGGATGTTGAGAAAGATTATTATATACATTATTTTTAATTGCACTGCTGTCATTTTAGACCTGTTCAGGGTGTATTCCTGCCTCTTGCCCAATGTACGCTTGGATAGGCTCCACACATTTCTTTTTTGATTGTGTCTTGTATTTTACTACAACTCACCCTTTGAGACACTCAGTACATCAAACACTTTCTATTTTTCAGAATTGTATTTTATAGCAATACCCATATATATCCCTTTATCTAATATTGATAGTACTTGCCTTGCCAATGGATAGTGATTTGCTTCAGTTTAATGTTCGCCTTCTGCACCACAACATGCTATTGATTAGACGTAATTACATACACTGCTTCAGGTTTCTTATTTGTGGTGCATCGCAAGTGCATCAATGAACCTTAATTGACTTGGAAAATAGCATTGTGTCCCTTAAATATATAATAGTCATATTTTAGACATATCTAGCTAATTTGAAAATACACAAACTAAACAATACATCATGTCATGGGTTCCATCTCTAGTCTTGACATCATTTGTGTGAGGAAGCTTATTTTGAGATGCCTTAAGTGCACATGTGGGAACTCTGCATCTCCGGACAAGTACATCAGATATGAAGAAAGTGACCTTGGCATTGAAGGGAAGGAATAGAGCCGTAATGGCCAGAATGAAAGAAAATCTCCACTACATCCACAACTCATTCATTCCTCTGAAACCAGCCTTTTAGAATTGAGCGGCAGCCCAATGTTTCATGCGGAACATCCTTGACACATCTCCACGATGCTTTTCCGGAATACGTTAACCATAATAGAATGTTTCCAGTTGCTTCGTGTGTAACATGATTGGGACAGTTCAGAATGACTGGCAGAAGTAGTTTAGATGAATACGCATGAACTAAGGCTGTTTGTGGAGGGCTCAACCAAATGACAATCTACCCTGGATATTTCCCAACTGAGCCACAGTCTCTGGTCTTGAACAAAATGGCCAAACTGAGCTGGACACGCTTTAATTCACCATCACTGTGAGTCGCTGCTAAGAGTGTGATAGCTGTGCTTTGACTATGAAATTAGAGCCCTATTTGTTAGTTGGCTCGCTCTCATCGCTTTGTCCGGTGGTGTCTTTATAGAATCCTCCAACGCTTCGCTTTTGACCAACGCTGAGAAGATCGCTACCATCACCACCACCCACACAGCCCAGCAGCAGCAGGCTGCACCTGAACCCAGGTGAGGAGGCACAGCAGGGCGTCCGTCTCGCTCAGCTTGCACGCAACGTGTCCTTTTCGTTCTTTTATAAATCAAACTGTCCATCATTCTACCTGCCTGCTTACCTGTTTGCTTTTTTCCTGTCGTATGTTTTAATTGTGCCAATGTTGCAGTTAGGCATGTTTCATCATTTTCCTCTGTTGTCAGAGTCGCTTATGCAGCTCGGGGGTTGCGGTTTCTGTTTCTTGAGTAATTGACCAATAAAGCAAAGCAAACTGCTGTGCGCGGCTTGGTAACCATTTTCTGTTGTCATGGCCAGTTTGATTTTTTAAATGCTAAAACAGCTGGATTTCTTTTGAAACTTTCAGAACCAATGAGACAGCTGTAGTTAAATGACGTACAAATCTGTTTTAAAGATGAAAATTTGGGCATGATATTTCCCTTTGGCACAACTGCCTAACGGACTGCTAGTATTCACAGTGCTGTTCCTTCCATTATTCAATTGTGCAATTGTTGACCCTTTACATTAAAATGCTGGGAAACTGATGTAAACAGAGGATCAGGTTGGGTCAACTGCAGTTTAATCAGTCTATAGCTTAATAAAGAAAGGAACAGCCTTAAACTACAACAGGTGAACAATTACTGATTTTGCATTTGAAGCCAGCCTGTTTCTAGCATAGGATAGCATCTGCTGGATAAGTACGTTTGAGTAAGAACCTGTTTGTTTTCATTACCGAGTGTCCCTGGCTAGCTTTTTCAATAAATGTTTTCTGATTATGCGTTTTATCTTTTAAGCGGCATTTGGTTTTTCCACCCCCTCAGGCAATTCATTTTTTTTTTTAAACAAAACAAAAAATAATAATAATAATAATTCATCAAAAAACTGGAAAACCTCAGTGGATAAAGTGATTTACACGCTACCTACCAGAACCTGTACACATCAAAAACATGATCAATGCTAATTAGTAAAAACCAAGCAACTATAATGAACAGGTTGGTACTCCAACACAAAGAGAGTAGCTTCAGTCTACAAAAACAAAATGGTTTGAGGATGGCAGGTATTTTGGTCTGTGAAATGGTGCAGTTTCACGAACAACTTGAGGCTATTTCTCAAAATATATACTATAGATTCAGACTAATAACAGATCCTTCTGTGTGATGCATGAATTACAAAGAAGGCTTGTTATTTTAAAGTTATTATCTTGAGATTGGTGGAATTAATACTTTTAGAGACAGGGGACTGCAATATCTGTCTGTTATTAATAGAGAGTTAATCTGAACCGAACTGCATCACTGAAACCTCAAATGTAAGCATTCTTAAGTCCAGGCACGATCAGACACTCTTTTTTTGTAAATATTCATATATCTGGTGGCTAGTGGTGACATTCTGTCTGATTGTAATGTTTGACTCACATGATTTACTTACAGGAACAATACAAAACAAAAACAGGATTCGTTTGAGTTTAAGTCTCCGCAGCAGGCCCCTCCACCTGCTCCATCCCAAGCACAGCCGCCTCAGGTAACCAACCACCTGTCATTCCTCCATCTTATTGTCTATCTGTTACCAACCGCCTGTCATTCCTCCATCTTATTCTCTATCTGAAATAACCACCTGTGATTCCTTCATCTTATTCCCTATCTGTGCCTAACCACCTGTCATTCCTCTATCATTTTCTCTATCTGTGTATCTCCATCTTTATCCAATACATATCTCATCCACCTATCTCCTGATACTAAGTCCTCTCATTCCTTTATTCTCGTCACTAACTAACAGTCTCTCTCATCCCCCCTCTTTATTCTCTGTCACTAACTAACAGTCTCTCTCATTCCCCCACCCTATTCTCTCTCTGTCAATAACTAACGGTCTCTCTCATTCCCCCTCTTTATTCTCTGTCACTAACTAACAGTCTCTCATCCCCTCTATTCCTGTACTACACAGTCTCTCTCATTCCCCTTATCTTCTCGTCAATAACTACGTCTCTCCTACTCTCCGTCTGTCTGTAAGTAACGGTCTCTCTCATTCCCCCACCTTATTATCTGTCAGTAACATGGGTTGCTTTCCCTTCTCCTTGCTCTGGGACATGCGAAAGCACAGCCTTTAACTCTCAATAGCCTAAAGCGCCTTCAGACCGTCTTTATGAATGACGTGAAGATCTGGATATACAAAACAGTTTTTACAACAGCCAGCTTCACAGTGCACTAGAAGAGATAACGGCACACATTTAAAATGAAAATGTCTGGCTAAAGTAGTTGCAGACTGTTTTATTGCCCGTAGTGTCGATGCTTGATATCTGCAGTGCCCGTGGCGAGCACTCAGAAGCCTGCTCTCAGACCACTATACCACTAGCACCCACAGTGTAATTAATTATTGATTCGTTTCAGAGACTTGTGCTCCTATCGACAATCTGTGACTTTTCCTTGGCATGGCATAATTTGTTCTGAAGCTCAACTGCATTCCTTTTCCCCTTGGCTGACCTCATCTATGGTGGGCTTTTGTCTAATGTTTTAATCCGAATATATGTTTTTGTCTTTTTTTTTTTGTTTTGTTTTGTTTGTTTGTTTGTTTCTTTGATAGGATGCAGAATTCTACTCTGTTGACCTGGAGCGGGACAATAAAGGATTTGGGTTTAGCCTGCGAGGTGGACGGGAGTACAACATGGACCTGTATGTCCTGAGGCTGGCGGAGGAGGGGGCCGCCGTCCGAAACGGAAAGATGAGGGTGTGTATCTTTCAGAGGAACCTGCACTTCTGGTGAACAAAAAGAAATGCATGCTAGAGATACAGGGGGAAAGGCAGGTCTAACAGTTGCTAAAAGGATAAACCCACATTGGAACATGGTAAATCCTTAGATGCACTATATAGTTGTAAGTAACTGTATGAGGATCTGAAATGTGTAGGCCTTGTTTGAATTATATACTTTGGATGATAGTTTGATGATAGTTAGTCATGGTGTAAAAGCTTCAATAGAAGAGTTAAGTAATGTTCTCATATGACAGCTATATTTTCTATATGTGTGTGCTTCATGTGAGTGCTTTATAAAGTAAATATTATAGATAAAATAAAGACATAAAAAAGGTTTTTTTTTTTTAAATGGGTAATTTAATTCAACAAAAATGTAATAATAAAGTGAATAAAACAATGAATGATTGTAATCTAGAATAAAACAATAAAAAAACATTAAAAACAAAGCCTCAGACTATATGACCCCATGAAGCTACATAAAGTGTTTTATGTCTAATCCTTCTTCCAGCCCCTGAGGTGCCTTGATTCAGAAAATAAATCCAAAAAGCCGTGTGTAGTAAAATGGATTTCTCACGTTTGCCACTGCAAAGGGGGCTCGGGAAGTTTTTCAGTACCGGTGTACCCCATGGCTGATATCGCAGCAAGCCTTTTTAACATGGTTTGCATTCAGCACCCTACCCAGTGTTGCTGGCAAACGGGGCATGTAAGCTCAACATAGGGAAGTCCATCAGGACATTCGGGAAAATGTCCCATAAATGTGGTGTGACAGTATGTGAGACACTCCACTTTAATTGTTTATTTATTCATGTATTTATTTATTTGCAATTGTGTGAAACCCCCCAACACTGGTGAATTGTTGGATGTGCACAAGCACCACTTTTCAAAGCTCCTCACACAGTATGCTCACAAACCACATACCCTATTCCAGCCCATCACTAATAAATAGCCAGAGACCTGCATTTCTGTCTAAATGATTTGCAAAATAATGGGTTTTTTAATTTAAAAAATCTGGAGAGCAGCATTTAGTGCTCATAGATAATTCTTTTTAAACTATACTTTATCGAGTAGACCAAGTTCTAAGTGAAATTGCAATTGGTTATATTATGTCCCATTTTTGTGGGATGCATGTGCTTTTCTATTGATCATTATTTTGTTCTGGACACTTTGTAACACAGGTCGGTGATGAAATCCTGGAAATCAATGGAGAAAGCACAAAGAACATGAAGCATGCTCGCGCCATCGAACTGATCAAAAATGGCGGCCGCAGGGTTCGCCTTGTTCTCAAGAGGGGGGACGGCTCAGTGCCTGAATATGGTGGGTTGTTCTAGAACTTTCCTTTTTTTGCATCCTGACCCTTCTAAAACACTCTGGGGGACCCCATTCTCATCCGGAGGGTCTCCCGAAAGCTGAGATTTGGATCTCCTTTTGTTTTTGACTTGTGTCTTTTCCTGGAGCAGGGAGAAAGTTCAGGGAGGAGCCGCCATTTTGGGCATGCTCCTTAAACCAGAAGTGGCAAATGATTTAGGTTTCCCAAAATGGGAGTGTATTTTTTTATTTTTACATTGATTCTCAAAATGAATAATATATTTCTGTTGTAAGACCTTTGATTGCACGAACCATTAAGCTGTAACATGCTTTTTTTTTTTTTTTACTACAGTATCAACTTAGCTCAGGCACAGTCCCTTGCTTGCAGTAAAATTAATCACAAATCTCGTCCCTGGAAAATTCCATCTTAAACCAGTCTAAGCTGGTCAAGCCAGTATTAGATGTGTTTTTTCAGCCTATATAATAAGCTGGTCCACCAATTGACCACCAGTGTACTCTACCATCTTAACCAGCTTTGTCCATATTTTTCCAGCTGGAGACCAGCTTTGACCAGCCACAGACCAGCTATGATCAGATAGAAGTAGCCAAAATGCAGCTTTAATTTAGGTGATTCTGGGATATTTGTGATTCTAGTGGTATGTGATTACTCCAGAAATGAAGCATTACCAAACAAAACAAATGGACAGAATATTTTTGAACACTTTGTCAATGTGCAACTGACAATGTAATCCCTCGCTATATCGAGCCATGCCATGCACTGTTGGATAGTACTAGTGGTATTCCTGTACTATGTAACACTGAAGGTTATCTTCAGTAGCTGTTTCCAAGCCAGGTTGCAAGGACTCCCTGACTATAGTATTCCTGCATTCCAAACACATCTCTCCAAAACAGATCCTTACATTCTGATCATATTAGGTGCCTTCACTAACATTGTTGCATTCCATTTTGTTGTCAAATTTGGTGAAGTGTCCATAGAAAAGAAAATCCACATGTGCTTTTAAAATATACTGGCACTAGAAAAATCCATGAACTCAAAATTGGCAGAATGCTGAATATATATATATACTTGGATCCCATTTCAAAATTGTTTATCGTGTTATTTGCATTTTAAAAAATGAGGCCTGCAGCATGGGCAATGTAGTTTGGCACTGATGACTCTTTGGCTCTCAGCACACACAGGCACATTTGAAATGAAAACCAAATAAAAAACTATTCGCCCATGCAGCCCATGCAACTGTTTCTCAATTCATTTAATTAGAGTGGTAGAATGCAAACATAATAACCATAATAACTATGCATATCTATAGTGTATCATAATAATAATAATAATAATAATAATAATAACGCATGTGCATACAGTACCGTTGCAACTAGTACTATCCTGTGCGCTATGACTTGTTTGTGCAGTGTTGTGTACTTTGTTCTCTATTGACTTTGTAGATCTATGTGCTTTTTTTATCTTTAAATGTTTTAGAAGAAGCAGGCATTGCAGGACTTCTCTCTGTTTTTGTCATTTTTTCTCATAGATGGTATTTCGTGGAAAACCTGTGAAATCATTCTCCCATTATAAGACAAAGAACAAAAACAAAACTAAGGGTATATTACAGTTTCTCAAGCCTATATTAAGAAAAGCGTAGTTTCTCAAGGATCTAAATATTCTCTTTTTCTATTTTGTTTTGTTTTTTCTCTTTTTCCCTCTCCTCCTTCTCTGATTGGGCTCTTCGGCCTGTCCGTCAGCGATGATGGCTCCTCCTCTCGCTGCGTGTATGAGAAATGACAAGCTGGGAGAGCCCTGTTTCTACCTAATGGGCCAAAATCAAACCACGGTTTGTAGCTTGGAAAGTCCGTCCCTTCGGTATCTGTGTGGCGTGGCCTGACTCACCCATCACTCATGCTATGCTTCATGCGCACATGAATCCATTCACCAAGAATGCACTGCACCTCTCTTTCTTACTGGCTATTGTCAGAATGGATTCGTGCCGATAGCTCTTCGCATTTGACCCCTGGGGCGCATGCGTCCACTGTTGAAATGTGCAAGATTTGGTCTGGTTTTATTAATTTATTTATTTTATGGTGCTTATTTCGCTCTTTGTTATTTTTTTCTTAGACCTATCTTGCCTCATTAATATAACCCTCACCCCTCTTCTTCCAGTGTTTTTCTCCTGCTGAGCAGTTGCTAATCTTTAGCATTGGATAGATAGTAGCTTCTTAACCTAAAGGCCACTGGTCCCTTGAGCAGGAAGCCATGTCAGTAGTACAGCCACCAACACACATGGAATTTACTGCCTCAATTATGCATTAGTGTTGGCTTTAATTTACAGGTAGTATTACAGTATTACAGGTAAGAAGCCATCTCTTTCATACACTAAGGTTTCTTGCCATAAGGTGCACTTTAATGAAAATACTTTACTTAAAGGTCCAGGCAACTGGATTCAAATCGTGATGACAATTTATTGTCTTCTTAATATTTATTTAAATTTTTAACCCAATTATAGGCATTCGATTGGAATAAGCACTATTGTTACCTGTTCAGCAGACATGGGCAGGGTACATTCATATGTAATAATAATAATAATAATAATAAACTTTATTTGTATAGCACCTTCCATACAAGAAATGCAGCTCAAAGTGCTTTACAATAAAGAAATTACGTGCTTCACAGGAAATTAGACATAGAATGAACATAAAAACAGGGATAAAATGCCATAATTATAAAAACCATTCCTCATTGCTAACCGGTTGGAGCAGTAACCTTACACTGCCAAACAAAACGAAAGAAAGCAACATAAACTTGGCTATACCACTGTATAGTTAAACCTGTAGATCATTCAATGATCATTCAATTCAATGTAACAATGTTGTAACGCTGAGCTACTGAAATAAAACCCATTTCTTGTAGGGCTCTGCATATTTGTGAAAAGAAAAAAGCATATTGCTTTCTCCACATCCAGAGAAGGGGCAATGCTTAGGACATTTCAACTTAGTTGCCTTACCAACACAAAAATGGCTAGAGCATCATTTACATTTTTACAATACAACATGTATAAAATATTTCACTGGACTTTTTTTGTTTTTTGTTACATAACTTGCATCCAGATAAGAATAATTAAAAAATATTTCTCAGCCTTTTGTGTATGCAAAAAATGATTTAAACAACACATCAGCAGTTTCCTGGACCTTTAAAGCAAGTACTTGTTTATATTTTAAATACTTAAACTTCAAGATACAAAAAGAGAACTTTAAGCTCAATTAAAGTTCTTACTGAAGTGCTGTCTTTAAAGCACCACTTAATTCTGCCCAGTTTCTTCTGATGTTGCAACGTCATTTAAGCTCTTTTTAACAATTCCTTTGACTATGGCTTCTGCAGAGATCATTTTCAAAACTGATACTAATTATGAACTATAGGGCAGGCTATATGTTAGAAGCACCATGTCTCAAGACATACTGTCAGGCATGTCAGTAAGTAGACTCAGTAGGCTATCAAAAACAGCCAGCAGGCTAATAGGCCTAATAGAAAGACAGGGGGACAGGGCAAGAATCTCTCAAATAGAGGTAGATTGATTTAATTTATTTATATTTGTTTTGATTGTATTGCTTTGCAGCCCATTTGTGTAGGCTAATAGCAAAAACCCACTTTCTACAACAAAGACCAAGAGTGACTGAATATACGTAATCACAGCAACAGGTCATAACAGTTGATTCACAAAATCTATAGCTAAGGATAATATGCAATTTTATCTAGCAAATATCTTAGTTGCAACACATTATATCTAGCTAAGCATTTTAGTGGTCAGGGGTGCAGTATTTGTGAAGGTTGTAAATAACGTAGCATAGCACAGTTATGTGGATTAGAGTGAATGACACAGCTGACTGGCTGCTGTAGCTAGCACTTCACGTTACCGGGTGCTGAAAGCACTTTTCATACAACGGTATGCCAATTTGCAAATGAAAATCCTGTTTTGTATCATTTATAATGTTTTTATTTTTAATTGCATGCTGAATATTGATTTAAAAAATGTTATATTATATTATACTTATATTATAGTAATATAATTTGTGCCTTGCGGCTAGCTAGACGTTAGTATAAGTTAGTAATATACTGCAGCTTAGCATCCTACCAATAGTTAATGAATACTTCTTTATTATTATTCATTGTTAAATGTTTTTTCTCTTTTCTCAGGTTTTTCATAAATGATAGACACCTCCATAGAATACGAACTCTAGTACCGTCTATCTTTAAACGATATTTGGATACTTGATTAAAAGTTTTTAAAACACCATTTTATTATTTCATGAAATTTAGTTGTAACCATAGTATAAAATATAGAATCCATTATATACATGTATATATATATAGTGAGCTCCATAATGTTTGAGACAATTTTTTTTTCTTGATTTAGCTCTGTAATCCACAATTTTACTTTAATTTTTTTGATCAAGCATTTCACATGTTGTTGAAGTGCACACTACTCTTAGGTTTCACTGAACTATAATTTTTGTAACATATTAATGTTATGTATATACATACATATATAGTTATACCATGGTCTATAGAGAAACTGTGCTATACCAGTGATAAGGATACTTCATAGCCCCAAGCAAGTTATGTCAAAGTAACAGATGTTCCTGCCATGTCTTAGTGAGGGATTTGAGAGGGATACATGTAAAATACCTTTAAGAATGCTGAATGAAAATAATGAAATTGCAGATTTGTTTTATATTGCAAACATTCCTCATAAATGTGACACAAATGACAATCCACAATGTAAATTCTTTTTTTTTTTTTTTTTACTTGAACAACTAAATTGAATAGTTCTAAGGCAGTTTCTGAAATGTGCTTGTGACCTTAAGATTATCCTCAAGGGATACTTGGGCAACTGAACGATGTACTGTATACAACTGAGCAAATTACCCTAACTTTACTAACACATTGAGAATCTATTCAGTTTGTTTGTTAAGCAGTATTTCAGTGTCTACCAAACACATGATGTAAGTAACTATGTACAAGGAACCACTGCCCTTTCATTTACTAACAAAAATCTCTTTGAGTCACAACACTATACCCGTAATATTGTTTCATATTACTGGTATAGTTGTTAGATTGGGAATCTACATAAAACGGACTTTATACATAATCTTGAACATATTTAACATATAGTATAATATGGAATCATACCATACTCGTGCTTCCTTCTCTAAATCTATGCCCTCAGACAGAAAGCTACCCAGACAGCACACTGAGAAGAGAGGCAAAGCTGTTAACCTAACCTCGCTGTGCTGTCAGGGTATTGGCTCTCATTCAAGGAATTCGTTTTTACTTATGAGTTCCTTGAATATGGTCACGATCAAGGATTTCTTTAACTGATTCTGCAAGATGGAATCTCAATGTATTCCATTAGAATTTTTAAGAATACTCAAAAATCAGAAGTTTCCTTATTTGATTTATTTTAAGTGTATCTTATGGCATAAAAACCTTTGTGAATGCTAAGATGTTTCAAAGAGATACAGGTCGTGCTAAACATGTATTTCTTTCACACTCTCAGTTTCAAATGATCAGATTTACATCCTTCATGGACACATATCTCAATTCTTCATTGAGTAATTTACTTATGAAATACTCCAGAAATCATGGACTTTAAAAATGAAAAGGTCATTGTCATTTGATGAATTCATGTGAAATATTCAAATCGAGGATAAGTGAGGTACTTGTATATGTACTATTCACCTGGCTCCCCGGTCTGCTAATTCCTTGTTGTACTGCAAAATCCATTTTATTCTGAAATCAGATTTATTGTCTCATAAATATCCATTTAGTTTTGACTGTGTTGGAGAAATGCACCCATATCAACTTTTTTTGGTTTTCATTATATTGTGAACGTTCCTCTTGCAAGTGCATGGCAGTGCATGAAGTTCACAGAAAATACCATGTTGGTGCTTTATCTGTCAATAAAAAATATGGCTGCCCAGTGCCTCAAGCCTTGGCCCTAAGTGCAGGCTAGGGCCAAGTGCCGTAGCAGGTTTGAGCTGCAGCCATGTCTTTCAGCCGCGACTGTTTCATCGGACGGACACCATTGGCCTCATCCCACCACGCCAGTTGTTGCTCCAGTCAGTGTTACTCCTGTAGTACTGTGTGAACTGCAGGGTTTTTAAATGGCCCCTGTTTCCAGGGCGATTGCATTGGAGGAGTGACGCGCTTGAGCTGCAGTCTCCCTCATATCCGCATGTCTCTGTTGCGCAGTGTTGACTCGAGAAGCGCAGTCGATCATTCAAAATTCGGGAAAGAAAGAAAGAAAAAGTGGAAAAAGATTTTTAAAGAACACCCTAGTTTTAGCAGTTACCCCGTAATTTACAGAATGAACTGTTGTTTATATGTGCTTCTGCATTATTTATTTTGGCTTATGAACAGTAATATTTTAGTAGAATATTTTGCAGTGAACAGCATAATTACATCTGGCAACGCAGAGAGTAGTTTTTCACAAGTTAACCTGCAGTAATACTACATAATTATTAACCATGAGTATTAACCTGTGCTACATTGCTAAATAACTGTTTTGTTGTTAGAAAAGAGAAGATATGAAAAGAAGGAAAGTACTGTCCAGTATAAGAAAGATTAAACATTTAAAAATTTAAAAATGTGTGTATGTTGCAGACACCAGCGACCGGAACGGTCCCACCGCCGGTGCACAAATTGTTCCGGAAGTGAAGCCGCTGGCGCTCAACAGTCGACCACACCCATCATTGGAGCCAAGTTATCCACCAGATCTTCACAAATCATCATGGAAGGAGCAGCAGCAGATGAGGGAGGAGTCTGGGTCAGACTGGTCAGACTGTAGCAGGGAGCACGGCCAACACGCCACCCACCAACACCATCACCACCACCACCACCACACCTGGAACAACCGCGGGAGCCGGGCCGAACCGCAGCGCGCCCACGCCTCGCCGGACCACGGCAAGGCGGCCGGCCGGCAGCGGGCGAAGAAGTCGGAGGAGAGCGGCATCGCCAGGATTTTCAGGACCCTGAGGCGGGACGACGGGCGCGGGAGGAAGGCGGGGAGGCAGAAGAATCCAGAAAACTGCCGGCGCCGGGGCTCCCTGGACAGGTCGCCGGGCCGGGGGCGGGAACGCTCCCCCGACCGACGCCGAGCCAAGTCGGTGGACCGGCGGCCGGAGAAGGCGCGGCGAGGCGGGAGCTTCCTGGCGGAGGTGCTGGCTCCTCGGCGCTCCTGCCAGGAGGACAGCCCTCTGAAGGAGGCCTCGCTTCTCCCGCCATTCCACAGGGACCCCAGATTCCACAGAGACGCCGACCCGGAGGAGGAGGAAGACGCTCTTCCTCTGAACAGGGGCAAGCTGTTCCACAGAGCATTTAAAAAGAAAGGTAACCTGCTGAGGGATGGGTCGCCCGAGAGGGGCGACAGAGAGAACAAGTTCGCGAGAGACCGATCGCCCGAGAGGTATTACAAGGCGGAGGCGGGGCCACAGCAAGCCTCGCCCCACAGGAGCTACGCAGACGAGGTGACTGCACCCAGACTCATGGAGTACTACGGCACTCTGAAGTCCAGTTCAGGCCGCTGCCCCAATAAACAGCCCCAGCCCAAGAAAAGGCCCTATGAGAGCCACAAGGACCTGAGCGTCTGACCAATCGCCAGCTGCGAATCTCCTCATGACACACCCCCTCATCCGCAGAAGAGGTGGAGCTTATACCTTTGAACATCTTAAGTTTGTTCATTTTCGACAGAGAGTCAGTACATCACCCCCAAAAAGCAGAAACACTGATAGTGTTTTCATGGTTTGTTATTCATTTTGTTTTGTAGTTTTTTTTAGCATAGTAGAGTTTATCAGAATTTTACAATTACAAAAAGAAAATAATGTGCCTAACAGAACCATACATAGAGGTTTTTAATCAGAAGATGGGCCATTTTTAACAGTTGTCTGATTGACTTGATTAATTTCTTCCAGAGAAAGCTAAGGTGCGCCAAGTCACTGGCACTGTACTGTAATTGGTGCACTGATTTATGCTGTGCATAGCTCAAGGGTTTCTGCGTCATTTATCTCTTACTGCATTGCCATTGGTTTCCACCAGAATATAGCACAAGCCTGCATCATTTTGAAAGCTTGTTATGTGTACACATTCAGAAGCATTCTTTTCAAGAGGTACAATACAAAAAAGGTTATATATATATATATACATACGTGCATACAGTGAGTTCTATAATGTTCGGGACAAAGACATATTTTTTCTTGATTTGGCTCTGTACTCTGTTGTAGTTGTCAAACAATTCACACGTGGTTAAAGTGCTGATTCTCAGCTTTTATTAAAGGGTGTTTTTACACATTTTGGTTTCACCATGTAGAGCAGTACTCTTACAGCACTTTTTATACATAGTCCCCCCCCATTTCAGGGCACAATAATATTTGGGACAAACGACTTCACAGGTGTTTCTGTCAGTTGCGTTCAATTGCTTACTTAGTGCGGGTATAAGAGAGCTTTTAGTATCTAGTTTTAATTCTACCCTTTTGATTACCCTTGGAGTCTGTTATTGCTGTTTGTCAATATGAGGACCAGAGTTGTGCCAGTGAATGTCAAGGAAGCCATTATGAGCCTGGTGAGTGAAGGAAGACCTCTAAAAATGACCAAAGAATTTGCACCATAATGAGGAAAAACCCCAAACCGCTGTCTAACAGTTCAGAAACGCTCTTCAGGAGGCAGGTGTGGATGTGCCAGTGACTACTGTCCACAGAAGATTTCACAAATAGAAACAGAGGCTACACTGAAAGATGCAAACTACTAGTTTGCAGCAAAACAGGATGGCCAGTAAGCACTTAAAAGAGCCTGCAGCGTTCTGAAAAAAGGTCTTGTGGATAAATGAGACCAAGATTCACTTGTATCAGAGTGATGGCAAGAGCAAAGTGTGGAGGCCAAGGGGAACTGCCCAAGATCCAGAGCACCCCCTCCCCTCATCTGTGAAACATTGTACGGCATGTACAGCAGCCACAGATACTGGCTCGCTTGTCTTCATTGATGATGTAACTGCTGATAGCAGCACCAAAATGAATTCTGAAGCATACAGAAGCATCTTATCTGCTCATGTTCAACCAAATGCCTCCAAATTCATTGTATTCACTGTAGAGATCTTATTTGGCTTACCAGGCTATTTGTGATTTCTGCGCTCACCAGTGCTCTTTCTTCTTATTGACCTTCCAGTTTATTTTGTTTAACCTAAGGTTTGGCCTATGTCTCTGGCAGTTTTTTGGCTGGACCGAAACAGGGGGGGCCAGCCGTACAAACGTGAATGTCTATGACTGACTGACTGAGTGATGAAGTTACACTATTATTCGGCCGAGTTATGACCTCACACCATTGGTCGGCCGGTCCAGCCATATACTAGGTTTTGACCTGGTCTTGTTTCCTTATTTCTCAGCCTCATCTTGGCTTCCTTGACTTGCATTCGTACAACCCTGGTCCTCATGTTGACAAAAACCAATAACAGACTCAAAAAGCCAGAGTCAAAACTGGATATGGAAAGCTCTCTTATACCTGCACTACTAAGGAAGCAATTGCACACACCAGACTAATCCGAAACACCTGTGAAGCAATTTGTCCCATTTATAAAAAGGGCTGTAATTGATACACAATGAAACAAAAATGTATAAAAATACTATTAAATAAAGTCTGAGATGGGCCACTTCAACCACATGTGAATTGTTTGATTACAAATCACACTCAAATCAATAAAAGAAGTCTTTGTCCCATACATAGTGGAGTTTGCTGTACATTTGATCCTCTAATGAATTTTACTATTTATTTTTTAAGAATTCGCACAGAAATGAGCACATGTTAATTATATGGGAACAAGAATGCTTTTCAGTCTTATATAAGAAAACAACATATTTTTCCTTGTTACTTACTGCATGAGTCCAATGTGCAGGAAGTGGGCCTAAAGAGTTAGCAGTCTGCTGAAAAAATTCCAGCTCAAAAAGATTTCTGGGTTAGTTGAGGAAATAACTGCTCATTGGTTTCTTTGTTTTTGTTGATTTTCCACAATGATGCCTGTTAATGAAATGCAAGAACGGGATAAGAAATTACTCTGTTGTTTGGCTGCATTGTGCTCAATACACTGCCTTTACTGTCAACTTCTAAACACGTTTTTGGGTTTCTGTTTGTTCTTTGTTTTATATAAAAGAGGAAACACAGTGCATCGATACCATCATCTATCAATTTCGACGAACCCTACTCCTTACCCTAACACCACACGCTGTGTTTTGTCATGTTTATCACAGCTAAATTATGGGAAATGAGGGTAGCTAGATCAACCGCAACATTAGCTTTTTTTTTTTCAACCCGACAACCAAATAAAGAAACAACTGTACAGTGAGCCCAGGCAGGCAGAGCTCGGTTTGACGACTGCATGCCTTTGGAGTCCAGAGACATTGAAGCGACGTTGTGTGTTGTTGAGTCTGCTTTGGTAAGAATTCCAGAAGAGTACACCTGCCACGCTGAGCCATGCCACTTCTGTCAGACCACTGGATTATGAATGCTGCTTACGATGTATTTCTGTGTGTATACTGTATGTATAATATGTTTCACTAAAGGAAAAAAAAAAAAAAAAAAGATGCGAGGTCACAAAAAAAGCATCTCAAAAAAGTTTAATCACTGTCGTCACCATGGTACTGTAACAAAGTTTAACGGCCAGCCATTATCTGTACAGAATTAAGTATGTAACTAATAGCCTGTTTTGGGGGGGTGGGGGGGGGGAGGGAAATGTTGCCTTTTTTTCTTGTATAAAAGAGAATTTATGAGAAACCTCATCTGTGAGGAATGTGATATGTGTTTATATTTCTGATATGGAACAGTTGATTCATGGGAAATATGTTAGAGTACTCTGAATCAGGTATGTAAAGATGTTTTAAAATGGAAGATGGTATTAGTCAATCAGAAGGTCTTTTTTCGTCTGTTTGAGTATTTCTCTTGATGGTGAGCCTGCCTTTGTATTATAAAGCACTTGTATGCAGTCTGTGTTCTTTAAGCATTATTTCTTGCAATGTGCTGTAGACATATTGCTATATTCTGTGTTGGTTAAAAGCAGTACTTGTATATGGGCCAATCTTTTTTATAAAACACTATGCATATATAAATACTACATTGTTCATAGCTTTATTTGACCCATGAAGCTATACATAACATTAGTCGAAGTACAAGTAGATGTGGACTTACCTAGTAAAGCTTCTTTCCTCCAAATGGATCACAATGTATATGTAGCTAAAAAAAAAGAAGTCTGTGAATGCTATTTTTATTATCAAATAAAAGTTTTCCATACAAATTTCCAAGTGTCACATTGTAGCATTGTGGGTGCTAACATATAATTTTTGTGGTTACATTGGATTTGCTCAAAGTAATTAGTTAAAAGAACCCACATGCAATACATACATTTAAACACATTTAAAAAAAACATATATATAACTGTATGTACACACCGCAAGAACGACATGTACACATAATTTACAATTGCCAGGCATAATATCCATCTTTTGCCCTCCAAAATAAAACATACAAACTGTAAAGAAAAGATGAAATGCCAAAATAAATTGTCCTTTCATTTCATACGCAGTAAAATGTTCAGGGTTTACTCAAACGGTTTATAATAAGTCCAAGCAGGACAGAAAGAAAAAGTGCACTGGATGATGGAGACTTAAGATTCCTACTGTGCTAGAATTTTCCAGAACCAAATTCATTCAACATGGTGAGAAGGAACGGAATGTCTCTCAGTGCTTTTAGCTCATCTTTCATCCGCAATAGCCGATGAAGTGAGGTTGGATGCGATCATCAAAGTATTTTGATAGTGTTCTTCAGACCAGTGGATGAGAGATAGATGGATTCCCTCTCAAATGGTGCCTGAAACAAAGCTATTGTTTTGCTTACACCCACAGGTTTGAGTGCTTACACAAGCACTTACTTGTCCTGCAGCCTTGATTAATAGCATACATTGTGCACTCTCTCCAAAGTCTTCAGCAGTTTCACATTGAAACTCCCCAAAATGCATATGTACCCGCAATAGCTATCGCCCCCTTTTCTCACCTTTCATTTCAACTGTATGTGCCGATGTTCTTTAAAAATTATCTGTCCTGTGGTTGAAATCATCAAACTAATCTGGACAAATTGGACATACCCTCAGAGTGTGTACACAGTCGTTGTAAAACATTAGGCACTGTTTTAATTGAAATATTTGACAGATTCTGTTTGTTTTTATCTGCTATCTAGACTATTTAAAAAGGAAGAATCCCTGTTGACAGACTGGAAGACAGTTAATGTTAGCTAGCTAAACAGCACAGCAGATTTTGTTTCGTATGGTAGCACTGAATTATAGGTGGGTGCACCCATAACCAATTGCAAGGGAACAACTTGTACAGTTAGAGAACATAGGTCAGGGGTCCCCAAACTATGAACCATGCCAGTGTAACGATGTAGGCTGAATCCCCAACCTCTGGTGGCATCCCTCTCTTTCCCAGTTCTGGTGCCATTGTGATGTATCAACCACTTATTGCTGGCTAAAGAAGTTATTATAGCACTGCAAAATAACTTGCAACTAAATCACAATTGCTATGTGCATACGTAGCAATCACTAGCTACGTGGTCACTTAGCAGGATCACACTAGTTAGCAGGAAAGTCTATGTACCAGTAATTTCACATACATTTGCAAAACTGAATCTTCACAGTGCATTCAAAACATCAACATTAGATAAATACAATATTTACATGATATGCATTGAACCAAATTTAATATGGCGTTATCTTCTCGCAAGCTAGCTATATTTGGGCAGCCAACTACCTAATGTTAGCAATCATAATCAGAACTGCTATGTAGCAGGTATGTAGCTAACATTAGCCATCGAGTGTAATTCATAATTACCCATAATTGTGCTAGCTAGCTAGGTAGATAGCCTTGTTAGCTACCTTTATATTAAAAAGCATGCTCTTTGGCAGCACCTACATCTGTGAAAAAACCTCACAAGTGAAACTTCTGAAAACTCCTGTTGGATATCTAGTTTTTAGATTATTGCCTTTGAGAGTGAGACAATATAATTTCATATTCCAAACTTGCTCATGGTCCATGGAATATTGAATTGTTTTTAAGCGGCCTGCTCTGTTTGACATGACCGCAGGAATGCTGCCTGTTTCTCTCTCTCCCTCTTCCACGGGCATAAAAAGGAATGTTTTTAGGCAATTAAAAGACACACTTGAGGGCCTTATCTATGTATAAAAATCCGAGGTCTGGTGTCTCCTTTCCTGGAGAGTCTAACTATCTCCAAAGAGATGCAAAACACAAAGCCATTTATGGAGTCAGGGGCCCAGCATGACCAACAGAATACCATAAGGATTGTGGTTTCCTTTTTTATTGAAAATTTGAATACCAATCTGTGACATTCAATTGAAATCATCAATTGAAAGTCTTAATGTCTATGTAGATAATGGTTGCTGAGGCCGGCCAGTTTCAAGTGGAGGTCAGCATGTTACGACTGGCCATGTTGCATGGATAATATTTTGCCTGAAGATGGAGACTGCATTACTGGCTGGACTTAACCATTGTTGCCTACAACTATCACCTTTGTTCTTTAAAAGCAGTAGTCAATTCACATTTTTGTAGAGGTATTCAATAGCTGAGCTGAATTACCTCCTAACACCCAAGTGAAAAAATTGTGGACTGAAGTGTATTCAAAATATAATTTAAGTATACAAAAATGTTTCATGTTTCCTTTTTGAAAATGTACTCTAAATATGATTTGATATAATCATATTTAAAGTATCCTTTCAAAAGGGATACTAAAGTACTCCAACAAGTAATGAAATTAAAGTATGCTTTCAGTAAGTATACTACTAGCACTTTGTTTCCATCCCGGAAAAGTGAATTACACTTTTCTAACACCTATTCAGTATCCACTGCTGCCATGTTTAATTGTACTGTTCTTTTTGATTTATTAACTGTATTGTTATTTTATCTGTCATTGTCAATCATGGTTTTATGTATTTCCTTTTAAATATATGTATATAAGTCTATGTATATTTTTTAATTATTCATTTGAGCAGAATAAAGTTGTGTGTTTCTCCTACTTCTAGGGTATTTGTTATGGAACACAATACACCTTGAGAGTACTGAATGTGTACCAGAAAATGAAGTACACTGTATCTTAGGTGAACTTTCACCTATACATTCCTGCCCCCTTGCCCAATACATACTGGGATAGGTTTGATAAAGGTTGATAAAGGTCTATCCAACAGGTTTCCCTGCCAGTCAGTGAATTGGTGACTTAATTGATTATTTATATCTTGGATAATAATTAACAAATTAAATTAAATAAATATATTTTACATGTTGGATAAGTGAGGGGTTTTAACTGTAAATGCACTTGTGTTCTATATTCAGAATGCTGAACATTAAACGGGTGCTAGTTCTTAAAAAGTGCGGGATTAGGAAATTGTCATATCTAAACAGATTATCGCTTCCCCAACACTAAAACGAGATCAAGACTCTCAGATGAACATTTACATCAATCATTGAGACGGGCTGTGACCAGAATGGAGACATTACATTTCTTACTAGCCAGATGCAGGCCCACAGTTCACACTGATTATGAACATGCAGAGGAAAGCTCAATGCTCTTGTTTTAATTGCAATATTTAATGAAAATATAAGTATGATAATAGTAATGGTCTTTACGTACATCTATCTTATTTGAAAAGTCTTCCTTAAATAGGCTACAACTGTGTACTGCAGCCTTTTAATTACTATTCAAGTTCAATTTTAATTAATACCCACATGGCAGTAGATCAATGTGAACTCCATGAGCATAACGATAAATAAATAAATTTTAAATCAACCAGGCTAGCCTTAATAAATAAATAGATAATTAGTAAAAATATCATCATAATAAGTTGGCATGACTCAAAATCCATTTCTATAATAACAGACTCACTCCAGCCCATATTATTTTCTATCTACAGCCCTACTTAAGATCAAGACTGAGTGATCTGGCCCTGGCAGATAAAAGTTTGTGGACCTCTGACTGACTTCCAATGTGGCAGCTTAAGTATAAACATGAGTTTCACATATTTGTACATATGAAACGCAGTAAATGTTTATTAAAAGGTAATTGCACCCTAGATCAGTTTTTTAGTGGTAAACGTGTTGTATGCCTACTTTATAATGAAACATTTTAATCCATGCCATTATTTCAACATTTCTGAAATAATGTAATTTGGCAGAAAAAAAAACTGGTAGAACTCGTCCTGGTGCTGCCCTCTGTTTGAAAAACGCTTTCGGCATTCTGCTCTGGCCCCGCCCCAGTCATGACATTAGAGGCCCTCTCTGGAAGAACTACTACGTCACGTAGATGTCAATGAAGATATCCAGCCAGAAAATTGTTGCCGCCCACAAATTTTTAAGTTTACTTTTTAATATGACAGAAGACTGCTGGCACCCGATTTGCCAGATTGGTTTTGGCCCAATGATTTACAAACTCGAGAAACATGGCAGCCTGTTCATAGAATTTGTCATGTTCCTCCCAATGAGTCCACTAAAATATGTTTCGGTAAACATTTAAGGAGAGATCAGATTCATATGATCAGATGATCTGCAACACCTAGTTTCACAGTTTGATCCATGTCTCAGGTGCAACTATGCTGTACAAATTAATTTTCATATAGAATACTTCATGCAAATGAATGGACACACATAGGATGCATTTTTCAAAATTCTGTAGTAGGTGGAGCCAGGGTGAAACAGTGAGTACAATTACTCTTTAAACATGTAACTGGGAGCAAAGAAACAGAAAGATAATCTTACACAGATGATCATGCTTTTTATTGTTTTCAGCGTTTGCCAAAACTAGGGGAATGCATTAATCCCGTTTCACACATCCTTATGTGGTGAAAATAACCAATTTCCCACTCATCAAGCCAAGGAGCCTTAAAACCATACACTCTATAAAGACAATTGGCTTGGTCACGTTAAAGGTCAACATTTAAACCAGCAGATGGTCTGCTTTGATGTCCAAGCAGCACATTCATCTCTTCAGTCTCTTACTGTGGAATACTCACAGAGAAATTTAGCATGTTTATATAATTAGATATGAGTGTTTATTTCAATATTTAAAATTATGTGCAGGCAGTGTGGATGAAGGGGCTTTGCTGAAACATATCAAACATATGGCACTTTATGTAGGCTAGAAATAATGTGCATTATGCTATATACATTTTAATAATGCATTAAATAATCCCAACAGACACTTCACAAATATGCTATTCAGTGAAATTCTATACATCTTTACTTTTCCTCTATTACTACACAAGAACATTGATAATACCAAAACAATTGATATTTTTGTTTGGGAAAACTATTTTTTTGTCCTTCAGCATGCCCAAGCACCTATTTCTAGAGTGGTGGGGGACAGTCTCCCTGAGACTTGGAAAGCAGCCATTGTCCCCTTAGCTCGGGGCATGTGCTTTTAGCTGAATGGGCTAACATGCTTTTCAGGCTTTGCAGGGGTGTAGGTGGGTATTCAAAAACAAAGCTCACAAACAGGGACAAAAAGATGTTTTACAGGATGGCTGCTAAACACGCCATAAGTAGGGCCTCCAAAAATGACCACCCGCACAACTGCTCCGTGCAGGGCAACCATCAAGCCCAATAACTCCCATGGCATGACTGCCCATGCCATTGCATATCCATATAGTTGGGAAGAGACATTGTGTGTTGAAGGCTTTCTTTGGTTTTCTCCCGGCCAGATGTAGCAAAACGTCTAAAAGATTACTCATCAGATCAGATAAATCTTTTCCATTGCTTAGCAATCCAGGTTTTGTGCTACCTACACCAGGTTATGAGTGCATTAACTTTGCAAACAAATGGTATCTGAATGGCAGCTCAGCCATAAGTACCAGAATTGTGAAGCTCACAACATACAGGTTTTTTTTAATTTTTTTAAGACTGGGTCACAGAAGGGTTCAGTCAGATATGTGGTCATTTTGAACCTGCAGTCAGAATTCAGTATAAGCCTGGTGCAGTCTAGGGTCTGAGGTGTGACTGTTGATACTAAAGTTGAAGCTTTTGCCTTTAGCATCTTATTCCTCACCACTACACCATTTGTAGTGTATCAATAACCATTTTAAATGAGGGTGAGTCCTTTTAGGAGTCAGGATGCATGACTGACAATATATTGATAGTGTTGGCATACAGTATAAATCAGCACTTAGAGCAACTGAACCAGTAAAGGGTCCGAGCATAAGCAATGGATAAGCAAGTACTGTTGCCAAATGCTACTCTGCTCGTTCCTTAAACAATCTTGTTTAATTAATTACAGAATAATTTGTTTGCCAAGTTTTTTGTTTTTCTGGTTTGCAACGGACAGTAAGCTGAAGATCTGTGCTGGAGCAACCTCCGTTCTATGCAATTACAATGTCATCATGAAAACCACCACAGCTGAAAGGCTAGGTGACCTTGAAAGGTTGTTGCCATGGGAACGTGAGAATGGATTCTGTGCGGTAGAGTCCAAATCTGATGGAAGCCACAGGAGCACGCTGAATGAGTCAGTGCAATAAATGAATGAACGCAGATGTCATGGTCACGTTTTCAACGAGGAACATTGGTTTCGTACCAGCCCTCATAAAGCCTCTGATTGATGTAACTTCTGGTAGGCTATGCGGGTGATGTTTCTCAGCACAAATGCCATTCTTTCAAGCACACTGGGAATGTGTTTGCAAACTGGAAATGTAAGCTTGAATATGGAATACAGTCTGCGCTTGGCTGTTGTTTGTTAGATATGACTAAATCACTGGAAATCTGGAAATAGATGTTCCTACACTTACCCAGAAGGCCAAGGGATAAATGTGTATTTCAAGTGTGATAAATATTTCTGAATTATGACCTCTCAACATTTGATATACTGTTTTACATTACATACGGTAAACTGCATTTCACGTTTTACATTACATATGGTAACCTATATTGCTACTTTTGTCAGTATACAAATCTACTATATGTTTATAAACTACTTTGTAAGCCAATTCAGTCACACACAATTTATTAAGTAGATATACTGAATGATTGTGTGGTCAAATGTGTCTTTCTTTTGGAAGAAAAACAAAACACCAGTATCAGAAATAAAATCAGCTTCCATCATAGTCCATCATGTTTGAATCCTTCCAAAAAGCCTGTGGTACCCAAAATGCACTGCAATGTTGATGACAGTATTTGGTATACCCTTGGTTGAGGGCCAACAGAGTATAATTAAAAAGCAAATTGAGCTATATCCACCATCTTGGATCGATTTGGGTTCAATACAGCTCATCTCCAATGTGCCCGTGCAAAATGGTTTTTAGTTATCCCTGTGGACTGCTTCCTGTTCCAGTCCCTTTCTGCCTCTTTTTGCTTAAAAAGCAGATTAATCTAATGCATTAAACATAAATTCCATAAACCACCTGAACAAAGTTTGATATAAATACAGTGCAGAAGTCATAGCTTATGCCTTCATTGCTATGGCTGGCCACACTTAATTAGAAGCTTTATTAGAAATTAAGATTTTCTTCTTTGCCTCCATTTTAAATCATGTTAAATCATTGTCATTTTATCAGTTGCATAGTAGGCTACACGGAGCTTGAGACAACAGAGCCTACAACAGCTGTAGCTCGCCAGGCTTGACACTCTTTCCCCGGCCCTGACACTCCACTGCTTAAACTGCTAATCAAAAGATTTTACTTCCATTAACAGCACTTCAAACTTTACTTCAGATCTTTGCTTTTCTCCACCATCTCTTTAAATTGCCTGCAATGGAATTCCAAGCTCCCTATATGGTATTTTAGAGACATCGATTTATGTTAATCAAAAGTTCTGTGAATGAGCTTTGATTGGTATTTATCAACATACGCACTTGGACACTGCTGAAATTCCTCACTATACCATTACACATAATTAGGTATGAAGGGTTATAATACGATTGACCCTAAGGTACCTCACCTTGTGCTTACCTATGTGGGTCAGAGCTTAAAACACTCTTAATACGTCTTATAACACTTTCCATAAAGTAAGGGGATTAATTAGTTGCCGTTGCATTTAAGTAACATTGAATGACCTTGAAGCAAACTTGAGCAAAGCAAGATTCATTCAACCACATAAAATATATAAAAATAAGCCCCGTCTGGTGGTAAATTGTTGATATTTTTATGAAGTGGGAAATACCTTTGCAGCAGATTTGTTAGGATGTTTAACCTTATATGTGCTAACAATTATGGCAATGGGGCAGAATGAAAATCATAGCCAATTAATGATTCATTTTCAAACAATAATATAAAATTATTTTAAATATTGGAAAATTATATTTTTTGTGATGTCAAGAATACATTTGAAAATGATTTAATACTGAAGGTACTCTTATTCAAAAAACAAAAATGTGCATCATTTACAAATATCATCATTTTACATTATTGTTTGAAAATGAATAATCTTAAACATTTGCTGCCTGATTTGTGTCTCAACCTATTTCCATGACTGATTGTAAATATGAATTTAAATACCATTACATAGTTGCCTCCATCTACTTGAAACAGAGTATAAGAACAACTTAACTCATTTTTTAAATTGCAATTTATTTCACATATGGTTGATTACATTGTCTCTACAATCTCAAATAAGCCAACAACATGGAATCAAACTGAATAACACAGGACATTTTCCTTGTAAAAGAAAGCCTTGCTATCATGTTGACTATTCTGTACATACTGACATCACATTGACGACAACCAGTATACAGGGCTAAGCCTCTGTGGTTGTGTAAAAAAATCGTAAAACGTCTCTGAAATGGTAGCGTTTAGCGGTTTCAGTGAGCATTCGCGGTCTTCGTGGTAATATGCCGTGTTCTGTGAGACAAGGTTTATGCCGGGGAGACAGAGGACACAGATGAAGCCTCGGTTTTGGAAGCCGTGGTGGACGCTCCCTCCTCCTCTTCAAAGGGGTTCTTTCCGCAGCAGAGGGTGGTGATCATGCAGTTTCGGAACTGCTTGTTCATGCAGATGTAGATGAGGGGGTTGTAGAGGGATGAACTCTTGGCAAAGAAGGCTGGAATGGTCATGAAAACGGGTCCAAAGCTGCTTCCCTGGTGGGTGAAGATGTACCAGGCCACGCTGGCGTAGGGCACCCAGCAGACCAGGAATGAGATGACCATGATGACGACCATGCGGGTGACCTCCCGCTCGGCCCTCTGGGTGGTCTCTGACTCCTGTTGCTGAGCAGCGGCCTCTTTGACGGTGCACACCAGTCGGCCATAGCAGAAAGTGATGACGGTGAGCGGGATGGAGAAGTGGCAGATAAACATGTAGATGACAAAGGACTCATTGTAGGTCTCAGGGTTTGGGGTGTAGTAGTCAATCCCACACGAGCACTGCATACCTTCAGGAATGTACCGAGACCAGCCAAAGAGAGGGGGGGCAGCACAGGCCAGAGCCATCACCCAGGTGAACGCAACGCCCATGATGGCATGGTTCTCACCAAAGCGGAAATTGCTCATTGGCTTGCAGACAACCACCCACCTCTCAATGGCCAAGACGACTAGGCACCAGAGCGCAATCTCACCGCCGAGGGTGGCGAAGAAACCTTCGATGTTGCAGCCGGTGGGGCCGAAGACGAAGTAGCCGTGCATGGAGGTGTACATCGTGGTGGTGAATCCGCCAAACACCATGAAGAGGTCGGCCACAGCCAGGTTCAGCAGAATGTAGTTCAGGGGGGTCCTTAGTTTCTTGTGTTCGATGGTGACATACAGGGTGAGGAAGTTGATGGGGAATCCGGCGATGATCAGGAAGAACATGTAAGCAGCCAGAGCTGAATAAGCCCATGGTTCTGCAAGGTAGTACTGTGGATATTCGAACGGACTCCTCACCACGCCGGTGACATTTGACATGGGGACGTAGAAGTTAGGTCCCTCTGTGCCATTCATGGTTGCGGTTCGTCAGTAGTGGTCAGCCCTTCAGCAGTGTTGTTTTGTCAGGCTGAGCAGGAGAAGCATGGACCACAAAATAGACTGGAGCCCTAGCCCAGCTGTTTATAAAGGTATGCACTGGATTAGTCTGACGTTCTAATTTGTCAGCAGACTATGAATTAGGCCACTGGTTTAGAAGTAATCCAGCCGCCAATGAAAACATAACTGGCCACTCATCAGCTTATAAATTTTTCACCTTCCTGTCCTTATCAGCGAGCTCCCACATGACTGCCTAATAGGACTCTTATCTATATGAATACTTTTATTTTACACTGTTAAAGTAAAGTGCTACCAATCCAGGAGCCTTCAAACATGAAAAGGCGCAGTAGATGTTTGAAAATCCCAAGAGATTTTTCCTCTTGGAGTTTTGAAACATCAATGAGATTTTTTTCTGTCATAAAGAATGGGTTTCAGAGATATTTGAGGTACATTTTCTCTGTCAGAGAATGGGTGTTTTTAATATACTGTAAAAAAAAGTTTCATTATTTGCATATTCATTAATAATTTATATAGTTTTAATACTTGTGCTTCATTAAACTTTAAATTAACATATTATCCAGTTTATTAAAGGAATGAAAAATAGATTATGTTGTTGATCTGGGTATTTTTAAAGAGTTCATTAAATTGCAGAAAAATACAGACGAGAAACAGAAAATAAATTCTAAAATTAGGAGTTGCAGGCAGAGGGCAGCCAGGCATCATAAGGAATATGGTACATGGCCGCCATATTATCAACCCATGTATGTATCGGTCTGTACAATGTATTTGAATTTCAGGGCTTTGTGACAAATTACATTTTTAAAATAATTTTTCCCCCTGTTGTCTCCCAATTTTACAATGGCTAATCATATTCATCACTAGTGCTCATAGCTGCTACCTCCGCCATTTGGGTAAGTGCAGAAAAACATGTGCTCTCTTCCCACCACAACTTCTGAACACACAGAAGTTAACAAGTTGAGCTCACACAGACATGAGCCAGAGAAAGACACTGAATCTCAACAGGTGGACTAGCAAATTCGGCCAGTCGGGGGCGCCGGTGCACAATTAAGTGCCGTCATCCTTGCCTGACTCTCTCCTGCTCCCTGCCCAGCTGAGTCTCTCCTGCTCAACACTAATTGTGTGTCACCCTGTGGGGCTTTCGGGTAGCTGGCAATGACATGGATGTGATACCAGAACACGCCTTGGAATGAATGAGGCACCCAACAGCCCATAAAATTATCACAAATGGTTGAACACAAATTGCTCGTGCCTGCCATAGGAAGCTTAAAGGAATATCTTTGAACTGTGACCCATAATATATGTTATTATCATTACAATCATAGTTCAGTTAAGGAGGTTGTGTTTTTAACATATGACAATGCATTGAGCTCTTTGGCATCAAATATTATGATAATACAATCAATGTTATGCCACACTGCAGCTACATGCTGTACCTAGATAAATGTCTTAAATTGATTGGATTATGGCTGGGATGTCATTAGAAGCCTAGCAGGCCGGGACCTGCACATAGGCAAACATGGTGTGGCGGTGTAGCGCAAACATTTCAGCCTCACACCATTGTCAGCCCAAAAATTAGGTTTCCTGCCGCTTGGCATCAGTACGCTTCCCTGTAAGTGGGAGGGTACAGCCATGCTGTTTAAAGCACAGATTATCTCTCAGTGTATTTTTACGGTAAACCCAGTGGTGGGCCATGACAGGGGTTGAAGGGAAATCTAATATTAAAAAAAGGATATTCCTGTATAAACTCCCCTTTTTTTGTACATTTACACCAGTCTCATTTAACACTTGTTGCATTGACTTCACTAGTTAAAGTAAACACGCATTTGGACAGTGGGTCCTGGGTTCATAATGTTTTGGAGGCACTGCTGTACAGAACAGATTCAAATGTGGTAGGGGTGTATAAATAGTGAAATGACTCCTTGTGTTATGGCAAATGTATCCCAAGTTTCAGTAGATATGTGAGCCTGTCTTTCAAAATTAACACTCAAAAATCCAATATGGACATTTAAAAAAATTGTTTTATTTAAAAATTTTAATTTTCAAATTATCGTTAACAATAACATAGGTTATAAGAAGAAGAAGAGGAAGAAGTAGAAGAAACTGGCTGCTTATACAATACTGTAGGTGATTGGCTTACAGATTACACAGATACAGGAGAAGCAAAAGACTATCTAAGCTGCCATAACAGGGATACTCAGCAATTTTATAAGACATCCCGCATTAAAGAGATTTGAAGATTATAGTTATACTGAGACCTGCTTAAGAGGGTTGAAAAGGCCCCCTCCTTGTGGTGACTTTAGGCAGAACAACTTTATTGCCATAATTGAGAAGGTTTATTTTTTTTCCTGTTTTATTTATTTTATTTAAGTAAAAGTCTTATTAAAGTGTGGTTGCATCAATTACAAAATATGATACAATAAAATTTGTATTTTAATATACAAAGATTGTAATGTCCTTTGTTAAAATACTTCAACAAGAACACGAGAAGGTAATTACATTTACCACTAAATATTTTCTTCTGATTTACTACTTTAAGGCTCACTTTTTTATCCGACTATATACTACTGAAAAAAATATTTCACTTATCTTTGGTTAGAAATGATTGTGAAGGCACATACTCTAAGTTTCAATTTAAAATTTAAAAAATATGGAAATATGGAGCAATGCCATTTTTGCACAATACGGCATTTATATTCAATTTTATACAAATTCAAAATGGGTAATATTTAATTTTATATATTTTGTTACAGTAGTTTTTTAAAAGAGAGGTTTTAGGTACTAATTGTTAACATATAGAACCTTTTTATAAAGGGGGCTTGTTTTATAAGTGTTTTCATAATTCCTTAGGCATAAACACAATACTATATTACATATAGTAGTATGTTTTAGCAGACACTCATCCAAAATTACAAGCAAACCAAAATACAAGTGCAGGGTTAATGATTTAAAAGAGGGGTACCTTTATTGGCAATAACAGTGCAACAGTAGACAGCAAAATGTCCAGTGTTAATTCAAAGCTGCCAGAGTACATACAGACACGAGTCCAGCAGAGACCATGAGTACTCTAAGAGTTGATTCAACACTGAGTTACGTTGTTTGTGTTAAAATGAAATATAGGTTTAGCACAATCAACTATGTTGTCAATCAGAGAGTCGAATGACTTACATTAAACCTTTACACCAGGGTTCTCAAAAACTAGTCCTGCATTGTCTGCTGGTTTTGTGTAGTTTGCAATAAATCTAGACCTTGGAAACAAAGTTTGCTCTCTCTTTGGACAATTGCTGACTGAAATGAAATTAATCACTGGTATGAGCATGTAGCAGCAGCTACTCAAAAAAATAAATAAAATAAAAACAGCTGATGCCAGGTAACATTCTGCAGAACTGCTGAGTCAATTTCGCCTCGCAGACCCATTTGAATGATACCGATCCATCGTGTCCAACAAGCCAGGAAGTCAATCGTGCCAAATAAAACCCTCAAGAAATCTAGTTCAACTTGGGAAATGAAAAATGCCTGCTGCCACCACAATTGTGCACCATCACACAGGGAAACATGATGTTGACTAGCCTAAATACGTTTTATAAGTTTTATGGTCAAAGAGAAAAGGGTGTTTTTACCATCTTGGAAACTACACTACAACTTGATCAATTCTGTATCAATGCTTGCTTATCAATAACCAATGTGAAATCTTGATTATCCATCCATTTCCATTTGCTGAAGTTGCACTACTCCTGTTGAACAATTTTCGCCATTGGGTTGTGTAGTAGCATTTAGCCAACAACAGCATACTAAAATATTGTGCCCTTTTAATGAAATAGCATATAGATTATACTGCTATAATGAACCCTTTGTTGATGCAAACTATTTTGTAACTTGCAAACTAACTGAAACCCTATATTAGTAAATTACATGAAAGCACACCCAGTATTTTTAAATGCAAGCTAAATGCTGCGAAAACATCTTTGTAAAAAGATTGGTGTTTTGACACCTTTGAATACAGACAGTCTGTAATCTCTTAAAAAAGGTTATTTGTTTTGGCAGCTGGGCCAGTGGAAATAGGTTAAGTATTTAAATTGCATGGAATGAAAAAAAAAAAAAAACATTATTAATTGTTACCTATATTTTCACATCACATTTTTTCTGAGGAACAGTAATACTGGTTTTGTTTCTGTTTTTGCGCCTGCAAAAATGGCTTACATTTCTGGGTTTTTGTTTTTGTTTTTGTTTTCAAGGCTGGGTGGAGGGTTAACTCCTGTGAAGTACCATCAATTAATCAGTAGGGGCAGGAAGTACATTTGGTATTTTTTATTTCTCCTTTATTTTACCAAGTGAATACCATTGAGATTTCCATCTCTTTTTCATGAGAGCCCGTTTACACATAAAACAAGGTCTCTAATAAGCTCTTAAAATCATTTAGAGGCATAAAGTAGTCCAGTTTAATATTGTTCTGGAGCTGTTTCCAGGACAATGGGGCATAAGAACTAAAAGCCATCTTTCCAAATTCTGTGGTACCGTAAAAAAAGGCAAGCTTTGTGAATGCAAACCATAAGAATTTGTCTTCCAGCTAAAAAGGCAAGTTAAATAGTAAGGGAGTTGCCCTATAATTGCTTGGTAAATAAAAGTGTACCGATGAAACAATCTATGAAAAACTAAAGACTCTTTCATACAAATGACATTGATGTGTAAGAGATTTATATTTGTAGTGAAATGTAAGGCACCATAATACACTATGTCAATAGCCTGCAGTATAGAAGCAGATGCATCGATGTAAAGAATATGACCACGAATAAAAAAACCTAAACTTAACCATAAGCTTTTTAACAAGATTGTCAATATGCATGTATAGAGTTAAACTACTCTTGGAAATCTTGAACAGCTCTATTCAGGGAAACAGCACAGAAGTATAGAATTGTGTCATCTGCATTACAAAGTTTGAGTTCTTCACAACAATCAATGTTATGTAAACAGTGAACAGCACTGGACCTTGACTAGACCCTTGTGGTACACCTTGGGGAATTAACTTAGAGGATTATTTTTGAGCATCTGCATGAACACCTATCACAATGATTTTCAAACCAGTACAATGTCATTTAACACCCATGAGGGACCAATTATAATGCTGTTGCCTTATCTAAAATCTGATTTTGCTGGGCTCAGTATGAAATTAGCCTGCAAGAAATATTTTAGCTGGGCATTAACCAATGACTTCATGACCTTTGCAAATACTGCCAGCTTTCAAATGGGATTTAGCTGCCAAAATCATTTGGGTTTGGGTCAAGAAATCTTTTTTTGGATCTATACCCTTCAAAGTTTTAAGTACTTCAGTCATTGAAATACACTCAAAAGCAAAACCAGAATCTGAGGTCCCATCACAAGCAAACATGGGTATTGAAACACTAGGTCTAGGACCATGGTATATGTGGTCAAATCAATACCCAGCAGAAACAAGTGTACAGTGAAAAAATCATTGTTTATCCGTTATCAGCTGGGAATTATGAATCACTTGCTGTGTGAGTATCAAAGAAACAATAGGGTTAAGAGATGTAATGGTTTTCCTAAATTTAGCAGAGTTAATTAAGTTATCAGAAATGAGTTGAGATAAAATTCAGATTTCATTAACAATACTTTTATGAAGAACTGTATTTTTTTTATTTTTTTTTTTTATCTGCACCCCCGCCCACAGAAGTTAGACATTTTCTCAACAAGTTAGACCTGCCCAAGTTAGCTGCTGGGGAGTCTAAACTCATTGATAGTCCAGATACTCTTAAAGAACTTAATGTAGCTCTACATTCAGTGAATAAGAGTAAACCACCTGGCCTGGATGGGTTTTCCCCAGTCCTACTGGAGATATGGGGCAGTAGGACCTCTCATGTTGAACTCCTTCATACACAGTTGAAATTGTGATTTTCCATAGAGAGCAGAACACACCCTTAATTGCTGTACTGCTGAGGAAACAAAAAAAATGCACTTGACTGTAGTAGGTATGGACATCTATCACCCATATCAACTGAGCTGAAATTATATGCTAAAGTCCTAGCGTGCTTCCTTGAACCTTGAATGAAAAAACGTATTCATTTGGATGAGACAGGGTTCATAAAGGGAAGGTCAGCTTCTAACAAAGTCAGATGCCTCATTCACGTAATCACGTAAGGATCTGAAACAACGGATCATACTGCTGCACAATTTTCTCTGAATTGTTTCAAAGCTTTCGATAGATTAGATTGGGACTGCTTGTGGGTAGTAATAGAAATTTTTGGTATCAGTTTTTGTTTCATTAAAATGATCAAGGTTCTTTATATATCCACTGTAGCCATTGTTAAAACAAATTGTATTCTCTCCAAACCTTTCCACTTATGCCGTGGGTTGAGACAGGGCTGCTCAATTTAACCTGCTCAGTAGAACCCCTGGCTCAAATAATTAGGCAAGATTCTCAAATATCCCCAGTTACAGTTAAATATTCTGTAAATAAAATCAGTCTTTTCACCTATGACATTCTGCTATACTTCTCCAAAACACAGGAATCCCTTAACTGAATAATAAAAAAATATTCTGGGAACTTGAAACACTATCAGACATAAAATAAACGTGGAAAAATCTGTTTTAGTTCCTTTAAACACATTGAAGTGCACTACCCCCATCCCACCCACAATCCCTGTCAAATGGCATAAGGAAACCTTCACTCTGCATCCAGGTATCAACTTGACATAGACGTTATGTTGAAAGAAAATTACAATACGATGTCACGTCAAAAAAGCAAATACCTATGATTTTATCTCTTAACCTTCCACTTCAGGCTCAAGTTTCGATCGTGAAAATGAATATATTAGGAAGGCTTCATTTGTTTTCCCCTCCTTCCCGTTCCTCTCCAATAGATTTTTTGAACTTGATACACTTTTCATGGAATTATAAGAGATGCTGAAACTTTCAACATTACAGCCCCCTAAAGAACTTGGTGGTCTTTCTGTCCCCGACTTCAAACAGTATAACTGGTTTTATAAATTATTTTATTTAAACCCTGAACACTCTGGTGTTTTCATGAGAGGTATATGTTCTGATGAGAGATCCATCCATCCATCCATCTATCAATCAATCACCCATCTGTAACAATTACCATATTCTTATTGATTCCAAACCATTTAATTATCCCTATGGTCAGTCATTGGAAAGTTGAAAGATATTTATGATGAAGGGTTTTCAGGAATTGAAGACGACATACAATCAACTGGCTGTTCATTTTTTTATATATTTATGTTTGAGATCCTCTTTAAAAGCATATCCATCAAATATGTATCATGGGACTGCCCACTACCTCAACACCCAATTTCTAAGCAGATCCTCAAACATAATCTACTGGAATGGTGGTCAATATATACAGAAAGCTTGTATTAATACATTGGAACAAACTGGGTGTTACAACTGTATGGGAGAAAGAGATTGGCACTTATGATGTTGAGGTGAATTATTATTCTGTGTGTTTTAATTGTTATCATCCAGAAATCCAGCACACCAATTTATACACTTAAAATGTATTCACAAAGCTTATGTGAATCCTGATAAAAGATATCAAATGAAGCTGATGCAGTGTCCTAATTGTACTAAATGCAATAAGGGAGCACATTTGGATATGTTTTCATGGGTGTCCATACATTACTTCCTTTAGTCCAGTTTTTCCATATATTCTTGCAGAATCACTACACACCAATATTGCATTCCTGCCCAATTTATTTCTCCTCAATGACATCCCCTCTCTTCCTCTAAAAATGTTTTAAATGTAAGGTATGCTTTAACTCTGCTCGGCTGCTTTAATAGCCACTAGAAACTATTTTGTTGTCACGAAAGGCATCCCCAGATCCATTAAAGGGAGATGTGTGGCTCTCTCAGTTTCAAAATATTGTTTTGATAGAACATTCAGTAGCTTGTATTAATAAATCATGTCCTTCTACCATTCAAGCTTGAGACAAAATGTCTCGTGAACTAAATACATTGTATAGGGTAAATCTCCAGGATGTCCAAGATGTTATTGTATTTGTGCTTTTATTCTTCGATTATTAATGTCAGATTTTCTTTTTATTCTAGTATAACTCTGTTGGTATCTGAATTATGGTTGTGTGCTGTTTATGTTATGATTTGTCTACTGAAAAAAAAAATTGATCACAAAAAATAAATTAAAAATTAGATTTTGACTTCCTTATATACAAGCCTGATTTATTACAGGGATGGTGAAATACAGTCCAGAGAGAAGAGGAATTTGATTCCCTGGCTTTAGACCAGGCAACATTTCGTTAATTAATTAGTTCTGAAAGCTCCAAGGAAAATCAAGCGTTGTCTCTCCCTTTAACTAATTAATCTGCAGTGGAGTGCCTTATAAACAGTATCCTCAATTTTCTGGTTTTCAATCAATAACGGCATTGTCTGTGTGCTGAGCAATAGCATTAGCTTGTTAGCAGGTCTTTTAATAAAAATGTATTTTCAACGATGAGTTATACTACTATGGACATGGTTCATCGTTCACACACTAAGCCTTCAAGTGGGTCATTCCTGCTAATGACTGCCCTATCTTCAGACCATCAACAGACAAAACAAGCGGTGCAAGGTTACTGCAGGTTGGAGAAGCTTAATGACCAGCTTCACTTGGAGGTCACCGGAGGTGAGAGTCTCGGCTGTGCGTTGCTATGTAGGTGAGGACACATGGAGGGCAGCCCTTATACAACTAAAGCAGCAGGGATAAAAAGCATATCCGTCTTAGCCAGATGGAGCTTCAAGAGGTTCCTAGGCATTCAGTTTGAGGTGACGTGTGACACTAAAAATGGACAAAGTGTCAGAGGGAGTGAACGAGAGAAGGCTGAGTGTCAGCAGTATTCACTATGGCATGACCATGAGCCATGAGCAGAAGACTGGGAGACCATGCTGGAAGACTAGTGTTAGATTCTACACAACATCCATTCAATTTGAAGGAATGTCCAGAGAGGTAGGATTTAATCCAGCTCATCCTCTTAATTACAAACAATACATGGGAAACTGACACTATGTGGCCATACTAATTATTGAGTGATTTCAATGGTTAAAATATCCTTCACTGCACACAAAAACTGCCTGGACTACTGAAAAACATACACTAAAAGTAAAATAAAAAATTGTTCAAATTCCAGAGTGAAAAATCACCTTATAACCCCCTATGGCCATTTAAAATTAGTCACTGGCATCTAATAATAATCATTTTAAACAGACTGAAGGGGTTAAACTTACTCTAGGTCAGAGCAAGATTGTATTTCAAATAATAGTTCATAGTACTTTGCTTAACTGTACAGACAATCATTTAATTTCAGCAATTAATTTCTCTTTTTCTCTATCTGTGTTCCATAATTGAAGTATAGCATGAACACACGAAAAACAGCATTTAACGGACCACATTTTAAAACATGGCAGAAATTCACATTTAAAAAAATTGCAGAAATTCTTAATGAAGGGTCATGAGCTCACACACCACTTTTATCTGTGAGTACCCAAATCAATCCAGCATTTAAACAGTCTGTGAGAGGTCTGGCCAGGCAGTGATGTTGTAAGGCTGCGATCACACTGGACGCACTTTAACAACTGCGCAAGATTTTTGGAATTATTCTCAATGGGTCTGAAGCTTTTTCCTCGCAGCTTTTGGGCACCAGGCGCCTTGTGTTGATCCGCCCCAGGTGCCACGCTATTTTTAGGTTAGCATGGAGCTGAAAATTATCCTATTTTGATGCGCTCTGAGCAAAATACTCCCTACGTCACTGTCATTCTTTTCTCTGCTGTCCAATCACATGAAAATAGAGGCGGGCCTTGGTTTTGCCATTAGGATCCATTGTAAAGAAGACTGAGGAGAAATTGGTTGTTCCTGTTTCACAGACATATTATTTCACAAAAGTTGTTTTTCAACTTGTTTTGTCGCTCACTCTACAAAAGAACAAAAGAAAGTGCTCTCTGCTTATCCATTGTTTTAAAAATGAAACAAACAAAAAACAAAAAAACAAAAAAACAAATCCAACTTCCCAGTGAAATTAGTTTGGTAATGCCATTAACAATGTTACCAATGTCAGCCAAGTGATTGATAGTAGCGGAGTGTGGTTGCCTAGCAACTGCAGAAAAGATGCCTCCAGCGTTTTTTACAGGGTAGCCTTCATAAAATCAAGACAGGTAGTGCACCTAATGTGTTTTCAAGGCTGAAAACAAAGATGCAACTGAGGACCGACTTCTGCTAAAGTGTGCGGTTTATTTTTTACCAGAGAAGGTGCTCAGTACAGTAGAAAATAAAAAATACTAAAATACTAAAACAAAAGTATTTGGCATTGTAATTATAGCCCTCAAGTACAGATAAGAAATCTGGCTCTTGCCAGGTTTCAAAGCCCCCTTTTAAGAGCCCCCGTCACAGCACCCCCTTAAATGCTCTGTAGTTGGTGGAAGAAACCGCTGCTCCCATTATCTTCAATAAAATCGTTTTGACTTACAAGACAACCTGCCTGACAAAAGCGGTATTCCATAAAACCATTATATACTGGAGAGAGACAGACAGAGAGAGAGAGAGAGAGATGTGTTTCTAAAGTATCATACACAGTTGAAAGGATCATATGCAGTATGTGATCCTTTCATTTATAAATACATTAAATGATCATATACTGCTTCTTTATTACAAAAGTAAGTCTCCCACTGGGGCCGGACCAATCATATTGAAGCTGGGAGATAATGAGGATATAGAAGATTAGATATGAATGTACGTTTTAAGGTGAGAAGTGTATTTTGGCATATTGAAAAGTATTCACCAGTTATGCATGTATGCTTATGGATACATATATGAGATGATTTTATGTTGTAAATTAAATATTTTTACTACTACATGTAATTTAAGAAAATAAAGTCCAGTCATGTCTACTTGTAAGCCTGCTTCTTATTGCTTAAACATCATTATATTCAGAATTACTCATACAAGTGCATGATCCATTGTAGGATATCCACACTATCTTACAGCCAGTTTTACAGTACACCAGTGTAACTTGCCTATTCATTAATAAGCCCCATATTTGTTTTTATTCAAAAAGTTTCCAGACAACTACAGATCTTAGTGTCAACAGCAGCCTGTATGTCCTTTTTTTTTTCTTTTTTTAAATCACGCCAGAACCACAGTAATGATTTAGGGATTTTGTTTGTGTTGGCGGGTTACAGTTGACATTAATATTTAGTCCACTGGATGGCAGCAGAGTGACGGAGAAGTATGGAAGCTGCTTTGGGGAGATCCCAATCTCATTTAGCTGCTTTGGGGTGACATATTTATATACAGTCACATATATACTCCAAAATGTTTGGGACATCTTTTTTTCTTGATTTGGCTCTGTACTCCAGAATTTTTGATTTCTAATCAAACAAGTACACATTCCCAGATTTTATTAAAGGATATTTTTACACTATTTGGTTTCACCACACAGAAATGCCTGCCTTTTTTATAAATAAACCCCTATTTCAGGTTACTAGTTTACCATGAAACTAGAACATCGCCAACATGTGTTTTGAAGGTGGAATATTATTTTATTGTTATCTTATCATACATAATGTGGGGTATTACTTCATGGGCTATACTTGTCACTTAGGGCTTGGAAAATACTCATTAATTTACTGGGATTTTTAATTTACTGTGGGCTTGATGAAGGTAAAATTTCCCTAGGAGTGACTATAAAGTAACATTTGTAAAAATGTTGCCTGAGTCTCGTGCGACAAAAGAAAATGTACTGTAGTGTACAGACTAGAGCCCGACCGATGCCAGATTTTTGGGTCCGATGCCGATCCCGATTTTGGAGAGTCCTAGCCCACCGATTACCGATGTTTTGACCGATATTTTGTCAAAAAGTGCAACATTTTCAAATCAATTAAAAAAACTTATATTTTATTTTTTATTTAAGTTTCTATATTTGAGAATATTTAACTTATAAGCAAACAAATAAAAATAAAAATAAACACACAAATAACTTTTTAGATAGAAAAAGTAAAAGATGATATTAAATTAAATATATATATATATATTAACACCATCTTTAAGTTATCAAAATAACTCCACACCTTGCTTTTACTCCTTTCTTTTCCAGCCATCTATAAAAAATTAATTAAAAAAAAAAGTTTTCCAGTTTCAAGCATGTATTTTTATGAATATTATTATTGTTGTTGTTGTTATTAATTTGTTATTATTATTTCTTAGTATCTATTCTCAGTACATTAATTATATTTTCTTATTTTATTCCTACTACATGATCTCAAAGAGTAAGACTATCTAGCGAGCTTCCCTGTCCATAAGAATTAGGCGGTGAAAATAACTACAATGCGCTCTGACGCGTGAGTAGATGACACACTCGCTCGCAATTAGCTATTGACACAGCCTCATTATTTCTTATTATATATTCTCAGTAAGTTAAATGAATTATATTTTCTTATTTTATTTCTACTACATTATCTCAAAGAGTAAGACATTATCTAGCGGAGCTAAAGAGTGAATCAAGTGTAACGTTAGATGAAATTAAATTGACTGGATGAAATAGCCTACGTGAAAAAACTACAATGCGCTTTCATGCAGGTTACCCGCGCTAACTGTTGGTTGATTCACTTCTCCAACAGCAATCCTTCTCTCATGTTATCACGACAACGCTAGATAACATGGCTTAAAATGATCCATGTTAGAAGTGTTTTATCTGCGTTTTTACTGTCTGGTTAGCTTGCTATGATGACGCGTGACTAGATGACACACTCGCTTGCAATCACGCGTTGGCTATTTACACAGCATCATATAGTAGCTAATATCATTATCTCAGATAAAAAAACAAATGTGTGATACATTCAATCACCATTTTATTTTGGCTGGTTATTTATTTGAGAATACAGCGATGTCCTCTGGAAATGTAGATCCTACGCTGCGTATGTGCTCACTGCCACTTCATAAAGGCTTGCTAGCCAGCTAGCTTGCTAAAGTGAAGCAAATATGTTAGCTAGCTCGCTCGCTTGATAATGAGGATTGGTAAACATAGTGGTCGTATAAACGCATTTAATTAAGAGAAACTCACTCTCAGACCTATCCTAACGGAGTGCTTTGTCTGGGCCGACTGGCCTTTCTTTTGTTATCCTGTCCCTCGTATCTGGAAACCCTGTCATGCTGGTGGTCCATCACGTTCCACTTGAAAGTGTTCCATTTCATCACCTGTAAGTGTCCCTTGTAGTTTTCTGCGGTTCTTTAATGGTTTCATCAGTCTATGTGAAGTTTGGGCCATGTTCTGGTTTAAACACCTCTTCCTTCCATTTTTTTTCACCCTCAAGCGATTTAGCTTCACCAAGACATGCTCAATGATTGACAGCACTAAATCAAGGGAACCCTTATTAACAATTTGACCCCATTTCTCGACAAATGTGGGATTATCTTTAGGATTCTTTTGTCGTCTCAAACACTGTGGTAGGCATTTATTCTTGTCGTTATTTGCTCAGGCTAGAACCCTGCTGAGAAGGGCTGGTTTCCTGTTCCTGTAGTTTCTCCAGCTGTATCCTCTTCTCCTCAGTAGTTATAATGACATTCTCTTCTAGGATCAATTCTGGAAATAAAATTCCAATTGCACATTCTTGAGTGAATTCAATAGTGAAGTTAATAGTGATTATGTTGCTTTATTTCATGGAATTCAAAAGCTCAGGGTGCTAAATTAAAGCATAAATATAACTTCTATGCAACATGTATTAGTGGGGGAAAGCTGTTCGCACACCAGTTAGTGTAGACTGCAGGTGCCAGAGACTCACACTTTTAAATGTGATGAAATTTATAATATAATATAGCATACATCCCACCTTTCCCAGTAGCTCCAGGTGTTTCCCATATTTTGGAATTAGCACCCTGATGCCAGCAATAGGTCAGAAATCTCCCACAAATTAGGGATGGGTAACATGGATTAAAAAATAATATCACAATATTTCAAATATTTTTTGCGACAACAATATTCATGATGATATGAAGAAATGCTCAAAAATATTACTTCAAACTGTTTTATTTTCAACTGGCTCCTTTCAAGTTTACCCTTGCAACTGTGTATGAACAAATAAGTACCATAGACCTATAATCAACCTAAGTGTTTTCCTAACATGTTGTAAGGGACAACCCTTACACATCTTAGACAAAGTTTTTCCCTTGCATCCTATTCCCTTATGTCCCGTTATGCATGGCCAAACACTATTGGATCAACCTTTATCAAAATGTACAACTAACAACCAGGTAAAAATTAAGATATTTATTAAGTACAACAAATATTCAACGTCTAATCAACAGACATAGTTTCAACTACCTTAAACAATGAATGTTATGGACATGGATAGGTTACAGTCACAAAAGAAATGAATGAAAGAAAATACCAAACCACAGCTTGTTCATCCCAAATTAATTCCAATAAAACCATATATTCCAAAAAGCCAGTGAGAAAAATTGTTAAAATGTCATATGAGCTGTAAGACCAGGAATATCAGACCCTGTGCACACCGAACACTAATATACATCAGCCCCAAATGCTAGGTTCAAATTCTCCAGATACCAACATCATGTCCACCACAACGGCTGTAAACTGACTAATGTTAAGCACCCAAAAGTTGTAGACAGGTCCACATTATGTGTCGTTGAATGAGGGCGAGGGACAGCCTTGCTTCTCCTGGCCCATGCTTACTCAATGATCAGGGGAGGATGGTTGTGCTGATTGGGTGAGGTGTGTAAGTGGAGTCAAACAAAGCCTGGCTTATGTATAAGCCGGATATAAGCAGGGCCAAGCATGATATTATCAAAAGATTCATGGTTTTAGCCTCAAGACCAAACATAAATTTGCTAGGATGTAATCCAGCTCAGCTGTCGAGTACCTTTACAAAAATGGAAGTTTACTCCCACATCTGACAAAGAGGTGAATTGTTAAATTGTTAAATCCAGCCAACAGTAATCTCCACTGGAACTGCTTCTAAAAATGCAAATTCCAAATGTCAGGCCTCCACCACCATTATCTACAGTATATAGACATTCAGACTTTCAATTGATGATTTCAATTAAATGTCACAGATTGGCATTCAAATTTAAAATAAAAAAGAAACTGTGATCCTTATGGCATTCTGTGGTCACGCTGGGCCTCTGACCCCCAATGGTTCTGGTGTGGTATGTTTCTAAACAAAGTAATAAAACTTTCAAAGAGAGAAGACTCCAGGACACCCCAGGTTTGTATACAGAGATAAGACTTGTAACGTGACTTTTAATTGCCCCAGTGATGGTTCCTTTGATGTGCAATTGAGAAGAGAGATAAAGACTGCATTCCTAGGTCAGGTCAAACAGAGAGAAGGCCATTTAATCATAACGTGGACGATGAGCAAGTTTGCCAGACCACGTAATTTTGTTTGTCTCTCTAAGGCAATAATCATAAATAGTTATCTGATACATATGCACGCACAGACACAGTCATATGTACATATACACATACACACATTCAGTGCACCCCATTAAACTCAAGTTCACACATACACATATACATACATAGCACAAATGCATTCTGGGTTTAGTCCCTGAAGACAGACCTGCATGAGGTGTCACAGTAGGTACCTCCATCTGGCTAGCACACTTACTGCACTGCATCAAAGCCAAAGCCTTCCTGCAGGCTTTTCAGGCCACCTGTTCTCTCCATTGAAGTGGACAGCATTCTGATAACAGAGCATCATCACAAGTGTGCATATTCTGAGAATTCTGGGGACGCCAAGCTTACTGCTGTCTATTTGCATTGTGCTCACAGAGGAGAACAGTATGTTCCATTTTGTAGTGTTCATCCATATTAAAACGATCCATTGAGTAGAATTTGGCTTAGTTACTTTTATTCTGCTGGTGATTAATTGCATGAATCAGAGTTCCGGGAGAGCACTTTGACATCAATAGTAGAGCTTCTATTGTTTGTGTTAAGTGTTCCAGATTCTCAATTGAAAATTATCTAGCTATGCCTGCAGCTGATCAGCTCAGCACAGGTGCTATACTTTCAGTATTTATTGTGTGCCTGTTAATAAAGAGTGGCTGCCTAGCCGCATGGAAACTCGGGCACATAAAGGGCCTACAACTCAGTGGTACTGTCAGTTGTTTGTATCATTTTAAAAAATCTGTATTTATGATCATGTATCTAATTTCTATTCAATTTGGTTCTCTTCCTTTCGATGCCCTTTGCATCGCATGTTCCTGTCCATCATTGCAATCCCTCTAACCTTATCAATCAACCTAGGTCAACTGTTGAGGCGGTGCCATGGAACTACCAGTCTGAGAAAGTCCAGAAAGCTGACTTAATTTCAGCATACGTCTTCCTTCGCTCTCTACATTTACTTTGTCTCACTGAGGCTTGGATCACACCGAAAAATACAGCCAAACCTGCTGCACTCTCTGAAGCCTGAAGCCTTCAACTTCAGCTAATCACCCAGGCCATCCAGTTGTGGTGGAGGCACAGGTTTGCCAATCTCTCCTAAATAGAAATACCTTTCTCATTTCCATTTCTGAATTTTATTTTCATTTTGTTGCTAACACCACACCCCATTCTTCTTCACATCTTTGTGCTTCGTTGTAAAGTTGGATGTATACATTGCCTTTTGTTCTGTACAATGTGTACATGTATGTTGTTTAGTCTATTCCTTGTTGTCATTTGATTTATTGTTTTCAGGACACTTAGAGGTTTATCAATGAAACTTCCAGAATGTTCACTTCTGACACTGCTATTTCATAAGTTGCTCTGGATAAGAGTGTCTGCTAAATACCAAATTGTAAACTGTAAACATGTTGTCATGTGACAGCCTGTCATTTAGTTTTACTGATGGCTCATAACTGAGTCTTAAGTCTTTGAAAAGAAATGCCTCAGAAAATATTACTCTAAAATGTTGGCAGGACCGAGAGCCTATTACTGCTTTTGCCAAACGAATTAATGTTATCTTCTCGCCTAGCCACAGATTAAGTGTTTTGTCTGTAGATCTGAACTCCCTTGGCCTGAGGTTCCCCTTTAAATTAATGACTTCCCCTGGTGCCATGTACTTTCAAAATTGAATGAAACTTAACTTACTTAAACATATGCACATTACATGACTTGATTTTTACTGATCATTTTTTGTTGTTCAAGATGTATATGATCTTGGAATCACTTTTTTTGTTCATAGCTGGCCAACTGACAAGAAGCACATATTACTGAATAAAGTGTGACCGACTTGATCAATAGATTGAAAATAATATCGAAGAAAACAATTTAATTGCAAGAGTGGGATGTGTAAATTAGGCAGTTTTTCTGTGGCTTGAATATTGCTATTTGTTCTTATGCTGATCTCTGCACAGATATACTGTATAAAGCTTTTGCACTGAATGAGTATATAATATGCTTCAACAGAGATGCAATCACCAGCAGAGGGCACTGCTCTATAATGTTTACAACTGCATTTAGCCATTTATTTACTAAATTATGAATATAAACTAATCTTAGTACTGCAAAGGTGTCTTGCTTCATTTTAGCCCTTTTCCAAGTCACTGTGGTGCTCACATGTGGAGTTATAAAGCAGAACACGCCCTAAATGGGAAAGGACCGGCCAGATTTAGAATCTGCGCCAAAGGGTTAAGCAAGCTATTTAACGTGAATAGTTACAGTAAATAACCAGTTGTATAAATGGATAGTATGAAAAATAATGTAAGTCAATCAGGATAACAGCTTATGCTAAATGTTGTAATGTAGTTTATATATTTAATGTGCTGTCTGTATTTAATAGGCAGTTATTTTGATTGTGTAACAGTTAGGAATACATCCTATTTCCTCACCAGATGGTGCTAAGGAGCAGGATAAAAAGATGGCTTGAACAGAAGAGATTTCTAGATTCAGCTGTTCTTGCTCAATACAGTGTCAAAGTCATAAATAATACAATCAGAGCAGAGCACATATATTGTATCCTCACTGCAGATGTCTCCTTTGCTTTTGTTACGGCACATTTTAATAGACGGCTGTTTCTACCCATTTTAGCTAATGTGAGCTTTTTGGTTTCCAAGGAAATGGCAGTCTGTGCGATATGTTGGTATATTGGCAGTTGTGCAGACCACTGGTCAGAAACCAACTGAAGCAGATGATCTTTTGGGGGAAGGAATGCAGTAATAAAACTGTACTCTTTGTAAAAAATCATACAAAAATGCCAAGTTACACACAAAGCACTGACTATAAATCATTAATTCAAACTGGCAATGTATGTCTGCCATTGAAAGTACTGACATCAAAATTACAATGAACAATACTGGCTATCTTAGCCCACTCAAATGAAACAAGATGTATTCCAAAGCATAGCTACCCAATGTTTCCTAAATTGTTTCAAGTAACTTGGCATTTTTGTATGTTGAAAATGTGTTTTTCATCTGATATCATTTCTTTTTCTAGTGCGTTTGTTATGAGTAAGTGATAATAGTCATGCATATAAAAAGTATATATGAGAGACATGCATACACATAAATTCACGCAAACACTCATAGCCAAAATTCTAGCTGAAAGAAACACATAGGCATGGATTCAATCATTTTTCCTATACCATGAAGACAAATAAATGCAAGTGTATGGCATATTTTTAAATGGAAGTGTTTTTAATGAGCTATTGTACATAACAGACCTATTAATTGTTTGTATGCTGGTAGAGGATATATAGGGCTAGCTAACATTAATTTAGAAATGTGGAATTGCAGGGTAGCTACAGTAGCCTAGTTAAAAAGTTGATACCAGTGCGGGCGCAGTGGTGAATGTGAGCATTTTGACTTAAAGAAAATCAATACACACTTGAATATGTCATTATCTTGCGCCAGTTTCATACACGATCAGTAACGTTACGTAGTGGAACAAGGCACAACACAGATTTTAGGCTTAAATGTATACTATGCAGGTTTTTTTTGGCCCTTCTAGACTCTGTGTTGTCTCCTCCTCTGTCCTCAACCCCACCCACACCTTGGTTGAGACCCCCCCCCCCCCCCCCAAACTGTCAAAACTGTCAAGAGGTGAGGTGGCTGGAGATATTGAAAATCACATTTGTAGCAACATGAATGATTCCATATAGATGGTAACAGTAATTAGACAGTGTTACAACAATCTTTTATACCACTTAACGTGTGAGAACATCGTATGGTACTTCGTAGTGCAGCGTCCGGTAGCGCAACCCTAGTGTAACTGAGTACTGGAAGTGGTCCTGTGAATTGTTTTATTTAGCTTATTGAGCTTGGCAAGTTGTTGAGCCCACAGCAATCTTCAGGACATGGGACAGCCTTGCGTCCTTTTTCACCCCTACCAACACCTCTTGGACCAGACAGGCAAGAAACCAGGATATGTGATGGGATAATTAGACGGTTTTAAGTGAATGTCCCTTGTAATATAGTCTTCCTCATATTAGAACATATTGTTCTTGAGTTCTTAAGACTAGAAATTCACATCCTCTACAGGGGACAAAAATGAATTTCTGGGCCTTAGGAGGATATTTATACATAGATATCCATGCCTACATAAGTGCCTGGATCACAGAGGGTGCCACCACCTTGGACCTCCATAGAAAGGTATCTAGAGAAATCACAGTTGCAATCATTAGGTCATGTACTGTCTTACAAAGCATCTCATTACTATCACAAGATTATAGGGGAGTAAACTATGCAGCATCTTTCTTCCTGGGTGTTACAGCCATTCCTGGCCAGACCTTATTTGGGCAAACTGAGGGATTTGTGAAGTATGGAAGGCTTCCTCAAGACTGCATTTAAGGGTAAAGGCACACATCCTCCGACGAGGTCGCCTGACATCGCTCTCCCCTCCCACAGTCGGCCCCTTGTGGGCGTGTTTTCTATTTTTAAAACAGTGTTCGTTAAAAGTATACCAATTGTGTATTTTGGAAATCTCCACACTGCAATAATTAACAGGTCCTCCTTAACAGAACTATGTGGAATGGGGGAAAAATATATCTGATTAGTTATCACACCATGTTCCCCGTGTTTTCAGTCGCTTCGCCCACTTGCCTTGCATCGCCAGCTATCCCAGCATACCTTGCGGATGAAAAACATTGGCTCACATTGAAATGAATGGAGGCGATTACGACGCATAGACATGCATATTTAACTAGACAGGCAAGCACACCTTCAGCTAACCTAAGCTTGTGAAGACCTGGAAGTAAGCCTGTACTGTGTGTCTTGAGGGCAAAACATTGGAGTGAATGGGAACTATCATCAAAATTAAACCTCCTCAGTGATATTTTAAAACCTGATTGATGACCATTACATTTCATACGAAAAGATGATTTTAGCTATAGGTATTAATTGTGTTCATATTTGCTCACACAGACTTAGGCAGTAATTATGTTTACTAAGAAATCATCATGTTTTCACCTCATCTGTGTCTTTCCTTTCTCTTTCACAGCTTCACAAATACTAAGAACCCAGCTTATAAGAACCCACTATTTCCAGTGTGTATGTTCTTCTGGGTACTGTGGTATATATACTTGGATCTTGGAGTGAGAGACCCTGTGCTTCACTCAGAGTTTGGTACAAGTCACAAGGACCGCTAAGTTTTAGCACTCGATTCAGAGTCTCACAGACCTCTGAGTACTAAGTTAGGTGAGAAGTCTCAGGAGACCTCTCGAGTTTGTAGCAACAGACTCTAAGTCTGAAATACTTCTGAGTTTCACTGAAATAGATTCTAAGTCACAAGACCTCCAACCAAGAGGTACCAACCCAGATAACACGTCTGAAGACCTCTGAGTTTCTCATAAGCTAAAAACAAGTCCCCAGACCTCTGAGACAAAGCCAGAGGGTGGTGCTGGTGCCATGCATGGACTTCAAGATGCAGGAATGCTGACCGGCACCAAAGCACACACATCAGGTTGTCTCTGGGCTCGTCATGTTTCCATAGCACCTTCCCCACTCGTACTAACAAAATTTCCTAAACATTCCGATTAGAGGTTTTCAGTCAGACAAACTTGTTCTTCCCTTCCTATGACAGAATCCAAATCCTTAGAAAGTAAACATCTGCTGGGGGAAGATAAATAGCTTTTTGAAAACAAATTCAGTTATTTTATCAGTCAGCAGCTGCATGTTGCTTACTTAAAATACATAATGGTAAACTCCGTATTGTGCTTTATTGGTTTGTCAAAATAGAGCTTAGAGAAAAGGGATAATAAGAAAGAAAGATGTCTGGGGAGGAGGAGGGAGGTAGAGGAAACCGGAAAGAAGGAAGATGACTGAGATGAAGGGACGGCAGAAGAGAGAGAGGTGAATGGATGGAGGGTAAGAATAATACAGGAGTGGTTGAGAGAGACAGAGAAAATTGGAATGAAATCAAGCTGTGAGGATATTTTTGTCACTCGGTGTCATGATAGAATCATATTATTATGTCACCAACAACCATATCCCTGATACGGTAACAAGCGAAGAGAGGAAAAATAAGGAGAGAGAGAGAATGTAACAGGAGCTGTTCAGAGACATTTTATACCTCTATTAACAAGGCTTTTGCTGCAGCTAATCATTCAGGTTTCAGAGAGTCATCCCCCTCTGTACACTTTACATACACATGATATTCCCCATGGTCTGCACACCTTCAGTCCATGCCAGAATCAAAACCACTTTCATTTATCGTGTTTCTATAGGCTGACCCTTTCCTCGTGTGACATGACACCAATCTCACTGACAATCTTCTGTCTCGAAATAAGTGTTGGTTTATCTGTATGGACACCGTTTACTCCGGTGGATGAAAGGTGGTGTGCTGGTATTACCATTTACACCGCATCATACATCGTTTGGCCTCAAATGTGCATGCCTATGCTTGAAATAGCTACTACATTAAAAAAAATCTGTTTTTTTTAAAGCATCTCTGTGAGCTCTTGCAACTCTGATAACTGCTTTTCTGATATTAACAAGAAAAATACAAAAAAAGAAAAAGCCACTATAGCTAGCCAACTGGTTAATTAACATGGCCACTAACATGACTGGAAAAAAACGAAATTCTGCTTTGCTAGCTAGCTACATCACGTGATTGTAAAATGTTTGAATATACACAGCACAGTGCAAAACACGAAAGCCTGAATTTTACAAATGTTGTGTTATAAATGTTGAGATGTTTAGAATACATATATTTAGTTTCTAAGTGAATATAGTTTATAAGTAGTGATAATTAACCATTATGAACACATTTTGTACTCCATAAGGACAACATTTGACTGAAATACGGGGCTTAGTCAAAACGAGAGAATGGATATAAAAGAATATTTGTTTTGTGGGGTTCCAGAGGGTACCACCCTCAATGGAATTAGCATCTGGGGTGGAATATGGCTAGGGAAAAAGATATACACAATATTCTAATTTGGTGCCATTTGGAGAGGACATTTGGACTCACGTTTGGGAAAACACGTCAAATTTTACTGCTTTGTCCAATCCACTCCAAACATTTATCCTGGTGTTGTACACATCATGTGTTGTGATTGGAAAAAGAAACATGATTTCATACGGTATCAGAAGTACATATAATCACTACAAAATAAAGAAAATACGAATAGATTTTTGTATTTCCTTGTTGTTTTGCAAAATAAATGTCCTGTATGTTTACAAAGTGATACTCGCATGAGATCAGGGGATTTGGTCATTCTGATACAAATGTGCTCTTTATTTAAAGCTTTGAACCATGCCTGCACTGTATATAATTTTGGAGATAATGGGGTTTATTTAAGACGGGGGTTTTAAGTGGTGTTTAAAGAAATGACACTATTGTACAAGTTGCTTTTTTATTACTCAACTTCAGAATCTATAGCCGCGTTTCCACCGCAGGAACTATACCCCGGAACTAGGAACCTTTTGAGGAACTCAGTGCGTTTCCACCGCAGGAACTAGGGTCTAAATTTAGTTCTGGGGGCTTTGTTTTACCCCCCAAAACGTTCCTGCTCGGGGGGTAGTACTTTCCGAAAGTACAGGAACCTTTTGGGTGGAGCTTGCGGCGCTGAACATTTCTGATTGGTCGAGTACTCGTAGCATTTGTGTTGTATTTATTTTCCGCCATTACCCGCCATGTTTGAAAATATGCGGGCGCAACCCGATTTATTTTCATAATAACTTCAAATCAAACTTGTATGTTATGCGGCGCAGTAGCCTAGTTTTGGTTATAGCCTGTCAACGTCTTGGAATTATAACGTGTGCTCTTCTGTTCTTTTCTTGCTTTAGTATTCGTTTTATAAAATGCTAAGCATTCGTGCTGGGACAGCATATTACGTACTAAAACATTCAAACTGATTAATTCGGTTGCTGAATATTTTCTTCCGGATTTTCTTTGTTAGCCCGTTGTAATTGACTCAAAACGTTTGATACAGTTATGTGAGGTATGCGGTAGTTCTGCGTAATTCACATTGGTGATAGCCTACAGTAAAAGCAAACTGGAAATCACCTTCCGCACTTTTTGTCATGGTAAAATAACAGGTTAATTCTAGTAATAGTACCTTTAGCTTTTTCAGACTGCCGTAATTTTACTCTGCCATTCTTCAATTTCACAAAAAGACCAGGAAGACTATGGACTAATTTATGGTGCATGGTTCGCATCTGGTGGGCACACTTCGCTGCTCGGCTAGCAGTAACTCCGAAGGAAAACAAACGGTGGCTGTACCACTACTAATTTAAATTTTCACGCAAGTCCGAGTTTTCGTTCTATTCTTGTCATATTGCGATTAGCCTATATAGAATTGACGATGAGAAAGTAATCAAACAGCAAATTGTTTACAACGTGTGCATGTTTTCTGCTGTTGTTGCCAGTTAGCCTATATTGGAAATGTGAATGCATTCTGTCACTTCGGATGTCAAGACATGAAAGCGAATGTTCGCATAAAAACATAATGAATGTGTTTGAGAGGATATATAAAACAGTTACAATCTGACTATTGGTCTGTTATATCCTATTTGTTGCATAACGGTCCAAGTTCAACTACCAACGACAGTTTTGCTTGACAACAGTAAAATATGCCCAAACGGCTGCAGAAGAATATTTCAATTCCATGTGATTAAATCGATAAAAATCAATAAATACAAAAGTACCCATATATATAGTCATTGTTGGTAACCCGTTGTATATAAGTGGAATAAACCCCTCCGGGCTGTCCCGGTTATTAGAAAATAATGTAGGCTACTTCGGTGGTAGTATGGTGTTACAGAAGAAATCATATGACAGATGGACCGACGACAACGTCGCTTTTCCATACGTCAGTGGGCTAATTTGCCTAATCTTCGCGGGACTTTAGACCCCGGTGGAAACGCAGACAGCCATTGGCTGAAGGAACCTTTTAGTTCCTGGTAAAGCAGTTCCTGGGACTGAAAGTTCCGGGTAATTTTGGTGGAAACGCGGCTAATGTAGAAATATTTTCGTGAATAGGCATGTCTGCATTACGCCTGCATAATACACACTCTTCCCTTTCTAATCTCTCAGAGTGTTGTACTTCCAACAAATCTGGTACACACCGGAGAACGGGCCATACTGGGAGTCAGAGTTCTCCTATTTTGTTTTCAGTAAAGTGCAATACGGATAACAACAAGAAGAGAGTGGCATGTGGTTCCTGCAGAATGCTTGTTGTTGCGCCAACTGAAGAGTTCACTGATGACTACAACTGTGAAACGCGGAGGCAAATGATAATCTCAAACACGAGATCCTTCTGCTTCGAGAGCAAACTTTAACTCAAAGAGATTGTGAAAGGGGAACAAGCTAGTTTGAGCTTGAGGCTAGTTTTTTTAACATTTCTGTGCATCCGGAAGGGGTCTCCTCTACACACAATTCCACTGACAGATGGATCATGCAGAGACGCAAAACTTCTCATACTGTACATTTTCCCCCTCCGGAACTCACTTTAAGTTACAAGTTCTCTGCTTTAAATCACTCTCTTTGTCACGAGTGAAATTATTTTCTTATTTCCTATTCCCAAAGTTTTGTTCAACTTGTCATTTGAAATAATTGCGATTCTTGGTGAATTTAATATTCATTTTCGAAGTAACAAAATCTTTATGATGAAAGAATATACAACATTTGTATCTGGCTAACTGCACTACAAGATCATACATTTTAACTAAGGCTGCACAATGAACTGTATATGCTACATACTATGAAAAGGCTGTAAGTACTGCATTCCATTTAGTATTGAACCACAATTAGTATTTGCAATCAAAATATTAGGTAAAATAATCACAATGATCATTTTTGTCTTATTTTTTACTGTCCTGATTTGAATACAAATTACACCTTTTATGTTTGAATTCAAATTATTATACATTCCTAAGGAAGGTTCAAGAGCGTGATGTGTCAAATATGTTCTCCAATATTTTCATCTTGTTACTTCCCACCCCATTAAGATGTAGCCTGAGGTGTAATAGATTTAGTCTGTGCCCCCATTTCCACTTGTTATTTCCCTGTTACTTGCTAGTGGAAGACAATAAAACCATAAATGAACAGAGAATACACTAACCTGTCACCACCTCCTCGCACCTATGAGGAAGAGCTGGAGCAGGCACAGGCTTCTGCAGGCACCTAATGTTGACGAGAAAATAATACAGAAAATGTTTTCATTTGCATTTTAATTATGCTTTTCCCCCTAATAATACATGAATATTCAAATGTGTAAACTAATATTAAAATAGTAGATTAAGAGAAGCATCAACTTATTTTTTTCTGTCCCACAGAGTAGCAGCCTAGAAATGACAATTTTGTAGGTCAGGTTCTTCTCGCCTTTGTTCAGAAAGGGCAACTTCTTAAATCTCGGGCTGAGGCAACAAGAAGAGCACTCAGTACAGCCTTGTAACGGTCCTTTAGGTCTTTGACCACTGTTGCCTTCCATCTCTGTGATAAGTGGGGAGTCATCACCCCCGCAGGATACCAAGTGTCCAACCAATTTCCCGTGGAGCAGTGCAACAAGGGAGAGGGTGGGTTGTTTCTCCCTGCACATGACAGTCCTTGCCTAGCCAACGGTCGGCCCCGTTGCACTTAAGAGCTTTCTGAGAGGCGAGATTTACGGCACGGGAAACAAAACACCTCGAATGTGGAGACAGCCCAGCTTCAGCACCTGCCACGGTCATGTTCCTTGCACTGTCAGTCACAAGCGCAGGGTTTTTGTTCAGAATGTTCCACACAGAATATGCATCCACAACTCAATATTTATTTTTTCCTGGTGTGCACAATTGTAGGATGCACGTTTGCAGGATATATTTTCTTCGTGGTGCAATCTGGGGAAATATGATGCGATGTCATCGCCACATGGTCTTGGGTAGAACAAACTGTCTGTCTGTCGGTACTGTAGTTAACACATTCTTTCTGCACTCTGCAAAAATAGTTGGACCTGTGTCTTTGCCTCCTTATACATTGCGGGAATGCATGTTTGGCTGAAATGTTGTCTGCTGGGTATCACATACCTTGGTTCAAATACATGCATCAAATCGCAAAAGCCAGGATTCTCCACCATGCTGTAAGGCCAGAGAACTTTGCAGATAACTATATGGATGGTGATTCTGAACTTGGTGTAGCATTGCTTGGTTGAGCCAGATCAAGTGTTGTTGCTTCATGTGGTTAGCAGTGTTTGTTCTGTTATCTATGTATTAATTTCTGTTTGATATATTTTGCATATTGCTGCCATTTTGTCCAGTGTCTTTCAGAACCTGAAACGTTTCAACACTTTTGATTTGGTGTCAGCAGCATCATATCCTTTATTTTCTCACAGCTTGTTTGGGCTTGTTGCTTGTTTTCCTTGGAGAGGTTGCTTAATTGTCTCCCGAGAGTTGGCAACACTGCTATCCAGCCGCGGGATCTTGCGTGTGGTTTTGGCAAAGGGCCCATTGTGGAAAAGTTGTTTGGTGTGTCATTTCAGTGTGTCTGACATTTAGCTCAAAGAGGCTTTACATTTCTTTATTACTACTATTATTATTATTATTTATTAATATTGTTATGCAGGTTAGCTAGCAAAGCACACATTTTAGGTTGCCCCATATGTGACAGCAATTGACAGAGTTGCTGTATGTCAGTTTCTGTCACATTTGGGGCTAAGCATTTAGGGAACCATGCTTGCTTATATTAGCGCCATGTAGGGAGCCTAAACCTACAGTAGTAGCAAACTAGTGTCAAATATAGGCCCAGCCAGCTATTTTGGTCCCTAGTCAGTCACTGTTTAATTAAATAGTATCCTGAGCTGGCCCAACCACTTATGTTGGCTGAACCCCCACAGCCAATTGTGAATCTTTTTGACAATTAATTTATTCACAGAAATACGGGGAAGCAACCATCTTGCTAGAATCACATCTGGTTCTAGTCCATCTACCCGGACTCCTGGCCATATGTGCATTGATTCTGGCAGTGAAATACTGAGAAATTGCATATAGCCTATACAGCAGGTTAAACTATACATGTGCTGGGTCAAAAACTTCTTGACCACATGTTCATAAAATCTAAGGGTGGATATGTAGAACTACAATAGATGTATGATGCAAAAACTAAGCAGTGTACCCAGTGTCTCCAAATCCATCCAAAATGTCTAAATTATGCATTGCTGTAAATCACAACATGTTCACTAATTTCACTACAAATCAACTGTTTTGACTCAAGAAACTCACTGTTGCATCATTTTCAAGTGGGAATTACAAGCTTTCAGCCAGTACAGTGGTCTAAAATATCTAGGGGTCCAGAAACATATCCAAAATCTCTCCAAAAATGAATAAAATGTTTTTTGTCCATTAGCCTATAAAGCATACAAATGAGCCCCTTGTGAAGGTTTAAGATGAAACATTGCTATCAGATTAAAAAATAATGCAAAGATATTGTCACACAATGCGGTACAGTAGCTAAATGTGTAATAATTCATTCTTGTATGTATTTCTATACTCTGTACTCTCGTATATTTTCTTGTATGGGGATGGGACGACATGAAAACAATCTTCAACCGTCCACCACGTTTTGGCAATGTTCCAACACTCACGTCATCACTGTTGCATGCCTCACAAAAATTATTACACTACTAACTAACGCTTACATTACAGTGCAAAATATCTACATTATTAAATACCACAAACTTATTTAAAGACACTCAATTTAAAAAATAACGTATAACCGAAATATTTTGAGCAGTAATACTTACATAGCAATGATGAAATTGTATCTATGTCCAGTAGATGGAGACAGGGACAGTAAATCAATGATACTGTTCTATTTGGTCTGTTTTGCTCCATAAAACGATGTCAGCTAGGTCTATCAGCAAACGTATGGCTTAGCTATGGCCTCAATATTAATAGTATTTTCCAAGAAATTACGAAAAAGTGTTGACCACGTTTTGTTAAGTGCAGCGTCTTTTACTGCTAACACAGAGTGAATGCATAAGTGAATGCGATGATAAGAAAAAATTTGGTTAAGCTGACCTATAAAGCGCTATTCCAAAAGCAAAATTAGACATGTTGTACATCGTTAGAAAGCTTATACTCTCACCTACTGAATTAATGAATTGTCAATCAAGCCAGACTGTACTAAAAATGGCGACAGCGCCGTAAACAACACGTGTGGTATTACGCACAGCTATTTTGAAAGGTACCCAGGCATCACAAATGCATGTATATTTCACAAACGGATTGTCCAAGACAATATATGACCACTTAATCTCAAAAGGGACATCTCTACGCCCAAAACTAACGGTAAGGTTGTATATTTATTCAATATTTAGTCCCATGACTGTAGAATGACATGGTATCATTTTAAAAAACTTTTTCTCATTTATTTCGTTATTCAGTGAGCAGCATTTTCACTGCTGTATTGGCATATCTTAGGGCTATTGTCGGGTTTATCTTGTTTCTATGACGGAATACGATTTTTTTAGTGGTAAAATAATATTTTTATGAATGCCAAGATAGACAATATTGTCCATTATGTCATGGGTGGGGGGTGTAGTTGTAGATGAAACTGCAGGGAGGGGGTGCGTGTTAAATGGACGACCAGAGCGACAATTCAGATTCAGTGCCTATTAAATACTTTTTGTTACTTCCACCCCTCATATCTATCTGCCTACCCCTGTCACTAGTGAAGGGTACTCTGTTGATTTTAAGATTATCATTTACATCAACTAGATGTAGTTATCAACTAGATAAATTCTCTGTAGTCTTTTCAACTTCAAACACTGCCCACTCAGTTACACCATACTGAGGACTTAGTTAACAACTTCAATAGCATATGATTGTCTGCATGTTAGATGCAGTTGCTCCTCGCAAAATGAAATCTAGCCATACTATAATACACAAGCCATGGATCAATGGCCATATTCGTTTTAAAAAGAGGGAGTGCACAATGGCAGATCAGATAGAATGCATATAATTTACAAGTTCACTACAGCCTCACGAAGAAGCATTTTAACAATGCAGTTAACGATTGGAGAGCTAAGTACTAATCTACTATTATACCTGAAAACATTACCAACAGTGGGGTCGTACAGTCTTTAGTACAATTTATCACAGTGTGAATTCTCATCTCAATTGTATTGTAGAATCATCTCCAGAGATATGATATATTTGTCAATAAGGTGGTCAACATCCAATCTCAGATCTCTCCCCCTGTACAAGACTGTAATGTTTTCAGAGCACGGTTGAGTTAATCTATTTCCAGCCTGTATCTGATGAGGCTGTTTTTGAGATAATTTGTACACATGAAATCTTCCACTTTTTCCAAGGACATTGTAACTACTAGACTTCTAAAGGAAATTCTAAAGGTACTTGACTTCTCTGATATTCTATTGTTAATAGCTCCCTGCTTATTGGCTTAGTACCTTCATATTTTAGATATTTAACCTCTCTTAAAGAAACTAAACCTTATTCCAGACATGGCTGTAGCCATTCTGCCACCCTAGGTGAGATCAAGGACAGGGAGGAGTGGGGATCTGTGTGCTGGAGATAGCGATTGCAGACCTGTTTGGCACCACATGACACTACAGAAGAAAGCCAGTGACTATTTTATATTGGCCTTTTACACTTGACAGGCCAGAGGACTACAGGAGATCCAGTACTTGTTTTACACATTAAAAACAAATAGTAAAAAAGTAAAATAATTTTTTTTTTTAAACCTGGACTGGAAGATAAAAAAAAAACTGGACTGGAAGAAAAAAAAAACTGGACTGGACGGAATATCATCGCTTGCAGTGTTAACGTCCTTTTGTTAATGGTGTTATGTAAGGAATAAACACGACGGGCTGCCAGCCTGTCCCGTTATTGGAAATTATACAACGGCTTGGCTGAATACTCGATTCTGATTGGTCCAAGGGTGGGCATTATTTCTCAGTAAAGGGACACCTCAGCATTTTAACAGTTCTAAAATCAATGCGCTACAAAATGCAGCATTCTAAAGCAGTTTAAACAGCAACATTATTATTTCGCTTTTGAATTGTTGTTACATCCCCTCCCCTTTTCAATGTCCAATTTCACAATTGATGGCAAAGTTGAATCACATTTCTAGTTACTGTTGCTAGCTTTATTTACGCATCCCGCAAATCGGAATCGTCCCTTATTTGGACAATAGAATAGGCGTTGCGCATTTAACTCATGGATACGAGATGCATTTTCATCCGTATTTTTGTGACGATTGCATTTATAGTAACCGCTGTTTTGAAGACAATTCAATAGTCTGCTAGCTAGCTAGCTGTGAGACCATTCTGGCTCACTGTGCGCTGAATGACAGTTTGTGGCAGCGTACGTGAAGTTCAAGGTTCATGCAGCATACCGTAGTTCAGTTAGCAGAACGAGAGGGCATAAATGGAAATTGGTAAATTTTACACAAACATTAGGAAATATTTTTTCACACAGAGAGTGGTCATTGTGTGGAATAGCTTGCCTGGACATGTAGTGGAAGCAGAAACAATGGGGGTATTCAAGGCCCGGCTTGATACAGTGTTAGATGCTGTCTAGCTTTTAGGTAAACTAAGCATTAAGTACAGTTTAGTGGTAGTTATAGACGAGCAGTGTTGGGCTGAATGGCCTGTTCTCATCTTACGTTATGTTATATTATGTTATGTTAATTCAATCTGTTTATTTTTAACACATTTTTATGTTTTCTAATTAAAATTAAACATTTCAAACACAAGCTTGATTTAAATTAATGTAATATTTAAAAATAATTATAATAAATTGAAACTTTATATTATTATTATTTTTTAAATGTGTTTCTATTTTCAGCTATTTTTTTGCGACCTCCTGGTAGGGGCACTGCTGTAGTATCCTTGAAGAATGTACTTCATCTGGTTTGCTTTAGTGAATCCCGGCCTGTATAAATGGGGGTGTATAAAATAAAACATTAGCTTCGTAATTTGTACTGGATAACAGAGCAAGTCTATGCTGTGAGTGAGTCCAAATTGGCCTTCTGCATACAAGCCATGTTATTTGTCAGTCAGAGGACTAAAAGTGCCTTAACAGAAGAACTATGCAGCAGTTGTGTTAAGAGGAATAATGGTGTAGAAAACAGTAGTACAGATGATTTTTAATGTTCACAGTTGTCATCCTCTACATCCCTGGAAACAGTCAAGCTGCCATTTTTTCCTGTTCAGATTGATGAGGGAGGAGACATGAGGTAGGCTGCAGAAAACAAAGGAACATTTACATGATTCCAAATTAAGCGTCACGTTACTGTAATGGGTTTAAAATGGTGGCTCGACTGACAAGTGCACATTGTGCCTCCGCTGTTGATTAATGATCTGCAGTCATTTTACCACAGTCAGTGAGCAGGCTGTGGGCCGAATCTCAGAACCCAGGGTGGACAGGTTCAGCTGGACTATAGAGCAGGCTTGGGGCCTCATCCAATTAGCCTCAGAATGTGAATGCTTTGATTTGCCCGGAGAAATTGAACGTCAGGCATGATTAATGAAGGTGGGAAACTGACCATAGGTCCAAGAGCTAAATCAATCTGGAGCTATCTAACATTTTCATACGGTCACGGCATACAGACAAAAAATATTTGAGAACATTGCACCTGCAGTCGTGATAATTTGAAAGCAAGAAACCATTTGCTTCAGAATCTGAAGCAAGTTTTTACTGAAGCAAGGGTATATCAATAGTATAAGAACATTACAATACATAATGACGAGAAGAAGGCAATCAGCCCATTGATTCTCATCATTTATGTAGTCTAAACACTTGTGCCTGGGTTTAATGACTGTTGACAACATGCATTTTATTTGGTCTCAGCAGAATTTAGGAACATTTTAACCCACATAGGATATGGGTAATATCATGTTTGTGGTGAACATATACCATAATAATCCTTATGTAAACTTCTGTAGATATACATTTCACATTTCAGATATATTTGGTAGGGACTACTCTAGCCCGTGTCTTCAACCTGAGCTACAGCTATTAATCCAATAGCTTCAATGCTAATGCTAGGGTAAGCCTTTCCTTTGTGTATGTGTCCTGCACAGGACCTGGCTGGGGCTGCAGAGAAGCTGGCTGGGGTGCACAGGAGCTGACTGGGGTTGCACAGGAGGCAGCTGATACCGTGGCTGCACAGGAGTGTGAAAGATAGCTTCTCCTCTTCAGGTGAGGAGGAAACAACTGCCCCTGGTGGTGGAGTTTAAGTATCTCAGGGCCTTATTCACTAGTGAAAGTAAAAGGGATTGGGAGATTGTCTGCTGTGTTGTTGCAGTGACTGCCGAAATGTGGGCATTGTATTGTATGGTGATGAAAAAGAAGCGGAGCCAAAAGGCAGAACTCTTGATTTACCCGTCGATCTCTGTTCCTACTCTCACTCTCACAAGCTATGGGTAGCAACAGAAAGAGAGATTGTGAATACAAGCAGCCAAAATGAGGTTTCTCTGAAGGGTGGTGGGGTTTACTTTCCTTGACAGGGTGAGAAGCTCAGCCATCTGGCAGGACCTCAGAGTGGAGCTGCTGCTCCTCTGCATTGAGAGGAGCCAGTTGTGCTGGTTCAGGCATCTGATAAAGATGCCCCCTGGACGCCCCCCTTTGAAGGTGTACTGGGAACGGTCAGCCGAGAGGGGACCCAGTGGCAGACCTAGGCTAGGACACACTGGAGGGGTTATATCTCCCAGTTGGCCAGGGATCGCCTAGCCCCAGGATGAGTCACGGGAAGCCGCTGGGGAGAGGGACATCTGGGCTGCCCTGCTTCCCATCATCAAACATACAAAGTTTGGAAGACTGCATTCTCTTAGGAGGACAAGATGATGTGGGTACAAAACATGGAGTCAAGTAAAATTCATTAAATGCCAATTTTTAGCTTGAATCACAGCATAAGGAGCTAAAATATGCCACATCTTCCATGTGCTGTTCAATGAAATTTGTCATGCGGTATACTTGAACCTTTTAAACCATGGAAGTCTACATTTTCCTTTCTGTAAGAAATGAATTCCCATTGGTAATGCTATTGGTTTAATAGTTTGTGTTTCCATTTTGTTAATTTTCCCACATACATGTCCTCTGCTGACCACTCCTGTTGATCTCAGCAATGACAGATTGTGAAGACTTTTTGGTTAATGCTTACAATATCACTGCGCATATTTCCCAGTAATTTGACATAGTGCCTAATTAGACCTACAGTATGCGCTTAGTGAAATATTTTGTTGCAAAATCACATCCACATGTACATTGTGAAATCAAAAATGTATGGTGAGAGGACATGAAAGAATGAATCCGAAGAATTTTTCACAGTTATAAGCATCAGTCTATTGTACTTCCCCAAAATCAAAGGGACAAAGTTGTTGTGTTCTGAGCCTTGCAATTTGTGATGATTGCTGGACAATTTGTACGGTAAACTGCAGGACCGGCAGCTGGAAAAAAAATTTCAGCAAAAACTGTGCCCATCGCAAAAAAAGAAAGAAAAGAATTATGAGTCCCTTCAAAGGTCATAGACTTTGGAGATCTTTTTTTTATGTTATTATAGTAATTTGCATTTGTTCCCTTTCTGCCATTTGTACTGCTGCAGAATCAGGATTGGCTGCTTCAGTTCAATCAGCTTCTATTTTCAGCCAGAGCAAAGTGGAAGGCTTGCAGATTATTTTGAAGCAAGCTTTATCAGGTCAAGCTTTTTTCCTGTTCTTTTTAGTTAAAAGCATAATTTCACTGACTTCAGTGCATCACACTATTGCTTCATTCCATTTTAACCTCCGGTATATAGGCTACAATATGTATCAGTCACACACATAGTGATGCAGCATAAACTATGTCTGCTTATGTCAGCCAATGAGGTCTCTTTTTTCAGACAATGCTTGCAATAATAATTTGGATGTCCAGTATTTGTCTTTCATTTCTCAGTTTTTGTTCACTACCTGTAGCTTGATAGATTACATATAGTTACATATTTTAACCTAAATACAATGAATATATTTGTAAGTTAGTTGGTGTGCTTTGTATTTTGATATATCATAATATTCTGATTACATTTTGTGTGGTATTATTTATTAATTTATTACATTTGTACAGGAGAGAGCAGAATTTCACCTGGAGATACAGGCTCCCAAGTGCTCTCAGGGTCCTACTCACACTGAACCTCTGTGGGCAGGCTCAGCATTAACTGCTGGAATGGTAGAATATGCCCATCATTTCAGATGAGCCCGAGGTCCCTCTTTCAGTGGTCTAATTTACATTCACAACAACTCATTCTGAACCCATCACTCTGATAACAGCTACTGAGCTACAGGGAGGTTCCCTCTTATCTGAAAACCTGTCCTTGTGAGCGCTACTACAGAAAATGTTGGAGTGCACATGTACAATATCTCACAGAAGGGCGGGGCGTGGGGGGGGGGGGGAACAGTCAGGATACCCAGATGACATTGATCGTTTGGGCTGTTTTTTGTCTCTCCCTCTTTCTGATTCGTTCAGTCGGACGTATAGGCCGCGTACTGAGCTCGTACACGCAGGTCAGGCTGCCACTGTTTCTCCCCCTTCCAGCCCTCAGAAGGCATGCTGGGATGTCTGTACACAGCTGCATTTCCAGGGGAGAATAGACTTAAAAAAATAGAAAGATGACTACCTTTCTCTTGTTCTGTCTGCCTCTCTCTTTCTTGCCCAAAACGGTTTGGTGTGCCGTCCCCTTGGACCCTCTCTATTGCTAAAACAGGTGTTGTGGGGGCTGAGCTGGGCTTTCAGAATGAGAAAACAGGAAAAGGAATGAGTCTGAAGAACAAGCTGAGCAGCACTCCAGCCCACCAGTACATTCGTCATCCTCTCTGGATCTTTGTCCTCATCCATTTATTTATTTATTTATTTATGTATTTGTTATTGTGGGGAGCTGTGAAAACTATGAAGAGAAATGTAATTAAAGAAAAAGGAATTTGAGGTTTAGCCAAAGTTTTTTTTTTTTTTTGTTTACTGAACAAAACCAATTTTCCCAAATGCAATACATATTTCCTCTCTGTACTTGTTTGTGGGTTTCATGAAATGGCCACAATAGAATTGACCTCTAAAGCCTGGATAGTACATCAGCAAGATCGGCACCCACCAGATTACTAGATCGGTTAGCCTTGGACTCATTTTGGGTAGTCATCAAATTCACAATGGCCCCACCTAGCAGTCTGGTTTTTCGATCACCTGTCTGCTGTTAGTTTTTCAATTTGTGTCATGATAATTCAATGGCAGTAACATTTTTAGGATATAGGGAGCTGAGGGACAAGGGGCATTCCTGTCCTGAGATACAGAATGCCCTGCCTTATATGGGACAGTTGGCAATACTAGCAAAAATACTAGAAATCCAAATTTGAGATGATGTACCTCTCACTGTGTTAGCATTGTGGAACAGATGACACCAAATTCATGAAGTTCACATGTTTGCTGTCAGAGCCATGCTTCCCATCCTGTGAACAGACTATCAGGATGCCCTTTCCTACAATAAAATGACTCAAGGGGATGTGACTTTCCTTCTTTTGTTTTAGTTTGCAGCAGCTTCATAAACATGTCTCCCAGAATGGTGGCCTTGTTTAATTAAATTCATACTATCCTCTGTGTTGCCAAATAAGTCATACACTTGTTTAAAGTACTGGACCAAACAGGCTCCTCCACATTTTTACATGAGGACCATCAGGCTTATTAAAAACATCTCTGATTTCCTTCACATTATGCATGCGCATGCACAAGTATATTAGCATAAATGAAAAATGAATTTTCCATAATCATCTGTGAGAATGGACCCAGGGAGAAAGGATCAACACTGGGGAGACTGGGCGGGGCCTGTCGTTGGACTAATAGCAGGGAGGAGTGTTTTGTCGAAGTTCCTATTTCAGCTGTTAAGTTCTGCCTTCTCGGCTTGAGATTGGTTTGGACCCTCAGAGAGGAATTGGTTTTTAATGGGTCACTGGGGATGGATCCCTGTATTGCTTCTTTGATGAGCATGCTGAATGAGCAGAATTAGTCTGATTAGCTTCTGGGACCAGATGATTAAAAAGCTGAATATTATCACTGCCATAGATTCCTGCTACTCATTGTGACAGCTGTCAACACATATGGGGTGATCTAGCTCAAATGCATTTCTCACCTTAAGAATCGGCAATCTTTGAGATGTTTAATTCTCACCCCATGTGGGTGATCTCGGCATTCAATGTAAATGTGCAAATCGCTGCAGAAGCAAACGCATCAGTCACTGCTTCATATGTATCCCATATGAATCAATCCAATCAAACAGGAATGCACCATCTTCTGTGCAGTGGGGCGGAGTGAAAGAGAAACAAGTGCGAATCCGCAATAGCTGCGACCGCACACGCGCATGCATCCATGTGTGTATGCATTCATGCACACACCCTCACACAAACACGTGACCTCTTCTTTGGCTCATGACCAACCTATCCACAAAATCTGTGAATCCATTTGGGAGTTATGCACCTTTTTGTGATAGGCCACGCCCATTGCCACGCCCCCTCTTGGTCAATCGCCCTTGAAAGTTACTCAGCTCTACCTGCGGTCATGACCAACGTCCATGCCAAATTTCAGCCGGGGGGAGAACTGTGACCGCTACGGGGTGGGATACTTTTTGTGGACCAACCGACAGACAGAGCTATAGAGCTGTGGTCGCAGCTAAAAACTCTGCTATCTATATCTTAGGGCTTCCCCATTACAATAATAATTACATTAATTACATTGATTTTTCCAGAGAATACCTCTATTGTATGAAAACTGAATACATTTGGCATGCCTGTCATTGCTGTGCATAAGATCCCTTATGTGCTACAGTGAACGAAGCACTCATCCATTAATTCAGCGAATAACATCCTTGCATACGATGCATACTATAATGTATGAACTTGCTGGACAGGCCTGGTAGCCTATAATTACGGCTAGCATGGCTGCTAGTGGAGACTTCAGTGACTTAAAAAGATTTTTTATTGGGATGCATTTGGCCGGTGCTGAACTTGCTGACAGTTCATGAGTACCAGCTCTGTGATGGACAGGGCAGATAGTCTTAGTGCCTTTGTATCATCATGCTTGCCAGGACAATAAACTTATTCTGATGTTACTGTATACATGAGAGCAAAGACATTCTATGTAGCACAGTGAATGGCTGTGATAGGCCAGCAGCGTTAGTCCCCCGTGTGAGAAGGGCGTGCACTCTGAGGCGGTGGAGGTGGTGATGGGTGAAGCCACTGCTGCTAAATGGTTGGGGTCCTGATCGCGGATCACTTAATCTGCACCACTCTGTCCGCTCCGACTCTCCTAAAGCAATGCCATCTGCAGAGTAGGAGGATGAAAAATCCCAGCCTTGGCAGTGACTCAATTGCAGGCCCAATCTTCTGTCTCAACACTTTCTGTCTTCCAGTCCTTAAACCACAGGATCGTGCGCACGTTGTCATTAAGTTTTTTAGAGTGTCAGAAAAAGTATGGAGGAGTTAAGACTGAAACAGATCTTCCTTGAATCCTGCCTGACAGGATTGCTGTTGAAACCCATTAAACTACTGTAAGGTGTATCATTGGAGAACCACTTACAGTAGTAAACATGCTTATCTCAAGATAAAACAGATTCACATTATGCACACCATATGTGTAGATAACTTTCTATGATTTTCCTATTTCATAGAGTTTCCATGATTTTCTTTGACTGTCCTGCACCTGAAGTTTAAAAACCTTACAATCACAACAATACCAACAATCACAAGCCACGCCCAGCACACCATGCGCAGTGTGACATTGATTTTGGAAAACAGAGCCCAATGTGTATCTATCTATTAGAGTGCAAAGTACCGTATCAAAGTGGATTTTACACTGAACGTTTTGCCGCATTAATTTACTTTTACAGAAATGAAGTTGCCTATAAGGCACAAATCTACATCATCTTTTTCAGCCAAGAAGCTATTTAGCTCTGGAGTTCTACAAACAAGGATCATCTTATATTTCCTTGGATTTTATTGTTATGACCCTGAGGAGCTGTAGATCACAGTAATGCTGCAGGTTCTTTAGCTTTCACACTTGGCTGCTCTTGGTTAGGTAGCTCAGCAGGCCCTGTGAAAAACAGGTACGTTGCTTCATTTTGTGATGGCAAAGTCTCTCCATAGGCTTTCATCGGCTCTCTGAATGAGGAAGCCAGTGCCAGAAATGTCCCACAAGCTCCCATTCAGCCTGGCTGCACTGGTTCAGCCACAGCAGTTCTCGCGTTGAATGGTGACCACAAACAGAGTTAGGTCATGAATGTCAGCTGGCCCCAGTGTATTCTGAGAATATTGGCGATGCCTTCATCACCCCTATTGACTGCCTAGACTTACTCTGGAACGGGGGTATGACAGAAACAATTTTTGTTCTCAGCTACGTGCATTTTTATGTGGGAGAGAGAGTCTGCCTGTCTGCCATTGTCACATTTACTTCTGAGATAATGAAAATCTGAGAAGAAAAGAAATTCTTAAAGTGAAGCACTGAGGTTTGTAATCATCATGACTTTCTACTGTCTAAGCTGTAAGGACCTATTACCAGCTTGACACTGAAATCCACTGAGGACAAATGGCTTCAGCAGTGGTTCTCTATAGTACTTTATCTCTCATATTCGCATGAATTTGAAATGTAGTTGTGCAAGGCCATTTCAGTATCTGTGGAACAACTACATCAAACCAGTATCAATAACTTCTCTCCCATTTTTGGTTATATTTAGATTTCCATATTTCTATTTTGTATTTTAATGGAGTACACATTTTCCCAGTTATTTAATCATTCAAAAGGTACCTAAGGCTTTAATAAAAATATGTAATCTTGGTTTTTATGAGTTCATCAAGTTTTACATTTTGATATGATACACAAACTTTATATAGTGTGTACTGCCCCTGTCAAATAAAAAACTGTAATTTTAAACAGTAAACAGTAATTATTTACGATAATTTGAAAGCTGAACAAGCTGAGCTGAACAAGAGGCAGCAGCTGTTTCTCTATATCAGTCTCACAAATGGTCAACCAGTAATATTTGTAATTTTAATTATTAATTAAAATTGCAGATATTAATGGTAAAATTTATTAATTGTATTCATAATTCAGTTAAACTAAATTTGTTCTATTAATAATTTAATGTAATGAATTTGAAGACAAGGAAATTATTTGAATATCAGAGGGTGGCTTCAATCAATACGTAAGCGACAATAATCACATAACAAAATGAAAAAAAAGAATAATTAAAAAATTGTAAATAAAAATTATATAAGTAAAGCATCAAAGTTACAATTAATACAAGTATAGCAATAAGACATTTTAAAATGGCACTAGGAATGTCCATGCAAGTACCCTGATATAAACTCAAGTCCCTATGTCTAAGTGTATATGTGAGAGAGTGAATGAGTGACTGAATGAGTGAATGAATTAACGTATTTAAGCGCAGGTATGTGCATAAGCGCATGTGTATACAGTAAGCAATGTCAGGCACAATTGCACATTTGTGATGATGCAGTTTGCGAATGATTCGTTCAAATTTTTTTACTGAATCAGGAGTAATGATTCATTTTCTCAGTTGAGTCATTCATATTACTTGATTGAGAGGCTTTGCCTACTTTGCACTCAGCTTCCAACCAGCACGCACGACCTGGTCTAGGGTCAAACCGTGGCAGGGTGAGTGATAAGGGAAGTGAGTGGGGAATGGGTAAGGGAAAGGGTACTGGGCAAGGGGCAGCTTTGAATGCTGAACTACTCTGTAAGTAGCAATAGTCTGAAACCAAAAGTCTGAATAGCGTACCTCCAAAGGAGTGCTACATCTCCACACAAAGTACCTTCAAAATAATAAAGGAAAAATAACAAAGCAAAATAACAAACCTGTGTCCCAATGGAAGGATTTGTATTCCAACTGGGAACACACTGACTACCTGGAGCACTATACGGCGAACAGAGGGAAAAATGGTTGAACACTAAGTCCAATCAGCAAACAAGCCAGAGGGCTAGGCAAGAATAAGAATCGAATACGAGAGCGAATGTCAGAAACACAAAATCATGGGGCAAACAAACCAGAAGGACTAAGGCAAGAATCAAAGACAAAGGAATGAGTCAGTGGTCATACACAAGATCTAATCAGCAAACAAACCAGAATGGGTAGACGGGAATCGGAATCAAACAAAATATCAGTCAAAATATCAGATGGAGGGGTCACAAATTATTCTTTCAGAAGAACAGAATTTATGTGCATACAAACAAATGGCTTGGATGGAACCTAGCCTAATGCATTGTATTACAGAACATGCATGTCTTAATTTAACAGAAAAATGTACTTTTCACACATATTTGCTTTCTAAATAAAGGTAAATACTCCCCAGATGATTCAGCCTTATGCTGGGCTCAGACTGCACAACCAACGAAATCTTAAGATCATGTACAGCTCGCACCACCACATTCTATCCTGTGCATTTTGTTCTCGCTGATGTAATGGTGCACACACACAATGGCTCAGATGGGTGTCACAAAAGCACATGGGATTTACTGATTACATTTTGAATTGTAACCCTTTTTAAAAGGATAAATTAAATTATATTGTCTCAATATTGGACTTTGCATGTTTTCCCCGTGTCCACGCGGGTTTCCTCCCATAGTACAAAGACATGCAGGTAGGCTAATTGGATACTCTAAATTGCCCATAAGTATGAGTGTGTGAGTGAATGGTGTGTGTGCCCTGCGATAGATTGGCGGCCTGCCCAGGGTGTATTCCTGCCTCTTGCCCAATGCATGCTTGGATAAGCTCCAGCACCCCCTGTGACCCTGCTCAGGATAAGTGGGTATAGATACTGGATGGATGGATGGATGGATGGATGTCTCAACATTTGTCTTCCTTTTTACTCAATGTCACCTGTTGGCAATTACATTTACATAATTCGGAAGATTATCTTATCCAGAATGACTTTCAAGTGATTTGAATTATAGTACAAGACAGCTTTTGTATAAATCTATTTTTTAATCAGTCTCCAGACATAATGTAATGTAACCCCTTATCTTAATGAAAACAGTTCATTCAGCCCATCTAGGCATTTAATTTACCTTCAGTCTAGACCAGTCTACCCAGCAGCAGCAACAATGGCTTGTGGTCGGTCATGAGAATACTCATGAAATACAACCCAAGTAAGTAGTAAAGGTGTTCACATGCCCAGAAGATGGCGAACACCTCCTTTTTGGGCATACCGTTGGCTTCAGGCCAATGTTTCCATGTTTCATCTGTTTGTTTCTGCATGAGAACAGCGCAATTCTACATGAGGATGCAATCGCTGGAACCCTTGTTTCAGCTCTCGGGGAGCACTGTGGGAGAGCTAAGTTTTGACTTCAGCTCCTGAAAAACCTCAAATTGTCTTGCTGCCCAACAGTAGTCTTGCAGAGTAACTCTATTAGCAGTGTAGTGAATGTCAGCTCCGGAATTAGCTTTGCCTGGTAGTTAGCCATTGTTAGCAGCCTGTACATATATGCTACCCTCTCAGGTTCAGGCTTTTGCATTATGGCTTTGACTTTTCCACAGTTGCAGTTATCTTGTGCTCCACAAAAAGCATGTTGTCTTTGCTGAACTTGAACCCTTCATCTCGCAGTTTCTGAAGGGCTTCATGTATGCACTGTCATGTTCATATCGGTCTTAGCCGAACACCAGAATGTCATCAGCATGACAGAGCACCATTTCATGGTTCTCCATCATTGGGACATCCACCACTGGAAATGTTCTGCTAGCCAAGGAGCTTCTGAAAGGCAGGCTGTTGAAACAGTATCTGCCCTTGCGAGTGATGAATGTCATTAGCAGAGACGATTCATGAGCCAATGTTATCCGCCAGGAACATGACTAGGCATTTAGTTTTGAGACTACATTCGCTTCCAAAAGCAGTGCATCTGGTCCATAGATGGCAGAATTTGTTGCTCTCTCTTTACCCATTTGTCCAAATGGGTAAGATCAACACAGATCCAGATCTTTCCCGTTGCCTCTGGGACAATGACAATGCTCACACACCATTCAGTGGGTTGCATAACTTTCAAGATGACTCCCATGGTCTCCATGCAATCAAGCTTATCACAGACCTTTCTGCTCAGCAGAATGGGTACATGCTGTTAGTTATGTAAGTCACAATGCAGATATCATATGCCTGTTATACTAATGAGAGATTGCCACTCACTGAAACCAAGATACAATTGTGTACTATCATGTACTTCTCCCAAAATCATCGAGAAAGGTGTCTGCAAACAACTATTAGAGATGTTGTAAACAATAATGTATATGACAAATTTCTGCCTTTATAAAACTGCATTCTACTGAAACTGCTCTCCTCAGGGTCATGTATGATTTCTCAATGCATTCCAATTCTAGTGAATGCTCTATTCAGCTGTTACTGGACATTAGTGTGGCGTTTAGCACTATTGTTCATGGTGTCCTTCTAGACGAGCTTAGACAGTGGTTGGGTATATCTGGAACTGACCCTGACTGCTTGTCCTCCTTACCTGTCTAAGAGAAAAGCCTCTGTAGCTGAATTTGTTTTGTTATAGTATCTGCTGTCTTCGAGGGATCAATTCTTGGTTCAATTTTGTTCTCACTATACAGTGCCCTCCAGAATTATTGGCACCTTCAATTAATATGAGCAAAACATTTTTGGATAACATTCACTATTGTTTATTAAAGATTTTCTATGCTTAACAATTTGAAAAAAAATAGGTAGTTTTGTTGTGATACTAATGCTCAGTGGAAAAAAGCATTTAACACAAAATTATTATTGTCACAATTATTAGCACCCTCATTTGGTACTTTGTGCACCATCCTTCTGTCAAAAGGGCAGACAAGTCTACCCTTATAATGCTTGATGAAGTGGAAGAACCCATATGAAGGGGTCTGAGACTATTCTACCATAGAAAATGTCAGATCCTTCCTCTTAAGCTCACCCACGTTTTCAATGGGGTTTAGGGCAGAGGCCTGGGATGGCCATTGCAGAAACTTTATCCTGTGGTCAATTAACCATTTTGTGAAGACTGGGAGATCGGTTATGAATCATTGTCCTGCTGGAAGATCCAACCATGATCTAGTTTTAGCCTCCTGGCAGGGCCAGTCAGATTGATGGTATTTGATGGAGTCCTGTATGTTATATAAATATATAAGTATATATATGTACACATATGTTCATAAAAAATGTTTTGTAAATAATGGTTTACTTAATTACTCTGTAGCCATACATTTCTTCAGATAGTGAGTATGAAACTAAAATACTATCAAATGTCTTTCAACATACTTTTTTGAGATACAATGGTATTAATTTAAAAGTAAATATTTCTATGTGGCAAACAAATTCCGGGGATGCGAGGAAACTTTTCCTCTTCTCTCCACTTTCTAGCTTCTTTTCTGAGGACACCTGGAAAAGGAGCAAGACTGGATCATGACATAACCTGCAACACATCCCTGGCACCTGTGCAGCTCCTGAGGAAATCTGTGAGTTCACAACATTTTTCTTCATGAAACAGAACTTGGGCTCTGAATTTGATTTTCAACTAAATCCTTACAGTACTAGGCTCTTTCCTGAAAAATATTAAAACCTAAAAGTGGTACATTGACATTGAATGTGATTGGCATTAAGCTAATCACTTGCAAGGTGGTTCCTATGCAAATATTCACTTCCCAAGAAAAATTTATATTCCCAAGAGACATACATTTTAGTTGATAACAGTCAAGTAGGCTGTGTTGCTGGTCTGCAAGGTGTGCTGGTTTATGTGTACACCCAAAAACAGATAGTTAAACCCAAGAAACCCAGGTGAGGTTGACTGTATCCATGGGTTCCTAACTCTGAACTCTGACAATCCTTGTTCTAGATTTTGTTCCATTCAACCTCGAATTACTGAAAACATGGGTTTAAAACAGTTATTGTAACACAGTACAGTTTCTACAACTGGTTTAGTTTCAATGTCAGTTTCAGCATTTTAGGAGTTCCCAGATAGCAGCTGTAGGCCAAAATCAATGCAATGAATCAATACAAAATGTAACCTCTTTCAAAGGTATCATTTTCCTCATTACTGAAAAGTAAAGCATGAGTTGACTAACTGATTTTACTGATTAAAAGTCATGAAACTAATATGGGATATTCATTCTTTGTAACATCAATGTCTGTCTCTGACATTAGACGCATTAACAGGGTAAACCGTCCCTCATTTGGACAATTAACTGCTCTTTATACTTCAGGAATGGCAATTAAGTTTGAAATGAAAACTGGCATGCAATCTCCAGGACTGGGGTGTAATCCCCAGTGTAATCAATAGCTTTAATTGATAGTTTTAGTGGTAACAAACTGAGAATAAAAGCCATCAGACCCTGCAGCTCTCCGGCACCAGAGTTATGGTACCCAGCAGATCTTTTCGCCTTCGAGGACCAGGGATGGGAAGCCATTTTGTGAGAGGAGATGAAACTGAGTGTTATTACTGTGGTGGTGAGGACAGGCCAGCTTGATCAAACTGGTCCCTCTCTGAAACCCAGGTCCAATATGCAGCTCTCCCATGTTCATATAGTTTCCCTTTCAGTGAGCCCATAAGGTTGGTCGCTTCACTTGGTTAAAAGTGCCTTTGTGAGGAAGGAGGATGGAGGAAGAATGTAGTAGTGGTTTTGGTCCTCGCCACGGCCACAGCATGCCCACTGTGTAAAACTGGCTCTCCACTGCTAGCTGAAAGGACATGTAAGGACAGACAACATAATTCCTCTAAAATATTTTAGCCTTTTTGTGTATGCCTGTCTATATGTATGTCTGTATGAGTGTCTCACTGTGCATTTGCATGTGTCTACATGACAGAGGACATTTACAATAATTTTATCTTTTGATATTAATGTCTGTCGACTCCTTTGACACTATTTCAAGATTAGCTTTGTTCACAGTAATCATTATGCTGGTTATATGCTTCTCATTTTTCAGCCTATTTCATCATTTTGCCTATGCTACACTAAAAAGACAAAGTATATGAAAGACTAAGAGCTCTTTTTTTCTGACCAGTGCTTGGCGTGGAGCGAGCCGCCCTGGTGAAGTGGTATTTTCGTCATAGATTTTGAAGCGCCTGAGCCATTTGGTGATTTGGCTGGGGGTGTTTCAGTCAAGATCAGACAGCATACTGCAATTTTTGTGCAGCTCATTGCAATTTTGGTATCCACCTAGTCTGAAATTTGGGCCCTCTCCCCCCGCCTGCTCAGACCATGTCTACAAGTCACAGCCCAGCATATGGCGGATTGCTAATTTTGGGGTTTTTTGTGTGGATCATATGCTGTCCAATTTGACTTTGATATAAATCCCATAAGTAGAAAAAATGCATAGTACTTTGCATTCATTGTTCATTGTGTTTTTTTCTTTTTTGTAATATTCATTCCTGTTTTAATTGTTTATGGCTGTTCTTATACTGTGGTCCCTGAGATACTGTATTTCATTCTTTCACTTACAACCATCAGTAATGAGAAAAATGACAATAAACACAACTTGAACAATCTTTTCATTTTACAGTAAGTGACTGTAGTTAAAATGATAGTGACTGTACTGGCACAAATTATGGATAGACTGCATTTACAAACATTGACATTTTACATTGACAATTAATGCAATATTTTGCAACAATCTTGTCTTGTTGGCATGATAAATGTCATATGTAATAAATGTAATATCAATATAAAACAAAAATGAAGAAATAATTAGCATTTGTGTTGAACAAGTAATAATCATTACACCTTCCTCTATGTATTAGGTTCATACCAACATAATTGAGCAGTCTAATGTATCTTACTGTTGGAGATTATATTGTAACCCGCTTGAATTTGTATTGTCCAGTTTCCAGTATTTTTCTGCATAAAATGGCAATGTTCTTGCCATCTACTTTATTTTAAATTACTGACATTCGCAGAATGGCATTACCACTCGTGGTCAAGAAGATAACTTTAAAATACATTTTACAGACAAAAATGGCTCAACAGAAGAGAGGCCACAGATAGAAGTTTTAAGAAAAGAAATTTCAAACAAATTCAAATGAATTTCTCTTATTTATGAGATTTGTTCAAACTCATTTTTTGAAAAAAGTGACAGCCGAACTCTGTACCTTCTGCAAAAGAACATCTTGTGAGGAATGTGATTAGAATATCCTTGTCCTCATCGTCCATTGCAGTCGTAGACTATGGTAATTGGCAGTACGCCCTGCGCAAAACACACAGTTCGTAAAGGGAATGAAAAGAGGTAATTTGATTGGTTATAAATGAATCCAGTGTTAACACTTCCCCTAATAATATATTCAGCACAATCCAGCCCATTTTCCACCTGTGCCCATGCCTTGAACTGCGCACTCTTTGCCTCTGGTCGCAAAAAATACCGACATTCACTAGCCATGCCCAGTGTGCCTACGGGCCGGGCCACTGACTGGTCCCATACGCCACTCGACATTGATTCCGGAAAATAGGGCCCTTAAAGTCAAACCTTGTTTGACAATGTCGGTCATTACCTGGTGCTGCTGTATAATGGAGGAATGTCAAAGATGAAATGTGACATTATGAAACGTCTAAGTGGAATGGAAATCAGTGGGTCCAAAAAAGATCTTTTTAATGAATCAGTAAATATTGTATTGTAAACTTTGAGCAATTGAATTTCTGGAACTGAAGCCACCAGATGATGGTGAATTTTGAGTTGCGAACAGCTGGTACAGAAGGGGGGATGCTGACAGTGCAGTAGTAATTCAGTTTTGGGGAGGATCACAAATTTACAGACACAACATATACAGTCTAGATGCTGTACATAAACCAAATTTCTCTCCATTCACAGAGCTTTTCTTTCTGCTACAGTCTTTTGGTCTACTCTCTGTTCTTTACAGCAAAGTAACTACAGATACAGAATACCGTGTAAAACCCTTGTGATTTTAATCAGCCTGCCAGCTGGGAAGCGATTGGCTGGGAGCTGATGACTCATTTCAGTTCACTGACGGGGGCGGGCGAAGATGGTGTGGGAGTTGTTTTCTCTGCAGGAGAAGAGGCTTTCTGCCTGGCTTTCAGAAGTGCGCACGGTGACCTAACCTCGCCACACTAACTCACGCTTTTTTTTTCCGTCCCCTGCTGCCTGTGCTCCAGAAGGCAAGGGGAGAAATAGCAGCACTATATAGAGTTTACCGTTCCACAGTCAGCTCCTCTCTCCTCTCTCCACGTGAGCAAGGAGGAAAATTGCATAACTGAGAAGGTGCTGAAAGTGTCTTCCTCCAGATCTTCACTGAACTGCAGTGCTTTTCCTGTGAGGGTCCTCTTGTGATTTAATACAGAGGAGAGACTAAGGTGAGTGTCATACATTTTCATAAGGCTTTGTAAGGTGGCAGCACAATTGCGCAGTGTAGTCTCAGCTAAGGGTATCTCTCTCTTCCCTAAGACTTGCTTTGTGGTGCTGTCTCTGTTGGTCTTTCAGAGGGGATATGGGTTCACTCGGCTTGTTCAATGACATAATCCCTGTGATCTTGTTCTGCAGCATTTGTACAAAAAAAAAAAAAGTTTCTAACAGGAGCTAAGCTGCCTTCTCATGGGCTGTGAAATGTTGGAATGCGTGGCTGTCACTGTGGTTTTCATACTGCCTCAGAGAAGACGCATGACACGTTGGGTGTGTGTGCTTGTGCGCGCGCGCCGTGTCTGTGTGTGCGCGTGTTTGTGTGTGTGGGTTTTCCTGTATTTTACATTGCCACATGGGTGTGTTTGTGGGTCTGTGTGTGTGTGTGTGTGTGTGTGTGCTGCTGTGCATGTGTGCATAGTGTGTCTATATGACTGGATGTGCGTGCAAGGGTTTGCTTGTATTTACATGTCTGTATGGGTGTGTTTGCCTATGTGTGTGTGATGTGTCTATATGAGTGGGTGCGTGTGCATGGGTCTGCCAGTGTTTACATGTCTAAATGTGTGTGTGTGTGTGTGTGTGTGTGTGTGTGTAATATACATATACTCACTGGCCTCTTTATTAGGTGCACCTGCTCGATATATATAACAGCTCAATATATAAAGCATGCAGACATGGTGAAGAGGTTTAGTTGTTGTTCAAAAAAACATTAGAATGGGCAAGATCACGCATGATCTAAGCGACATTGACTGTGGTATGATGGTACTAGATGTGGAGGTTCCAGCATCTCTGAACACAGCTGCCCTTCTGGGACATTCATGCACTGCAGTCTCTAGAGTTTACATGCGGTAAACAACAAAAATAAAAATAAAAAACATCCAGTGAGCAGCAGTTCTGTGGGGAAAACACATCGTTAATGAGAGGTCAGAGGAGAACGGGCAGACTTGTTCAAGCTAACAGAAAGGCCACAAATGTCAAATAACAGCTGTTTACAACAGAGGTGTGCAGAAATACAGCTCTGAATGCACAACACATCGAAGCAGATGGGCTGCAGCTACAGAAGACCATGCCAGGTTCCACTCCTGTCAGCTAAGAACAGGAAGATGAGGCTGCAGTGGGCATGTGATCACCAAAGCTGGACTATTGAAGACTGTAAAAACGTCACCCGGCCTGATGAATCTCAATTCTGCTGAAACATGCTGAATGTAGGGTCAGAATTTGGCCTAAACAGCATGGATTCATAGATCCTTCTTGCCTTGAGCAGGCTGGTGCTGGTGGTGTACTGGTGTGAGGAATGTTTTCTTGGCACACATTCGGCCTCTTAATACCATAATACCTCTTTATAATCGGAATGCAACAGCACACCAAAGCATGGTCGCTGACCATTTGCATCTCTTCATGACCACAGTCTCCCATTTTTCAAATGGATACTTCCAGGAGGACAATGCATCATGTCATAAAGCATGAATTTTGTCAAGCTGGTTCCACAAACATGACAGTAACTTCAGTTGGCTCCAATGGCGTACACACTCCCCAGATCTTAATCCAACAGAGGAACTTTGGAATGAGTTGAAATGAGAGGTTTGCAGCATGAATGTGAAGCTGAAAAATCTGCAGGAGCTACGTGATATTATCAAGTCAGCATGGACCAAAATCCCAAAGGAATGTTTCCAGCACCTTGGTGAATAAGTGGCTCTAAGAATTCAGACTGTTCTGTCCTAACCATTTCTGTCCTACCCAGTACTAGCATGGGTGTGTGTGTGCCTAATTGTATCTACTGTATGCATGTGTGTGAGACAGTGAGATTGGGAGTGTACTGAATACAGAGTACAGTTTCAGAGCAGGTGATTTAAACACACTCAGGTAGCTGGTGACGTGAGCTTTAGTGTAAGAAACAGGAGGAGGACCTGCCATTTCTGCCATCCTGATTACAATGGACAGGAAACACATAGTCCTCTCTCCATACTACTTCAGTGTTCGGCATTATTTTAATTCCTATACTAATAGTGCTGTACCATCTAATGAGTTTGTTGCTTCCATCTATCCAGCATCTCTGGAGCATCATTTGCCTTATGCCAGTACAACACACTACCCTCCATCTTTATTGTCCATCTGAGCCTGTTTATATATTCACAGGGAAGCTGGAAGAATGCATTCTTTCTGAATCCTTGATGCTTTTTGTTAGGATGCTTCTGAAAGTCACAGCCTCTACTATAATCGAGATAAAGGGGGCCTGGGTGTGGTGAAGGAATTGTGCCAAGGCTTTCTCAGAAGTAATAAAACTAACCTTATTAACCTTATTAAGGAAGCTTAACAAGTAATGATTTGCGAGTGCTTAATGTAAATACAAGTGAATTATATAAATGCCCTGAGGGACTGCCCCTTTATGGGATTCATACATATTTTGTCTGAACTGACTTCTGTGGTAATAAATAACACTGACTATGTACATTTTGCCTCATCCCTTTTCCTATCAGCTTCGGGAGTCTTACAGCAATGAAGGACATGCGTGAATCATGAAGAGTCAGAGTTGAGTGTTTAGGAGTATGAGTGGGTGATGAAGAGTCTCAGTTGAAAATGTTGAGGGTAAATGATAGAGTGGGTGGATGATTTGTGTGGTAGGCAGAATAGATGAAGAACCTGATGCTTGTGTGTCCAAATGAAGAGTCAGGTCTGTTGAGGAGCGGGTTGTGTCAGTCCTGTAGAGAACCCTCTATCCTCTGAAAATATGTAGTCATTTGGATAATGCCGTTGTCTTATTCTGATGTGTTATAAGACTGACACACTGTTTGGCAACACACTCTGGTTGTTCCTATGCATGCCTGTGAAAGTCTGTGCCTGGAGAATTAGTTAGACGTTGTTCTCAGGTAAATTTACACCTTTGGTTTACGCAGTCTTTGTCTTTTAGCTTATGCTGTGTTGTCGGCAAGCCATGTACAGTAGTCATACAAAGTCATGCTTTTTGCCTCCTGTTTAAGAAACTGTGTGGCTTCTGGTTTATGTGTTGCCTTGATTAGGTTAACCTTGCCAGTCACTCGTAGCATTTACGTGTGTTACATGACAATGCTAGCTAGTCAGGCCCAACATCATTCCAGGCTAAAACATGAGAGGTCATAACTACTTTGTCTGAATTACGCTATAACATTAGGTCAGATTTTTAACCAGAAAATATTCTTCTTCTTTTGTTGCAAACCAGCTTATTTGTGTTTTAAAACAGAAGGCATTTACAAGCAGATGTATTTGTAAGACTACATAGCTTGCTGATGACAGCAATTTGTCTACAAAAGGAGTAAGTTAGAGGGGTTCATCAGCAGTGTTGGCTAGCAGTGCAAGTTTTCCTCCAAAACTACTGCCTCTGCGGAATGTACCATAGTTTGCATCCTTTGAAGATATAAGCCTACTTACATATGGAAGCATATCTGCACCAAAATTAAAGTTAACTGCAATCGAATACTTGATTACAACAGCATTTAGCGACATCTTATATGCAGGACTTGCACACTTACTTGCTTCCATTTTACAGCGATATTTACTGAAATTATCAGTATGAATGCATACAAATAGTTATTTTATATTTTTATATACAACAGCAGTGTCCTACCCAGGAATCGAACCTGTGACCTTTAGGTTACAAGACCAGTTCTTTACCCATTATACTACACTGTTGCATTTTCATGTGGCATTTTCATTTGATGTGCTCAAGAACCATGACATAATTCTAAGTCTGGTTTGCATTTTCATATTAATGTATGTAATGTATCTTACAATTAAAAAAATTAAAGGTATACTATGTAGGATCCTCAACCCCACCCTCACCTCCGTTGAGAACACACCCTCGAGCGCAAAATGTCAAGCAAAGAGATGAGGTGGTCAGAGATATTTAAAATAGCATTTTAGCAACATTTATGATTTCATATAGATGATAACAGTAATTTGGCAGTGTTATAACGATCTTTAAACTGAGTGTAGTGTGTGGGAACATCGTATGATAGCTACTCCGTAGTCCAGCTATTTCGTTTTTCCTCGTTCGGTATTTTAGTTAGAATTGGGATGTAAACACAGAATCATTTGTGGAATAAGTAGCATTAGCAGGTCATCGGTCTATCATAGTTAGCTAACATACTTGTAAAGTGAATGTTTTTTTCATGAAATTATTTGTATCCTATCCAAATATTAGCTTCTTTATTTTCTCAAATACAACATAATATGTATATGTTCATGGCTATGGATAATGGGTATTTCATGCAAATTGTAGTTACCTTATCTGACCTGTGTTCTGTAGTTGTTTCAACAGTCCTTCAGTATGCAGTTAGTGTGCGTCGTTTTGGAAATCGTGACGAGAGAACAAAATTTGTTTCAAAAGCTACTCAACCTTGGGCCTCGAGCTGCCTAATGTAACTAGCAAGCTAAACGTTACTTATACAGGTCCAACAGAAAACAGGCCAACTCCAAGGTTGACTCTAGTTCTTGAACAAATCCTATCTGCTTGTTGCCACGCCTGCCCCTCCACACACAGAAAAGAGTGCCACGCCCAGAAACATCCCAAACACATTTTAGAATAACAAATACAGGTAAAAGGTGCATGAATTTGGCAAAACTAAGTAAAGACATAGATTGCCAGTGCATCATAGATGTGCTAGCATAGTTATTTCGTAGTATTTTGAAGTAAAAAATCCAACATAGTCTACCTTTAAATGCAAAGTCTATCTTATATTCAATTTTTCTTGCCTTCTATGGCAAAAACCTGCCATAATATACATCTAAAATAGAAAAGGCAGTTTATTATTATAACCACATTATCCATGACAAAAATGAAATAATTCAGTTGGCCATTTATCATTTCAATTTCATGTTTTTGTGGTACAAGGGTGACATAAATCAAATGCAGTGGCATTGCTTATTATTTTGTGCGGTCACACAAATATCCTGCCAAAATTCTAATTGAAAATGAAAATGCAAAGGATGGATAGAATTTGCTATTTCAATTTTGGCAGCGTTTTTGCATGAGCACCCAAAAAATGATAATGCAAACGGAAGCAATGCCGTTGCTTTTGATTTACGTCACCCGTGTGCCACAATAACATGAAAATGAAATTAATTACAAATTAATTTTTGTCATAGATAATGTGGTTACAACAAGAAACTTATTTCAAATGTGGTTTTTCATTTTCATTTAAATTATGACAGAGTTGTGTCGTAGAGAGTGAGATGAAATGGAATATAAAATGGACTTTACGTACATTAACTTGAAAACACACAGCGGACTTTTCCATTTTAATTTGAATTATATCATGGTTTTTGCACACATCGGATGAAAAATAAATGTAATTGCTGATTTACATTTTCATTTGAATTTTGGCGTGGATATGCTTCAATACTTATGGAGTACAACGACTGACAAATGATTTAATTGACTTGCTTTACTGAACATCCACCATGACATCAAAATAGACAGTGAGGCAGTGCTGCATGAGTTTGATCTAAAAGAGAAGCGAAGATTTAACATCATATCAACTTGTTCTGTTTCATGAAACAAGCTGTGTTGTGTATGTGTGTAGTGGTGGGGGTAGGGTTAGCAGATGCCTGATTTTGGAGAGGAATGTTCGGTTTTGAAATTAATTTTACAGGTCTGGACCAGAATGTCCGTTTCTAAACCCCACCCCCTAGACGCGCATGCAATTACATAGAAACCTGCAGGCACCCCAGCAAAAGAGCACTTATTTTTTTCCCCACTGCTTTTACTCATAGAGTTATGAACTAGACAAATACTAGACTATTTGTTTGCTTATATGCAGTCTACAGAATGAGAATAACCTAACAATTTTAGGAATTTAGAAATCTTGCATGATATATTTTTGGTCCCAAAAGACATTGAAAATGGGATGGCTAGTCACTGTAGCCGGCAATATGGTATAATGGTTGTGGAACTGGCATCGCAAAACTACAAATCCTGTTTTTCAAACTACAAATCTCAAGCTGTGGACACACAAAAATACAGATCCTTTTGGAACTGTTTTTCCATGTATGACAAAAAGACTACACATTTATGCACCAATCAAAATGAAGGTATTCACAGCCAATCTGGGAAACAGTTGCTCATAACCAATCAGTGAGAGCAGCAAAGCGATAGGGAGCAGGAAACTGGATGCAAGCTGATAGAATGGCGGACACGTAGGTGAGTAATATCAGAGATTTCGGTAATATCTAATGAAAAATGTATTGCCTCTGTTCTATAGCATTAATTAAGGATTATCTATTGTATCGTTTTTGACAACACCGGTGTTTAAATGATACTTTTAAACGGTACCAGTACCTAAATCAGTAGCAGCAACAACTGCTGGGAATGTGATTTCACAGAAGTGACTGGGTCTACAGATTACCCTTTCTTTTGGTAACAATTCAAATTTTTTTGCCGTAATCAGCCATGCAAATGAGCTGGTGGTGAACTGACAGTGAAAAGCAATGCATGTCTGGGCCACACTTGAACAGCAGCAACAATTGCTGGGAACGCAATTTCATAAAAATGTGACTGTATAATCTTAAACATTTGAGTCTGCAAATGAAATGTATGCTTTCTTTCATTTGGTTACTATTTTAGATTTTATGCATTAATCAGCTATGCAAATGATCTGCTGTTGAACTGACAGCGTATGGCAATGCATGACGGGGACAGCTTACGGGGACACCTGTTGCCAAATGTCCCATCTGTGCCCCTGCTTGCTTCCCATCGGTCTTCCCCTAATTGCCCGTTTTTGCCCTTGTCCCCCTCCCTCACCGGTGGGGCACCTGCCCTGGGTCCCAAGCATTCTGCAGCCCCCTCTGTTCCAGCCTGCATATTGCCCCTGGACCACAATCTACTGAACCTGCACTCAACCAGTCCTGCACCCCTTCATCAGTCTAGCAACCAAATTAAATGGAGTGTTAACTGTCTGATCGGGCCTGTTGTTCACTATGAACTCACACGCTGAGCCGGCCAAAGGATGTGCTTCCTCTCTTAAGTTTGATTCCTCCTAAGGTTTTGTCCTTCCCCACATAGGGCGTTTTTCCTTTCCCCTGTCACTCAAGGTGTACTTTTGTGAGGGCTAGGCCAGGTATACTGTAAAGCAGTGGTCTCCAACCCTGGTCCTGGAGAGCTACAGGGTCTGCTGGTTTTTGTTTTCACCTTAAAATCAGCACCCAATTGAGACCCAAGACACCAGGTGTGTTGAGTTAACAGTGTAATCAACTCTAATTGATTCATGAAGTGCAGAGTCACTATGAAAACCAGCAGACCCTGTAGCTCTCCAGGACCAGGGTTGGAGACCACTGCTGTAAAGTATATAGTGACAAAGGTTTTGCTAAATGTGTTACACAAATAAACTTGATTTAGTATCGCTAGTAGCTAGCGATTGTGTAAAGGTAAGATGAAAGTGCAGAAAAAAGTGGTTACCTTATTCTTTGGGATTATTTAATGCTTTGCTGCTCTCACAGAGTGGTTATGAGCTACTCTTCCACTGACTGGCTGTATATACCTTCATTTTGATTGGTGCATACACGTGTGGCTTGTTTCCCTATCGTACATGGAAGAATTGTGCCAGAATTATTTGTATTTTTCTATGTCCACAGCTTGAGTTTTTAGTTTGTAATTTGTAGTTTGCGATCTGATAAACAGGATTTGTAGTTCTCCAGTGCATAAAACACATATGAATTATGTTTTGTGGGCCAAAAAACAGGCGTGAATTGTGAAACACGTATGAATAATATTGGCACTAAATATTATTTAATATGAGTGTAAATAGGGGTTTACTGTCTGCTTTCACCTTATGTAAATTCTGTCAAAATTTTAACCCAAATGATGCTTCTTGTATTAATATTAGTGTTGCTCTACAGAAATTGTCTGTGTGGATTTTCTCCGGGTACTCTGGTTTCCTTCCACAGTCCAAAGACATGCAGGTTAGCTAAATGGAGACTCTGAATTGCCTGTATGCGTGTGTGAGTGAATGGTGTGTGCACCCTGTGATGGATTGGAAACCTGTCCAGGGTACATTCCTGCCTTTTCCCCAATGCATGCTAGGATAGACTCGAGCCCCCCACGACTCTGACCAGGAAAGGAATAAGTGGGTTAGACTGAGAATGGATGGATGCATGTACAGTATGTTCAATTTTGTGCTGACAACAATGGAAATTAAATTGACTGGGCTTCAGTTCTTTTTCCCGCAGTTATTTAATTCCAGTGTGACTCATTACTGTTCCAAACAGCGGACCACAGTACTTACTGCCGACTTATCTCTCCACAGAACTGAATACAGCCAATTAGCCATTTAAGGAGATACAGATGTCAGTCTGAGACTATACCTCTGGCTTTTTAACAAGAATAACATCTTGAATGTGTTCATTTCATCGAGCTCCATCTTGCGGTTATGAACATATAAAACACGAAGCATTTCATTTAAATATATGTCTCCCTTTCAGTAGTCAATGCAGACGAAGCCATCTTTGAAGGACCTCGCTCTTATTTTTAGTTCACAGTTAAAAGAACTTAGAGAAGAGAGGCATGTTTTTCAACTGTTCATTTCTGTCTTTTCACCAATCTAATATCAGCATTTGGGAAAATTATTTATTCTTGTTGGTGGGATAATTCTGAGAAAAACAGGCTGTGGAGAAAAAAGGGAATGTTTTCAAACAAGTAATCATTTGCATTGGGCCATTCAGCAGATGTTCTTATCCAGTGTGACATACAAAAAGTGAGTTTTTCATGTGTAGGTTTTGGCAATGAGTAGAAACTATGCTGACAAAGTCATCAATAAATAAATATTGACATGTTTGATAAATGTTACTCAGTTAATGAATTAATTAATTTTGAGGTGGCAAAGCTGTGTTTGCTGAAAAAATGTGGGTATAAACAGAAGCTGTTGCTGTGGTGATAATTGTGCATTCATATTTCTTAGGAGATTGTACCTTGAACCTGAGGGGTTGTTGTTCTTAGATGAAACACTACTTTAATCCCCTTTTAAAGTAGAACAAACTTAGATGCTGTCAGATATATTATTTAGTCAAATGCTGCTTCTATGCCCTCGGCCAGTGATTTAAATTGACCCCTTAATTGCTAAAGAACACCATAAATCAGCAGACAAAGTAGCCCTCCAGGACTGGAGTTTGAGAGTCAGAAGTGTGACATGGTTTAAAGCTTGAAATAAAGAGCACATTTGCACCAAAATTACTAAATCCTCTGATCCTATGGGAATCTAATTCAGTAAACATACAGGGCATATTTGTTCAGAAAAACAACAAAGGAATACAAAAATGGTTTAGTATTTAGTTAGTATTTAGAAGTTTCTTGCTTTCAGGTAATTTGCTTGGCACTGGAAAGTGACAAATATTTTTCACTGTAAGGTATGAAGTTGCTTTCTTAGAAAAATGGCACTTTTCAAGTTTGAAAATTACATTCATGAATGAAATGAAATAATGACTATTCCTAGCCTATGTACAAAGAGTGAATTGATAGCTTATGGCTTTGAGGGGGATTTTGGCAATGTAAAAACCATCACTGTAGTATTAGCAGTTCTTGGACTTGTTGTGGACAGTTATTGGATTATAAAATACAATTTACATCAACCTGGGGTGTCTATTTCAACCCTCCTTTGGAGAAGGGGACAGGCTAGCCATTTCTTTTGTAATCGCTAGCTTTACCAATCAAGACAGTGTTTTTTGTATCAAAGTGTGAAGGGTCTAAGCTTTACAATGGTATACATGTTATATCGCTGTACCCTGAATCAACGACAGATAAAAGCAATAATTTAGGACAATGTCATTGTAAGGTGCATGTGTCTAATTTCACGGCAATTGGACTTCAAGGGTTTAAACCCATGTATGAGTATAAAGGACCTAAATCTCAGTTGCCTGCAGAAACTGGGACAGCAGCGGAGGCAGGGAACGAAAGAGTGGGAGGGAGAGGGAGCACTGCCAAGCCACTCCACTTCTGATACTGGGGGTGTAATTAAGCTACACTCTCTCTCCATTTCTCTCTTTGCAGAACATGGCGCATTGGGGGTGTATATCACATGGCTGATGAGGAGGAATGTGAGATTACCATGAGGGGGTGAGGGGTGTCTTTGTGGCCATGTCTGATTTTGTGTGTTTTGCTGGGTGTGCAAACCACGCATTTACCCTTTACTGGAATGATTTGACTTTGATGTTAAGAGTCGGTCTCTTTCTTTCACTCACCTTCTTTCTTCAAACTTGAACTGGCTACAGTTGTCCATTATTTTATTCATATTTTGTGATGAAAAAAGACCAGAAGGTAGCTGGTCTTTTGTCATCTGTGCCTACATACTGGAAGACATACTGTAAGAAATGTGATGTTGCCAAAAAGGAATAGCAGACTAAAACAAGACCCTCCCCATCCCCTCTCTATCTTTCTTTTATGTTCCTTTCCTGACTGATTCGATAATTACCCTTTTCACTGTGTTTTCATGATTGAAAGTGCATGAAAGACTACATTGGTTCTCTAAAAATGTACAGCATTTCTAAACATGACATCCAAGGAGTGATGCAGATGAAAAAAATAAAATAAAATTTCCAAAGAATTTCTTAATCAGACATTTATTTGTGGTCTGCTCTGCCCGCAGAGGCAAGTTTCCACACAATGCTCAACAGCCCTGCCAGTTCCATACGCACATGTAAATCACATTAACTTGGTGGCTTTTGTGGTCTCTAGAGTGGATTGATTAAGTGCTCAGTCCTGATCTGGTTATCATGGAAATTAAGCCTTTCCCCAAATGATATTCCTCGAGGAGATGAGCTGCCAGTCTGGGAGAGTGAAGACATCTGCGATTCTCCTCTGAAACACGTGGTGTCTCCAGCCTGCTTCTTTTCACGCCAAAGCACACAGCCATGCTTTCATGGAGTTGAGTCGGAGGAAGACATGCTGTGGCATGCAGTCCATTGGCACCTGATCATCCAGCCAGGGGGGGGTCCCTGGAGAGGGGGGTTCCACCTGTACATATAAAATAGTACTTTTTCCTGTGATATCATCACAACAAAGCCTCCCACTTGCATGCAGAAAGCGCTATGAATGAAACTGCTGAGTTGTCGATGGTAAAGTCGTGAAATTGAAGCCATTTTGACTGACACACACGTATTCCTGGTAGAGCGAAACCCACAGACTGTAGCTATTTCAATTGAAATTGCAGAAACAGGCCAAGACTGTTACATTCTGAAGATTAGTTTTCTATGTGCCGTCGCAAAGACAGAGAAAAAGAACAGTGACAGACATATTGTTTAGTTAGCTATTGGTTAACTTGCTTAGTTAACGAGCTGTTTAGGTGTTTAACATTTACGCTACGTGCCTCACCATTACATTGGTGAACAAAGCAGGCTTAACCTATTTAGACAACAGGCTAGATGCTGTACTCTCATGAAATGAATAAGCTGATATCGATACAATATTTTTCATCGTTGTGCTACATAGTTCAACAAAAATTGACTTAAGATGTGAAATCTGTCCCGAGAAATATTACACACATAAAAGCATCAAAAACCATTTTATTTTTATGCACAAGATAACAACACATTACCAAATCTGTCAACTAACATTTAGTAGCTATTTAGCTGCAGGTTGTTGAAAAGGTAACTTATGTAGCTTGGTGGTTTGGAAACTGAAACTGAAGCTACAATAGGGCTAGGCCTCATCACATGATGAAGCTATGATGCTACTACAGTCGTTGCGTGACCCTCATTGGTTTGTTCTTAACTAATCAGAGATCAGTGCGCCTAATCAACGCAATCTGATTATTTACTTTTTGTCATGTTTTGCTGTTATCAGTTCAGCCTAGAAATATTTTTGATCCAGGAAATTTTTTTAGTGTGAGCTTTTGATGCCTAATTCATACTGGAGCGAGTTTAATGAATTTGTACGACACTCTCGGGAAATGCAGGGCAGCAGAGCACATCAGTAAAACTATTTCGGGGCTGTGGCAGCCATCTTGAGTTGAATGGAACCATGTGAGCACGTTTCCTTTCTAGTTCTTATACAGTTCTGTAAGGTATATAGCCCATTGATACAGCTACTGATGATATCAAACCGGAAGCCAGTTATCTACATGGAAGTGCTTCCATGGTATTTATTTGTAAACATCGTAATTTGTCCTATCAAACCGCAGAGATATCGACTTCAGTGTTATGAACCAGTCAAAGTATGAACATAGTGGCAATTACATATTTTAAAGTTCCTCAGTATAGAATATACATTCTTTCTTTGTACCTTCACTGATATAAAGTGAGTGTTAAATGTAAATGGCTTACTCCTTCCATTGACAACTGTAAATACCCCTCTCCCTCTATAAGTGCTTGCTAGGTCAATTAAGCTGGGTGCAACTTTCCAAGGAAGTGGCATAATAAAACAAAAAACAATGGTGCTTTCTTGTGTACCGTGGCCTACCTGACACTTCTTAGTCAATAATTTCAGTATTTTTAAATTAAATCACATATATTATTTATGGCATTTCAGCATGAAGTATGCAAGACAGTAGCAGTTGTCAGCTGTAGTAAGGTTATTATTGTTCTATGTGTTATGCTGCATCTTTTGGAAAGCCAGCATGGGATCCAGCCTAAGGCCTGTCAAATAATTGTGTATTAACTTTGTAAAAGTTTTTTAGCCATAAAACTAGAGCTTGTGTAAAATAATAAGGCCAAAGTAATGAAAGCAAAATGAATTATTCAATTTGAAGGGTTCAGGGATGGTGATGTATGCAGTGTGCAGTGTGTTTGAGGCACAGACTGGGGTGACCATCTGTACACTTCCTGTCAGGAGAACTAGTAGAGCTCCGAATGTCCCTGATGACAGTGGTTCATAAACTCAGTCCTAATCCCATATTTATAAAGCATCTCTGTAGGAGTGCCGATCTAGGATCAGATTTATCCTGTCTTGTCCATTTATCCTGTCTAAAAGGCAAAACTGATTCTAGCTCAGCACTTCTACTCTGAGATATGTTTGAAATATAGGGTCTGGGGACCAGTGCTTTCATTGGGATGGAAAACACCGGAAGACAGTGTTCAGGGGGTGAATTTGTTGGGGGAATGCATTTTCCGGTTCATATTTCCTTCAGTCTAAAAAATAAATACATAAGAACATACAGAGCAGCGCCAGATCCTGGCAACATTTTTAAGTCACAAGCCTTGGGGCCAAGCATAAACTTCTTGTTTTTTGTTAATGCGATAAGCCTTGAAAAACAACCCTGCCTTAGGTTGTCTTATCACAGAGATCTTACCCATGTCATTGGAGTGAGCCACAACACGCACTCAGTTGTCAACCATTTCTGAGATCCTCTGTCGTTCAGATATAATATCGTCATCAGCTGTGAACTCTCGTGTTGCTCCTGGCTGATCCTGTATAATGTTAAGCCCCACTGTCACAGCTGCTATTTAGTAGCAGTACGTGATTCTAGTTATGCTAAAGAAACTCTCCTCTCTTAACTGTTCAAGCAGCTCATATATCTTTAGCGATGGATTAAAAAAATAAATAAATAAATAAATAATTTATATGCATGCCCCCAGCTCCCCCCAGTGAATTTTGGCCACTGATCCCACTGCTGCGGGCCCACCTTGTATCTATGTATTTCTTACATGTTTTGACCAATTACGGTTGTCATGAAAATATGCGATCTGCCATGTATTTTTTAGTTTTTCTCAAAAATACCCTCTGTCATCAAACTCAATTGTATCAGAGCGTCAAATAGGAAACTTGCATACCACTGAAAATCAGCATAAGTCCGTTAGAAAAAGGTTTAAAAAGCTGAGCTAGCAAAAAAGAACTTCATTTTAATCAAGCATATAGTGCAAAATAAAAGTGCCGAAATGCATATTTACAAAAATAAACAAATAAATAGAGCTGCAAATGTTTCGGTCAGTGCCAAAAACCAAAAAAAGGGTCTACAAATACAAGCTTTATCTTCTACAAGAGCATTGCATACATGTATGTAAATCAGTTACATGAGTAATGCAATGACAACAAATTCAATTAAAGGCTATTATCAATTAATTATTCCATAAAGCAATTAGGTACCAAAGATCACATATAAGATCAATGCATATACATGCAATTGTGCATATATACCTAGAAATAAAATTGAGAGCAGTATGTGCAGATTAGGATGAGGATTATCTTAAATCAGATCTTCTTTAGATAAATATCTACATGAGCTCCATAGGGTCAAAATAAAGACAATTAAGAGGGATACCTTGGATTATAAAGAGGGACCCCTGTCTGAAGACAAATACCCAAAATCTTAAACAATTACATTCTCATGGGCTGACATATAGACTTGGATCCAGTACTTCCGAATTTCCATTGATTCGGAGTCAGATTTTTTAGGACAGGAGAAGGTAACTATGTGGGCTTGACAACGCCATCCACCACCGCACAGGGGGGGAAAAGTAAGCGAGAGAGAATAGAATCAGGATAAAAGAACAAGCTGTTAAACATGGGCGAGCGAAAAAAGGACAACCAGCTGATCTTCAATTTCACTGTGCATGATTTAACGACTCACGATGAGTCCATCTTGAACAAAGGATTATCCTTTGTGCCCAGTCCGACTCCTGATCCATTAAGGTAGAACTGTTTAAGTTTTTGCGCATCATTAAGTTGAAATATTTTTGCATAATTTACATCATACTGACCTACCTTTGAATGTGAGGCCTTTGGATGTTGCTTATTCTGATCCTGTCGTGAAACAAGCATCAAATTCTCACAGGTAACAAGTACATCTATAGACATCTATATGTAAATTGGTGGGAAGAGATGTTGAATGCTGTGAAAATCTGTGAAAGCAGAGTTAAAAATCACACATTTTTGCCAAGTTGTGATCTGCTGATTGTGGTTTACATTCAAATATTGATTGAAAATGCACTAATAGGAAAGGACCTTGCTTATCCCCATAAGAATGCCTGCACAGTGGCCCCCCTTCCAGTATGTATGGCACCTGGAAGTTTCCAACAGGTCTAAATATGTGGAATTTTCCGTTTATTTAGCCCGTGCTCAATACATTTCAGAAACAAAAGCCGTTTAATGCGGAAAAAAGAGAGTGCAATATAGACAAAGCTGTGAAATGTAGCACTTCCTGTATTTTTCTGTCTTACCCTGCGTCGCACGCTTTCAAATCGCAGGTGTTTTCACCTTCCCATCATCCCCCTCGCAGAGAGCCGAAGTTCACGTTAGCGTAAAGCTAATTGTCTTTGGCCTTGAATGCGTTCACGTGTTTGTGCACATGCTTGTGAAGTGCTACGCTGAAGGACAGGACTAATTTCCCTCCCTGCTTGAGCTTGGCAGGCGAAGTGGGGGTCTGATAATCTCAGCTTCGGGGACAAGCTAGCCTTCACTCAGCATCGCTGTCATGTTAGCAGCAGGCACACAAGAGCACCGGAAAAGGTAATTGATGGCAAGCAGGTAATGCATGATTAAAACGTGCCTTTCCAAAAAAATGTTACTTTGCCATGTCTGGTAGTACCATATAGTAGTAAGTTAGGTGTATCTATACAGGTATGCACTTACAAGCTGTGCAGGCAAATAAAGGCCCATTTCTGAGCTATTGAGGCACGTATCGAGCCTGCTCGTGTGACTCTCTTTCCCTCAGCGGTTTCCATTTGGGCACAATTACAGCACTGAATTCTGACTGCCCGTATCCTGCTGGGTTCAGGAGTGACTGCTTTACTCGTAATGAAAGACACTGAGCAGAAACTGGGTTGAGAGATCCCTTGAAATGATGTTACCGCCTCAGCTACAGTATTTAATCACCAGCTAGGCCCTCACCCACCATCCAGCCTCCCTACCCATCATGCATTTCTCATAACCCAAATCTGTCACACTCTTTTCAAACAAGAAGTCATGAACTATGACCACTATATGGGAATTGGAAAAATTACTATTGGCATACCATAGAACCGTCATTTTTTGCTCATCTGGGACCTTTTGAACACATTATTCACTTGCACTCCAGAATTCACTGCTGTCTTTTAGCTAAAAATATAGGCGCAAAGCTACGAGTGTTTCTGGCATGGCTTTGCACTGACGTGTTAGTCAGCAAGTTGCTATTTGCTGGTTAGAGCTCTATTTGCAGCCAAGCACACTGCTTTAGGTAGAGAGAGTATAGAATATGAAACAGGTTTTCATTACAGTATGTCAATATGTCATTTAACTCAGGGACCTCAAACGTAAAAAGCCATGCTGGGCCACAGTATCTGGATTTTGTTTCAGCACCTTATTGAGTAATTTAAGCTACTGTTTGGCTAAAGATGTTACATGAAGCCAAAATTTTTTGCTGTTTGAAAAGGAAAACACAAAAAACGCTACACATTGCGGCTCTGCAGGATTTGAGTTTGACGTCACTGCTTTGACATTTCACAGTTACACAAGTAGTTTCAGAGCCAGTGATATAACGAGCTGCAGTCGTCAACACAGGATGTCCAGGGTCTGCGCAGTCTGCTGGCTAAGGGGATGCCACATTTCACCTTTCTCTGCAAAGTGGTGATTTGCAGCAGATAATTGCGAGAGAGTGAAGATGTTTGTCAGGGACAGAGATGGTTTTCTGGGCTCTGTCCCAGTCTGGCTCACTGTCTAGGTTAGTGATGGAACAAACAGGAAAATACGTGAGAACAGGTTCTCCTGTTTTCAGTAATCACCTGCAAATGCATACCAGATGGCCTAATCCATTCCTGGTTCCTGCTCTGGCCAATGTTCACACGCCTTATTTCATTGAAAAGCTACTGCTTGCGCATTGTCCCCAGTACAGAAAAGAATACAAAAACATGCATTGGTGAATTTTTGTTCGATTTCCTGGAAGCTTAATGCTCAAACTGCTGTCAGTGGACCGCTCATCCGTTAATCCCATTCAAAGGGAACTAGTCTTTGTCAGATCTCAGAATTAGCATTTATTCTGAATTTGTCATCTTTTATTACATTGCTGTACGTAAAATTGTCTTCTGGATTTAAATAGCAGAGATCCCTTCCCACTAGTATTTGCACAAAATCCTTAACTCTCCATGGCCTGTTCTGGCTCAGTGGCCAGTCTGGAATGTTTGATACCGAGAAGCCTGATATAGATTTGAACTGGGCCCAAAGCTGTTTCTGTAAAACACACATGCACACACACACACACACAGATCATACAGAATCCACATAACATAAAGTATACATATACATTTCAGAACATATACCTAATATATGTGTGCTTGTGTGTGTGTACTGTACATGTTAGTGCATAGTGAGTACTTACTGCATGAACCACCAGTGCTTAGCATGGCTGTGTGAACGTCAGCATTCACTAATGTTCTCTGTGAAGTAGATGGTAGGAGCAACAGATGCCAAAGCATAGCAACAGAGACACTTCCGTTGCCAGGCGTGAATAATAAAGTGCCATGATTAAGTATTCCACCCGCAAGCAAATGGTTCGAGAATTTTTCACACAAATTATCTATAAGCTATGAGTCACCAGCCAAAGGAAGGAAATCGAAGTCAGGGTGAAATCCATCATGAGAACAACACTTTACACAGGGCTCCCCAATTTTATCTGAATTCAGACATGAGGCACCTGAATCGACTAATCAAAGTCATGATTGGTTCATTACTTGAATCTGGTGTTGCGATTGGCAACAAAACCTGCACCCACAGGGCCTCTTCTCAGATAAAGATTTGGGAACCCAGCTCAAACATTTTGTAATGGCCTGTTTTATTGTGATGAACTGTGTGGTCTCGGCATTACGTTTTCATCCAAATTCTTCTGCTACCACAAGGATTTTATAGAAACCTTTGACAAGAGCCAAAGCTGTTAGACATGTAGAAGCATTCTGATTTATTTAAAAAATCACTTATTCCTCTGTCATTTGAGAGCATTTACAGAAAGCATTTAATAGTACGTCACAACATCCCACACTCCAGAACTTTATCACCACTTAATTATTGCTTTTCAGTTCAGCTCAGCTCAAATCTCTGCTGTAGGAAGGTGTGTGTGCGTATGTGTGTGTGCGTGTCTGTGTGTGTGTTAGATCACTTTAACAGTACCCCAACAATTAGCATATCAAGTAAATGTCACAAGAGGCAAAAAGAGAAACAGCTCATGTGATGCAGGTTTGGGAGAGTGAGCATGTCTACTATATGTGTGTGTTTGTTCATCTGTGTGTATGTATGTGTATGTGCTTGTGTGTTTGCGCATGTGTGCTGTGTGCTTATATTTGTGTTCGTTCATTTCTTTGTGTGTGCTTGTATGTCTGTTTGTTCTTTTGTGTGTGTGCGCTTGCAAGTATGTTTGTCAATTTTCTGTGTGTGTTTGTATGGGTGTGTGTGTGCACGCTTGCATGTGTATATGTCCATTTTGTGTGTGTAGATGTGTGTGTTTGTGTATGTGCATCTCTATGTGTATTTGTGTCCATGATCTCGTCTTCTCCATGACAACTACCTTGTGATCTAGGTGCCAGCCGAGGGGGGGGGGGGGGGGTTTGCATTCCAGCATGTAAAATTGTTTGTGGAGGCGTAGTCATGTCACTGTAGTTTGTTGAACTTTTTATTGTATTTTTTGGGATACATTTACTAGGGATAGAGGAAGATGCCACTATTTGTATTTGTATCTGTATTTGTTGAACCAAATTTTTTTTGTCTGTATTTGTATTTGGATAAAAACCAGAAGTAGGCATGGCATAAACTGGAAGTGGGTGGAGTTTAACAAGGAAGCTGTATAAAATGCCAAAAATCCCTGATTTTTACCATCATAATCACTGACGCTGCAATTGTTGAGATATAAAAGCATTAAAGCCATAGTTTTACAATGACATACAATGGCATGCCCCCTCCCCAATATTGGAAACTGTTAAACCCTCACCCCCCCCCCCCCATAAAGTTGTACCCAGAAAAAACATATTTTGATTGAAATGTTTGATTAGATTGAGTACATTTCACAGAGTTATCATATAGCTGCTATATTCAGTTTATTCAAAGTCTCAGTTTCAGAAAAAGCCTGAAAATATGTTGGTGGCATTATCTCTGCGAAGTTCTACGCCTGTCATTTCTATACTGGTGTTTACAATTGTTCATCCCCACCCCACCCTAAAGGCTTTATCAACTTCTTCACATGATTGCAGTGAATGAATTTTGTGTGATTATACATGCGGAATTAATTTGATAGGAAATTTTTTCGAACCGCCATTATTTAGTTGTTGAATATTGTAGACAATTACACATTTGCATTTGAGTAAAAGCACCTGTTGTTTCGTGTCTGGAATTTTTTTAAACGCAGTTATTTTAATACAAATATTCATGAAAGTCGTGGAAGGAGGAGGAGGATATAGCATTGAAGGTGCTGTTTTAATTTTAAAGTCCCCAAAGCCCCATGGTGTCACACTGGCCTAATGTTAAGGGAAACTCTCACTCGCTGTCTCTCTGCAGGTGTGTGTGTGCGTCAAATTGAGAAACTTGGTGCTGACTTCTGAGCAAATCACATCAAAGAGGTGGGAAAAACAGATTCAAATCAGAACAATATCAGCAAAATTCCAGAGGAGAAAACTTTCAGAGAGGACACATTGTTCGAGTGTTGCCGAATATGGTATTTGTATTCAGCACCATCCCTAGTATTTACTGTCTTCTTATTTGTCCATGTCTTTTTTCAGATTATACATTTGAAATGTATCAGAAAGTCTTGTTCTTGAGTGTGGGTATTAAACATGAAAGAACATAAATGAATACCCACACTCAAGAACAGGACTTCCTGATATATTTCAAATGTATAATCTGAAAAAATACAAAGGATGTAGACAAATAAGAAAAAGGAAGTACTAGGGATGGTGCCGAATACAAATACCATGTTTGGCAATACTTGAATTATATTTAAAAATAATAATTCCCACTTCCTTCCATTCACCTTTATCAGTGTTCCATTTTAATGGTAACTATTTTTTGTTTGTTGGTGTAAGTCAAACAAACATCAACACTGAAATCTTGGAACAGCTGGAGGATACTGAGGTACAGAATGATGTAGTACTAAAAAAGTTACAATAACCTAAAGAAAACATGCCAACAGACCCCAGTGGCATATATCCAAGATTTTAAAAAAATACTAGCATGGATTATTTACAAACTGCTAACACATATATTATGCAAACTCTAAGAACTTCTTCTATAATAATAATAATAATAATACTAATAATAATAATAATAATGTTTTATATTTTAAAATGTCTTTTAGTGTTTTTAATTCTTAAAAAGTCATAAAAATGCATTTCTTATATATATATATATATATATATATTTTTTTTTTTCTTTTAATAGGATCACTAACTGTGACTGTTTTTTAATTATAATGGGGATTTGATTGATTTAATTTCAGTTATGATATTGATATTGAGAAGCTAAAAGCAAAGTGCTTGAGGCTGGACTGAATCTCTTAAGGGGCTTAAATTTGCATAATCTGCTCAGGTGGAAAAGTTATACATATTTTTAATGTTTGTTGCAAGTCTGCCGGTAAAGCTAATGACAAATAAGCATTCTTCCACCAGCCATCTTGTATTGATCACACACGTCTTGTTAAAGGAGGTAGAGAAGGTTACCGTGGATACTTGCTCAGACAGATGCCATGGTGACCGAGTGTACTGACGAATAGAAAAAGAAGAGAGATAGGGAGAAGAGTGAGAGAGGATAAATAGATAAACACATAGATTGACTGAAATTATTCAGCCTATTCATTCATACTGCTATATTTAACAAAACATTGCTAGTTGTTGCATTTCAGCGATCATTCCTTTGGCTTGACACCACTGAAGTTAATGCAGATATATTAAACATAGCTACCCATATAAAGCTACTTGACTGTAAAAGACAAATAGAAAAACCTGATGGGAGAGAGAGTGATAGAGAGAAATGGAGAGAGTGAGAGAGAGAGAAATGTCTTCAGTAACTCACTCAGCAAAAGTAGTAACCACCACAGGCACGGGGAATGTAACCACTGTCAGCCATGATTTTAAGTCTTTAAGTGTTTTGGTCTGGGATGACTGCGAGATTCAACTTCATGGGACATGCCTTCCAGAATCCAATGGTCACAACAGAATACAACAAATTGCATATAACAGCTTTAGTACATTGAGGAATTGGAAATGGACCAAATGATGTATCCCTGTTACAACTAGGAATATTGTGGCACAGTATTTTAGCACAGGGTTGCCAGATGCCCAGTTTTCAACCAGAATATCCTCTTTTCAAATAATTTGTACAGGTTTGTAGTCCTGACCGGACAATAAATCTCTGTTCTGAGAAATGGATTTTAAAAATGTACCGTTAGTTAATAATGAATTGCCATCTGACCCACTCCCTGGTCCATGATCCCTTCCATTACTTACACCACATGGCCAAATGTATTTGGACACCTGACATCCAACATCTCATCCAAAATTATGGGCATTAATATGGAGTTGGTCCACCCTTTGCTGCTATAATAACCTCCACTCTTCTGGGAAGGCTTTATACTAGATGTTGGAGTATGTATGGAAGGATTTGCTTCCATTAATCTAAGACCATTAGTAAGGTGGGGCACTGATTTGGCGATTAGGCCTGGCTTGCCATTGGCTTTCAAATTGATCCCAAAGGTGTTGGATGGGGTTGAGGTCAGGGCTCTGCGCAGGCCAAGTTCTTCCACACCGTTCTCAACATGGACCATGCTGTATGTCAGGGAGCACTGTCATGCTGAAACTGGATAGGGCCTTCTCCAAACTGTTTAGGAATCACAGATTTGTCTAGAATGTCATTGTAGGCCATAGAATTAACATTTTCCTTCACTGGAACAATGTGGCCTAGCCCAATCCATGAGAAACAGCAAGAGACCAAGGGGTGTCCAGATACTTTTGGTCATAGCCATAGCAAGCATAACCAACCACCATTCACCACCTCCCCACTCCCGTCTGCTCATCTGTCATTGGTCCCGACACCTCCCCACCTAATTCGCAATAAAGCTACCAGCTGTGTGTGTTATTGTCCAGTTTTCACAAATTCTGACAACCCTAGCTTAGTACTGTTGCTAATTAACATTTCAATGACTTCACACCAATTCACATCCTTAGTGGACTTGGTTTAATTGGAGAACTGACTTCCTTGCATGCATTTGTGTAAGCATGTGTTTGTACATTTGCATGTGTGTGTTTGTTTATGTGTGTTTCTGTAAGCATTTGTGTGTGTCTCATTTGGAATCCTTGGCAAAGATTAGGAAGTTATAGACAGACATGTCCTATGCATCTATTAACACCCACCCAATCATTCTACAACAGGGACCTCTTACAGACAAAGAAAAAAAAGAAGCAGGTGTCAATATTGTCATTGGCAAGCCTCACTAGATCAGCATCTGTTTACCTCTTCATTGGTGCAATTCAAGAGGAATCTAAGGGGAACTCATTAAAGAATGGTGATTTGCTGGACTTTTCACCATGTGAGAAAAGAAAGTCTCCAAATGGTGATTTGCCAGGATCTTTACCAGGTCACAAAAGGAGCGTCTCCATTCTGTAAATAAATGTAAATTGAGAGCTTAGATGGCTTTGGTGACCTATTCTCCTCATTAAGAAATAGAGTAAACATAGGTCTTACCTCTAAAATTAAGATAGATGTTAATATAATATGAATATTTTAGACTATATGTGTCTCATCTGCTAAACCATTTTATCCCTTTTCTTCTGTTTTATGAAGTCTCTATTATTTCCTTTGTCTATCAGCCGACTTGTTAAACACTGAATTCCATTGTTGTGCGATCAAATCTTGTCACACTTGGTGACAAATGCCTTGAACACTGTAGGCATTCATTAGTCATCATTTCACTCTCAAAGGCTCAACGACGTCTTGTACATTCACATGCTTAGATTTACTGTCAGAAAGGGGCGAGGATACTGTCATATACGTCAACAAGCGCTGAACGCTGGTGCTATTTAATGCAGCATGTGCAGTTAAAAGTAAACCTTGGTCTCTATCGAATATAACGAACGTTTGCATGTGAATTTTGAGCAAGTGTTGACTTAAAAAAGACATTTTCACAACGTGAGTGTGACTGTCACTGATATTATCCATACAGTGCATGAAAAGGAAGCAGCGTTTATGAGATAAAGCCTTTTTGCATTTAGGATGAGCTGAGGCATGAGGCCCTTCATGCTACCTGAGCCCATCCTTTAGTGATAGGGCACTGATGCTGGACAAAAAAGCTGTATAAAATGTGAATGTTAATTAGCATTTATCTCTCGAAGCTCCTTGTAAAGGAACACAGCAGGGCAAAGGAAGTAAGTCTGCTATTTAAACTTTGTCCGGATCAATTTAATCACATTAAGCTTGCTTTAGTTCAGTTCTGTAGCTAGCTGCCTAATTGTATTTAGCAGTTGTATTTAGTGCAGTGCTTGGCACTTCTGTAAATCAAGTTACTGAAGTACTCTCTTTTTCCATCTGAAAAAAGTATTTCAAAGGTAGCTATCTAACAGTGGCTTGCTGGAAATTTGCTTACAAAATGGGGACAGATAATTTACGGAGCTGTCTGGTTAGATAACATTGCTTGATAGCTAGCTAATTTTTGGCCACATCAGCGCCTGTATATTGCTAACTCAAGTCCACAGTTTGGACGATGTCAGCAGCCAGGTTATCAGTTACCATGGGTGAGAGATGTGCCTCTCTGTTCAGTGCGCAGGTTGTAGTGTGGGAAATGGTCTCTAGCTGTGGGTGTGGGTGGCATAGCAACAGTGCCAGTGTAGAAATACATTGTTGATCACTAAGTAAAACATAAAACATGAGGAATAAATAACACTTTATGTAATAATAACAACACTTTATATGATAACACTTTGAAATCTTGTTTTCTTCCACAGTTTCCCAGATACATGGCTGTGAGTTTTTCCTTGTCTAGTGACATACTGTATGTCTAGGTGCTATGTTTCTGAGATTCATGAAAATTTTCATTGTGTCGCTGTCAACCACTGGTGAGAGGATGAATTAGGTATTTGGTAGCTTGCTATTTAGATGTATACAGATCATCCTTCCAGTCTGTTAAAAGTGAGCAATGAAGGATGACTGTCTTGGGTTCTCTTGTCCAGTTTCCATCTTACCTGAAATTCACTTGACTTTCAATACCCTGCTTGAGATAGAACTGCAGAAAAGGCTCACTATTTACCTGATTTGCCAGCAGAAAAGTGCAATGTTCTTGGGGTCTGTTGAAAAATGCATTAGTTCCCTCTTGCCATGCTCCAGGCCTCTGAAATCTGTGAAAGCTATCCTGTGTTGCTGTGTGCCCTGTTGGATGTAAAATAGTCACTGGATATTCTGTGCTACAGTGTGGCCTGCAGAGTGTAAAATATTCACTGGCTCTACTACTGCATGTGAAATAGTGGCTGCTATCAGGCAGTACTATGTGGTCTGTATGATGTAAAATATTCACTGGCCTTCCTGGAGTACTGGGTGGCCTGTAGACTGTGATAGGTGAGTGCTCACATTAAACATTGAGCTCCTTGTTCAGTTAAGCGTAGCGCAACAGGACATTGAGAGGCACAGGGCTGATGGCAAGAGTGCGGGAATGTATATATAACAGCAGGGGTCCCAGCCAGTATAGCTCAGATAACAGGCAGATGCATTTAAAGAAGACAGATGATTGCTTCGGCAAAGTGCAGAGCTACATGACAGCGCGTGTAAATAAAAGACAGTTTGGGAACTTTTACTCTTGCCAAGTCTGGGTGAATGTAGGCTACTGTATGTGGACAATGCTCTTTGTGGACTATTCCACTGAATGTATAGGGTCGTTCCGAGGTTGTTCCAGTTTTGTGGTAACTCCTCTGCCGCACTAAGCGCGTGCCATAGGTTGTATTAAATGTCGTGAGTAAGAGAACGACATCTGTCCGTTAAGAGTGGAGTGCAATTATGACAGCCATGTACGAAATACAATTTACACTTCAAATATGACCATAATACGACTACATCACAAATATAGATTAAGCTCCCCTTGTTGTATGAGTATTTTAATCAACGTCGTAATGAGTGGGGTTCGCCTACTTTATTCAGTACCGTGATGGTACAGTTGTAGCCAGTATTCAGCCGTTTGGTTAGCCTGATTCGCTCCGAACTCTCTGTACTGTTCCTACAGCGCAGTCCTTTTGTTAACAGTGAAAATTATGTTAGAAGTATTTTATTGACATCACTGCTAAATATTATCAGCGGATACGGACCCTGTGTCAGCAGTAAGCGAATAAAAACGAGCGGACACTTGACAGGTGACTTGGCTCGTTACTATTCTTTTTGATTTTTGCACCTGGGGAAAATATCAGATGTAACGTAGTTTTATTCAAATAAGGGAATAAAGGTAAACGTCTGCACCATTTGTACCTCAAATCATCAGATATCTTACGGGACAGAGAGGAAGAAACAACAGGCTCCAATTCGTTGTTAGGTAATAGTCTATCCTGGGTTGTGAGAGTGATGTAGAGAGAGGGCTTATTTTTTCCGTCTAGGGAGGTAAACTACAGCTTGCGGTGCCACACGGACGACAGAACTGGAGTGAGATGCGTCGTGGTGGTTGCGATGCTACGGAGGCGATGTGAAAATGGACAGCATTGTAAAAAACTAACATTGGCAGATGGGATAAGTCAAGCTTTAAAAATCTATTTTGAAGGTAAATTACGTACGACGTAGATATGCGCGGCGTTCTGCATGTTTGTTTTTCAAGATTTGTGTTTCGATTGTGTAATAGTTTTCTATGTCGTATGATTTGATGTGGTTGAGTAGAGTGAAAATATACGTTTGAAAGATTAAATGGACTGCAAGCAAGGAACATATGTTTTCGCAATTGAGTTGTATTGATTAAAAACTGCGCGGGTTGCTGTTATTCGTTGACTCGTGCAATAGATTAAATGAACGCGCCAGTATACGTTACAAGAATGATGTTTCGAAGCCCACTTTATACTGAGAGAAGGGGATATTGTGGATGACAATTGGAAGCCGCTACGTGTGCGAAATCCATGTTTTTATTCTAGTTCTTATTTTGGGGACGCCTCGGGCGCGCACGAGCGTCAGTAGCCTATGTGTTTGATGTCTGTAAACCCCACTGTGCTTGTGCGTTTGGAGTGACAGTTTACAACCGAACCACTCATTGTGTATTGACTATCCTGGCTTCATAAAAAGGCCTCTGGATTGGCACTTGAACAAACTAGCAGTGGACTAACAACTAATTTAAGTAACTGCATCCCCACTTTGAGGGGGGCGACATTTCGGAGGAAAAGATAAACACTGGTATCACTGAACAAAATGCTCTGATGGTCCATTCTATGGAATACAGATCATGTGCATTACTAGAGAGGGCTGTTGGTGAAGCAGGCCTGTAAATTATAGTGCTGGAACACAAACACCATCCAGGGCATGATCAGAAGGATTTTCTTTCATGTGAATACAGTGCAGTGAATTATAGCAGGAAACATTGAAACTGGTATTTCAGAATACTGAATACTGCAGAATAAAGACAATCTTGAGGAAAGAATTAAAAAAATGTCCGGCTGAGCACTACGCAGTCAAATTTTGTGTTCAATGAAGTGTACATGTGGCTCCTATTGCATAAACTCTGTTGGAGTTGAATTAACACTGGACATTTTACTGTGTAGATGCCTCGTCGAAAAATCTCTCATGTTGGATTCTACATAAATAAGAAGCTGCTCTCATGTACGCCCACACTGAAGCTGCAAAGTACAAAGGAGGCTGTGAAGTTGATGCAAAATATAAAGGAAATAGATTTTTTTATCGTCAGCCTGCCCAGAACAAACAGCGTATATCATAGAGCCTCACACATTTCTCATGAGCTGTAGACACATGCTACTTTACCGGAAAATAACCTAAAAATGGCAGAATTTGTTCTTAATGTAGGCCTACTTATTTTTCGATGACAGATCATAAATACGGTACATTTTTTTAATGGCTGAAGACTAATTTTAGGATTATGTTTTATGTGACTTCCAAAGCCATTATGGCAAACAACATGAAGTGCAAATTAACAGGAAAATTACAGTCAACTGAGCAGATGAGTCAGTAACAGTCCCAAAATGAACCATAATGCCAGTAAAAAACTAAGTAAGATATTAAGTGTCAAAGCTGCTGTGAATGGTCCAGGTGGTTAGGATCTGTGTAGAGGTGGGCTTTCAGTCTGAGCTTGAGGATGAAGAGGATGCTACTGTCCTGTCCTGACTGTCACAGGCAGCTGAATCCCACACTGTTGGGCTAGGGTTGAAAAGAGGCCAGACTGAGGCTGAGGCCAGAGGTATAAGATCACAGTGAAGTCCTGGTGAGGAAGGAGAGTGGCCATGTTCTGGATGAGTTGGCGTGGTTTAGTGGTGCATGTTGGGAGCAATTGTAGTATACTAGATAAAAAAGAACCTGGACAAGGAGTTCAGTGGCAACAGTGCACTCAGGTGGTAAAGAATTAGATGTTGGAGGGCAGGGGCGTCTGACTCCAGTGCTGGAGGGCCAAAGTTGGCAGTGTATCAGGATTTACAGTAAGTGATTAATTTAAGTGACCTATTAATTAACTAAAGAGATTGCACGCCTCATTTCCGAGGCATAAATTGACTGCTGATGGAAAGGAAACCTGGCAAAAGCAGGCATGCACTGCAGTACTCCAGGACTTGAGTTTGTCAGCCCTGCTGTAGAGGAAGAGCCCGCAGGCTCAGGTCACTGACGCGCTGTTCTTGGAGAAAGAGAACTGGTCACCGATAATGACACAGAAGATCTTAAGCACTCTTGGCTGCTGTCTGTGTGAAGCCATCCAAGACAATGGAGAGGTTCTGCAAGGGAGACGGAAAGGTCGTGGAAGCGGGACGGAGAGGTCCTGGAAGTGAGATTATGTCCTGGAAGTGCAATGGTGAGATTCTGGGAGAACAGTGCATCGGCTTGGCACGTAAAGCTGTTTTCAGAGAGCTTGAGCTTCAGATGGTCGCTGCTCACCCACACAGATATTTCACTGAGACGTGCCATGATCCATGCGTAGATGTGTGACTCAGCGGGGGGAAAGGAGAGAAAGAGCTGAGGAAAGCCAGCGCAGCGATGACAGGACAGGAGATGACTGAGGCTGGAGATGCTGCGTAGTGCAGGGATATCAAACGCCAGTCCTGGAGGGCCGCGGTGCCTGCAGATCTGCGTGGTTCCCTTTCTATCAGCAGCCGGTTCAGTCCATAGAAACATTTGTTTTGACTCTTTAGTCAGCCAGTTACTTAAATTAAGCTCTGAAGAGCTGAAAAACCAGCAGACACTGCGGCCCTCCGGCCTTTTATTTTCATATCTCTGGAGCAGGGTGAGACTTGTTGAGGGATAGGCCTTGCAGGACTCCTGTAGAGAGCCTGCATAAGGAGATGGATTCACTTGGCTTTATTTATGTAATGCTATTGGCTATTTCTACCCAGTTTCCCGGGGTTTATACTGAAGACAGTGAGCTGCAGCTTTTCAGCAGGAGTACAGGCATAATCTCAGCATGGTAGTCAGGTCTGACAGGTACAGTAAATTGAAAGGTTATGTATGGTAATGCAGTGTAGAGAGCAAATAATCCTTTGTTGGTTGGTGTTTCACAGAGGGAATTATTTTTAACTGGGAATTTTAAAAATGTTTTAAAATAAAATGCTACAATATACCCCATCCATTAGCCAACACGAAAAGTGTTGTTTTAAGCTTGTTGAAATACTTATATGGTGCTGTTTGCCAAAGAAATGTTCCAGTTACCTATAAAGATTTTCAAAAAAAAAGATGGTGTATTTGCCAGTTGGCTCAAGAATTGGTGAGAAAAGCTTATTCTCTAACATTAATGTCACATAGATGCATTTGGTGGAAAAAAATTGGTAGGACATGTTTAATTTAAGTTGGTATATTCATGTTTAATTACAGTTTTATGAACTAATAAAGTTTTATTTTTTAAACGCACAAGTTTTTTCCCCCATCTGCATCACCACCCCCGCTTGCTGACAAATTTAGGCCTTTGTTTTTTAACTGCTGGTGTGATGCTGAAGCGTTGTGTATCTCTTGTTCTAATTTAGAGCAGCGCGTAGCCTGATGGCACATATCCTACACTTAACATCCACCTCCCAGTGCCCTCTTTAACCATCTGAAGCTGCAATAAATATGTTCTCAAACTTCCCGTTTCCTGTTGCAAATGACATAAAACCTAATTTTAAACAGCATGCTTGTTTTTATTACTAATAAATTAAAATGTAAAATTAGCACTTTCAATGGTTTAATGTGGAACCTACTCAAAAATATATTTAAAAAAAATAAAAATTAGCATAGGTTAGTCAGCCGCATGAACAAAAGACAACCCAGGTCTATTTAATGTCATAACTCAATGTTCAGGCCCTGTTTTCCTCTGTCTTTGTGACAGTATTCCAGTGTGTAAAAAAGTGATATACAAGTAAAATGGAATTTATTTAAATGTTAAAAAAATGTTAGTTTGTATAGTCTGCTGTGACGTACAATGCACTGTACTATTACCGCAGGCGTCTAACTTTCTGTACCAGTACAAGATATATTTATAGGCTGCTAATATATTTAAGGAAAGCCGTTTTAATTTTCATATTTCCCTGGCAGAAAAGTAATTGAAATGTAATCCTATGAGAAAAGGCAGAGGTGTCTTGTTTGTAAAGGGAGCAGTGATTTTGACAATATTCAACAGAAAATCAAAAAAAAAAAAAAAATGATATAGCCTAGAAGTGAATGGAAGGAGATCCACCATGGTTAGTGATCTGGAAATATATGAATATGAAACTTCCAGCCTATTCGATTCTCAGATGTAGTCTTTCTCAGTGTTTGCAACTAGGGTTTTTTTTTAACAAGATAAGGTAATGTGCGCAGCATTTAAACAGATTTTGAATGTTTTTGAATGAAGTTCTACAGCAATCAGTTTTGTGAATGAAGCTTTTGCCATTACTGCACATACTGTTCAGTGCTTTGGATATTACTGGGGCATTTTATCTGTTCAAGATAAAATATTTATCTTGATGATTATATTGGTTTTAAATCAGACTAGTCACTGACATTATTTAAATATGAATAATATTATTGTGGATAAAGATAATGCTACTGTGGAAGTTAGCTTGACTGGTCAGTCTGTAACTCTGATATTTGTATCTCTGAGGTTCTACAGTATTTCAGATACACAAGGGTGGTGGCTGAGGTGAGTTTCCCCCTCTTCACTGTAAAAAATGCTTTGAGGTTTGAGAAAAAGTGCTATATAAATATGGTATAAGGCAGTATAGTGTAGTAATGTGTCAGAATGGTAACTAGTGTTTGCTGTCTGGGTTGCCAGGTTAGCAAACTATTGCTATGTGGCAACTGTGTCAGTTTGTCATCAAGCCTTCTAACAAATTTCCAGTGCAATTTAATTTCCTCTGAGAATGAAGTAATACTATTTCATCCAAGGAACCTTGGTGATGATATTTCTCTACGTACCCTTTATTGACACAACATTGCATTCGCTGGGTAACTTAGCTTGCTATTCCACCTCAGCAACAACATCTTGTTCCTTACACAGCTATATTTAATATATTCAATTCTGACATGCCCTTGCAGATGCCTGTGCATCATTCCATGATGCCCCTACGGTGCCTAAGGTTCAGTCAATGCTGGTTAAGTGACTTTGAACAGGTTTTCTGCTACAGCTGATTGTTGGAAAAAAAAAACTTTTATGTAAATTTTGTTGATGATATCGTGAACAAAGTATTGAAAGATCAGTACCAAATCTTACAGCAGTTGGCAGTATAATAGCTTAAAATACCCAAACCACAGCATAATAAAAAACACTTAATATCATACAATTGTTTTTTTTTGTATTTATAATATAATAATTAATCTTGTGCTCAAGAATTAATCTTGTAATCAGCCTTGGGTAATTTGTGAGTAAATCACCTGATTACCAGAAATATATCAAAGGTCTTTAGAGAAACTTGCATCCTTTTGTGGCCATTTTTGGCCCTGTTGATATCTCCTTCAAGAACAATTCATTGTAGCCATAGCATCTTGGTGTTGTTTTATGGAATGTTTTAAATTGGGTATTTGAGGGTCTGAGATTTACTTTTATACAGTAATTTACTGATTTAGCAAAGTACAACTATGATTATTTCAGAAGTGTCCTTGGATACATTGTTCTGTAACCTGTATTGTATAAATCTTTGAGTGGGATCTTTGGTACTTTTTGAGATACAAGCAATGTTATGTGTATGGAGGGGTATCGGATAATGCAAAAAACTAAATGAAAAATGTATTTCTCCCTATTTCACTTGTACTAGTACATGTTCTTCCTTAGGGGTACCAGGGAGTAACCGGGGCTTCATTATTTATTTATTTTTAATAAGCAGGCAGCTTAGTAAGCAGGAACGTCCCATTTAAAACTTACAAGTCAGCTGATCCAGAGCTATCCTGCAGTCCTCAGGCAAACCTTTATCAGGAGCTGAGTATCTGTTGAGTCTAAAGAATCTGTGTCTGGACTCTGGGTTTACCCATGTACCCGCCCTGATCCTGTTCCCACGGCTTGCCTCCCCAGCTTATTCTGCCTCCGCCCACTGTGCATTTTGGGTAACCCAAGGTCATTTTAGTGCCAATGCCACTATCCTATTGAATTCAGTGTGAATTGAATTCCTATTGAATTCATTTAGGGTTATGTACAGACTAATTTTGAATCCCTGGCAGGATTACTCATGCAGTTTCCTTTTAAAAGCGGTGAAGGCACTATATAATAAGTGGAAGGGAAAGGGGGAGTTGATGACTCAGCTTTTATGGTGACCTGTTTACCGTCTGAATCATCGTCCACAGTTCTTACTTGTAAAAGGCAGAAAACATCTTCTCCTGTCAGTCATGTAACAGTGCAGTAGTTATACCCTGTGCAGTACTGGTACAGCTGTGTGGTCTCCCAAGGGACTGACCTTTTCCAGGATGCCATAGAGCTCCTGTTCGTTTCTGCCATTAGGATGGACCTTTACACTCCAGTGCAGATAGGCTTTTATATGGAGGTTGGTAACTTCATTTGAAGTCCCACTGTGGTTGCTGATTTTCATCACTTGTCACATATTGGTATGAAGGTATAATAAACCCATTCAGTTTCTGTGGGAGCTGCCGTTTCTACCCATAATTTGGAACAATGAAAGTATCACTGAGTGCATGCACTTGCATAATTAGGCTGAAATATCCTCAAGCATAAAGCAGCTGAAATCTATCATAAAGCCAGTAGTAGCACACAGTAACCTGTTAGACCAGTGATCCTCAGTCATGTGCTACTCAAGTACTGAATAACAACAAATACCAGGAAACCCTGTGGCTCTCCAGGATTAGGATCGAAGATCACTGTGTTAGACTGACTCTTAAGCCTGTAGTACTCAAACCTGGTCCTGGTGTGTGAGATGATATCCATTCGTTTAACAGCTTTAATTGATCACTTACTGTAACTGCTTAGTGAAATGGAATCCATCAAAAGCCATCAGTTTTCCAGAACTAGGCATTGAGAACCACTGGTTTAAGCAAGATGATGGCTCACATGCGATTTGAGAGACCCAAATGTGATTTGGGAGATCCAAAAATGACATTTCCAAATATAAAAGAAATTTAAGTTAAATTAAATTTTAAAATAGTTGTACATTTATTAAACCACAATGCATTGCACTTTTTTTTATGGCCAATAGATTATTTTTATTTCCAACTCAGTACTATTAGTTACTGTATCAAGTAACATAGATTACATTTTTGTAAAAAAATTTCAAATACAATTAAAATAGTTGGATAAGAAGATGAGCAGCATTTCTCATAAAGGTTACCCCTTAACCCCATTGTGTCATGATGTTCGCGGACATGCAACCTTTTGTTGTAGTCCCAATATAGCAACTTGTTAGCAGCTTACTATATTAAAGCACACAACAGCTTTGAAATTCATGATTGCGATATGAATGGGTGTAATTTAAAGTACTGGACACACTGAAAATAAGTACAATGTAAATGCTTTACATATGGACATTTAAAACTTTATTTCTAAATGATTTATTAGGTGATCTGAGGCGTTGTTCAGAAAGCTGAGAGAGTATGTGATTTTTCATGCAAAGATAAATGAGGCAACATAACTAGAAATTATTAAAAATAAGATTTATGATGGGGTTTAGGGTATAATAAGTGATTGCCATAAGGGGAATCCTTTTGTTTTACTGTCTAGAGCACTGAAAATGGGAATGAGTGGTGTTGTTGCCCAGAAAAGAGTCTGTTGCCGGTGCTGAGTTTGAACTGTGGATCTATGCTTTGTCCCCATTCTGTGGGTGGGACTGCCTACACCCCTAGGGGGCAGAAGAGATAGGGCTACTCTGTGTCCAAGCAGTCAGCCGAGTTAGCCTGAGTATGGATAGATGAGGTGAAGCCGGGCCTGTCTGTCCCCCCTGCAGGAGGATCTGTCTCCATCGTAAGTGCCCGCGGGTGGAGCATGCAGCGGGGGTGATGCCCCGGGAGATGGAGAAAACTGTCAGCAAGCTGATGTACGACTTCCAGAGGAACTCCACCTCTGACGACGACTCTGGTTGCGCCCTGGAGGAGTACGCCTGGGTGCCCCCCGGACTGAAACCTGAACAGGTACCCAACATTTTACTGTGCATTCCTAGCCTTTCTAAAATTTCCCAGATTTCACAGTACCTTCCTCACTCTCACGTATGCCTGGCTGTAAAGACAACTATGTGTATGTTTCTATCCAAGATTTATGACCAAATTTGGTGTCCTGTGTGTCTGTATTTTTCCAAAATGTATGGTACAGTTGCAACCACAAGACATAAGTAAACTAATCACATTAGTTTATTTGAATCATACAGTACATCCAACAAATCTTCTCCGGTTAACATACTGTATGTTTATATGTTTAAACATATGTTTATGTTGCTGTATATCTACAGTATGTTAACCAGAGAAGATTTGTTGAATGTACTGTATGACTATAAGAAACTAATTTGATTAGTTTTCTCTTGTCTTGTGGTTGAAACTGTACCATATGCTTTGGATTCAGAAATAAACCATACCATGACAAAAGCAGAGTCACTGAAGTATGCAAGTATTCAAAGATACCAGGATTTCTGGAGGTGTCAGCCTCTTTATTTTAAAGCATTTTGAAGTGCAGCAAAAACAAGAATCTTTATTATCTGTGAATTTGGAAAATGTGGCCTCCCAAACCCTCAAGTCCTTTTTCATTTTTAGAGAGAGCACCCATTCAATGAGAGTTCCTGTCAGGCCTCTCATACTCTCAACAAGGGTAAACATAATTTTTTTGGTTATGGTTTGGAGTTTTTACTGATTAATATCCTATTGCCTGTAGATGTCAGAGCCGGCAGCTCTGTTAAAGAGCTTTCATCAGCTCCTGTGTTGAAGTCCCAGCCAATAATCCGCACCTTAATGACCCTGCATGAGGCGTGTTGCCGGGATACAGCGAGATCACATAATACTCGCTCCCAATCAGCCATGAATTATGACTTTTATTTTGAAGACCTAGCCTCTGGTTGGATGCGGAGGTCTCAATTACTGCAGAGGCGAATTGTGCGACCGAGTGGAATGGGCTTTTGTCTCAATAGCACTCGAAATGCTAACGTGCTGTCTTTTATAAGCTACTGTGGCGTTCACTCCTGTTTTCTTGCCTGTGCTGTTTTCTTTGGTAAAATGAATGTTTCAGTGTCTGCCACTGTGTGTGTGTATGTGTATGTGTATGTGTATGTGTATGTGTATGCACGCATGTGTTTTCTTCCCTTTTACCATTGACGTCATAGCTATCTATTTTTGTGGGCTGTTTTAAAAAAAAACTATTTTGCTGAAATTGAAAAATCTGCATGTATAAAATTATATTATTGCAATGTGCTTACAGCCTGCTTTCCAGTAAAGGCCAGGATCGGGTCCTGATTACACTTATTTCAGAGCTGTCAGTTTGCTGGAGATCTGTGGAACACAGAGGCCTTTGGGCATTTTCTCTCTAATTTATTATCATGAAGCATAGTTGATGTTTCATGTCATGTTCATAAATCTCAACACTAGGTTTTCCAATGAGTTTTTTGTGTTTGGGGCCATTCCTTATAGACATATACAAAGCCAGTGTTACAGGAGGCAAGAACATTGCATACAGCGTAATATAGCAGCCTACTCAGTAAGTGTGAAATATGGAAGCCAGCTTGGAAAAACTAGAACACATTTCAGCCCAGCAGTGTGCATGCATACAAAATGAAGGGGCACATCAGGTTATTCTGTACTAGAATGTGAACGTCAGACTGCATTTCCCACATTACACACAGTATACTCATTAGCCTAGTGACTTACAGAGGTTTCTGGGTTTCGGAGAACCATTTTGTGGTCAGGAGTAAGCCCAGGGTACATAGTTATCCAGGGTCATCCATGACTCTGTGGTTTATAACATCTTTCTGGGGATCTCTGTTCGAGCTACTTCTTTCCTTAGCCTGTTTTCTTTTCTTTCTTTTTTTTACATCAAGCAAAATCTCACCTCTTAATTTAGTAAGTGTTTCTGCTTAGCAACAGCCGTTGCTGGGGCACCATGAACGGCTTACAGTTCTCCAGTTGCTGCTTTGCAGAGACCATCTTACCTCTGCAGAAATAATTCACAGGACCCAAAGATTGGGAAAGTGTCTCAGCCAAAAAACACTATGAGAATGATCAGGAAGACTGAAATTTTAATTTTGTATCATCTGAATGTCAGACATTTAACATTTCATTTTAACTATTTTTTATTATGTGAGGTATTTGATTTGGAAAACAAAGCAATCACTTGAATTCTGTATTCTGAGAAAGACCAGATTCAAATAACTCCATAATGGAAATCCATAAATAATATCAGTGATCAGGCTGGGCTCTGCATTCAGAATTACAATGGTCTGTTGCATTTGAAAACCAACAGAATCCAAAATAATTCCATTCGCGCCAGCTTTTGGCAGTGTACCGGATGATGAGGATAATTGTTCGGAATAACTTCTGGAATGTCAAAGAACCATCTGCCATCACATAGGGAGGATGTGTTTTTGTTGTTAAAACCTGTACTTACCCCCCTGCTCCCTCTAAGGTCCATCAGTATTATAACTCGCTCCCAGAGGACAAGGTTCCATATGTGAACAGCCCAGGAGAGAAGCACCGAATCAAGCAGCTTCTGCACCAGCTGCCCCCCCATGATAATGAGGTGAGTGACTCCCCTGCCCTGTCATTCCCATGTGACCCCGCCTTCTCACCCTCCATTTCCTTGTGACCCCACGCTCTCCCACAGAGGTCTACGCGAGACTGTTTTTCACATCCCACACCCGCCCAAAACTGCAACATTAAATTTTGCTCTCACCCGCGCCACTTACTCTAACGTCCGCCCATAGCCTTAATCATTCCTGCCCTATAAAATCTATTCGCAGTCATTCCGATAACATGGTTCTATTCTACATACCAACTGAGCCTAATACGACATTATTTCAAACATGAAAATTCCTTTATTCAGCATAATGTATTAGGCTATTGCCTATTAAACGAAAGAAAACAGGCTATCTGGTGTACAAATAAAAACAGACCTCGATAGGCTATAAAAAACGGACCTCTACATGTTTTAAAACAGCCAAAGTTAATTGAGGATGTATGTATAGCAGGCTCGTATGATAATTTTTAAATTCTATTATTTAGAATTTTGACATGCTCATACTAGCCTGCTATACAACTAATTTTTATTTATTTTTTTAACGAGGCTTTCTTTTTTCTAGTATCAGGCAACTGCAATGGGTCTGGTCATTTGAAACACAGTTTAGCTTGACCATTTATAATAGTCCATTTGATTCCCGATATGCCCGACTTAAGACCACTGTAGGCTATGTTAGCACTTTTGTGTTGGAACATTTGTCAAAGTTGCTTTCTATCACTATTGACAACAATAGAAAAGTATTTTCAAAGGTCAGACTTTCCCTTTGGAATTTTGGTAACTGTATGGGGCTACTCATCATTGTACGCTTGAGGTAGGCATACTCAGCAATGACAATGGATGACTTTGATTAAACTAAAGCGAGTGAAGTGAGTGGCATATAACCGAGCGATAACTGGCCGCCTGAGTCACGCGTGCCTTTAATTCATTGGCTGAAAAGTAAGTGTGAGAATGCATCGTTCTGGGGAATCCATGAATGAATGTCCTTTATCTAATCCTTTAGATGGTCAAAGCATAGCTTCGTACATTTTTATATGAATTAATTACGAAATAAGTTTGGGACCTTGCTGACTTAGCTTTTTTACTGACTGCCCGCTCCCACCCGCAGTACTCTAAATATCTCCCGCTACCCCGGAAATTATGAATCCCGCCCTGATGCAGACCTTTACTCTCAACCTCCATCTCCATGTGACCCTGCTACCCTTCTTCTCTCTGTTGACCCCGCCCTCTCCCCCTCCACCTTGATGTGACCCCACCCTCTCACCTTCCATCTCCATGTGACCCTGCTACCCTCCTTCTCTCTGTTGACCCCGCCCTCTCCCCCTCCACCTTGATGTGACCCCACCCTCTCACCTTCCATCTCCATGTGACCCTGCTACCCCTCTCTCTGTGACCCCGCCCTCTCCCCTCCACCTGATGGACCCACCTCTCACCTTCCATCTCCATGTGACCCTGCTACCCTCCTTCTCTCTGTTGACCCCGCCCTCTCCCCCTCCACCTTGATGTGACCCCACCCTCTCACCTTCCATCTCCATGAGACCCCGCCCTCTCACCCTCCACCTCTGTATGACCCTGCCTCCTTCAGCCTCCATCTCCATCAAGTATCCTGCAAAGTTGTGCACACATTGTGATGATGAAGATGAAGCAGGTTATCATGATGATTAATAAAGCCTATTTGTTGGAGTATTGCACGTAATTTGTGATGATGACGATGCTGATGACGATGATTTGTTTCAATTTAGAAACCTGCTACTCAATATGTTACTCAAATGGCACTGTAGGGCTCTATTTTGGTGACAATGTAAGCACAAACCTGGCTGGGCACTAGCGGAATTGCTATTTTCATGTGCAGGCTGAATATTCTTTGCCTGCTTCCAGGTTTGGTACGTCTGCAGTAAACGCATTTGTGTAGCAAGTTTGGTCTTGAATAATGCATTTCCACGTAAACCAGCTCAGACCAGGTTTTAACTCAAACAGTGATGCATTGTGCATTTTTATAGCATTATGAATGCACCGTGAACACAACACAGCTGTAGGGAATATTTTTCTTGTTTCAGTTTAAATATTTGAAATGCAAGCTCTATTTTGTTATGCAGTCTAATTTAGGCTATTTAGGCAGTGCATCAGTATGGAGTTAACAGTGTAAGCTAGTTGTATGAGAGATGCAAGGAAGGTGCAAGACTGGCTCTACACCCATCAAATAGTGTACTGTAGATACGCATTGCTTGACATCAAGGCTACTTGAGCCCAGTGCACGCCAACAACAATACATTTGTCAGGGCTAGGTCAATGATTGAGTGAATCTTTGGAATGTTAACAATGCACTTCAGATGTTTGCATAGGTTGGCTGGTACATTACAATACAGCTCTCTGTATTCTTAGCGGCATGCTGTGTTCTACACTACATAGCCATATGCCTTTGATGTGACGCAGACCTAAGAGAGGACAAGACTTTCATGTGGAGAGAGTCAGTGTTGCATTTGACAATCGTGATGGAGATTACAGAGGCACAGAGTCCACAAGAGAGCAGGGCCTGGTTGGCTGCAGACCTGTTTCCTTAGTGAGTGTACATTAATCTATGGCATTAAACAAAAAAATTGACAGCAGAGAAACAAAAAAGCTATAGAAAATTCTAGCTAATGCGCTATCTTCTTCCCCCTCCTGGCAAGTGCGATGCCTGCAAAATGCGATGCCTGCCAAGTTGAAACAGTGGCAGCAGCAGTACGATGGAGCAGCCGACTGGAGGCTGTCTCTGCCAGCTGCCTCCTGCTCCTGGCCATTCTGGGAATATTCACCCTGCGAAAATGTTCACGAGAACCATATATTGCAGTTTAGCACTGGCATATAAATGGAAAATATATTTTGAGGGGGAAAATAAATATGAAATTAAAAATATTCAGTCTTAATGTGTGCTTTTGAAATCTCGAGTAATGTTTCATGGAGATGCTTGTAATCGAGCCTTTCATAGTGTGCTTGCTCTTCGGCCATGACAAAATTAGCAGTTGGCCTCTGCGCTAACGCAGTGTTTTTTAAATCGAAAGAAACGGGCCGAACTGATTGGTAATGATGAAATCAAACCCCCACCACGCCCACAGTCAATTTATTCTTATTGAACCAACCTCTTTTATGACTACACTGCAGTTGCGCTAATGCCTGAGGTCATAAAAATTACCTAAATTGAGTTGGACTCTCCCCAATTTGCCAGCACCTTGCATTACCACTAGTGTTTTGCAGCGCCTCAACTGTAAAAATAGGGCCCTTAGTATGCATGTATTTTTTGCTTCTGGAACTTTAAGCTTTGATACCATTGACTCACCATAATGTACTGTTTGAGCTTCATTGCCAAGCGCTAGCTGTTGTTGTTTCCAAGCTGTTGAACGAGAACGAAATCTCAGAGGGTTTAATTTTCTTGTTTAAATTAATGTTTTACTGGATAGATTAGTTACGTAATGAGATGAAGGTTAAAGTTAGCTAGCTAGGTAGATTAACTTGATTAATGTTAATTTCTGTTCATGTTCATTTAATTTTGCTATTGGCTGTAATTAGCTATCACATGGGGATAATCAAGATAATTTTTTAATCCAAATAAAATGCAGATGCTTAATCATTGTGAAAATTGTATTTATTATTTCTTTGACCTTCTGGTTAGCTGCATATTGATCTGGTTCATAAATGTAATGGGGTTTTTTTACCTCCCAAAAGCCACAGAAATATGTGAATTGAGCTCTGAAATAGATAAATTTGGTTAAAGACCCCTACTTTATGAGCCACCACTCAAATTCTAATGATGATTAGACTGGTCTTGATAATGCAGGTTGATGATGATGATGATTATGCAAGTTGATGTTGTTGACGGTATAAATGTACCATTAAACCTCTGTTGGTAATGATTATGATGATTATGATGGTGATGGTGAGGATGGCCATGTGCTACTGCAGGTGCGGTACTGTAACACTCTGGACGATGAGGAGAAGAGGGAATTGAAGCTCTTCAGTAACCAGCGCAAGAGGGAGAACCTGGGGCGGGGCAACATTAGACCCTTCCCCCTGACCATGACTGGAGCTGTCTGTGAGAAGGTAACTCCTCCGCAGTATGGGAACCCTTTAGGGCAGCGTCATGTCAGAAACCTCTGATTTTATTATAGGCTAGCCAGAGTGCCAATCATTTCCATCCCTTCTTCTTGATGAGTACAAGAGGTAACATGATTTTTCATTACAACTGCATTGTACTTGGACACGGCCCTAAATTAATTTCCATAAGACGTCTCAAATTGGAATGTTTTGACATCATCAAAAGGGAGAGAGAACTATCAGTGTTGAGCATGGAGTATCTGGTTGGTATCTAGTTGCACACCGGGTGACCACCCTTAGGAGCGTCAGAATGGCTGGACACAGGAAAATGCGGTAATTCTGGTTTTCACTGGTGGTTTATTGAGAGAGCAAGTTTTTGAACAAAAAAATCAAATATGGTATGGTAAAATTTGGCAGAGGTGTAGGGTGGTTTACAGAAGTGTGCCCCTTATCACACCCCCAAAGAAGAACAGACTGTGTTTGCAGTGCTGGCTGGGAATCAGAAAGGTTTGATAAAGAGACAGTACTATTACCCCATTAGCACTATTGCAATCATTCTACCACCTTAGTGGAATACTCCCAAAACTACTGAGCTGACATAACATTACATTACCGTTCCACAAAACAGTGTAATTGTGTTTGGTGTTGTTGGAAAGCCAATGTCATGGGGAACAAGTTGGTGTTATTGATGGTGAGTGCTGAATTAAGATCTTAGAGCACCATTCAAAAGGGAACAGTGGGTACAGTAATGCAAATGAGTCACCAGCCAGCTGCACTACAAATGGTTAATGTGTTTTGATGGGTGTACAGAGATAACACAGGGACCTTTGTTGTTACTGCCAATTATGTCTTTCTTTGATGATTTGGAGTTTTCTTTGATCTTTGGGTGTATAAACGGAAAAGTGGAATGGTTCAAGGAGACTCGTCCATACAACCTCCTGTGTTCCATTCACGTATAGCCATTTCACTATACACACCTTTTGCACCATTGCATATTGCCATTATTGAACATACTGCATAATAAATTGCATTCACTTTAACCTCTCATTTCTCTTTGACTCTAAACAGTATACATCTACCCATAGTCACTCGCCTATACACTAGATGCCCATTGTATCCTTGTATGCTATACAAGCCAGAGGGATGTCCATGTCTACTAAGATAGATAGCGATCCTTATTTCGTATAGAGCCCCACTATTGGTAGAAAGAGGCTATAGCAGTCTCCTTCTCTGCACAGTTCTTAGCACTGAGGAAAGGTTAAAGCATTATTTTTGAGTCAAATATCTGAGATAACATTCAATTAATTGTGTTAATAGCACCAGGTAAGACTACACATGTTCCTTCCCCACTCTAATACTTCCACTGGTTGGTGTGTCTGTGGGGATTGTTACACTGGTAAAATAATTGACTAAAATGAGGAAGACAAATGAAACAAAAACACTACAGAAACTTTTCAGAAACATTTTGCTTTCTCTCGTATTTATCTCTTCCTCTTGGTTTTGCTCTCTCTCTGTGCAGAGTTTCCCCGGTTTCAGACACCTACTGAGGAAAGATGCACACTTTTAAGCCCTGGGCTGATTAATTAATGCAACCCAGGTGTGTGTGCCTACTTGACTAGTAGGCCTTGCCCCAGATTGCTTGGCTTCCATCTGTTGGACAGAGCCCTTGCCCCAAATTTATCTGTGGGAATATATGCAGAGCTTATTTCAAAAAAATGAAGGATGTTTCATCTTATACTTAGAATTGCCCATCCAATACACCAAGTGCACAGTACAAAAAGTGTTCAGTTTGTCTGCGCACATTATGGTTCAGGGATTGTATGAGAGGACTTTTGAGGTCATGAAGTATGGTTTGAAATCAAGCTGCTGGTAAGTGGTTTCATCAAAAAAGGTGGCTTATATTTTCTAAAAAACAAAATAGTGATTGCCATGTTTCAGCCTCGTCGGCATCCTAGTCAACATTATACACTACTGAAATCAGTCATACTGTGTAACTGTGGCCTGTCATTAAATACTCTCTTTCTTAACCTGGACATTTCAGCAGAAACCTATTCATGTGATTGACAGCCCACCAAGCCAAGAGTGATAAATCTTACTAAAAGCATGTGTGGAATCTGAGCACAGAACTCACCAGAAAAAAAGAATGAGAATGAGTGCTTTTTCAACATAAGGCACTGATAATTTGCTGTGCTTCTTAAAATACACAGCAACACAGTGGAGACTGACAAGGAACTATATGGAGCCAGTTGTTGTGAGTGAAATGTAAAGGAAGTAATTGGACCATAAAACCTATAATGTAATATGTGTATGTGGTAGTTAGTGCCTGCCAGCTAGCTAACAATGATAAGGTTAAATAGTTAACATTAGCCAACGTGAAAATATAATTTTGTTGGGAGAGTGTCAAAGTGGAGAAGCCATTGACCCTAGATGAATTGATTTTCACAAAGCACAAATTTCTTATGTTCCACTGTGCCACTGACATTGATAAGTAAATTCCTCGATATTCACCCGGAGTCAAGGCATTTTGGGGAAGCAAACTGGCAGCTTATTATAACTGACAGAAGAGTACTTAATTATCACCGCTCAGGGTGACATTAGGCAATGCTTAGTAACAGTGACTGGGCCTCAGTGATGTCATCAGTCAGGTGTGCAATTTCAGGTGCCGGCAGACCTCCTTGACCAGTAGGATGTGAGCAGGAAGGAGACTGACCAGGCAGGAGGCTTTAGCCCATAAAGTTATTTGATTTTAATGAGGTTGTGTGAGGTGAGGATCATGGGAAGGTTATGCAGAAGTGAGAGGCTCCATTTTAAGGGGGAAATGATGTGTCCTGTCTCTGGCAGTGCGGAGGCCAGATCAACGGGGGAGACATCGCGGTGTTCGCATCCCGCGCTGGGCACGGAATGTGCTGGCACCCGCACTGCTTTGTGTGCAGCATGTGCGACGAGCTGCTGGTGGACCTCATCTACTTCTACCAGGACGGGAAGATCTACTGCGGCCGCCACCACGCCGAGCGCCTCAAGCCTCGCTGCTCCGCCTGTGACGAGGTGAACAGATGTTCTCTGCCCACGCTGCTTTCACTACATACTACAGTGACTGTATAACTCCACCCAAACTGCTTTCACTGTGTACTGTGACTGTACTATATAACTCCACCCAAACTGATTTCACTGTGTACAGTGACTGCATAACTCTACCCAAAATGCTTTCACTGTGTACAATGACTGCATAACTCTACCCAAAATGATTTCACTGTGCACAGTGACTGCATAGCTCTACCCAAAATGCTTTCACTGCATACAGTGACTATAACTCTATCTACACTGCTTTTTTTGCTTGTACTGACTGCGTAGCTGTACGCACACTGCTTTCACTGCATACAGTGACTGCATAACTCCTCCCACACTGATGTCACTGCATGCACTGACTGGTGGTCTTTTTCCCTCCAGATCATTTTTGCAGACGAATGCACAGAAGCAGAGGGCCGGCACTGGCACATGAAGCACTTCTGCTGCTTCGAGTGCGAGACAGTGCTGGGGGGCCAGCGCTACATCATGAAGGAAGGCCGGCCCTACTGCTGTGACTGCTTCCAGTCTCTGTTTGCAGAGTACTGCGATGCCTGTGGCCAACAAATAGGTGAGGGGCATCATTACCTCATATGACACATAGTGCTCTCAAACATCTGAAAGCACTGAGAAAGATTAGAGCAGTTTTTGTTAATGTGTCACTTTCAAATGGGCCACATTGGGAAAAAAACAGTACTAGAGGTTTAATGTCCAAATGTTTAAGTGTTTGAATTTTTAAACTTGGATAATTTCAATAAAACATTGCCTAAATGTATAATTATTATGGCATAGGTTTAATTTACCATTAAAGCTAAATAGCTTAAACGCACTATGCATTAATAAGAAATAATGACAACAGTATCTTGCAGTTTTATTAAACAAAATACGACTAGGTAAAATCATAGCAATGTTAATGAGGCCGTTCACAGCAATAAATGACTCAGTAGATCAACTGTTACTCAAACCAAAGAAGTCCATCATTAATTCACAACAATGGCACGGCTTACACTAAATTGAACTGACCAATTTCTTTTAGAGGGGAAAAAATGTCAGTATTTGGAGCATTAGTAAGGCAGTTGCCATTTGCATACTTTCTAGGAGACTTTCTCTTTGGTTATTGTTTTGTCCCCAGTGGCATAAAACATGTTATGTGTCCAAATGATGCAGTTGCAGTGGAATTACACTTTTCCTAAGTTTCTTTATTTGACATTTATAGCCTGCAGGCTATGCAGATAGCATGACCCACACATGAACTTTACTCTGCCTATTGGTATACCCTGCTGACAAAACAATAACATGGCTTGTTGTTATTGGTCTCTTTGATATTGAGCCCTGCCATGAGCACCACATGGATAAGTGCAGAGTGCCACTGGGCTCCTTATTTTGTCTAGGCAACGGTAGTTTTAACCCTTAAGTACATATTAAAAATTCTCCATTTTCCTGAGATTCAAACAAATTTGATCATCAAACAAAAAAGTGACAACCCCAGTGCTAACAATGAGAACTGTAATGTGAAAGTTGTGTGCCATGGCACTAAAATGTATGACTGCAACAGCTTCCGTGCATAATCATATTAAAGCCAAGCATCTTACCGGCCCAGACAGAGAGCGATTCTCAACAGTCATCTCTGACCTTGTCTGCTCAGAGGAGGAGATGCCATTCTTAGCATTCTGAAGTAATTACAGAGACAGTTTGCAGTGTGAGTGCCAAATATACACTTAAGTTTCTCGTGGCAATGGCTGGAAATTAATAAGCATTTAATGAGCATTGATCTGGGGTTTAGCCTACTGTCATTTCTGTTTCTGGTAAAAAGACCGATGGACAGTTCATTGCGAGTCCAGGCTGATGCCAACCTCCAGCAATTTGCAAACTTCTTAACCTGAGTGACATAACACTATATTTAATCTATGGTTTATATACATTTTGCTACACAGCATGGTTTATGCCTCAAAAATACTCTAATTGGGCCTCAGAATAAGAGACAATGTTTGAATCTGAGTAAAATACCAAAGACAACTTTTTTAAGAGCAATGTAGTTTTCAAGGAAAATTTTGTATTCTTAACACAAAATGTATTAATGTATATATCGTCCCATGCACAGTACTCTCATGCACATTTTTCCATTCACACGTGCTCTGCAATAATGTTCCCGCTTCACGTTTTGTATTATATGGGTAGGACATTGTATAAAATGTGAAACAGATTGTGTCTTGTGCCTTTGCAGGCATTGATTGTGTCTAAAATGCCAGTTTCCTTTCACCATCGAATAATGCATGGCCACTATTGCTTGTATAATCCAAATAGTAGTGAATTTAGCAGCGGTGGGGAATAATATATTTTGGGGGGAAACTGCGTGCTTTGTTCTGGGTTTTCCTTTCTTCTTGGGCCCGCATAGCTACTAGCAATCTATCATTCTGAGTGGGGGATTGTTTCAGAGACAGCATTGTGTTTATGAATTACGTTTTTGTATTCGTAAATTATCTAAGTATAAATATGAAAATACTGAAATGCGTTGCATTTTCTGTCTGAGGGTAGAAGGTGCATGTGTATTAATAATGTCCTGCAATAGTTATTGCGGGACATTATTATTGTCATTGTTGTTTATGTTAATGGTATTATATTAGGTTTTCCCTAAAATTGCCCACACATGGATTGTGCCATGGGGTGGGATAGGGATTCTTACCCCTTATAAGGGCGATAGGTGTTCATTTTCGGGAGACCGTCATGGTGGCTAGGTGTGGCTCTATTGTGGCAGGAGAGTATTTAAAAGTATACTGGTCGCCTTGTGGTGCCAGTATCAGGGCCTGTAGGTCCAAAGCTAGCATTTGCCTTATTTGGTCTGGTTTTGATTTGTCAGTGTTGTTTTTCGCTTATTTTGTTGGTGTGTGCTTTCACGTATGGCTTCACAATAAAATTTGCAGCTTCTTTTAAATACCAGCTTTGTGCCTTGGGTCCTGCCTCCTTAAGCCACAACACCACACTTTATGCTTTTGACATTCAGAATGCTGATTAAACACATTAAAAATAAAGATGTGTGTGAATGCAGCCTCCTTTGTTTAATAAATCCGTCATGAAGCACTGGCAGAATGTTTTTATTAGCTGGAGCCAGCTGTGTTTGGCACATAAATCTGGAATATCATGTGCAATATTGATGAAAAAACTAACCCAGAAGAAAATATATTTTTTAAAGGATGGAAGATTTGCTGCACCACAGCAAAACAAGCTCAAAGCAATTTATCATCTTGTATGCCTCCATTATACATTCATTACCATGAGTCATCTGACAGGAATGTACAGTCCAGTATTTTATTTATCGAAACATAATGAGAATGTTCTTATTATCCAACATCAAAAAAGCAAGGTCTGACTGACAAGGTCTGTTTATTTAGATTTTTTGTGGGAAATGATGCTCAAATAGAATAAATAAATTGGCACATATAGTTTGAAGTTTCTGTGGAGCTGCATGGGCCAGACCTGTTGTATTCTAAGTATTGATCATGTTACTGAACCTGACTGCATTGTGCTAGAGGTATTGACCAGGTATCTACCTGCGTTGCAGGTATTGACCAGGGTCAGATGACGTATGACGGTCAGCACTGGCACGCGAGCGAGGAGTGTTTCTGCTGCGCGTGCTGTAAGCGGTCCCTCCTGGGGCGTCCCTTCCTGCCCAAGCAAGGCCAGATCTTCTGCTCGCGCTCCTGCAGCATGGGGGAGGAGCCTGCCGACTCCGACTCCTCGGACTCCGCCTTCCAGAGCGGCCGCTCCAGGGGCAACGGCGGGAACGAGCTGGAGGCGGCGCTGTCGGCGGCGCCCGACCACTTCCCCGGCGACGCCGACCCGCTGTCGCTGCAGATGGACCGCATGAGCCTGGGCCCGCCCCGCGACCAGCTGGAAACCTCGCCCACGCCCCTGCAGCTCCTCAGCCAGTGCAGCGTCCGGACGGCCTACAGCCCCACCCCGCCGACCGCCGCAAACCGCTCCAGCCAGGGTCCGCCTCGCCCTGGCTCTTGGGCCAAGGAGCCCAGCGAGACCAAGAGGACCTCCATGGCTGCCTTCAAGGGGCAGTCATTTAACGACAACTGGATCCGCCGTAGCCCAGAAGACTTCGGCCCTCCCAAGCTCAAAATGCAGATGAGCTTCAACGAGACCTCTAGCAACGGATTCTCAGGGAAAAGGAGCATCAGTCTGCATGGGTTCCACAGAGATGCCGGGCCCCAGCTGGGCAGAACCAGGAACCCCATCAGTGGTCTTAGTTTCCCCGAGCAACTAAGCCCCCTGGAACAAACGCCAAGGGGCTCGATGGAGTCTCTTGCTCTATCCAATGCAACAGGTAAATTCACTTAAAAAAATACTATTTATTAATAAATAAAAATATGATTGCATGCTTGTGACACTTAATGACAAGTGTTAGTTTACAACCACACATTTGACTAGTGGAATTTTGCAAGGTCTTTCAGCTTTATTTGACTCTTGTATTTCTGATGCCAGTGTTGCGAAAAATCCTTGCCTCTTCAAAATAATAGAATTTTCAGCTCCCCAAAGACTGTTCTGTACTGTGCTTAGTCATGTGGGGTTTTGAAATATGAAACAAGTACTCTTTATTTATCCATAATTCGGTATTAGTAAATGGGGAGAAAAGGTTTGTTCACTGTCCCTGAAAATTGCATTTTCTTTCAGATGAAAGGTTTTTTAATGACCCCAATAACATGTTAACAGGCAGTAACGTTCTGCTACAGGAAAAAAATGTAATCATTTGATTATGTGATGTTTGACATAGCCTTGTCCTTTTATGATAACTCTTTCAGGCACATCGATGGATGGAGGTGGTAAGAGGCAGGAGCATTTGTCACGGTTTTCCATGCCGGATTTGAGCAAAGACTCAGGTGTGAACGTGTCCGAGAGGAGCCCCATGGGAACCCTGGACTCCTCGGTCCCGTTCCGGAGCACGGAGTCGCTGCAGAGCTTGAGCTCGGGCCGGCGGTACCCGGGCCTGGAGGTCCCGGTCCGGCTGCAGTACCCGCTGGGTTACCGCGGCTCCCCTCAGGGCTTCGCGTTCGAGGGTGCCTCCGCGGGTTGCCATGGCGACATGCGAATGGCCCCCACCAGCGAGAGAACGCGGCGCCGAGCTGAGGCCCTCGGGGCGCCGCACCCCCGACACCACCGCCGCCGCTTGTCCCGCCATTCCCGCCGATCGCGCTCCGACAACGCCCTGCACCTGGCAGCCGAGCGGCACGACCACGACTTCACCCAGCTGCAGTACCACCCCCACCCCCCGGGAGGCAGCGGCGGGTTCCGCCGGGAGTTCTACCGGCCCTGCCCGCGGACGACCTCCGACCTCTCCCTGCAGAACCCCGTGGGCCGCCGCCTGGGGGCCTTCCTGGACGACCGCGAGGACAAAGCTGACTGGTGCTCCACCTGCTCCTCCTCCTCGGAATCTGACAACGAGGGCTACTTCCTGGGCCAACCTATCCCCCGCCCCGTCCAGCTTTGCTACCTGACCAATGAGGAGCTCCTGCACAAGTACGGGGCCTCAGGGATGGGCGGGGCTCCGCTGAGCAGCCGCAAGCACAGGAAGAGCAAGAACTGCATCATTTCATAGTGCCAAATTATAACTGAAGTCCAGTTCAGATCAAAAAGTGCATGAGAGTAGATGATGAAAAAAGAATGACCCATTTTCATGAAAAAAAAAAATATTAGAATGTTACTGTGTGAAATTACATAAAATGACAGTTTTTTGCAGACTTTTGAAACTTTAGTTAACTTCAAAAACCATCTTGTCGGCCAATGACTTTTTGATCTGAAATGGATTAAAGGGCTCCCTGGGATAACGGCAACATCAAACAGGCCCTTGTAAACATTTGCAAAGTTAATTTCATTCTAACTTGAAACGTGGAACATTTTTTAATGTTGTAAAGTCTGCAGTGTGTGGTGTACAGTGTGGTGACCATTGGCGGCAACAAATGTTCTGCATATGTACTGTGTATTACTATATACCTTTTCTTGAGAGTATTATGTCTCCTGGAGCTCTTGCATCCTGTTAATGAGTGGCAAACAACAACAACAAAAAAAAATGAATGCACTTCCAATGACAGAGTGAATGGCAACATGGTGGAAGACACCCATATACGGGCTCCTCTTTCAGGATATCTGCCATTGGCTGAGGCTGACCATGTGGTTGCGCACCAGATGAACATCGGATGGACACTGATTTACCTGCATCAGTAGACAAATAAAGCCTTTTGTTGTACTGTTTGCTGTCATCTCCTTATATCACTGGTTATGAGCAGGTATTTCCCTGCTTTTTGCATTATGTACTTGTTCTGTTAGGCTGTGGATGCTAGCGACTTTCCTTTTCCCAGTGAAGCACTGTAAAGTTCTGTATAGTTCTGGATTAATGCATTGTTCTTGGTTCTGGAAGTTACCGTCAAATTAAACTCTGTAAACTGTATGTAAATCCGGTAAGTTGATGTATTAATGTAAATATTGTGCAAATGAGGCCCCACATATTTTTATATTTTGTATTAATATAATGTACCATACACTGTAGTCATGTACCATATTAGTGTAGTAATAGATATGCATGCACGTCTGTGTGCTGATCTGGTGTTGTGTTAAAACTTTAAAAAGTATTTCAATAAAAATAACTTATTGACTCCTCTCCATGGAAATTTCATAGAATGGATGATTTGAAGTTTATAGAGTTGTCCAGTGGTCAGAAGAGGTATTTATATACAAAATGGCTAACAGGCAAACTTGGAATTTCATACCTTTTAGCGCATGCAAAACTAATAACACAGCCAATGACCGATGCAAAACAAATACCACGACCAATCATCGGCGATGTTATCGGTTTTGCGCGTGCTTATAGGTTTTGCACGTGCTATTGGTCTTAGTAAATCTGGCCCTCCAGTCCTTTATCCCTGTTGTCAAAATGCTTTTGCATGAGCATGTTTCAGGGGAACTGTCTGAAGACCAGGCCAAATATCTCACGCAATGTAAATAACCAAATTAAGACTTCAATCTTGTGTTTTGTTGTGTTGATGACATTTAATTAAAGGATCCATTGCTTCTTTTGGAAGGAGGCAGCAGATCAGGAAATGGACACCTTTCATCTAGGTGTTTCACCTTTTCCGATCTTAGATCTGAAATGAAGAGAACACCACAGGATATAAAGGCCAGTTTTTTCCAAAGTTGCACTGTACAGCTGATACATAAACCTGTGATTATATTTACTATTTATTTTTACTTCGTTTTTTGTGTTGAGTGTGGATGAATGCATTTAAAACTAAGACGGCCATGAGGGCATCTTATGACATAATGTAACGAGAAGCCAATTCTTATATATAAAACCAGATAAAATATACAGCCTGAGATTTACCAAGGACAGAGAATCTCTTTCGGGAAAAGTTAGAATGACAGGCAAAATTTTCAGGTACGATTTCCACCAGAAAGAACGACCTTAACCGCACGAGGCTGGACACACAGTCAGACTGCCGGTTTTGTAAACTGGGCTGATCGCAGGGGTGGTGAATTATTTCTTGTTTAATGAGAATATTTTAAAAATATTTTTCAAATCCTAAATTTCTCTGAGGCCACTAGCATTTCGTTTGTTTGTTGAACATTGTCTCCTGCTATCGCATGACATACCCAAGCAAATCAGAGTAATTTATCAAACGATGTCAGTATTTCCTGATAAATAAATAAAAAAATAATAATAAAATAAATAAATCTCGTCCCATATGAGGGCAATCTTGGGAGTCATACTCTTTGATAGCCACAGAGAAGAAAATACAGGTTTCAGTACTGTTGAGAGGTTGCAGTGCAGGAATCTTGGGAGTCGTAGTCCTGGATAAAGCGCTCCATGGCTTCCACACAGCGTAGGCCGATCTCTCTCAGGTTCTCCTGCAGCGACGCTTGGATCAGCCATTCCAGAGACGGGTCCTTATCTATCAGCATTTTCACTACAATGCCCACTGTGTTACAGTCCTGCTTGTACACCTGAAGAAATAAGCACACACACAGATGCACACACACACACACACATACACATACACATACACCCACACAGGTGCACACACGCACACACACGTACAATTAGGAAGCACCTGGGTACATATGTAACTGTGCATACAAATGAGAGTTTGTGACCTAATGCTATGTATATACAGTGCCAACCGTATAACTGTTATCCATGCTTTGGGCGAGGCCCCTTACTTCCAGAGAAGGTTACGCTACAGCAGACAATTTGACATTCTAGTGAACTGTTTCAGCATGACAATGCCTCTGTGCACAGAGCAAGGTATATATTTTGGTGAGTTTGTGGGAGGCACTTATGGTGTCACAATCAGTGCCCATAAAACCTTTTGGAAATGTAGTATAGTACTGTGCAAAAGAGACCATCCTTGCTTTTTTCAGTGTCGGGAAATAATGCAGCAAGCATATATTTAACACAAAATTACACAAAAATCTCCAATACAGTACAATATGTACAATATTAAATATTTCAGTATTTAGTGAGTCCAGCTCAGTTTTAAAAGTTTGTTGCATTTTCGGCTTCTCTCGATTCAAGTATACCCCGAACACATTAAATTATGGGGTGGCCAGTCCATTGTTCTAAGAACACCAGCAGCTTGATCTTCTTAGCAGCCTGCTTAGGAGTCATAATCTTGCTGTAGAATGAATTTTCTCCCAATCAAACATTGTCCAGAGGCTATTGCATGACATGTTAAGATTTGTTTGTATTTATCAGCATTCATGATGCATTCATGCCGTTCCAAACCAAATCACCAACTCCAGATGTTGCTACACAACCCCAAACATCCACTGATGGTTGTAGACATGGTTCCGAGGGTCTTTTATTGCTTCAATGGCATACAGTACATACCACCAGCATACTATTCCAAAGCAAGGCAACCCAATGTTTCCTAAATTATTTTATGTAACATGACCCTGTGTTTCATCTTACCATCTGAAGAGAATGCAGTCATTCAAACTTTGTGTCACTTGAAGATGACACATACACAACACCCCAACAACACCTCCAGAAGAAGCTTTGTAACTTTTTCTCCAATATCAGCTACAATGATGTTGCAAACAGTGTTGGAGCTAGATGTCGGAGGAAGTTGTACATAGCAACCGTTTCTAAGCAGGGATTTGGGAACTGCAGTGTCAATCATAATTTGCTAATGGCTACTTTCATCAGACAACTTTGATCAGATGTTGCTATTGGCAGGTGTACCAAAATGTCCAGGGGGGAAATTATTGATTGTGGGACTCCAGCATCTGTGATGCCGAAATCGGCAGGAAAAAGGAGGAAATGCGAAATAACCCAAGTTTGGGGTTTTATTGTGTGGACGTGCAAAGTTATATCAGAGTTCTGTGTTTTTACATGAGGTCGGAAGGCACAGAAGTTAATGTTCTTAAGGGCTGAGAGTCTGTAGTCATTGTGGTTATTTCAGTAGGAAACCTTAAAAAGTACCACACTCAAGGTGCTGTATAGGTATGGGGCATGCCCCGCCAAGCCGCAACTTGACTGATGGCACACCTGCCACACCGATGCATGAGGGAGGAAGAGTTGCTGACTCGTTGGCCGTCCATCGTGTGTTCAATTAGCACAGGCAGGATTAGCCTCAGTCAGCACTATAGCCCCCATACAAGACTTTACATCTGCTGCTCATGCAATATAATATCTGACCTTTAATTCATACTCAAGTGGAGCACCATGAAACATGCACATACATGCAATAGCACAATGCATGCACAAGCATGGACGCACATGTACAGTACATACACTGTACACTCATATACACACATACACACACATGCAAACATGCACTTACAAGCACACAACCACACACGCATGCAAACATCGTACACACATTCATATGCACGTCTACATGCATGCGTGCATGCTAACACACTAAGTTTGCTAAGTTTACACTGATCAAGGTGTTTGCCAAGTCCCTGTCACCTTCAGCACAAATGTTTTAACCTTCATATAACCTTTCTGTTTCACATAACCTGAAGAAATGCTACAGTTAGCCTCATCCTAATGTTCCGCCATGCCTCTCGTGTCCCCAGGGAGAGGCACATGCTGTGGTGGTGATAGCCTTAATCACATGTAATCCTCATACAGAGGGGACAGCAAAGGGAAGCAGATTCCTTCTAATTATTTTAACACATAAACTCCCGCGAATGGGGATGTCAACGGATTTTCTCTGCTGTCGCTATCATGTTAATTGTGAAGCTTTTGTAAGCCTCTCTGGAATTATCACAGTCTGCTAAGCCTCCCTTCAGCTGGTGCATTTCACGCCAAATGTAAAGCACCACACTCACATATGACACAGCGTATGCAATGCAGTCCGATTCAATATTACAATATAATGCAATGCCGTAATATAGAACACTGCCACAGTGCAGTTACCAAAACCTCAGTGAACCTGTTCCTTTCCAGGGCCGACCTAGAGCCCAAGGTTTAATTGGCTGACCAATGTCAACCAAGTCATCAGTTTTTAACGCTGAATATTCATAAGTCTTACAGTTTCTGATAGCGCTGCATTGTTGCAGTGTTAGACAGTGTGACAATTTTACAGCTCCCCTTTTCTAGAACTGAACCTGATGTCCTTCTTCCTCACTTCAGAGCTAGCTCAGTTCCTCCATGTCAAGGATTCTAATTTATCTGAAGTCATCTCTAAATCTAGGACCTCCACATGTCAGCTTGAGCCAGCCAATGCCCACCTCACTGGTCAATGTTTGCCTCCCTGATCCCTCTTCTCTGTTGCTGGTTATTATCAACTACTCTGTCACCTGTGGCACTCCACCTAGCAGTCTGAAGGTGGCAGCAGTCACACCAATTCTCAAAAAGGTGCTGACCTTCGAAACCTACACAACTCCAGACCCATTTCAAATTTGAGCCAAAACACTGGAGCAAATAGTAGCTGTTCAATTTCACGAATACCTTTCCACAAATCAACCACTTCAACCTATCCAATCTGGTTTCAGTGAAAAACATAGCATTGAGACAGCTTTAGTCAAAGAGGCCAATGATCTTCTCCATGCAGCTGACAACAGGATCTTAAATATCTTAGTGCTAACGCATTTGAGTGCTGCACTTGACACACCCTGTCACATTTTGCTTGAGTGCATGGCTAGCCTTGGTATCATCCATCTTGCTCTTGCTTGATTTTAATCTTACCTCTCTGACAGGCAGCAATACATGTCTATTAGGAACCACAGAACTGACTTTACTGCTGTCACTGAGGCCTCATACACTCTGGCAAGTTTGGTTTTAGTTTTGGAAATTTTTTAGTTCAGATGTTTTTTCGCTACAAATTTCTTGAATGTGTTCCTTGGTTTTCGAAACCTAGAATGTGCTCTATTCAATGTTTCCTTGACAGCGGATTTGATTTTTTGTGTTCCTTGGTAACCATCCTTGACTACACTCTCATTTGAACCTCACATAAAATATGTCACCAGTTCTCCCTTCTTCATATGAAAACTCAGGCCCATCCTACCTTACGCCACCACAGAAACTCTAATTCATGCCTTTGTTACATCTCGGCTGGATTACTGGCCATTCTCCCTGGTATTCCAATCATATCAATCAGCAAACTTCAAATAATCCAAAATGTAGCAGCAAAGATTGACCCACACAAAATCACACGATGATATATCTCAAAATGATTAACTGCACTGGCTGCCAGGAAAATATCGGATACAATTCAAAACCCTCCTGCTGACCTACAATGCACTTTATGGTTTAGTTCCAGCTTTATTACCTGATTGACCTTCTCCTGACCTATTCACCCACTCACTCTGCTCCTCCTCTGCAAGTCTTTCAACTATCCTCTTATCCCACCATTCCATTCTTGGTGATCGAACTTTCTCCTGTACAGCACCCAAACTCTGGTACTCACTCTCTCCCCACTTCTGTAATGCTGAGACACTCTCCATTTTTAAGAAACATCTGGAAACTGGCCTCTTCCCACTAGGATTCACCTAAACAGGACATAGACATCCTCATTTGTCTGACTATATGCTGTCTGTAATTGTACAGTATGTGTTATTTGTAACTAACTAGCGATGCCATGTCTGTTCATATTTATATTATTCCCATTTTTAATACCAGTAAGGTGACCTTGAGTATTCGGAGAGGTGCCTGATAAATAAAAATGCATCATTATTATTATTCATTGTTGTTGTTACAGTTTTGGAATATTAGGCAGTGTTACACATTGCTGTACGTTGCAGAGTTTTTCAAAGTTACAGCGTTAGTGGTACAATTTTAGACGCTACAGCGTTGCAGTATTAAGACAGTGCTGCTGATTGCAGTGTCAGAGTATTACAGTTTTAGATAATTCTATGGCATTGTAGTGTTAGACAGTGTGCCTATGTTATTATTAATGTTACTGTTATAGACTGTTGCAGTGTTACAATATTACAATGGTTTAGACAGTGTAACAGATTTAGACAACGCTACAGTGTTTCAGTGATAGTGCTACAGTTAGACATTTATGTTCTGCCTGCTGCAGGCTGCCTGATGCCAGATTGCTTGCTAATGGCCTCTTCTGCCTGCAGTAACCATGGAGATGTTGTAAGAGGTGCAAAAAAGGCCTGCCCTTCAATATCAGGAAAAATAAAATGCTGCACAATGCTCTCGCCTGCTAGAGCTGCATGTCATGCTTAAACAATGAAACACTTTATTTCTCCATTGGAGCTCCAAGGAATGGAACCAGGAAGAATAGTGAATCTCTGATGAGCCAACAGTGTTTACATTTAAAATGTTTCTGGAAACTTCAGGTAGTGCAACGAGTCTGTTGAAAGGTTTGTATTGTGCCATCATATCACGATAAAAATTCACCACACTGCATTAATTACAAAAGGTGCTTCTGATTTAGATATTTGAAAATAAATCTGTTTTGCATTGTAATACAATTCAGACCAAGTGTTTCTCTAACATATCATAGGCATCACAAACATTTGCTTCGCAACAAGGGAAACAAGGTAGTGAGTGCATGAAATTCAAGATACATTTCAAAATTTGGGAACATCAAATTGGAGATGTCCAATTTTCGAATTCACAGAGGAAAAGTAGCTGCACATGTATGAATGATTTATTTTGAAATAGCTGATAATAGAGAAGCAGCAGGAATGCTGATTTACAAAAATATTTCTAATTAAACTGCTGTGGAGTGCTTTGCATCAGGAGTCATTTGTCTAAATCCTATGGGTGCTATCCTATCTTATCAAGCACAGAATTACGCATACTATGGATTGTTGCTCTCCTTAAGAACATTAACTTCTGTACCTTCTGAACTCATAGCATGTATTATTTTGATAGTGTCAGCCTTCCCTCCTTTTATAAACCTGAAATACCTTTATTCAAACATATCTTTCAGTTCCAATCTCATGCTGCTCAGACTTTTTCAACTCCATGCTAATTAAACAAGAATGAAAAATAAAAGACTAAACAGAAATTATGCTTAAATATTAAATATGTGCTGTGTGTATTTCTTAGTGCTGACAATAGATTGCACTTCTTAATCACGATTGATCTCACATTGGAACGAAATTTTTCTCAGCATTATATATTGCTTTAAGTACAGTAAGTAAGTAAGTAAGATTGGACTGGATGTAAGCACAAACAAGCCAGGATGATTCACATCTTTTTTTTATGATACCCCTTCCCACCTTGTAATGTTGTCAGTGCACTCACAGCATCAGCAGCCGTTTCAAAATGGAATGCAAATTAAATTGGCAGTTTAAAAAATAAAAATAAAATTGGCATGCAATGTGGGGCTGAACATATCCAATTTCCACCCTAATTTGGAACGTCCAATGATGTGCATCCGAAGCAGCCGCGTTCATACGGGAACCCCGCTGCCGATTCAAGACAGTGTACACATCCATCGCTCTCCTCCAAAACACACGGTGTCACCAGCTGCTTCTTTTCACACCGCAGACTACAGCTAAGCTCACAGAGAGCAAAGATGAATGTGAAGTATGCTTTAGCAAATGACCGTTATTAGTCTTGAAGTATATACTAAAGGACCGAGGATCACGATGAGAAAAATGGTCTTCTTCAAAATGGTCTGCTATATCAGGATAAGGCACTGCACAAAATGCAGTGCCAAATGAAAGTCACATTAAAGCTGAATTATTGAAACAAATCACTTAATCACTGAAGTGAACTGAGGTACCGCATTGGCTGGCACACTCCCAGCAGCGCCTCTCCTCCCACTTCGGTGCATGGTGAGTCACCAAATTGCCAAACAGGCTTCGGCGCGTCAAAATCCATGATAAAAACACGGTTCGCCACATGCTAAGTGCCGGCTGGAAAATCGAGTTGTAAATACCATTCTATTCATTCTAAATATCATCTCTAAATCAAAGCTAAGTTCACGTATAACATCTATGAAACGGCAGCTAAATTAAAATTTCTGTTTGACTAAAATGAATGTCCAAATTGAAAACAAAAAACACAACAGTTCTCTGTAGTCTACAGAGCCAGTACAGTTGACAGAGGATTCTGGAAGGCTTGCAAAAACAAAGCTGAGGACAAAGTGCTAGGCCCTAGCAGCTAGGGTAAAGATTATGGTGTTGGATAATGATGACAGACAGAACAAAGCAGCCATGTTGTTCAAGCAGCACATCTATCTTTTGCTGTGATGGACAGTTGATAAATAAATGGGTTACGCAGGCAAGAGATCAGTCTGCCTGAAAGAGTCCAACGTGAGCTTGTTTGTTTGTGTAAAACAGTTTCTTTTCACTGTAAAATAGCTGTGGTATGCACAAACGATTGGACATCCAAATGCTTACCCAAACTTATATTTTCCATATAAAATAGCCTTTAATTTTTAAAATCAACATAAAATTATGTTTTTTAAATGCATTAAAACTTCAGCCAGAGGAAAATGCCTTTGGGAAAAAAAAAAAAAAACTGATTGGTCCCCCCAGTGAATTCTGGCATCTGACGGCACTGTGTATACATGAAACAACTGTATCTTGCGAGGGTAACGTACAGGTCAGTACAAACTCAAAGTATTTCTGTGATATCCAAACCCTCCTTGACATAAAGTCCATATGACTTTAGCTTTATCAAGTGAGCCATACAAAAGCATTTTATAACAAAAGGAACCTTTCTAATTTTATTTTTTGTCTCTAGTGCTACTGAATCTGCTTCAGCTGATACCGTGACAGTACATTGACCTAGACCTTCGGTCATTGCTGTCAGAGTACCCAACTCATCTACAAGCTGCATGCCAGGGTCACAACAGATTCTGGAGGATGTTTTTCTCAGTGACAGATCCATCTGAGCATACCCATGGTCAGGTTTACCTTACAACAGTTTAAGACAGGATGGCAGAAGGTAAATCTGGTCATAGAACCGCCCATATGTTTAAAAACAGGTAATCATTCAAAACGAATTTAAGTTAAGGCATTTACCGTTGACAGCCCTAGTAATATTGCATCATAGGAAAAGCTAATAGAATGACTGATATTCACAATCTAATGGATTAACAGGTAGCCAGACCAGCAGCAAAATGTTTATATTTTAGATTTGTGACCAGCTGTACTAAACGGTAGTCTTTTTGTAATAGTGGAATCAAGCCTGACTGGCTGGATGTTTTGTAGCATAACTCAGTGTGCTTATGGCCTGCTGGGCATATTGCCGATCAGTGGTGGGCAGCAGTACACTAGGCTTCCAGACTTTTCCATCCCACTCGCTACGCCCAACTCGGTAAAAAAAACCTACTCTACCCACCGTTAAGAAAACAAAATCGGATAAATATTATCCTAAGAACATACTGGACTCATTTTCCTTGATCTTATCTTACCATGAGAAAAACTAAGAGAACCAATTTGTTTTCCTCGCAAAGACAAGCACAAAGCACAGCTCTTAATGAACAACAAACAAAACAAAAAAACCACAATATCCTGGAGAAAATGGCCGCCAGAGAAATGAGAATCAATGATCTATATTCTTTTTTTCTGTTATAAATGAACTGAGTAAGATGTTTTTTTTTTTTCCTTGCTGGAAAATTGCTTTCTTGCTCTGTGGTGATTGTGCTGGTACCCACCTCCTCGATTTCCCTCCTCTTCTGCTGAATGGCTCGATTTCGAGCCGCGGCCCTCGTTACGGAAGATGGGAGCCCTCTGCTGGAGGCATTCTCCCTTTCCTGAGAGATCTGTGGGTGGTGCGCAGGGGAGAAAATGACTCACTGCAAGCAGCCTCACATGCTAAGCCTGTGGCTCTCTGTTATAAACCTGCTGGAAGCGGTGCCGTTCAGGGGTCCATTTCAGAATACATGTGACATGCAACCTAATACCTGTGAACCACTTTCCATCTCTGTTTAGCTCTGTTAAGCGTTTCCCAAAAAAAAAAGATTATATTATTTCAAAATTAGCTATTTTATTTCACAAGCGTATCTTGCAAAGCATGTGCTTGGAACGTTGTTTCAATGGCAACGCCTGTTCTCAACTGAACATTCCGTTCGCACAGAATGGGTCCTGACTGGTGAATATCGCTCATTATTTTGCTATAAGCACAACCCCATTTAATTGTCAATAATCAGAATTTCCCATATATGCACATATTTCAAATGAAAGTCCACTTTATGCCTTCATGATGATGAACATACTTTTATTTTGCTACAGACCCATAACGCACAGATCCATGTGCACAGTTATAAATGACACGAAAATATAAAGAAATAAAAAAACACGATATCCAATACAGGTTCTTGCAAAGCTGTATCACTGATTCTCATATAAAAATTAGTTTGCCAACATCTGGAGCAGCATGACATTTATGTTCATGGGACACAAATCTGTAATCTGATATACCCACCCCCTTTTCAGGACATGACATAAATCATTTCTAACCAATCACGTCAACTCAGTGAAAGTGAATGCTGCATGTCAAACCAGCAATTCACAAAAACCGTTTGTGGCAGACCAATGTACTGTGTTACAGTACTGCACAGTGCTATATTGCATGGTACAATCTTGTGTGTTTTTATCTGAAGGAAATCGAAGCCTACCATGACGGAAAGAGGTTTTATTTCCCTCTCTCTGTCTGTGCGGTGAGCTGACCCTGGAGCATCTGAAAAATGCACAAAATAACAGACAGATCATCAATAGCAAGTAACTTCCAAGACATGGATAAATGAAAAACTTGCATTTCGGGGGACGTGTGTATGACGTGCACAAATTGTACGACAATAATCACAATGGTTAGCAGCTAGTTTGTTTCATTTTCAAAGGCGCCTCCAAACATCAGATCATTCCCTAGTCAGTAAGAAAATGATCTGCAGAAAATAAAATATGCTCCTTTAAGGGAAATCATGGGGTAGAGTTTATAAAATCTGCCTGGTGAGGTTTTTGAAAGCAGCGTTCTGATGCGTGGGAATAGAATTGTTATGGTTCATTATATGCTGCAGTGTTCAGGCCCAGCTCTCTCACACAAGCAGTGAGTCACTCTCACACATCTCGGAAAAACACACAAAAACCTGTTCAGAGCTCAGAGTACACAGTTCCCTGTGAGAACACCGCTCACATGGCCAGAAAATGATGTTCAAATTCCAAATACTCCATAGAATAAATTATCCACGGTGTATCAGTGGGAAAATATAATCGTTTGCTACAGTTAGATTTTTTTTGTTGATACAATTAAGGCAATTATAATGATTCAGCTTCCGAATAATGGACTTCTTGATGGATGAACTCCACGAACTGATGATATTTGCTGAATAGGTTGCTCACAAATAAAAATTCATAAAAGGCCTAAGGTATTAAAGAATGATTAACAATTCATAAACGACTTCCTTTATATAACACAGTTCTACCATATGTAACATTCACAGTCATTAATTTGGTAATATTAACTGTTTTCAGTATTTTTGTAGAAAAGTCTATGTCACTAATTTTTCTTTCTTTCCTTTTTTTTGGTCTGACAAACCATCATTTTAATTTTCATTCTTAAATTCAATTTCATTTTGGTAAAATGTGGGTCTTTTGGTCTCATCTGGCATGGAATTACCCATATGCTACTAAAATTAAACATTTTGGTTTATTTTAATGCATATGGCTATATTGGTGAGGAGTGGGCCACTGTAAATGCATCTACTCCGTTTACCTCATCAATGTTACAAGACTGAACAAGATTGCCATCTGGTGGTCAGACATGCCCTCACATTGACTTTACTCAGATCGAGACACTGTATAGGCATAAGGATGCACAAGGATGGCTGAACAGTTTTAAGATTTTGTGCTAACTTCTGCTCTCAATTATTTACCTAAGCCCAATCATATATTTTTTTTCACTCTAGACTGATATAGCAGTGAACCAGCACTGGTGTTTATAGTAATTTAGAAAATTAAGCCAGAGTAGTTAGCTAGAACAGACATCAACGGCCATCTAGGAATGGTGTTGTCCACCCCTGGAGTACTAAAATATATTTCTCAGAACAATGTTGGAACCTAGCATACCTTTGTGTCCCTTTGATGACCCAGGAGAATGTTTGCTGTGGTTTCTCACATCATCATAGTGGTTCGATAGGGGGCGCAGATATAAGCCTGTAGGGTGCCTTCTGGGATAACTTTCAGTAGTGTGATATCTCTGGAAACTGAAACTGGTGCTTGACCTCCTTAAAAACATTTCATTATTCATAAATCTGGAAAATCATAAATAACACACACACGAACCACACAAACACACACATATACACACATATAAAGCACACACAAACATACACATGCAAACACACATGCATAAATACTCTTCAGAAAGCAGTCTTCATTAAGCTAAAATTTAAATGAGGAACCCGTGACATTTGGCTTCAATCTGGAGGCAGGATTACTGAAAATAGATGCAGCAAGTAGAAAACCCATTCTAATTAACGTAATCATTCATGTTTTTAATTGGGCTCTGTCCCAAATAAAAAATAAACAATAAACACAAATATTTAGGAACAACTGATATTTAATCAGTGAATATAACCGTGATAATTAGCCGAGTGTCCACGTGAAGAATAATACTTCAAAAGTATATAAATTGATATATATATATATATATATATATATATATTTAACCATATAGGAGCTGTCATAATAATAAACACAAGAGATTGCTTACAAGTTAGACATCTCATATGAATGCCCCACTTGAACCTACCTTGGCTTCAAAGGGTTTCTTTGGAGTGACAGACTTCTGGGTCTTCTAAAAGGACTTCTCTCTTCCTGCAAAGATCAACCACTCCATAAAGGTCTAATATTCAGTACCCTATAAATCCTCGCAAATCGGGACTATCTATAAAAAAGAACTGCAATTCTTACATTGTTCACTCGATAGGGATGTAAATACCTGGAAATTACAGACTGCACTTTATCCTCATATTCTTTTAGCCAGACAATGCAGTGCATCCAAGATGCTGGAGTACAGAGCCAAACACGGACTGTCTCACTGTCCAAATACAGACTGCATTTTAGCCTATATGTAATGTAATCTTGGTACTTTTGAAATATTTGTCCAACAACGTTGACAACAACTTCTCATATAATTTCGTATGAAACCTAATGTTATTCATAGATGCATTTAGCATTTGTGTTAAGTAATAATGTTGTTTGTGACATAGGCTACATCATTTGCATGAGATGTTATGTTGAGAGTTCACGACCATGTCATTTGATAATCTTGATCTTTTCAGAATTGCAGAATTGTTAGAAGCGCTTAAAAGACACGTATCTGACATTTCAAATATTTATAATTGAACGAACGGAGTCAAAAGATGCGGCTCGCCAAAAGGAACTAAAGTTTCCATCAACCTGCCGGCCTACACAGAACACAAGGCTGGCTGAGTCATGAAAAAAAAACAATATTTGAGTAACAGAGGCGAGCACGACAGCGATTTAGGAAACGTGCACAATACCTGTAGATCAGTTACGGAATAAATTCATGTGGTTAAATTTCAAATCGATCCAAGTATTCAGATGATTTTTACTTTTAACATTTTAGCCTACATTTGCTGCAACAGTGGAAAACAAACTGAAATTCAAATGATAGTTTTGATAGCCATATACAGGTAGGAGCAGGCTGCCATTGGCAGGTTAGCCAACAGTTTATTCCAGTCGATTGTTTAAATCTAAGCGACATACGCTAGATATTAAAAGTGGCTGATGCATACCATTTTGCTTTTCCGAATGTTATGCTAGCTCCACCGATTCCCCTTTCAGGTAAACGACACCAAGACGATCTGAAAGACCAGGAAGAATCAAAATTTACTTTCATTTTCGGTTAGATCTTCCTAGTTTGCACTTTCAGCTGCACATATTTAGAAATCAATATAGAATGATATCTATATTATTTAAATCTAGAATGTCCACAAATTGTTTAAATGCAATGTTTGCAGCTTCAGTCGGCTATACTTAATACTGGTCGGTTGCGAAATTATAGTAAGTACAAATATAATTGTAGCAAGAGGGGAAGAAAAGGCTACCTACTATAGCGTACCATTGAGCCGTTAAAATATTAATTTCTGGTTTGCCTGGTGGTGTAAATATTATTCTTTATTTTCACAGGTGGAAACGCCCATACAGGTTGCATAAGCTTGTCAGATTGGAGATCGCTATCAGACCTTCATAAGCGTGCATTTCTTTGCATACAGGGACCCAGTGACTGCTGCACACAGGCAGGTGCTCAAGTAGGCTAAAGGCCAATTCATGGTCCAGACGTAGCATACACGGACCGGACTCTGCTGGGGTCCGCGCGGTCAAAATGACGAAATAGCGGACCTCAGTGTACGTCCGCCTTGGCATGTCCGCGCGAAGCTCAATTTTTGTGACCGCGCGTGCCTAGCGTACGCGTACCTGTGTCACACAAATCATGGCTCGGTATGAAACTGTTTCACATCAACATGCATTTCATGTGGCACCGGAAACACGCGGTGATGCGGAATACATAAAATGGACATGGAGTGGACATTTGAAGAGAGACTGGCTGAAGAGGTGAGAAGGTGCAGGCACCTATGCGATTCACCCCACCGCGATTATAAAGATTTTCAGGATTAGCACAATCATTTACTTGATCTGGCATTTTATCTGAAGTTCTTTATAAGCTCATAAATGACAGTTGAAGGGTATACTGTACTTCTCTCCCTATAGTATATGAACACTTTACTGTGATCAAATGTATGAGTGAATTGGCAGATAATTATGGAATCAAAAGCCAGCATGCATACCATCCCTCCAGGGTGAAAGCTCAACAAAGATCCTTAAAGGTTAAGAATGTGTAAATTTAATGTCTCATATCTCATATGAATTTCTGGATGTCATTTTTTAAAATCTTAATATTTTTATTCTAATGTTATTCTAAATTAGTTATTTAGGATACAAAGTTCCCATGTGAATAATGTGCCCCAACGTTTTGGCCACAATTTCAGAAAAAGTAAACCAAGCTGTTTTTTTTTTTTTTTTTTTAATGTATAAATAACAGTATAAATAATTGTATTATTATTTACAGAAACCTGATACAAAACAAATAGACTATACAATCTCATTTTAAATATTTTAAAATCTCTATCCTATGACATTTGTTCATGAATTAAGTAGCAGCCAACACAAGTCCAGCTGATCCAATGCATTTGATTATGTATACAAAAATCAACTATACACAATTATAAGCTGGGTTTTGCATTTAGAACAATTCCCTTACGAGCTGCTTTCTGTCATAAATTCACATTACATGTTCATAGTGCTAAATTAAGTCTCTGTGTAGTTCTATCACTGAAACACTGGCAGAATTTTCAAGATTGTTAAAGGTAAATGAGTCTTTCCACTGTGGGCTGTTGTTCAATGCACGAACACACAGGTTCAGTACATAACACATTTTCATTTTTGGGGGAGGGGTGTGGGCTTGTGGGGGCTGAGTTACAATACAACAGTAGTTAATTTGACTGATCGACCAGGACCCACAATAAAATAAAATATAAGATAAAAAAAGTAAAAATTCACTTCAGGTTTTCAAGAGCAGGTCCTCTATGCTGGAGTCACTGAAACTGGCTAACACTGTGTTTAATTCTACAGTAAAGACCCAGAAACAGATGTGAGAAAGCGAGCTCCCAGAAGAAGAAGACAGAAGCTATACTTAAACAGTCAGTGTGAAAGTATTGTTAGGCACTTTCTTTTTTCAATTATTGTAGAAGCAGCAAAAATAAAAACCCTAAAAAAAAGCAGTGTTATAACACAAAGGTTTGGCAACCACGATGTGAACAGCTGTACTGCAGATGACTTATTGTTCATTTTAGGAATTTCCCTGCTCCCTACAACTTTAAAAGTCAAGTGTTGAGCTTATGAAATGTTAACAGACCAGCAGTATGAATGGTATACTTGGGCCAGGCCAGAAAATCCAGTGACTGGGTCAGCTCTGACATTCTTTGCTTTGACGTGGCTTTGCTTTTTTGGTCTAAAAGGACCAATCAACCGCAGGCATGCTGCAGGGACATCCCCCATTTAACATGTTCATTTTTCATTGGTTGCACCTCGAAGACAACGCTTCACTTTTAAAGGACCTGAGACAGCCCATCAGTTTTTTTAAGTAGGTATATTGCATTACTGGCAGTGAACCACTCAGTAAAAGTAATTTAACTTACTAATTTTTAGTAAATAAATACATATGATCAATTGTACCAAACATGGATATAAAAGAATGCCTGTGCAAAAATACATATTTAAATATGTAAATTTTTAACAAAATATGTCATCTGAAATAGGGAAATTTCAATATTTCGTAATACACAGAAGAAAATGCCAAAATAACGGGTAGAAATCTGACTCTTTGTGGCTACATTGACTGCCTGACATCAATAGGGGGTGAAAAATCTACAGAAATGACAAGAGAAGCAGGATCATACCTGCCCCTGAACTTTGGTTCCACCTTAAAAGTTTGCCACTAATGTTTCAAATTCAACAGTCCTCAAAATATGTTTCAAGTGGAGGAAGAAGTGGACTTATCCCAAGGTCAGTTCTTATTAAGACTCACTAATTAAGACTTAAGATTAAGAGTTTTACACGGTATTGCCTGCCTCGCCTTTCAGCACTATGGACCGCCCTAACACTCGACTCCTCACAGGGGAATGGGAGAGGGTTGTATTCTTGGTATTATTTGGCAAATGATTCACAATTTCTACAGCAACAGCCACCGGAGAGCAACATGCTGAACGACAAAACCAAATGTGAATTCGGTCTGGGTTTCAGGTCAAAAGACAAGTGAAGTTTGAAAGTGGCGTTCATATCCATTAACGATGTGCAGCCACCATAACTATACTCGGACTGACTGAGGGGACATGTTTTGCAGGTATTTTTCCAAGAAAACATGTTTTGGATACTTTTGTTTTTCCGTGACTGACAATAGAGGGTAATTAGTCGCACTTAGTAGCGAACAGTAGTCGCACTCAGCACTGAAATTAATATTCCTTAAAATGGTAAACATGGTAAACAACTATCTACTGGTAATTTCATCAAAAATAAGAGTTCAGCAGATATGCGGATTTCCTCATTTCAGAGCTCACCGGTACTGATTATGACATCATCGATGAGTGACTGCACAAGAAAGCTAAAAAATCTATTTAGGTGATTGATGACCCACTGAGACAATAAGAGTTATTTATTATTACTTGGCAAGTGTGGACTGAGACATTTTGAGCACAGACTGTCATAAAATAGGAAAATATGGAATCTACATGAATCTCTCAGTTGTTGCTTATGAGTTCAGAAATTCAGAAATCCACATATCCACGCACCTTTCTCATACCTTTCTCATATCACACTATTTCTTCCCATATTTAATTCTCAAATACAGTGCCCTCCAAAATTATTCACACCATTGATAATGATGAACGAGAAGCAAAGCCAGTATAAAATAATTTATCAAAGTATTGAGATATATTTATCTTCTTACATTTGAAATATATTCTACTTTAACAACCAAACTATCACTTCTGAAATGATGAATTTATTTCCAATAAATTGTCAGAAATATTCACACTCCTGTTTTCAGTACATTGTGGACTGTCCCTAATGAGTCATCTTCTACAGGATTTTATTTGATGAGACTGGTGAACATATTTGGGGGGAGGGGGTGTATTTGACCATTCCTCCATACAGAATATTTCAGGATCCTTCAGATCTATCAGTCAGTGCTCTATGGACTGACCTCTTCAATTAAAACCACAATTTTTTATATTGCATTCAAGTCTGGTTTCTGACATGGCCATTGCAAAAGTGTCTTTTTGTGGTTTTTTAAGGTCTTTTTTTTGGTCATTTTTAAAGTATTCTCAAACTCGCTATCTTGCTGAACGATGTTCCTCTTTCCACATGGTGATGACACATGAGGTTTACATGTGTTACCTCATTTTCATACCCCAGGAAAACAGGAGGCTACAATACAGTTCCTTAAGAATTCTGGTTAACAGTCAAAAGCAGCATATGAATGCAGATTTATTTTTGTTGGATTTTATTTCAAATAATTAGTAGGGCATGAATAATTGTGACATCTTTTAGGGAGAAGATATTATTTGTTCGGCACAATATTTTTTTTCTGAGGAATTGTATTATTTTAAAATAATTTTCCTTACCCTATGTACATTTTGCATAAAATCACTTGTATTTTCTATTTTACAGCCTTCTTTGCTCATCATTGTCAAAGGTATGACAGAGGTATCTTGGAGGGCATTGTAATAACTGAGATTAATTACTGGCAATAGCTTTTGATTGGATCGCAAAAACATGTGGTATAGCTGAACTGGTCATATGCATGTATTCCTGACCTGTCCACAGCAGTCATTACACATCACCTGCTGCAAGGAACAAAAGCTAAACAAACTTGCATAATCTGTGTACAAAATAGTGTTTTGTTTAGGCAATACTATTCACAGTAATATATCTGGTAGTCGATAAGGGTGGCGTTGGTTTCCAGATGACACAATCTATAGCAAATCAATGGCCTTCAATTAATTTTAGCTAGTTAAAAAAAAATGTACCTATATTCATATTTATTTGATCTGACATTCACCGTTAGGCAGAGTTTGTAAAGACAAGCCAAGAAAGGGCTTCTCTCAGAACAGAAAATAATTAAACAGCAAATGTGGTCCTATGTTCATTATTTCAAAAGTTTGGTTTGGTCTTCAGAGCTGTGTGTGTGTATATGTGTGTGTTATGGTGAGTGAGAGTGTGCGTGCGTCAGCGTGTGTATGTGTGTTTGTGTGCACGTGCTATGGTGAGGGAGCGTGTGTGCCTGTGTGTGTCAGTGAGTGAGTATGTGTGTGTTACAGTGAGTGTGTGTGTTTGATGGAATAAGCACTGCAACTCATCACTATCAAAGGCATAAAACTCATGTGGAATCTAAAATTCTACATTGATGGCTTTCATTTTCTCCTACTACATATGCCCTTATATAATCACTCTAGATCCGTCTCACAACATCCCTTAAAACACCACAGGTCTCAGAAAACCTTTGAACAGGTGTTAATTCAGACAGGTGCTAGTTAAAACTTCATAACTTGACCTAAAAACCTGCTGTAGTCAGCTTGGTGTTCTTAGACAAACAGACACTCATAGATTCATAGTTGAAGTTAAGCAATAAAATATGCTTAAACCGTAAGACCCAGTAGAAAATGGGGAATTAGCTGTTAGTTTGAGCCAGTTTTCTAAGGCTTGAGTTCAAGTGATGGTTGAGCCTCTTTAAAATCTCAGCTCGGCAGAACCTGACCTGCTAAAACACAGATTCTGTGATTCTGCGTCCGTGCTACAAGGAAGGTAGTGTTTCATCACCAGTGTGATAGTGTGTCTGTGCGTGTGCGTGTGTGTGCGCACGCGCGCACGTGTGTATTTGCCTGGCCTCGTAGTCTGTACCATTACACCTTCTGTGCAAGGTCACACAACACAATCCCCTTCTAAAGGAAGACCAGCCAGCCGATCCAGTCTACTGCGACAAGGGCGACGACGACCCCACGTGTAGTGTCTCCGTTGTCAAGGCAACCTGCCCGGCCGTGGACGTGAATGGCTTTGTTCGGGGAATTCCGCGGTTACCAACTCTGTCCCGACAGGTCTCTGCCCCTGAGGATCATGGGACAGCAAGGCAAGGCCTCCTCTGGTTTGGAGTAGCAGGGAGAACCAGTGCGGTCATTTGGCCGGAATTGTGGGAAACCACACAACCCCCTGTCAGGGACGAGCCTTTGGCTGGAGGAAATGAAGAGCAGAGGTTAAAGACCCTTTTTTCTTCCATTTAAAAAGTGTTAATTAAGGTAAATGTACTTTTCACAAATTTATAAGCCGGAAAACAGAATTTCCTTTTGATGAAAAGTATGTAATATCTGAACATTATTTATAAATGGTAATGGTAAATGACTGATTATAGCGCTTTATCCAAGCGCTTACATTGATGCCTCATTTGCCAGAGCAGTTAGGTTAGTGTCTGCTCAAGGACACTTCGACATGCACAGGGCGGGGTTTGAACCGGCAACCCTCCGACTGCCAGACAATCGGTCTTACCTCCTGAGCTATGTCGCCCCTATATAAGCTGGTGGGGTCTGATATTGTGTGTTCCATGTAGACATTCCTCACAAGTTCACTTCTGACGGACAGCCAACTAAACATTTGCACTGCTGATTGATGAGAATGTAAATCCGTCACCAAGAGACTGATACCAAATTCCCCTATAGTAGGTACTGTAAGAACCTTGTGAATTAAACAAAAAATGTTTAGTTGTGTTTGAGTGTTGAATAATTTTAACGTCTTCAGGGGCCTGGCTGGAGGCTGTTCTCTCTCTCTCCACCTTAGCTAATGTGTGGAGAGAGTTCTGGTGCAAAATGGCTGCTGTGCATCACCCAGGTGGGTGCTGCACATTGGTGACAGGTGAGGTGAGTTCGTACTCATCACTGTAAAGCATTTTGAGCGTTCGGAAAAAGAGCTATATAAATGCAATGATTCATTCATTCATTCAACTCCTTAGTCTCAGGACCACATGACACTACACGGTCATGCTTTTTCATGTTTCATCAGCACAGCTGTTACGACGGGTATGAAGGCCCACCTGCTGTAAAATGGCATTGTTGGGAAGCCCCTGTGACCCTGGAATGCTTCGGCTGTGCTTGCCATGGACGTTGTTGAGTGTGGGGAGCTTGGCCATTTTGAGGGGCCTCCCGGGGCCCGGGGCCCCTGGCCCCTTGCGCCTCTTCCCCTCGAGGCTGTCCACAGGCGCGTGCGCCACGAAGGGCCCCAGAGAGAGGGTGGAGTCGCTGCTGTTCATCACCACGCTCATGCGCTTGATTGGTTCCGCGGGACTGCCCATTGGAGGGCCCCTCCCCGATTGGTCGAGCCTGAGGCTGAGGGCGGAGCCAAGCCCCGGGCCATGGTGGACCCCGGCATGGGGGGGTGGGGCCATGAGCGAGAGGGGGCGGGCGCTCCCCGGGCCCCTGGGGTTCAGAGCGCAGTTCTTCCTCGGCACTGGTGAAACGAAGGAAGAGGAGGAGGTGGATGATGAGGAGGATTCGGTGGGGTGCGTGGGCGAGCTGCTCTTCCTCTTCTTGGCCACGCCCAGGCTGGCGGTAGAGTTGGCGGGCGGCGGCTCCCTGGGTCTGAAGGGCTTCGCGCTGGGCCTGGTCTTCAGGGGCCTGCTGGAGGCCAGGGAAGGGACCTGGGTCCAGGAGGGGCCCGGGCGGGGCTGGGCGCTGTTGTAGGGGGGGCGGTCCGGCCGCGCGCTCAGGGTCGTCCCGTACGAGAGCACCGCCCGGCTGTCCAGGGACTGAGAGTAGGGGGATGAAGGCAGCGGCTGGGGGGCGGGTGGGAGGAACCCGCCCCCGCTGGTGCTCGGGTGGGGCGGGGCCAGCGAGTTTGCGTTCGTTCTGTGGGGCATCGAGTGCGTGGAGTTCTGCGTAGCGGGCGGGATTTTCCTGGAAAACAAGCTGGCTGTTAATGAAAGGCCAGTGCTGTCTGAGGCTTTTCACTCTCAAGCCAGCAAAGTTCATACAGATATAAAAAAAGTCACTGAAATTGACAGTGATATTTCCAGGCCTAAATGGGTTCTGGAAAATAAAAAAAGCTATAAAAGGTTTTGAAAAGTCATGTTTCATATTATTCATTTTTTTTCATTGCCAGCCACCACTGCAGCACCAGAAACGGAACAAATTAATGATTGTTTTGCAGCATATTAAGGCATTTAGACATCAAGTCCAGTGAAGCTAGTGCATTTTTTTAAATCAAAAAAGGTAGTGGAAATTGTTACCAAAGGAATTAGGGGTGCCCCTCTTGGAAAGGATGTAGAAAACAGCCATTCAACGAATTTCCCCAAATGCTGTGCTATTCATGAGTATACTTATTGTATTGGTGTTCACAGGCTGAATTTTCCATTGTTAGTTCATCGATGATTCTTTATTTTAGCTTTGTTTTTTTAATGGGAAATTTTCACTGCTGATGTTCCTTCTTCGAAACGGTTTGAATTGACGTAGTACATTTGAGTAGATTTAAATTTTTAAAAGTACAGTAATGAGAATGAAAAGACTTTGGGAATGGCAAAGCCCAAACCAATCAGCCTCACCCTGGTGTGTATGCTATTTGGCTAGAGATCTCTGTCACCAAGAAGAAATGTAATCCTTTTTACACTTTTGGAATTAGGCAAGCTTTACAGTGATTACTGCCTGCCCTCCAAAGGGAAAAAACTGCATTGTGTGGCACATCTTGCTTAATTCCTACAGAGCCAGAAACAACTGTCCTGTACATATTTCACCACAGTGGGTTTTCCGTTTTAGAATATGAATCTATTTTTAAAAATGTTTTGCCCTTACAAGACCCGAGACAAATGAACTCAAGAGAGGCTCGTCAATTTTCTTGTTAGAAATAGCAGAAATAGCAAATCAATAGGCAGGATTTCAAGGCCCAGAAAACCTGTGCCACTCAAGTGTCCATTCAGGTTGGCTAGATCCATCTGTCACAGCGTGTGAGAGTAAAGTAACAAAAAAAAAAAGCTGGAAAAGAAGCTGATAGCACAGACAACATTCTCTCTCTGAAAGGATAACAGCTTTAAAACTACCAGCAGGATTCATACGGACATGAAAAATCTGGAGAAGACAAAGCACCTGGCAGTGACACTACCCAGTCTTGGACAGTTATGGAAAATAAAACCATTTAAAACGCTTCAGAAAAACTCCCCATCATAATTTTCATGGTCTTATAACAACTACATAACTATATGTATGCATGTATCATAACATTATTAACTTATAAATTAATGATGTGACCATATCATACTGCTAACTTAGAAAAGCCAGCCTTCTGTTCTGAACAGTCGATCTCTGCCTGCTAATAGGAAGTCGTTCTGTTGCCATGGTGATAGTGCTCAAAGGCTAAAAAATGTCACAACTTACCTTCACTGATAACGAGCACAAGTGAAGGCCAAAGTGCTACATGAGATTTCTTTCTTCAAGATCTACTTGATCTCAGAGATAAATTCAACCACTACAGCACCAAATAGCAGTACTACCTGTCTTTGATTTCCAATTTTACAATATGAATTCAGAGTAAAAAATTAGTTTGAGAGATAAATATGAATCCAACAAATATCCAATGGCAAAATGAATTGCTAAATGTTTACAACTGTTAAAAAGCTAAATTTGTTATGCATTAATATGTAATTTCCTTTCCACGTCTACATTCGCACAGGAAGTGATGTCAGCAGATTCAGTCTGGATGAATGAGAGTATGCTTCATGTCTGGGGACTCACTTCCACATCTGAGAGCTGATGTGCTTCTCTACCATGGCGCTGAGGGTGTGTCGAACCCGATCCCATCGTCGGCTGAACATGTAGCAGCTTCTCCCAAACTGACGGCTCCCGAAGGTGCAGAACTGAAAACAGGAAACAGTCACATCGCACGGGCCACACTAACACAAAGGTTCCCAATTAGTGCACTTCCTGTGAGTACTATAAACTCCACTGATTCATTCTCAACAGATAAGTTACAGTTTAAAGGCCCTTCACTTAGACTGCAGGGAATGAGAGGCAATCCCAGAGAGTCAAAGCAACATGCTGGCTAACATATATAATCTCATAGGCCCTTATTTTTCATTTATTGTATAACACAACCTTAAATCTTTGTCTATCTTTATGTCTTTGTTTCCCGGAATAGCTAAATAGAATGTTTATGAAACAATATCTGTAGTATATCAGTCTATTAAAGGCCGTTAATAATTGGAAAAAACAGTTGTCAGGTGCTTATTCACTTATTTCTGTCCTGGTGTTCTGTGTAAAGCTGGAGAAAATGCTTGAGTACTCAAGTAATCGTAAAGAAAAATCAGCGTGTACCAGAATCAACATAATTTCCCAGGAGGTCTCTCATCCAAGTACTAACTAATCCTAGCAGTGCTTACTTTCAGCCACATGACTGCTGACAGTACTAACCAATCCAGTCCTGTTTAGCTTCAGCCAACAGAACTAACCAATCCTAGTCCTGCTTAGCTTCAGCCATATGACTGCTGACAGCATTAGCCAAAACTAGTCCTTCTTAACTTCAGCCATATGACTGCTGACAGAACTAACCAATCCTAGTCCTGCTTAGCCTCAGCCACATGACTGCTCACAGCACTAACCAATCCCAGCATCGCTTAGCTTCAACCAGACGACTGCTGACCGTACTACCAAATCATAGGCCCACTTAGATTAAACCATGACTGCTGACAACCCAAGCCCACTCTTGATTAGCTTCAGTAGATTGACATGAGAGTACTACAGGGTTGATTTGGCTGCTATAATCACATCCTTCACCAAACGTCATGATCAAGTGCATGATTGCAGCTCCAAATCAAGCTAATAAGGGTCCTGTGAGGACCTCCAAAACTCACTAAAACGTTCCTATTATATTAATAAATTATATATATATATATATATATATATATATATTCCTATTACCCTCAGGAAAGAGCAAGTGACAGACTTACAGCAGCAGGCCGAGGGTGGTAGCCCGAATAGTGGCAGTCCTCCTCCCTCTCCTCATTCTCCCCCTCGTCGCTGGACAGACGGGACGTCCCGTCCGGGGTGGGTGCGGATTGGAGGGAAGACTCCTGGAGCGGGGCGGGGTCCTCCTGGGTGTGACTGTTCCCCCCTAGGTGTGCGGGATAGCTGTTCGGTCTGCGATTCAAAGGATTGTTAAACAAAGCGCCGTTTTGGTTTCCATACACAACATATTACGATAGCCAAGCCGAGGAATGATTGGTGCGACACACAGCCTAACCAAGAATGAAAAAACACACACGAAAATGCTTTTTTTTTTTTTTTTTTTTTTACAAATTTCAAGATACCTGCCAGATAAATGCATCTAAAATCCACAATCAAAATGGGCGGAATAACCTGATTACTAAAGCCCCAGTTTGCCTGTTCTTGTTTTCTCAGAAGTACAGTATTGCAGTCCTCCACAGACCTGAGCTCGACAGCCTTTCTGTCAGACCATGTGTCAAGAGATTTGACTGACGGCACCACTTCAATCATCTACACTGATAAACGAATTACCACTAATTAGGCACAGAATATTACAGTAATCTTTACAAGCAGCATTCAGATGGTAAATTCAGTGCAATTCATTTTACAACCCTTGACATGTGGCAGTATTCTGAAATCGTTGTAGAGGGATGTTACTTTTTGTTTGAAGCTGTGGTAAATTCTCACATTAAAAATGAGAATATTTATGTAACCATAAAAACTGCACAGAAATTGTTCAAGAAACAGTATTGCTACTTAAAAATACTGTTTACTGAACCATTAGCAAGCACAGAAATAGTTCAATAAGCAGTATCACTTAATGTTCTGATTGTAATACTATTACTTAATAATAAAGTAGTTTAGATCAGAGGAATTTAAAAAAATATGTTAAATGAAAGTGGAAAATGTCATTTATCTTAAGCAAAAAAAAAAAAACTATATATTGTAAACTGCAATTCAATTTGATAATGGTCAGGTGCTTAAGATTCTCTTTTGTTGCCATGCTTCGTAAAACACGTCCATATGAAGAGACGTATCATTCTGCATCAGCAGTTACAATGGAAAGCATCATTTTGCCTTTTGAGAAAGATCCGGAAAAATCTCCTCAGCCGTTTCCCAGAATTCGTGCAGGGACACTGCAGTGCCCTTTTCAAGTGAATATAATTTGTAATTCCCCTTACAACCAACACTTTCTGTGGAGATTTGCAATTGAGTCTAGTGAGAGGTTTACCACGTGCACTCAATTATCACGTTGCACACGTTTGCTTGGGATCCTCACAGCCTAAGGAGTTCGTGAGCTGGCGGACTGAAACGTGGCAATTTTTTTTTTTTTTAATAACACATTATAAAAAAAACTGCGACAGTAAGAGACCGTGTATCGGCGATAAAACTTTCAGCTCAGCTGTGACAAATTTCCCACAGTTAAAATATGCAAAACATGACTCTCTGCCCTATCTGTTGAGTCAGGTATTCTGTCAGTTGCTTCGATCAGTTCTTTAATTTTGATTTGATGCATAAGTGCATACTGTCAAAGCAATGTAGTTGTTGACACTGCCCCACCATTAATTAATTCCCAAAGGAATACGTGCACTTAAGTACTGAATGCTGAATGACATGATTAATTAATGTATTAATTTCTAATTGTTGGTCAATCTTTATATTCTTTTAGTGACTTGGCATAGTGTATGACAGACATGATTACACTTGTTTGCTCAAAGACATGCTTTTACTAGTTTGCACATTTGCCATTCCATCCTTGTTCACCTCCCGGCCTTTTGCCCTCCCTCTGTTAAGTCAACTAATTGTAAAACATCACAATTAGCCACAATTGTATAACTAATTTGAGTGTACCATTCAGATGCCTGCAAGAACCCCTGGAGGAGAACGACTGAAATACAAGTTTAAGTCTCCGTGGGTCACATGATAAATTAGTGGCCTGACCCATTACATGAAATACATATATGTAACATATATTTCGAATACATGCACTTGGAGTACTGCCTGAGGTTCCTGAGGTTAATGGCAGAAATAGGAAAGAGGCAATTGAAGAAGCTGCACAGTCAGTCCAAACCTACTCAACCTACCTAACGTGAAACACTCAATGCAGAGCCGACATAGTGAGGAAGACTCACGCACAGCTAGCACACAGTGAAGACGAAAAGGGGAAGTCACTGAAAGATTAGTGTGCAGTGACAAAGTCTAGTATGTAGGAAGAAAGACCAGGGGGCAGTGAGGACGATTAGAGCTTGGTGAAGAAGACTTGCGTGGAGTTGAGGAAGACTAGCAGGTAGCGAGGAACATTAGCACGCAGCGGGGAACACTCACCGTGGAAGACTTGGATTGTGAGGTCTGGGTTTGCTCGGCGCAGAAGGCTTGGCGTCGGCGGTGCTGTTGCCGTGGGAGACGGGGGAGGGGCAGGGGGCAGGGTTAGCGTCCCTGAGAGGCGGGGTCTGCCGAGAGGGGTCGGCGCTGCACTGCAGCTCCTTCTCCCTCGCTCGGCCCTTGTGATCCGCCAACAGCGCGTCGAAGCGTTTCCTCCGGCCCAGGACCGCCCTCCGCTGGGTTAAGGAATGCGTCTGTGGAGGAAGCAGTCCCCATCAGTATCGCAAATATCAAGTTTATTCCATCCAGGAGGAAAGGGAGCAGCAGCTTCATCTTCTCCAGTGGGATGTTGGATTGTAGCACGTGCCGCTACAAAATCCTCTCGCAAACGTCTGTTTTGCGTCCGAGGATGACGATGCACAGGCATGTTCATTCACGCTCAGGCATACGCAGACGGTATCCCCATTGCTCAAACAGCACAAAATGCTATTTGCGAAATAATTTACCAAAAAAACCTCACAATTCCGAGCATTCCGCGTTTATGTGCAAGTTCTTTTAGCTTTTAACCCTGACTCTGTGATTCCATCCCGATTTCCAGAAAATATGAGGCCCTAGATATGGTCATACCTCTTGGTTTTTGTTAAAAGCCTAGCAGCAGAGTTTTTAGACAAAAATGTCTTGAGAATGGGGTTCCCCACATCTGGGTCACTTCTGTCTGCTTATTCAGGGGTAAATGAAGAATTTTCACGCTTAAATAGAATCACACTCCAGTTTCAGTATAAAAAATATTTGGTATCAATCACACTCAAAAATAAACCTGGATCCAACCACACACCTTACAGACTGAGCACAAACACACAGAGTATGAAGGAGGCCACTTCACCCACCTTGCATGTCAGTGATCTTGTGCATGGCTTCCGTGTAGTCAGGTCCAACACTCCACAGTGGAAATCTGCATTGAATTCGCGCTCTGTTGCAAAGGAAAACCCTCAGTCACAAAACACTCAGATTCACATAACAATTCAATTGCATTTACTTAGCTTGTGAAAAATAAATATAAAATTAATAAACATATTGTAAAAATGAATCAGTAACACTAAACCATTGTTACGAATGGGCAATTTCTTTGTGGGAAATATTTTGAATTACCACATTTATAGATTCATTTCAGTTCGTCCTAACAGATATACTAAGTAATGAACTACTGGCACATGCCTGGGAGATTGGAAGACTCTTCTCACAAGTGAGTGCGAACCTGATCAGACTTTAGCAGCTTAAAGGAGGTGAGGAATATAAGTAACAGTGCATACATAGGCAGCTGCATGCAAAATAGGACACTGTGAAATCATTTCCAATTGCTGCTTGTTTTACATATAACAGTGCATTTAATTCAAAGACAGAAGCCTTCTAGCCGATAGCCTGTCAGAAATACAGACAGGGACCTGAAGCAAGAAAAACGAAAAACTAACAAACCAGAACAAGTACATCGAGGGCGCTGAACTACAAACCCAAACAGGCATTAAATTAAAGGGGTTTGGGGTTCTCAGAGCTGATATCTGCTACCTCCGCCAGATATACTTCACCTACTAAATGTTTATTTTAAACATTGCATAGGTGCACATTTAAAGCACATTTGAGTTTGAGTTTGAGTTTAAGCTTGAGTTTGATGGAGGCTGGGGAGGGGTGAGAACAGCAGACAGCGAGAGGCCGGCTCACCGGACAGTTTCTTGTGCAGGTGCCTCCTGCTGCCGGAGCCGTTGTCCTGTTTCTTCTCCAGAGAGGTGTGGAGGGTTTTCCCGTTGGGGATGTGCCCGGGGGGCAGGAGGGGGGCCTTTGGTATGGAGGGGCAATTAAGGCTGGGCCTCAGCGACGAGCTTACGGCGATCGAGGCTGAGGGGGCGTGGCCGTCCGACGCCTTCAGAGGGATCTTCTCCACTTTCACCGACGGAGATAGGCTGGGGAGGGAGCCCAGATATCAATCAAATCGCCCCCAAGAGGATCCCCTCTCTGGCCATCCACAGGAGAAGCCCCTCACATCTAACACAGCAGAACCTCATGGACTGAAAGTGTATGAACATTGAAGGTCCATGTGCTAGCGCCTTAGCGATATCAAAACTCTTTTCCGCCATCACAGTTGGTAAAGAATACAGTGAGGGGAAAATTAACCAAGTCTCATTTGAAAAAGGACCAGAACAAACAGTTTTTTAAAGAGTCGAAGATGACAGGCCACTGAAAAAGAAAACTTACAGAAAAGCTTTATGGCTGCACGATGACAGCAGTCTGTAAAAACAGACGGCTGCAGTAATGCAAGTAACACTTCCAATCAGTAAAGAAATCACATTCCTGGGTTTTCCCATGGGTCACCACTCCAGTCCAGGCCAGCGGGTTGGGGGTGGAGGTGGAGGGGAGGGTGGGTCACTTACAGTTTGTGGTGGAGCACCCTGAGGTGTGCGGGCAGCTTCTCTTTGGCCGTTTTGAGTATTTTGGCGTTGGGGGCAGAGCCGTTGCGGCGGGACACCAACGTGGGCACGGGGAACGCGGCCGACGGGTGCTTGCTGGACGAGCCGTGTCTTCTCTCTGGTCAAGGAAAGTGGGGAGAGCAAAAACAACCATAAACAGTGGGTCCCCAGTTGGATAATCTTGAATCTAAACAAAAGGCCACACCAGGGGAGGCGGGTCACTGCAGATTTATATGGGATCCAATTCCAATTCCATTCCCCGTTTTTTACTATGAAAACAGACTTCTACCGACCACTGACTTTTGAGCAAGAAGAGCAAATTCAAAGTTTTCTGTTACCTGACTGTACGAGAACAACATTTAAAAAACTCACTCTAAATCCATACAAGCACCACTCCTGAAACAACATTCTGGGCAAAGGGTTTTACACGCTTTGGACAAAATCCTTACAGCACAAAGACCGTGAAAATGGACGAAAGGCATCCGTGGCATTAGAGAAGAAAGAGGGAGAGAAGAGACACAATCAGAGGAAACAAAAAGAGGTTGCAGCCAAGTTTACACCTTTGATTAAAAAAAAAAAATGTTTTTAAAGTCATTATTTTGATAACTTACAAAGAAGATAGTGTTATATAACCAAAATGATAAGATTTCAAATGAGGCATCATTGCATCCACCAATTTATGCTAGCTAAGGCCAAGGTCATCATTACCGTAATGCTTATCACTCATTCCCATGTCATATAAGAGGTTGTTACGGAAATATATAAAGTAGTTATGGTAATGGACATAATCCAGTTAGCTGTGGATAATGTAATTTCATTGAGAATCTTACATCATTGCATGTAATCATACATACGTTTATTTAATATAATTTGTAGCTATTAACATGAAGGTCAGACGAGAGGAAGAGGGCTGCTTCAAGCGCAACAGGGGAGAAGCACAGGGAGAAGCTTTATAGCGAGTGAGCTGCTTGAGGAATACAGAAAGGAAAGAGATGTAGAGAGAAAACTGAAGGACACCACACGCACGCACGCACGCACGCACGCACGCACACACATACACGCATGCATACATTCATGCGCACACGCACACACACAGGATTTTCCTGCACAGAGAAATATTCGGTGAACATCGAAGTTGAGAAAAAAGGGAAACAAACAATTAAAACTTGTTAGAATATGGTTTTTTGTTGGCAAAATACAGCCCTCTTGAAAATTGGAGAAAGGCAAAGAGAGAGAGAGAGAAACATGACAGCACACTCATGGGCTCTGTGGGCGGGCCAATCACACGCAGGGAAGCTTGGCATGTCGGTGTTGCTAGCCCATTAATTAGAGCTGTGAAGGTATGCGCCGGGAGGAAGTCTGACAAAATCCTGTTCTGTTCTTTAATCAATGATGTCACAGTCTGTAATATTAATTTTTTTCCTGAAACTGATATTTTTTTGTGCATTAACTATTTATTTATTTATTTACACATTTATATATATATATATATATATCTAAACTGCCCACTGGAGAGCTGATTTGGATAGTTTCGCTGTCTGGACCTGCCAAAGGCTCATTTCCACAGCCTCCAACATGCAAAAAACCCATTAATGCACATAACAATATTATTATTGAGGTTTTTTTTAGAGCAACGCCTTTTCAAAGAATGTGTTGATATTCATACAAGCCACAGATCGCATTCAGCATAACTTTTTCTTTTTTTTTTTACACTCATGAATTGAATTTGAATTATTAAATCATATACACCTGGTAGAACATCCATCAGCTCTCTATACAGGTGAGCAAACAATACCAGAGATTCTAATATAAACGTGTAAGCATCTTACAGCACGCGATATGGCAGAAAGCAAAGGTTTCAACTGCAACAACTGTAGCAGCGTGTAATCCTCGGACAGGACAGTAGGTGTCACCAGAGGACCTGGTATGCCAGAGAACCAACACAGGAGCCAAAATCCCCCCACGTGCACGCTCCTGGTACTGTATAAAACAGAAACATTTTGTGAATAATTTGCATATCACCCTTCGGCGTCATTAGTCCTTCAGGAAAAAGGTCCCCGTCCCACCGCACTGCAATCACGCTTATGCCGACACATGCGTATATATGTGACATCATCGTCAAAGGGATATAAAAATTAAAAAGACAACAAGGAAGTGTTTGACTGTACGTGCTGTTCCAAGTCTGAGACGCCAGGCTCACAGGAGCCCCAGACGGCCCTCTGGGCCTCATCTGCAGAAATCTCCAGCTCCAATTATAGATCAACCGCTCCTCACTTTTTTATACAGCAGCTTGGTGCCCTTGAAATCATATTCACAGGGATGAAGACCGAAATGCTACTTAAATACACTGCAGAATTAAACCCATTTCAGCATCTTGGACAGGGGGCTCCACGCTAACATTTTTTTCTCCAAGAAGCACACGTGTACCTCAGTTGAAAAATTCAGGAGCACACTATGCATCCCAATTAGCTGAGGTGCGCCTAAATGATCTCTCCAGTTAGCGCACGTCAGTTTTCTAAAATGGCAGCGTCGCAGGGCCCTGCCGGACGAAGCCGTGAGGCGGGCGGCGCTCGTCCTGGGGGAACCGTCGGTAATGACCGCCCGAGGGAACGTAACGGCGGGTGGGAAGAGCGTTTTACCGGCCGGACGACCTCCCGTTTCCCGCCGAGCGCGCACGTGTGCAGGCCAAACTCTTCCCACGGGAAACAACGTCCCAGAAACATCCGGGGCGATCCGGCTGCGTCGCCAGTCGTTGGAAACGTTCTTTCGTGGAGTTGGGCCAAACTCCTTTCCGACATTAACGATAGTCTGAGGCTCATTTGGGATATGGAAACCTGAGAGATTATTTTTCAGCATTTGCAGGCCTATGTGCAATGCCAATTCAACAGCAAAAATATAACCCGATATCCAGAACCGGTAATACACATGAGAGTTCAGTAAGCACTCAAATATCCTCCTAACTCTGCTTTAATGGGTGATTCGCCCTGACACTCTTTCAATAAGCCAACATTCTAATCCCGAAGGACCAATGAAACAGAACAATAAAACGCACTGCTCTGAATGCCTGTGCTTGCCTATAGAGAAGGACAAGGAGCCAATGATATGAACGGCGAAACTACACTGATCCCCATAAACATAGATCATATTATAAATAATACAGCAATCCAACTGGAAGAAAAACCTTCTGTAGCGTCATGCAAATTAATATTAATGAGTAATACACGCATGCCTAACAATGTAAAAATCATCATCCACTTCAACTGCTTCACTTTTAGGCCATGCTGTTGGTTATGCCAGATATGTACAATACATTAATACTGTTGATTTCAGCATATTATTCTGTCAAGATTCATGGTAATGGGTGTTACCACACCCTAATTATATTTACATATTCGGGAACCAGTCAGACACACTACAAAGGGGACACAAAATTTATATTCAAAACTTTAACAAAACAATCATATGTTCCAAGAAGGAACCGTCACTCACCTGCAGTCCTGTTTGACTGAGTTCCCTACTGACAGACAGTGGTTTGAAATGGTCTACACCGTGGCTACTCAAATCTGGACCTCAAATCCAAATCCGGCCCTGGTTTACTTTTCCCCCTGGTAATCAACTGAACAATTAGTGCATTTGATTGGCCACAGGTATTCACACCTGACTCCCAGGTAAAGGGATGGTGGAAATCCAGCAGTACTTCGACCTCAAGTGCCATGGTTTCAGTAACAGGGGACTACATAAAAGCTCCTGAAGGAACACGAGGCAGTAATAGGATAACTTAAACCAAATGGATACAGCTCAAAAAAAAACATGAGCAGTCCTCGACCAGTCCTCGCACAGAAAAACATCACAAACACAAAATGCACAAAGTCTCAGTGCACCTCAGTGCTACTTCCCTCAACACACTTTATACAGTAGAGTAAGAAATTAGCTTTGACTTGGTAAACGTACAGCACAAGCTACTGATGGGACGTGGGCATCATCCATCCCTAAATAAAGAAGCGTTCACACAGCGACCCAGTAGGAGTCTACACAGCTTACTATCAAAACCACACATTGAGAGGGCAGTGCCAGGGTATGTGCCCACTGGTGCCCAGGGACTGCCTCCAGTAATGATTTAAGGTTTAAGCCTTTAGGTCAGATTCTGCTCTGACTGTAAACAGTGTTCCTCATTTCTGCAGAAATCTCCGAAACCTGTTAGCATCCACCGCTACAAACCCAGCCAATCAGAAAGCAGGCAGACGGATCCAAGGACACTTCCAGCCGTCACATTTGAGCTTCTGCACGATGTGTCTGATGTGTCATTCTGCCTTGTACTTTTCTGATGTCACGCTGCTGCAGCTGAGCAGGCCTGGGCTCTGTTAGCACTTGGATGTCATCACCTGCCATGTCCCGTCTTATCATTCCTACGCTGATGACACACTACACCCCCCCCCCCCCCGATACGTTACTCTCAGCTTGCCTACAAGACATCTGAAGCTGGATGACAAATCATCGAGCTCATCTCGGCTAAATTTGAGATTCTCCTCCCAGCTAAGTCCTCCCACCGGCTGGAGCTATCCCTTCATCCCACATGGCACCACAGCGTCACCCTCTTCATCCACCAGGAATTATAAAGAGGTACTGGAAAATAGGGGTGTCACAGCGTGAAATTTTCAGCGTGTCCAAAAATATCACGGTTTTACAGTATCACAGTACAATACATTTACAAAGAACACAAGAGGGTGGTGAAAACTGAAAGAAAAATTATATTTATAGTGGCAACCCTGTCAGATAACACATACAGGGCTGCGATGATTACTGCTGCAATAGGGATAGTAAATACTTAGGAGAAGAAGAACAAAAGAAATCATTTGTAAGCAAATGGTGGTCATCAGCTTGTTAAACAGGTGTACCAAGGAATCGGGCGATACAGTTAACTTATAATTTAACCAGCAATTAGCTTATAGCTACAAAAATAATGGAATATCCCAGACGCGCTAGAGAAAATTACGTAGTACGTAGGCATGGTCTGTTTTTACCGACCTCAAAAGTAGAATACGTGTCGAATAAATGCATAGTTAAAGAAATAATTCGTTCGTGCACCACATGAAATAAAAACTCTTATGAACAGATCACCTGTTATGGAAGCAGGAAAAAAGTATAGCATATATACCCATGGAGGTTTATTTTAATCGTTTTTTTCCCAGGGCGGGCAGGAACTGCCGCCATGGGCTATGCATGGCAAATTGTGGTCACTCACTCACTCATTCACGAACGACCTTTGAGGAACATTTTGTGGGACGCATGCGCAGGTGGTGCCAGCTAAAATGTGTCTGCGGAAGTGAGCTGCATCATGGGCCTGGACGGTTAAGTGCTTGTCTAAAAATGTCAATGGTGCAGCAACCGACAGATCATTCACTGTGACCTACCGTGGTGAAACCGTGATGCTGCAGCAACCCTATTGGAGAACAAATCTGGCCTCTCTGAGAACATTATGGCAATCTGTTGGCCATGCAGACTCTTATAGTACTACACTGAGGCAATCTGCCCCTTCCTCACCACCTTCTCAACCCAGCTCTTAGTCCTGCCACTGATCATCTCCCACCCGGACCGCTGCAACTCCCTCCCTGCTGGCCTCCCAGCCTCCTCCAACAGACCCTCCGCAGCTCGTGCAAGACCCTCCACTGGCCACCAGCATCAGCTCGCGCTAAACCCAAAACCTTGGCGCTAGCCTATTGGGCGGCTAAAGCGTCGGCTCTGTTGAAAGCTCATCAGACCACACACGCCCGCCACATCCCGCAGAGCACCCGGAAGACGCGGGGGTGTCGCGCCGGGGCCGGACGCTCGCGGGTCACGGGCCGGAACGACCCTCAGCCGAGCTCCACGGCGCGGAACTCCCCCCGGGCCCCCGGCTCCGATTCGGCCGTTCCCTTCGGGTATGTGGGACAAAGGCCGTCCCGGCGCTCCCCTGCCTGCTGGCGTGTGTCTGGAGCGCATTCCTGTCCCGTAACGCACATCACACGCGCGGCTTTCTATTGCCAAACACAATCCATACGAGAGCCTTTGCCCGGGTGCGTATTGCGTTTCTGTTTGCGTTGGAAATATAAACACGGTTCGTCCGTCTCCGCCAGAAGAGGATTATGTGTTGCCATCACTGCGATTCGTGAGTCAAGACCCGGCGGAATGAATCGACTCAGTTTATACGAGAGGTCACATGCTAATAATGACAAACACCCATCCAAAACACAAGCAACTTCATTCAGAACATATGTATGATACTCAAATAATTTTAAAAAATGGAATGCTTTTTAATACTACTGTTACACTTACTACTACTCATAAAAAATTTATAATAATAAAAATATATTATAATAATAATCATCATCATTATTATCATTATCATCATTTTTGTATGTATAGATTAACAACGTTTTACAAGTTATTTTGATTGTGAATAATAATGAAAGATAAGAATAATAATGATCATTTGCATTATTATTCACACTATTGGCCTATGGACAGGTACAGGTTATCACTGCCCTGTGCTGTTAACCACCACATTATCTACCAGCAGCCAGTCTGGAGGAGCTTTGGGATTCAGGACTGGGAGTATAATGTGGGCAGCAGTCAGAAATAATCTAAAAGGACATTTCTAATTATATTCCCTACTGCCCCTGCAACAATGGCGCAATTATGCAAAACCTCAAAAGCGCCAACGCAGTGCTAAGAGACATAAGCGTCACCATCTACACCTATCCAGCTAGCGAACTACCTATCCATATGGTATGTTACAGCCAGATTTGAGAAGCTGGGCGGATGTGTACAAGTTACGTCCCGTGAAGGGAGAGAACCACCAGTCAAACATCCAATCCACTTTCAGCTCACGGCACAGTTTCCAACAGCTCTTACCCAAAAGAAGCATCACCTTGCCATGGCATGGCATACGGGTTTGTTATGCACTGAACAATATCTGCATCCAGCCAATGAGGGCTCCTGTAGTATCATTATTATCTTACCCGCTTGTGTCATTGTCTAATATCTTGCATAACTGGTTTGAGCTTCAGCTATTCCCATTGTGAATGCATTGCTTTTTGGGCAATAGCAAGTAATCTTAGTGGTGAGCAGTCTGGTTTAACAGAAAACACGTTCCCACTGGCAACTGCGCAGAACCAGAAATGATCCTGCTGATTCAATAAACATGGCTGCACCCTAGTTTCTGCCAAAAAAAAAATAAGGTGGACAAGAGCTAGCCAGCGCTGGGGCAAATTAGAAATGTTCCTTCTGGCTTACCGTAATGTGCTTGAAAGGCCTGTGGTTTGACCACCTGACTGCAGCAACTGCACATCACCAGGTAGAAGTCGTCTTGCGCTGGGCACTGTCCAAATATGGGCATGTCTGCATGGAGAGAGAACACAGCAAACATGTTAAAAGACAGGTAGATACATAGGATAGACCAGATTTATGGATATGAGTATTCAACATCCATTTCTAATTTGTCAAAAGTCAAATACTTCAGGTTTCTGGTAGGTTCGGCAAGCGCACCATGTACATACAACACTGTACCACACTGTTTGAGATGCAGTCAAACCTCTAAACTAATCTTACTACTTAAAATCACACTGTGGATCACCACACATAAACTTATTGAAAATTCCTACCAGTCAGACAAATACAGGTAATATAGTACTATATAATAATATAGTAATATATTAGGCCATTCGGTAGCACCTGGGGGACCGCAACCTCTCCCAAAATTAGCAAACTGCAGTTAACTACTGTTAATTCTACCCCTATCTTCTCTACATTTTGACTGACTTTGTGCGTCTTCTTGCTCATCAGTGAAACCCCCTTGTCAATCAGGGAGAGAGCAGACAAGCACACGCCCTCCACTGAAACATGCAATGTCAAATCGCTGCTTCTTCTTACTCAAATTCCAGTTAAACCCTGAGTCAGAGGAGGACACTTCCTGTGCACTTTTTGCAGGCAGACTGTGGGAGTCCCATTAACCAGCAGGGGGAGCTGGTGCGCACTGAGACGAGTCAATCCCACCAACAGAAGTCCCTCCCCCCTGAGGGCTTCACTAAATTCATCTTTTTTCCCCACCGTGGGGGGGCTGACGGCCACAGAGGATGCGGTCTGGATTCCGTACCGAACCATGAGTCACCCAGAACACCAGCTACCCACTGTTTATGAAAAAACTCCTGGCACAATAAAGTCAACAAGCAGCCTGGCTAATAGGAACTGCTGTGATTTACATGCGCTCATCTTTGTCTGATCTCTATGTGAAATATATGTAGGTTGCTCAAGCCAGCATTCCTGGGCTTATTAAAAGTTAATCCTGTTCTTAGAGCTGTATAGAATGTAGGTCCATTGCAATAGCATTGTACCTACATAGCTTTCACCCAGGGCTGATTCCAACACCACACGAGCATTAAAGACACTTCACACAAACGTGTAATACCAGTATGGCCAGGGAAGTCCAAGCAACAGGCGAACGGCCTCCCAAAATCTACAGGTATTCTGAAAGGTGTTTCTACAACAGTCGCTGGGCATCCTTCAGTCTGTAAGTAAATTATGAGTCCGGATGGTTTGAGTGGCCTGTTCATTATGTGCGCTTATATCTTCATGCATGATTCCAATGCTGAAATAAAGGACCACATCCTCCATTTAAAGCCCAGAAAATGACTCAGGAGGGAGTATGTCCTCCTGCCAAGTGTTTCAGTGAGCATCGAATCCTGACTGTGCCCGCGTATCACAACAAACTTTATACTGCATCGATATGCTTGTCTCTGAGCGACTGAAAACATATTTATGCAACAGTAAAAAATGCAATCAACATTTCTATAAAATTTGAATATTTTCTTTGCATAGTGGAAATTCTGGAAATTATGGGATCTGTTAAACGTAACACTATATGTGTTCACCCAGGCGGCAGTGACTGCATTAACTAGCGTGTGTGATGCTACAATGTCAGCATCGCACACAACCTTTATAAACAATGTCTCAGAGTAGGAGCGGCTGGCCTAGGATCAGGGTTCCCACGCCCATATCCTTACCTTTTCCATTACCAACTAAACCGGCAAAACTGACCCCAGATCAGCGCTCGAGACGTCTTAATTACTTGAGACGTTTTTATGAACGCGGGGCTCTGAATGTGAAGCGAGGCCAGCTGCGTGCGGTCAGCGCAGTTCAGCGGGCCAATAACGATGCGATGCCCGCTGAGGAGGGGTCAGCACGCGCACCTTTACGACAGCAGCCAGCCTGAAGTCTGCGTGAAATGGGCCTGGGGTGACGGGTGAGCTGAGTTCCTGAGTACTGTAAGGACGCTCAGTTGGCAAGCCAATGCAACAAAGTTACACAGTACAGTACATGCCTCTGTTGATTGGGGTTGTTAGAAACGGATCTCTCTGTACTCAAAGAGCAGTCAATCCGAGCCAAATGTTATTTAATGCCCAGTTTTATTTTTTGCATGACCTCAGAAGTTCTCAACTTATCTCAGTACATAAGCATCAGCCATGAAGGTGAACAGTTAGACAGAATAAATAGGCAGGCCATTTAAATATAGCAAGGCGTAGGCAGGGGATGACTGTGAACCTACTCTTTTCCTCACAGTGGACAATTGTGGCTGTTCCCCATTCAATCAAGTACAAACTGAAATACAAACTCAGTATTCTTCACTGCAGTTTTCAAAACAGGGATGCGTGTAGCTACTTAGATTTCCATATTTCAGAGATTACAAGCAACAGCTGTCACATTTGTGTGGATTCAATGTTTTTTGGGGGGGAGGGAGTGACGATACATTCCAGATTTGAAATTTCACAATTGACAAGGACTAAGAGTTTATTATGAAATTAATTGGCTTGGTGGGTTGTCAATCAGGAGCACGCATTTTTGCAACATTGCATACATTACGTGCGTGACTCGCATCACTTATCTCATAATTGGCACTGGTGAGATCTGAATCATGGAATTTTCATATCCGTGAAACATTTTCGTCCTTGTCCAAAGCAGTGGAACCTTCTGTTTATACACCACATTCATTTAGCAGATGCTCTCATCCTATGTCCTAGGTTGCTCTGGGTAATACAATATAGACAATGCAGAAGAACACAGTAAATGCCTGTTTGCCAAATTAACACTTAACTCACACATGAATAATGAATCAAATATAAAATCATCACTGTCACATACAACAGAGGACGAAACTGAGTGAAGAGAAGTGAAGGAGAAAACTGATAAAAACAAAGCAGATAGAAACAATGTACAGTCACACTATGTCTCAAAGATAGAGCTAATTAAACAGGCTAATTAAGAGATTACAACAAAGGACAAACAAAATGAATCTCATCCACACATCAGAGCAGAAGATGTTTGCAACTTCTGAAAAATCGTAGAGGGTTTTCAGTCACTTAACAACGCGGAAGCGCTGATTATTTGTTTGAAATAAGACACTGCAAAATGAAAGTAACGCTCGCAGGCTTTAAACACTTTAAAGAACGTTCGGTTTTTGCTTCTTGTTGATGCTCGGAAAAGAAGTCCACAGTGACCCACACTCTTGGGGTTGAAACAGCTCTGCACAGCAGGAACCGAATCAAAGCTTCATGAGCAGCTTTAAACCCATAAAAAATAAATAATGGGGAAAAACAGGACTCGAACACTTCTGAATCCCAGACTTACTACTTTCTAAATTGAACGAGACAAAGGGCCATATTTACTAAGCATGCCGCATATTACCGTCAGGGCTGAAAAATTCCGCGTCGCCGCATGTTCTCAATTTAGCGCGGTATTTACTAAGACTGGTTATGTAAATGAGCATAGCCTCAGCGAGTTCCCGGTATTTATGTTGTTCCACCGAGGAGAAAAACTTTATGGAAGGAAATCGCAGCTAATGTAGGAGAGATTTTCTATAAATGTCAAAGTTTTTGGGTTTTGTGCATTTACGATTACATATTCAGCCCCGTACTATGAAATTTTAATTCAAACAGCTCGGACAAGTCAGTCGTCAATAGGCGTTTCAATTACATCCATACAGTAATCCAGTCGGATTATGTACACGCAGTCCAATGTTACATTCATACCTCCTAGTCAGTATGAATGTAACAGAGATGCGGAATAATTGTAATAGTAAATGAAAACACCAGATAATGTGCGTACGCACTAAAGTTAATAAAGGAAAAAGACAAAAGGACACTACATGTAGAAGGGTTTTCAAAACCATCTAGTGTCCCTAATCTCCAAATCTGAAGCCCTGTCCATGATCTCCCAGGGCACCAACTCTCGTTTCCTCTTGCTCATTGGGGTTTATTTGACCAGAGGGAAGATTGCCCCCTGCTAGCCCACCAACACCACTTCCAGAAGCAACTCAGTATTTCCTGGTGGTCTCCGATCCAAGTACTAACCAAGCCCACACCTGCTTAGCTTCAGCCATTCAGCAGGAGCAGAGCGCATGGAGGTATGGCTGCTGGCAAATAGTTAATAGTTAATAGCTAATAGTGGAATTGGAGTTATCCATTATTAACTGCAGTGTAGCAGCAGAAGGGCTAGTTTATGGAAACCACTGCCCATTAGCAATTATTATAGAATTAGGTCATTTGGGTAAACTATCACTTTAAATTGGACTTACTTTGGCACAGGAAAAAGGGTGAAAAACTTAAATAAATAAAAAATTGCCAATCACTTCTGCATGCTTCTGTCTCCAATCTCCCTCAATCCCAAATTTTAGGGATGCCTGGGATGTAGGGACTCTCTCATTTTACCAGTGCAAACCTCTGGTGTGGCACCTTAGTAAATATGGACAAATGTTTTTTGTCTCATTAATGTCTATAAAAGCACCGCAAATCATTAGTAAATATGCCCCAAAATAACACCGCTGCCTGTCAACATTATTGAGAGCGTTAAAAATAATTTCCATTGTTCTTAACGCTCACAACCTTGAGTGTGTACGCACGTACAAAAAGAAATGAGACGGGCTGTGGTGGTGACATGCATTTTGTGGTTTTAGGTCATTATGAAATTTGTTTGACACAGTTTCACTGCACAATCAAGAATCCTACAATTACGCTACTAGTGAGTGAAGTGGGTAAGCAGCCCCTCCTCCCAGGACCTGATGCAGCACACGTATCGGGAGGTGCTTTCCGACAGCGTACTACCACAGAAATGCTTTACTTAATATACTGTGTGATATCAAAATACATTTAACCATGAAGGGTTTCTTCATTTCCAGGAAGTGAAATTTACTTCACATACATTGTATGGTGTACAATTTATGTCAAGATTCAAATGCTAATTTCTCTAACAATACAATGCTCTGACTTCAGAGCATATTAATTTCAGTAAATATCCCCACAATTAAAAATAATGAGTCTTTCTAGAGGTATACAGGGTTATGAATTGGTAGGTCTCACTCAGCGCTCAGCAGGGAGGGGGGTTCATTTAATTTCTATTCAGAGGGTTTCAGACAAAGAAATTAAATTTAATGCATTACATGAATGATCTTACGTGGATGTCTCCAATACATTAATTGAATTTAATGTGATTTCCTGGATTCCCTCTGACTCCCACCTGATGCACTGTACTGTTGTGAACAGAGCCATACATATGCAATCAAAGTTCCTTTGTCTGACTGCCACTACTACTTCCTTAAAGCTATGATCAAGGATTCAATTCAAGTAGTCTAATGTGGCTTAGGCAATAATAATTGTACAGTATTCCAAATAGTAACAATGGCAAGCGTTTAAAACAAGAAACAGCAACATTACATAAATGAACTACACTCAGTAACAAGCAGTACTCAAGAAGAATGAGAATTCCAGTGTCTGAAAGAGTTAAATTAGTCGGGGAACCGTGATGCTGATGAGTCCTGATGCGGCTGCACCCTCCATGTGTTCCGAGACAGGAGCCCGTGAGTCATAGCTGAGGTGAAGTTGAGGGAAACCATTATTCTGAGTCATTCCGAGGGGAGCCGAGACACCAGGGTCATGATTCAGACGTGACCATCCCCAGCCTCACGTTAATGGCGCTTTCTGCTGCCGAGTGAAATATACTTAAAGGGCAAGCACCACATAACGGCTTCCCCCAAAGATATTGGCCCGATTCTTTTTAGTCTCGAGGTTTTTCCATTACATTAAGCTGAAATTGTTCTTAGTACGGCTTCGACAAACTGATCACTCTTGACAGAAACACCTGAAGTCACCCTGGAAAATTGCTTCTTTGATGTGTGACGTAATTTTGGAGAACAGAAGCAGCTCTGCAATTAGACCTTTGGGTTGACAAGATGACACAAATGGACAGCATTTGGTTGAAAGGATGACAGAAATGGACAGCACTGAAATATTTAATTCCGAATCAAATTATCAGTGACTCAGATGACTCTGACACTGTTGAGTAAGTGGAAGACATAATCACTGATCCTGAAGTAGTATATTCACAGAACGTATTACTCAGGACAATTCTGCTCGTCATTACAAAAGCCAAGCAGGAATGCTATCAAAAAGGATACACTACTGACGTTACAAAAGATGAGCAGCCGTGTTAGCAACAGGGATCAGCTATTTTCATTACCGAAGACAAAAAGCACCAAGCGATGAACTACCGCCACAACAGTGTACGAGTCCTATCAGGAGGGATCACCAGTGCTCTAGAAGGCACATGTTTTGTTCACCAATCAAGAATGTACATCAATAAGTGAGCAAAGAAATGGAGGTCAACTTGGCACCCTTTTTGCTTATGGAGATGTGGGTGAATGTGAGAATGGTAGATCTGGACGGCATCACTTGGTAGGCTGGCTGAATTATTTCATTATGTGGGAGAGTGTGGAGTCACCTCTTCCACTTTCATCATGAGCACACAATAAAGCCCATACAAACATAGCAAGGGGCCCTTAATACCCACTTTGCATGCAGTTCTTCATTCAAAGCTGAAACAAGCATACGCAGTGCTCCCAGCTCTCAGTCAATATACTGTACTTGGTAAAAACTGCAAAGGATGCAAGGAAACAAGTCTTAGTCTATCTCCCAAACCATTCCTGCCAACATTAACCGATTGTCAAGGACTTTCATGGGCTTTTAAAAAAATTCACCACCACCTTCCAAGATATTTGCTTTATAATTTGAGCATTGTTGGCATTAGAGGATGCAAAAAAAAAAAAAAACTCAAAAATAAAAATTCTAAATTCTGCAAATTTTAAAATCAAATCAAATATATTTATACATCCCATTTCTTTGCAATCTGCTGTGACTTCTACAATGCTGGAGTATATATTTAATAAATTAACAACACACCCCAAGCTGCTTTTTAGCTAGTTTATCGGCCAATTTTATTTGCCTCCAGCAGCATCCATCAAGAGGAACACGGCATAGAAAGTGTTAACAATTTTTAATGTTTGAATGTTGAATGTTTTGGTGTTATCTACCTGTGGCATCAATTATCTCTTAAATGCCAGGCAGGCCAAATAAATAAATAAATAAATAAATAAATAAATAAATAAATAAATAAATAAATAAATAAATAAAATCTAATTGGTATACCAACCTGAACAGACATTATGCCACTGAGGGTCGTTACACCTTTTAGATGGCTGTGGATTCTACTCCAAAGTTAGTGAAAGCAATTTGTGCAAACTTTCCTTATTTCCATAGTTTTCATTTAACTTGAAGTCAAATAAGTACATGTAAACAATGACAGATCCACACAGTTTACAAGGAAAAATTTGAAGTTTTCACAACTGGAGCAAAAACAAAAAATATTTTTACATCACCCTCATCAAAATACAGGCAAAATATAACATGGCAGTTTTAAACTTCTCTGAAAACTATTAAATAGAAACTCGATGTGTTATCAACTGAAACCGTGAATAATTTCAGCAGAACGGCAGTTCTAGAAACACTGCCTAGAAGTATACTCTGCATTCTCTGAATGATGACACAGCCATAGCATTCATCAATTTGTAAATAAATGTCACTCTGACTCAGATGAACGGGAATGCAATGCTGATCCTCCATAATTATTCCAAGATATACATGTTGTTTGACAAGTAATCAGAAAGGAGTTGTTTAGCTTCATGTACAAACAACTGCACATGCATACAGATACCAAGCAGAGCAAAACACAATTTATACTTTGCAATGCAGAACAATTTAAATGTAGTTTAATATAGTTGATAAGTGCCAAGAAGGAATCTTGACCAGAGAGGAGAGAACCAGAAATAAATAGGCTACTGCGTAAAATAATGAGCAGCTCCCACTTCAAACATGCTGTATATGACTTGGCCTTTTATTACCTCTTTTATGTTATTATGCCTGTGATTTTGTATAAAAAAGCAGAAGGAGAGAGAAGTTAGAGTTTTTCTTGGCCAAAAATCAGGCAAAGGTGGCCATCTCAACCAAAACTGAACAGGGGTTAAACCTAAGCCACAATTCCTAGGGCGAGGTCTTGAAGCTCCTATGATTCATGTAGCAGACATTCTGAGGAAGCCGTTTCACCCTAGCGTTACTGTGTTAGAATCCTTTTCCCTCACAAGAGAAATTTGTGATCCCCAATATACACATAAGGGTGGATGTAGTTATATGGTAGTTAAACCCTAGCCACAATTCATAGGGCAAATGAATTAACTGAAACGCATCACATTTATACTGAACACATTCTGAGGAATCCATTCCCACCCACTTTTAGAGTTAGAATCCTTTGCTTTAGCAGGAGAAAAAGAATTGCATGGAGATTTGCATTTCCTTATTTTCGAATGACCCTAAGTTTGGCTGTCTATGCAATAATTATACACCAGGAGCAATCTGAATAACACAGTGATGTGAAACCTACTGATTTAGAAACAAGACATTTATAATAAACAGATTCACCACAACACTATTTATTTATGTAGTACCTGTGTTTTTTTTATATATTGAATTATCCAGTCAATAGGCACATATGGGAATTACATAAATGCTTTTCTTTACTGAGTTCAGCCATGATTGTTCATAGTACATCACTTAACTTGCTTAATTTAGCTTTAATTGACTATTCCCGTTTTATCCTACTGTAACTACAGAGGACATTTATATATTTTTGGTGAGAATTAATAGGCCCTACTACTTGTTGTGTATCGTTTGCACATGCCCTGGTATTCCACAGTATTCCCCCCCACCCCCAATATCCAAGATTTTAAAATAGAAAATATGAGTTTTTACAGTAAAGTCGTATTTGTGAGATTACTCCGATAATTTAAAAGGTGTGTTTACGAGATTTTAAAGTTGTATTTCCAAAGTTCTAAAGTCGTATTTCAGAGTCGTTGCGGTCCAGGTGATCGTATAATCCCACCACAACTTGGAAATTTCTAGAGCTTGGCACTCCATCTACTTCATACGTGAGGAAAGACATACAACATATTTAGCTGCTGTAAACTTGCCTAAAATGTTTAACATTTTCAAGGTCTGCTTTTCATATGAAAAGTTATAATCATTAATTGAGGTTCAGCATACCTCAGGGAAGTATTATTCGGCCTTCAAATGTCTGATATTCCTCATTTTCGGCCCTCACAGTGCAGACAGTTCAGGCTTACTTCTGAGGCTTCACAGCCTAGGTTGGCTGAGGGCGTGCTTTCCTGACTTGTTAAATATGCGTAGCTATGAGCTTTACAGCAGCACAGGTTTCTTCTTCCTTGTCATCGCCTTGTCCCTGAGGTGCGTCAGTGTTGACTATGCTACAGCACCACTCTGGAGTAGTGCCGCCGTTGCATGCTCAAATTGTAGTAATGTAATGTGCTCATTGTTTTTGAAATAGGCTTTATTATTGCTGAAACCAGCACGTTTTTGTCAAGGCACCATTTAAAGTGATCAAGGCATGCATACATCGGACTGTACAGAACATATGAAGAATTGTGCAAAATTTTAAAAAGTAATTATGATATAATTAGACTATTAATTTTAAGGCTACATTAAATAATGCAAAGAAATAATGTAAATTAAATTAAGTATTCTTACACGAAGAAAAGAGCTGGCACCTCAATATCAAAACAGTTCTTTTTATATTTAATTTTCACGCTACAGTTTGTCCAGTAAACGCATTTCTAATACTTTATATTATCACATCAGCAGTCATTAATTTTCTGCTGGTGAAAGGAATTATGTTATTGAATAATACAGACCGAATATTTGCACCAAAACTTTTGAACATTTTACAGTTCACTTGTGTTGCTTAGAAGCTGCTTGGGAACAAGGGTACTAGGCATGCTACAACAAAAGAAAAAAACTGATGTCATTAAATTAGTAAAATATTACTTGCCTCATAAGTATGAAAATATTTTGAAATTTCCCAGAAATACAAAAAAAGTCATGAAGTATTTCTTGTGTAAAAGTAAGGTGATTGATTAAGCTGTACAGTGAACACAGGCAAACTTGCAAAGCAACATGACTCTGAGAAGTGCATTACAGATGTAAAATGAATAGCTGTTCATAGCAGCACAGCCTATGTGTTTATAATGATCTGATAATGATCTACCCCTCCCATGAAGTAAACAGTACAACAATTAATAGCTGCGAAAACTACTTCGCATTTCTTTGCCCCAGTTCAATTTCACTCTTGTTAAAAAATAAACCAACCATTTCTCAAGATACAATTACTGTCCATGCTGTGTACATTTTTGCATTTGTGTACACATTTGGATCTGCCTCCTTACCCTAGCAACTGAAAATCCACCAAATACACTTGCTTCAAAGGGAACGCAGATAACTGCCGGTGCACGAAGTCTAGCTGTGCAAATCCCCCAAAACAAAACACACCTTCCCCAATGAAAAGCACTCACCGTCTCTGCAAAGCCGCATGGCTTCCCGATTTTTCCCGCACTCTTTCAAACTTTCCTCCGATTCTGTACCTAAAGAAGCGATCGGATAAAGCCACATAAATAGTTAGCTACACTTGCAGGAGCTGTGCTACTAGTAGCAATCCTCATATTCCAAAACTGCATGCATGGAGAAAAAAAACGTCGAGATCTTCCGTTTCCGTAAATCTCAACACACGTCATTTAATTCTTTTGAAATGTTAACTCCTCACCGACGTTCCCGTTGAGTTTGGCAGCATCGACCCAGTTGCTCCAGGGCTGTCCCAACAGTATTTCTGGACTGGGCAGAGATCTGCGCTCCCCTACAGTCGCCATTGCTGTGACACTCTCTCCCTGCTGGATCTGCTGCTGCCTTGACTGCCTGGTCGCTTTGCGCTGCTCCCGTTTGACGTCATCATCGGCCCTTTCCGACATTCTTTCCGCTACAATGTAACAAAACAGCAGTGAGCGTTTAAGGTGGTTAACAAGCACTGAGCATTACCTGACGTGGTACGATTGCACGTTTCACGTATAACCGGTTTCCTACACATATGTCGTGTGGTCAAAGAGGGTCGTCTAGGCTATTAACCATTTCTTGTTTTGATAGATTAAATATAGCGGAGATATACTCAACGGCGCCGCCATCTGATACGTATATTCTGAGCGGTACAAGCACAGATTTAGGTGATAAAACTTTAAGGAAGTACCAAACTAACAACTTCACCGATGTGCGCAAGAAACCTGAGGAATTCTAAGGAGTCGCTTACGATAAACTAAATTTTGCTTATCGTCGGTCGTATGTATTACTACCTAGCCGTAGGCTGCACTTATATAATTTCAGCTGTACACGTAAAATTAAATATGAATGATGTAATAAGCTTCAGAGATTTATTCAATAAGAATTATTGCACAACACATTATTATGGTAGCCTGTTCCAGAATTACAAGCATGTTTGGTTTTATCATTAACAAAAAACGCCAAAAACCAAGCAATGTGGATTCGTGGTCAGTTTCGTCACCAAATAGAAAAATCGTACATTAATATCCATGTGCTTATACAGGACAAGACTGAATCAGTAGTACGGTTATAATCCAGTCCGATGACGATATGGTCCATTAAAGCTTTCTTGTCAACTGTGGGGTACTTGTCGCTATGACCACTGATTCCCTGCTTCCTTAAACCTCACAGTGTTCCGCACGTCAAGTCCGTGTTACTCCAGTCGCAGCTATTGCGTCAGTACAGTGAATATGGGACGAAATACACAATTATCAAGGAATTCTCATCATATTATCCACTGCGTGGAAAACCGGAAAGTCGACCGAGGTGAAGTTTGTTTCAAGTTGAATAGGCTATTCAACAGATATTCGGACACCCCGTCTCTCCGACCCTTTCCCGCTTTGTCCCGGGGTTTAGAGACACAGACATTCAGACAGATATTCAGACACCCAGTCTCGTATCGTCTTATTTCACCGACTCTTCCCTACTTTCCGTTTAGTCAGTGCAAGTTGTTAGGGACCGTCCACAAATTACAGATTACAAATTCTTTCAATTTCAATAGCTCCTAGACAAAAGGACCTAGAAACTTTATTACATTACATTACATTACAGGCATTTAGCAGATGCTCTTATCCAGAGCTACTTACACAACTTTTACATAGCATTTTACATTGTATCCATTTATACAGCTGGATATATACTGAAGCAATTCCGGTTAAGTACCTTGCTCAAGGGTACAACGGCAGTGTCCTTACCAGGGAATCGAACCTACGACCTTTTGGTTACAAGCCCAGTTCCTTACACACTGTGCACTCCGTCCTATGGAGTGTAGCACAGTGGGTAAGTTAAAATGGGTAACTTCAAACCACTTTTAAATTGTTCACAAACAATGGACACAGGTTGCACAGCCTTTGCTCTGTCCATTTTCATCTCATGCAATATTATATGAATATGTCAAAGTTAGGAATTTCAATAGCTTTTTGGTCACATGACCTACACACCCAAATCCCTATTGGATTGCTCACGGAGTACTGACACATGTTGCACAGCCTGTGCTGTGTCCATTTTCATCTCATGCTATTTTATATTAATATTTAAAATTTTAGAAATTCAATAGCTTTTTGGTCACATGACCTACACACCTCAAACTACTTTCAGAGTGTCCACTGACCATGCATACATGTTGCACAGCCTTTGCTTTGTCCATTTTCATCTCATACTATTTTAAATGAATATTTCAAATTTTGGAAATTCAATAGCTTTTTGGTCACATGACCTAGACACCCCAAATCCCTATTGGATTTCTCACCGAGTACTGACACATGTTGCACAGCCTTTGCTGTGTCCATTTTATTCTCATGCTCTTTTATATGAAATTTTAAAAGTTTGGAAATTCAATAGCTTTTTGGTCACATGGCCTAGACACCTCAAATCCCTATTGGATTGCTCACCTAGTACTGACACATGTTGCACAGCCTTTGCTTTGTACATTTTTATCTCATGCAGTTTTTTATGAATATTTCAAATTTTGGAATTTCAATAGCTTTTTGAACAAATTACAGATTACAAATGCTTTCAATTTCAATAGCTCCTATACAAAAGGACCTAGAAACGTCAAACCACTTTTAAATTGTTCACAAACAATGGACACAGGTTGCACAGCCTTTGCTCTGTCCATTTTCATCTCATGCAATATTATATGAATATTTCAAAGTTAGGAATTTCAATAGCTTTTTGGTCACATGACCTACACACCCAAATCCCTATTAGACTGCTCACCGAGTACTGGCACATGTTGCACAGCCTTTGCTTTGTCCATTTCCATCTCACACTATTTTATATGAATATTTCAAATTTTGGATATTCAATAGCTTTTAGGTCACATGACCTAGACACCCCAAAACACTATTGGATTGATTACAGAATACTGACACATGTTGCACAGCCCTTGGTTTTATGAAAAAACGGAATAACACTTTTTTATTGATTAAAATGTATATACATTTTTGAATTATAAAGTTTGTCAACAGACGAAAGGCCTCTTGTAAAAGGGTTTGGGAATGAAAAAAAAAAAAAACACTCAGCAGACAAACAGCAGATAGACACAACATCAACAAACAGAGAAACCAGCACATCACACTGGTCGTGGAAATCCTTTGGTTTTCTGAAAAATAGATGAAACATTTTTATGTAAAAAAAAGTGTATCAACATTTTTGATTTTCATGGTCTGACAATTTTCTGGTCTGTGTGACAGTTGTCCAAAGGAAAATATAGAATTTTATTTGTTCAAAAATAAAAAATTGAATGTTTTTTATTGACTTACAAATGGACATCAGCAACAGAGACAACAGAATAAATTGTCTGTTCAGATATGCATTAGCACGGTGTCATAGCATCAACCACCATGACAAAATGATAAGTGTAAAATTAATCTGTCCGCCAGGGAAAAGTAGTTAAAGAATACTGACATAGCATATGATGTACTGTACTTGCAAAGGTAATCCAGAAGCACAAGTAATCATTGTAGAATGATCCAACTTGCCCTGTCACTATGCACTTCAAACAGATCGGTCTGTCCCCCATGGACCTATTTTATTTCTGAAGTGAATCTGTTCAAAGCCTCGGGTATGGAGGAGACCTTAAAAACCCACAAATCTACAGAAAGATACCAGATACCTTCCGTTAAACTTGTGAAGGACTATAGTGTGTTTTTGTGTACAGTTTATGTACTTTTATCTACTGCTCGGTTAGAGCTTTTTGGGTGTGTCTATACCTGTGCTGACTGACACTTAAGAGCAGCCCTGGCCCCGCCCTTCGCCTTGCTCCATTGTTTCATGTCCAGTTAGACTCTGAATGAGTGAATATGCTTAAGAATTCATGTCTGGGGGCTACTATATGGCGCATCGGGTTAAGGCGCTGTTCCAGTTTGTGTATGGGTAGCACAGTCTTGTACAGCACTCAGGCTGTGCTGATACTGATTGTGACCAGCAGTGGCCTGCAGTTCTGCACATAGTTAGCCGGAACATTGCCCAGGATGGTAGGGAATCAGTCGGTCAGGGATGACTATACCTCTTCAGAGACACAGATTAGACTGCACCTCATCCTGGAAGAGTGCATGTTTGTCTGCACTCATTTTCATTGATATCAAAGGTTGCAACAATGAGCCCCCCACCCACACAAGCCACACAGTGCTACAGGAGAGGTACTGACTACTTTACTGTCTGAAGGCCACAGGGTTATTTGCCTGACATTGGTTAGTGTGAATGTTTAGAATGGGCACTGATAGATATGTAGATTCCATAATTTGCATCTCTCTTTTCAAAATAAAAAAACAACATTTCTTTTCTTTTCAAAAAAAAAGTTTCACATTGAAAAATTATGGTAGTCTAAAAAGCTGCTTACTGTATATTTTGTGTCTCTCACTTTGGTATTTACAGTATTTTGATTTTATTAGCATTGTCTGTTTATCATCATGTTATGGCTAGACTAACAAAACACAGGCTGCAATATCAGAGCTGGACTGGACTGTATTTGGGCTGTTTTCCATTAGCTTGCCTCTTTATAGCCTCAAGGAAGAGAAGTGCTCTGTTTTTCATACTGTAGGCAAATGTTTCCCATTTGATGAAGGGAAGACATACACAATTGGACAGTCCATACATAAAATATCTGATTCAAAAAAGGCTATGCCCATTACTGGTATTCCCTCAAGTTACATACTGTTACCTTCTAGAGTATGTCAGCCATTTGATAGAGACACTTTTTCTGACATACACTCACTTCACATGTCAAATCTCTAGTCCCTTTATGTGGAAATACAGAATCTATCCATGTGTCTGACAAGCAATACAGACAGGTTACAATTTCTTATTCTTGGAAACTCTGCTAATGAATGAACACAGTCCATATCCACAGCTTCCACTAGAGGGTGATGCTTGCACTATACAACATACTGACGCAATTTCACCTTGAATTTCCAGAGGATACACAAGCCCTTAAGGTAATGTTATGCTGAAATTCCTTCCTGCATGCGGTGAATATTAATATGAATAACTATGGCTTTAGTGTGTTGACACCTAGACAGCTGTGTTTTTGATTTAAATAATACTGTGGCGAACATGTATGGACTTTTTCAGGTTAACCTTTTAATCATATATTTCCTCACTACATAAGTCCTGTTATTCACAAATCAATATACAACCAGTACACAAAAACAAGACCAAGTCAAAACCTAGTATATGGCTGGACCGGCCGACCAATGGTCTGACGTCATAACTCGGCCGACCAATGGTGTAACTTCATCACTCACTCAGTCAGTTACTCAGTCAGTCACAGACATTCGTGTTTGTAGGGCTGGCCCCACTGTTGCGGTCCAGCGAATAAACAGCCAGAAAATATTCACAGCATGGTTGTGATGGATTTACAAAGTAATTTTGGTCCTAATTATAGATGGATGTCTTACAGTACAAAGCTCACAAAGGCTTTAATGTAATTTTGTACAGTGTTTCAGACCGTGATTTGCAAACCACTGGAAGTGCTGTACTAAAATTGAAGGTGACCTTTCATGCCTTGTGCAGAGAATAAGCACTACCGTGGACTATTCTTGCATCTAGTTCTGCACATAACTATCAAATGTAATGCCGGGGAGATATTTGACAGCTTTTGAACTGAATTCTCAAAAGTGAATTTGTAATTCACAGCTCTCCCTGCTCAGTTCTGATGCAGGAATGGCTCCTCAAAAAGTATTGTAGAAGCCTTCTATATCCTTTCATGCCTCTTCCAAAAATATCTGTACCAGAGCCCTCCCAGGTCCCAAAATGAAGATTGAGATTTTGTCATTGAAACATATGCTTTCCAGTAAAGACTAATCCCTCTGAGATGGCAAAAAAATTAGCACTGCATTGATTGCCAGTGAGAGGGAGACTGCTGAATTAAAAAGAACAAACTCAGACCATGCAGGGAAAGCCTGATTGCATACACACCCAGAGATTTCCCATATTGCACAGTGAACACACTGGCTTGTCAGTGCATTCCCACACACCCAGAGATTTCCCATATTGCACAGTGGACACACTGGCTTGTCAGTGCATTCCCACACACCCAGAGATTTCCCATATTGCACAGTTAACATTCATTCTAATTCCTTGCTGTCAGTGAATCCTTGGTGAGATTTCTGTCGATCTGACAGGCGTCAGCATTCATTTGACCACAGCACTCTTCCGAATGTTTAGCACTCAGTACCAAAAAGAGTTACATTTCCATTCCGAAAATAGCATTTAAAATATATTTAATCAAAATAAATATATGTCATAGATGTATAACACATTATATATGCAAAGTATATATGACATACATAGATGTAATATAATAAGCTTACAATATGATACAATTGCCATTCAATTTGCAAATCATTTCGCATTATTGTTAGATATTTTTTCTACATTAAATCCGTTTTGCATGTCAATCACATATTTTTATTTAAGTAATGCATTTTTTAAAAAGAAATTCTAATTTATTTTTCTATTTGGTATGAAATAATATACTCAACTGTGATGTAAGTGCATAGCACTTAGCTACCCAAACACCCCTAGCCTTCTGATCTTGACAGCCCATTTATGTTTGTACTGTAATGTAATTACACTCACTTCTATCTATGGGTGGATCTGAACTCTTGGGTATTTAGACACAGGGCTCTGGCACCAAAGCACTTCTGGAATTATTGACATTATGCAAATGTAATTGCTTTTCCCAGTGGTTCTGAATAAATACAAAAATGTAATAATAATAATAATAATAATAATAATATTTAGGGCTTGTTATGGGTGTGATCTTTGTGTATTCAGGATTTGTATTTTGGCTCTTGGATATTACAGTTATCTTGAATGAATGATTTAGTGATGTTATAACTAATGGGCATTGCTGGTTTGGCATTGCTCATATAAACTATTATGTAAATTATATTATAAAATATTGTAATTATTGCATTCCGGACAAGAGCATCTGCTGAATTAATGTCATGTGAATTGATTTAATCCTTGGCCTTTTTATTTTGTGGTCATTTCCTTTCTCTCCTGCAGATGGCACCAGTGTTATTCTCTACAGCAAGGGTTTACTATCCTTTCCTTACAGTTAGTAGCCTACCCCAATGAGCTCACCTGACCTACAGAAGTGTACAGAAAATCCAAGAAAATTTCACAGAAAATGTACCACTAAGTATTGCATTGTTTAATGAAGATGAATGAAAAAAGGCAACATATTAATCATTCTTTAATGCTGTGATTCACATGTCAAGGCAACAAAGTGTAAAAATAAAATATCAGTACTGTGATCCAAAGATTTCTTCAATATTTCAGAATCAGTGCAACAGGGGACTGCTAGACATGCAGTCTCAATACAAGTTAGCCTGGTTATAGGCCTGACTAGGTAGGTTAAGAAAACATGACATGTCCTTGTTTGCCTGATACACCATTTGCAAATGCAATTTGGGGAACACATTACTGCAAGTCCCACAATGCTTTCCATCAACCAGAGTGCTAAATGCTTAAATGTGCATACTGGTGTGGAGGGAAGAATAGCCTATATAATTATTTTAAATGCTAACTGTTTATAGATAGAAATAAAATGAACCAGGTTAATACCAGGTTTCATGCATCAGGTTAACAATCATTATAGTTATTTAACTGATGCTCTTATCCATAGCCACTTATCACATAGGAAATACATACGTTCACTGATTAATTTGTACCTGTTAAGTGGCATTTTCAGTTTTATTTTTTTTTTGCAACACTGTTGTTTTGTTTGATTTACTTTACACTTATTAATGGTCCTTCTGTCCCTTCTTGGTGATATCATAATTCTGTCAAACAGAGATTCTCTCCACTTTTGAAAGTTGCTCTGGATAAGAGTGCCTGCTAAGTAATTGTAATGTAATTTAATATGACCAATAGTGCCATATCTGCTAACAACATTCCCAGATCAATCGGTTAAGATGCAATAACATTAAAGCGCTAGTGCATGTTAACTATATTAACCAAGAACTAAAATATAAATTCCAGTTTAAAAATACACTCATAAAAACCCCTAAGAAGAGAGACATAAATCCACAAAATTATAACTTATAACTGAAAACCATCATAAAACCATAAAAAAACACAACTTGAATGAATACAAAAAATAATGATACGGGGCAGGGATGGGAGGGGAACCAAGATGCAGTGGTGGGTCTTTCAGTCAGTGTTGGAAGACAGCCAATAATTCTGCGGTCTTGACCACTTTGTTTGTTAAACTGATCTGAGACCAAGACACACAGGCATTATGACTGGGAGAGGCAGCCATACAGGAAGGAGAGGGCCAGTCACCAGTAGTCTGCAGAAAAGAGAGATCCAGCAGGAGCGTAGGATTTGAGAATTGATTTGATTGGAGGTATGGGGGAGCTGTTCCATTAGCTGGCCTGTATGGTAATGCAAGGTTTTGAACTTGGTGCAAGCTGTAACAGGTTTGCACAGGTGTGAAATGAGCACACTCAGTTGCAAGTTGCAAGGCTTTCTGTGTGTTTGTTTGGTCGGTAGTGATGGACAGAGCGAAGCTTTCTGAAGCACAGTGGGTTGAAGTGACTGGGTTGGTTGAAGTGTTGGTGTCAGGAAGCATTTAACATCTGCCTCTCTAATGGCATCTCCTGGTCAATAGATATGCCTGTCATTACTCTTTACAGCGATGATAAATTGAAAAAATGTAGTACTTGTTCAATTTCTCAGACAATCGAACTAGTCTGATAACTAATGCCACAGACACACATACCCACACACACACATGTTCGTATTGCTATACTTGTGAGAACTTCTCATTGACTTACATTCATTCTGTAACCTCTAACCCTAACCCTAACCCCAACCATTACATGCCTAACCTTAACCCTAACCGTAACCTAATTGTAACCCTAACCCTAAGCCTAAGTCCTAACCCTAAAACAGCCTCTTGAACTTCTGGGGACCAGTAAAAGGTCCCCACCTCGCTAAATTTTCCTCATCTTTCTATCCTTGGGGGGACATTTGGTTCTCACAAAGATACATGCCCACACACACCACAAACCAATCCCAATCCCCTTTGTCTTTCCTTTAATTTCCTTTTCATCTCCCTCCCTCCCTCCTTCCATCTCATACTCCCTTAGCCTCACTGACACAATGACTGACCCATTTGTTTCCTCATGACCAGGTATAGCCATACGTAATGTGCTAATGCTGCATAATTTCGGTCATCACTAAGTTATCCCCCATTCCTGATTGTCTGTCTTTGGGTGTAAAGTTTGGCACATAAAGCCACACCTGGGCACTAACCTATAATGCAATGCTGGATGAAACTTGGTGGAAGGAGTTTTATGTTAGCAAATTAATCTTAACTGTGGCTTCCCTTTCCAGACAATGCGGAGGTTCATCTGCGCGTGATGCGATGTGCGGAACTCAGATGGTCTCTCAAAGTAAACGCGATTGGTGAAGGAAAAATGCAGCAGTTGAGAGAAAAGCCGGTGCTGTATAGCCGACGGAGAGAAAGGCGCCCTCTCAGCCACGGTAATGGCTCCGCAGTTATACCTGATCCCATTCAACCGCCGCTTTTGTTACCTGGCAGCAGAGAACGCAAACTCATGAGAAATCAGCACTTCTTGTTCCAGTGATTGAGCCAGCGAGCTTCTCTCAGGTGAGGCTGTCCTGAACTAGCATTACCCCCGAAATATCACCGCGCCGAGGCTTTCTAATGGAGAAGGCGACACTACGGAAATGCGTTTTTGCATTTCTGCCTATTACAACGCAGCAGAATGGAATGTGCGTGTCATCTGTCCTGGCGTGAATGCACAGAGGCTGGAATTGCCAGGAATAGGCTCAAATCCCCAGGACGACCCAGAAAACACGTCCCTTTAAAATAAATATAATTTACTATTTATGATTTCTGGTTAGCCGAATTATCGTGCCGAGCTGTTACATGATGCTGTCCACTGAAAACTCCGCATAAGAGATTCTGCAGAAGAAAACACTCTTTGAGAAGAAGAGGTTTACCATAATCATGCCCCCTCAGAAAAAGAATGCAGACGTAAGGAAACAAGGGATAACTCCAGTACATTTGCACACAGACTATGTACAGAATATGTCATGACATCGTTCAGAGTGAGACAGGAAGTGATATATACAGGTTTGGAACTTGTAAATGAATAGGTAAAATAAAAAATAAAAAAGTAGTTGCCATGCACGAGCCCATCCCCATTCAGTACCTTACCTCCGACACATCCAGTCAGAACCACTATCCCCAGGCCCAGTAAGGTGAATTTATGCTGAGGAGGAGGAAGTTCGTTTTTGAGATCAGTATGAGTCTTGGGAGAGGCACAATGTTTTCCTCTTTTGTTTCGTTCTTTGATTGGGTCTTTGTAACATCTTTGCTTTCAACCTTTCTACTTTTGTTCCTGTTGCAATAGCACTGGAAGATGATAATACTCTCGCAAGGTCTGTCTTACTGGTCTCATTCACTCTTTACTGGTAATATCAATTAATGTCTGGTTTAATGTCTTTTTAATTTTTTGTAAGTAGAGAGCTACATTCATTCATGATTGCATGACTTAAGTTTGTGATTGTAATCTTTAAACTGACATACCATTTATTTTGATTCCAGTTTATTGTATGGTGGATTATCAACAACTGTAGTTGTTTATTGATTTTTTAAATAATAATTTATAATTGAACTCATTTTAATACATGTATGGCATTTAGGAATATTCCGTTGCCTGTTCTCTTGGGCCACCATTCAGAGGGGTAACCTATAAAAAGGAGATAAGCTGTAGTCTGAGCTGGATTCAGGGCAGCCACACCTGAAACTGTAAATAAATCCTACTTGCCTGACATATATACTATACCTGCCATGTCTGTGCCTTATACCCACATTCTCCATTGTTGTAATGCTGTCACCTTGTGGCAACAGCGAGGTGGTACAGATGAGGAAACACAAGAATAGCAAATAGAAAGACTAATTACTCCATGTGGGCATATTTAATAAACTCAAAAAGTCATCCACAAGTAGATAAATTTAAATAAAGCTCAAGGGGGTTTTCCTCAAATGCAGAAAAGCAGGGAAGTATGCTGGGGTTCACCCAGGCCCACAGGCCTGTGGGTTTGGGTCTATCTCTGTGAGAAAGACACAGTACCATGATGTCAGCGAGAATGGAGTTCCAGAATGACCTCCTTGAGTTCTGGGCTCTGAGCTCTTTAGATGATTGCCATATACGTTAATATTGGTAGCGTCTGAGACAGTAAGAGAGAGAGCGTGTTGTGGCTCATATTTGTTGCATGTTGTATATCTAGTGTTCCTGTGTGTTGTATGTGTTGCTTTGGCAACATGACTGTGGTTGTCATGTAGCGAGAGAGAGATCAAATTGAGAAAGAAAAATTGAAATAGAGAGAGAGGGAAAGATCACAAGCAAATCAAATAATCGTTGATTTATGTAAAAATGATTTTAAAAAAGTGCAATACTAAAATCAATAACACAATGTACATAATGCATAATACTTCATACAAGTGATTGTACCTTCATCAGTGTGATGTGCTATGTGATGTGTGATATTCTTTATTTTACACATTTTATTTTGTATATTGTGGCATTCGGTCCGCCGGGGAGGCGGATTGGTCTCAGCTGCGCCGGCTGGTGGAGAGAGCACACGCACCTGGGTTGCGTTAGCTAATCAGCCCAGGTGCTTAAAGGTGTGCTGCTCTCCACAGTTCAGGGCCGAGACCGGGAGCTAACACTGAGAGCGCAGTTATGATTTTCGGTTCATTTTATTTTGAGCACTAAAAAGAAATGAGTCCTCAGCTGGGATGCTGGAGGAGCTGGACCTGGCCGGGAAGGCGGGTCAGCTACAGAACAGGGAACTGAAAAGTTGCTGCTCTGTTTTACTTTCTTTTGTCTTTGTTATTTTAGCTTGTTGTTTTAGTTCATTGTTTTTGCCTGGAACCTGTGAGGGGGAAGGGTGAAGGTGTCCGTTTATTTTATTTCATGTTTGTGTGGGTGTGCTCTCTCTCTCCATGCAACAGACAACGGTGTTGCCCAGTACTGCCGCATCTCCCTCCCCGGGGTGTCACGCTTGGTGTGTGACATACATGATAAGCAACTGTGTTGTGTTTGAAAAGCCCGCTCTTTGTGGCTTAAATATTTCGGCCCGTTCCCCCCACACTACAGCAAGAGTAGAAAATGTACCCTTACTTATATGTCTGTGTAGGGGACCCAACAGTGCAGGAAAACAACATTCTTCTTTCAATTCGGTACCTGCGCGTTCATTTTTTCAGCAGGTCTAAAATGGCCTATGGATTCCTGTTGTCATTACATTTAGTCATTGCCATTTTGCAACTTTGATAAGGAGATGGTATTCGGTACTGAGGAAGTGTCTCGACCGTGGGTTTTCGTTCTGGCCTTCTGACTAATTAAAAGCGAGACAGAAGTGATTGAATGTGGAGGCAGGTTGGAGGTAGACAGATGTCACGTTGAACATGTTGAATGCCCCCGCCACCCCCCCACCCCCCCTGCCGGAGTTTCTCAGGGCCCACCCACCATGCAGCAGAGTCGTTCTTAATGAGTGGGGCAGCAGGCCAGACCGCTGTGCGCCAGGAGAACTTTCCGGCATCCCTTTCATCAGCCTATTAGATCAGAAGGCTGAACAAACCTGCCACACATTACCATGGCGAAAAGGGTCGAACCAGACAAGGAACCTTATGTAAACGGCTCTTTCCCTGTGGTCCAGATCTAAACAAATCACTATTTTATTTGTGTTCTTCAAAATATTGTGAATAAAATAGGATTTCGTAATACCTTTTCTCTTTTTAAATTAAGTTCTGTTGCTCCCACGCAGTTCAAGCCAGGCTGTATATCTGTGGAGTTTGGAAGCAATTTCGAGCTCTTTTTTTTAGTTGTACTCGGAGATTTTGTGAGTTCAGGTGTCTGTTCAATTGGAGGCGTATAATAGCTTGTCTCCAGCAGCCGGAATGAAGTCTATTGTCTGCATTTAAAGCTCCAAACTAAGTCGCTAATTTTAAAAAAGGGGTTCTTTTTTTGCAGTACTGATTGTACCGTCTTGTCCTTAGCTGTTACAAAAATTTCATTGCGGTGGGAATTCACGATCTGCTTCAGGAGCGAGAGACATGCCTGACATGCGTAGGACAGAGCAGCTTCATCCTCCAAAATCTTTCTTTCGCTCAGCGTTCTGCTTTATGTCGCGCCAGATATTCTTTTTATAAACTGTTAAAGCCCTCAAACCTGGGTGCCAGGACCTTAACTGGTGTCTGTGAAAGACAAATCTACAGTACAAAACAACTCCAGCATTGCATTTCACCGAGAAACGAATGCCTCATATTTATAATCAAGTCCAGCAGACACATCGGATCATGCAGACCGCTTTAGCAATGACCTCAGACGATGCGCTGTGCCATACTGACACCCACCTTTGATGAAATCAAGCTGTCTAGCACCAGCGCTCCATAATACACACTCAGCACAGAGGGCACTGCTGGCTATCATGTATAAAAGAATAAGTGCAAAATAAGGAATATATCACAGCATGCTGGTGAAGGTGCAACCACTTCTATGAAGCATTATGCACATTGTGTTATCAGTTGCACTTTTTGTTACACTTTTACCATTTTATTCAAATCAACATTTACTTAATTGTCTTGAAGTCAAATCAAATTTATTCATGTAGCGCATTTCAAAAAACATCTGTCATAAAATGCTTTACAGCAGACCTAGGCTTAAAACCTATATAAAAACAGGCCTAGGATGACAGTGGTAAGGGAAAACTTGAGTATCAGCTTAACTAATCAAAATTCCTAACTACAGTCCATAAAGTATTTTCCCCTTGAAATAATACATTTAAACATTTTTCCCCTTCACCAACACAATAAATTCAACACATTTATGATTCAATAAAAAATTTTTTATTCCATTTTTTTCAAATGAGAAAAAGTTACATTTCTCATTTACAATTTTATTCACACCCCAGAGTCAAAACCTTTTTTTAAAAATGTTTTTGGCAGCAGTAATAGCTCCAAGTCTTTCCGGATATGTCAGTATGAATTTTACCCATGTAGGTTTTGGAATTTTTGCCCATTGGTCCAACTCAGTCAGGTTAGACAGAGAATGTTGGTGCAAAGCAATTTTAGGTCATACCACAGATTGTCAATGAGATTTTAGTCTGGGCTTTGTCTGAACCTTTCCAGAATAATGACCTTCAATACTGCAAGTTATTCCTTTGTAGTTCTTGGTTTATTCTGTTAGAACATGAATATTTTGCCTAAAAGCAGAACTCTTGCAGGCTGAAATAGGTTCTCCTCAATAATTTGCCTGTATTTGACTCCCATCCTGTCTTTGATGGCATCTAGCTTCCCAGTCTCTGAGAAGTAATCCCATAGCATGATGTTGCTACCACCGCGGTAGAGATATTTCAGATAACTATCTCAGTTCCGAGTTTATTTAGAAACCTCACAGGGAGAACTCTGTGAGAGGCACAGTGTACTTTGTCAAGGGTGCAGGAGTTTACATAGAGGTTTTATAGTTGTGTTCTGTAGCATGAACCTATAATTTTGCATATGCTAGGCCCATGTAACATATCTATTGGCTGGTTTAATGCCTTAATATTTTTTTTTTAATGACAAATACAAATAGTGGGTGCCTGTAGCTATGCTGAATTGGACAGTTATGCAAAACACACTGGCTATATTTTGAGCATGTAGCCAGCTTCAGCAAATTCCATCAACATAGGTCCCGTTATTTCCTTACACAAAGACACACAGTTTTGACTTTTCCACTTTTTTAATCAACAAAGGCACCCTGGCTTTTAATATTAATAAATGTACAGTAATAATATTACAATAATGGAACAGACAGGCACATAATACAATGAATGCACACTCACGAGGGAAACGGCACTCTAGGGAAACAGTCCCTGCTCTCTCGTGCACTCTGTGACTCTCTAACATCCATTGTAATTGGCACATGAGGCTCTGAATCTATCTGTATGAAGTCCAGTAATGTGTCCTCTGTGAGGTCTATGTTGTGTAGAACTCAGCACGCCACAAATACTACGCTGACTACACTTACCCTGCAGGTTGAGTGCACTCAAGCAGACACAAAAACAAATAAATCAAAAATTTCACAACAAAGGCAAAACAAACCAAACACAGCAGACGCTTTTCAGCTCTTCGCTATCCAGCTAACCAGCTCCTCAGCTTTTCAGCATAGTATGGTGTATCTTTGTTTTTAGTGCCCTGACAAACTAATAGACTTGCTTGCTCTTGTCATGAGCTCCCGGTCTTAGCCATTCGGTTCCCAAAGTCTGCGGAAAAGGGGTGCAGGAGGTCACCATGGCCACCATACAATGCTTACCTTACCTCACCTCAATGGTAAATTCAATGCAGACGGTAAGATAGTAATGTATGTCAGCGTGCACACACCATATAGCCACCTCACTGTGTTTATCCATAGCCTCAGCTTGAACCTGAATGGGAGGGTGGGGCCTGGGGTTGGGATCAGGATATGGGTTGGGATAAGACTGGGTTCTTGGGGTAGGGGAGAGGGAGCGACTTTTCAGCCTTCCTAGTTGTGGGGGTCTTCTCCCTGCATCTTCGTTGACTACCAGGTGATCTAGGGCTCTAGGGCTGCAGTCAAGGTCAGCTGGTGGCAAGGGAGCCAACCTGAGGTTGCCTTCAGGAGCCCCAGAATAAATTGCTCCAATGCCACCAGCTGTACAATATCATCCGTGTTGCGCAATTCTGGCTGCAGCCAATGCCAGCAGGTGTTCAGGACCAGGACCCATCCAGGAACAATCTTCTTCATCCTGATGTTGAAACTGACTGATGGGGGAGTGGGGGAAGGTTTCTTTACCTTTAACAGCTCCAGGAGGACAGTGTTTCTATCTGCTGTGTGTGCTTCCATGAAGGAGTGCAGCACCTGATGTTGGTGTTTTTGCGAGCAGAGCAAGAGCGTGATTTTCAACCTCCCACGTTTTGACAAGGTGGCTTGTCCTGTGGGGAGGCCTTCATGGCAGTCAACTAATAGCTGTTTTCCTGGGTTTTGGGACCAAATTTTCATGCATCGTGACAACACATGCCCCGGAAGAACAGTCTTTCAATCAGCCTTTCAACATTTTACTTAATCCTCCTACAAGAGGGAACACTGAGAGACAAAAAGGAGGCACATGCCTCAGGTAACAAAAATAAACAAAAATGCACCTCACAGTCGCCCTCATGGGTTTCGGTTTGGAAATGGAAAATAATAAACTAAAAGAACAAAGACAAAACAAATCAAAAATAGCGGAAGCTATCATATCTGTTTTATTGTCAATAATATTTACACTTTATAATAATAATAATAATAATAATAATAATAATGTTATTATTATTTGTTTGTTTCACATTCACACTTGCTTATGTATCATCCTGGTCTGTGTGTCTGTGTGTTGATTGCTCTTACTGTAGATGTTTCGGGGGGAAGACAGTTATATCAAAAAGACTAATACTGTGTATATATATATATATATATATATATATATATATTGCTATATACTTACTACATTTGGATTTGAGATGAAAAGATTAACAAGCAAATTCCTACAGTTTAGAACCAGACATTTGGAGACTTTCACAGTTCTGGCATAGCATCACTGTCTTTCTTTTCAGCCATTCTATTAAAGCTTGAAAATAATAAACTGACACAAATATAGCCAACGTTTTGGCTCTGTCTTTGAAACTAAATTATTCTGCTTTTATACACTGTCTGGCCTTCATATAGTGGGCTGATCAACCCGCTCTTTCAGTTTTAGCTTGCGTGCGTCACTAGGCAACAGGCGGGCAGGTGTACATATACTTCTGGGAGAGGCACCACACTTATTTTTCTCATTTCAATCCATATCAGCAGACAGTGATTTGCTTATCTCCACTTTGCAAAAGCTCACTCTCTTATTTACTCAAGTCAAGGTAATATTGAATCATGTTTGTTATTTCATCTCAACATAAGCATTTGTATGGAATGAGCAAAGGTTGCATTAGAATTGTTTTCTTGTGCTGATTGGCCTGTTACTTCATACATACATCAATTTAAAATATGAGAAGGAACTTCTGATAACAGATAACAACTAGTTGCACTCACAGTGATGACTGATGGCTCAATGCTGCTGAATTATATATATATATATATATATATATATATATATATGAACCGATCAGCCACAACATTAAAACCACCTACCTAATATTGTGTAGGTCCCCCTCGTGCCGTCAAAACAGCTCTGACCCGTCAAGGCATGGACTCCACCTCTGAAGGTGTCCTCTGGTATATTTGGATTTCTGTATGTATTTGTATCTACTGTATAGTTGTATCTGATATTTTGTATCTACTGTAAATTTGTATCTGATTGTGTTACTTTGTTGTCTTTGATGCTGCAACAGTGCAACAGTAATTCCCCCCGGGGATCAATAAAGTACACTACTACTACTTATTACATTATTGGTTTTTATTACATAAAAAATTTGAAATGGATTACATTATTGGGAGTTATTACACTATTGGTAGTTTATTACATTATTATTTGCTACAGGGCTATAAAAAGCTAAGATATTGTTAGAGGGTGAAGTATTTCCATTATTTTTTTATTTTTAAAAACTCTCGACGGGTCAGAGCTGTTTTGATGGCACGAGGAGGACCTACACGATATTAGGCAGGTGGTTTTAATGTTGTGGCTGATCGGTGTATATTTATATATATATATACATGGTGTGTGGGTGTAATTGTTTTGGAATGTATGGCTGCCACAGTTACTGGCTCATTTACCTTCAATGATGGCGTAACTGCTTACAGCAGCAGCAGAATTAAATCTGAAGTGTACAGAAGCATCTTATCTGCTGAAGTTCTAGCAAATGCCTCCAAACACATGGGTCAGAACTTCATCCTACAGCAAGACAATGATCCCAAACATACTGTTGAAGCAACAGCGGAGTTTTTCAGAGCAAAACACCTGAAAATGCCTGAGTGGCCAAGTCATTCATCCAATCTCAATCTAATTGAACATGCATTTCACATGCTGAAGGGAAAACCTAAGGCAACTGAAACAAGCAGGTGCTGAAGATGGCAGAGCATCACCAGAGAAGATACTCAACACCTGGTGATATCTATGGGTCACAGACATTAAGCAGCCATTGCTTGCAAAGGGTGGGTTACTGATTATGTTTACGGGAAATATAGTTGGTGCTATTAGATTGTTCATGTCAGCATAATAATAAATAGGTCCTCTATACAGGGAGGGTGGCTGAGTGGGGGTGGGGGAGGGGGGATTTCAAACAAGAGCAAAGAATGGACAAAGACAAGGGATTTGTTGTTCAGGAAAAGGTTAAAGGTCACCATAAAAAGGTTTTTAGGTTTTTCCTTCCTTCTACTCTCAGTAATTATCATTCGGTGGAAGGAGATTAAAACACTTCTGCTCTCCCGTGAATCTTCTGCTCATTATTCGCCTGATTCCTCAGCCGAATTTGTACCATATTGCTCAGTTGGTAAATCTTATTCGCTTTGTATTCCCAGACAATTGACCATGAATAATTAGGCAATAAAATATGCCCTTTATTCAGTGTGAACCCTCTCTAGCGAGATCACTCCTGTCTCATTTAATTAGTTTTGTGCTTCTCCGTGCTTTCCTGTGAATTATAAATGCAGGGTACCTGAAGCCTGTCTGTACCACTCCAAATCTTTATTGCATCAGTCCTAGACTCTAAAGGAAGACAATCTTCCAAAAATGCAACAAATTCATTGCATGTGTTTTTATTAACAAGTTCGTAGATCTCAAATCTTATTTTACATGTAGGGAAAGTACATATCAAGAACATGTACAGTATGTACCATTTCCATTTTTCAATTTTTATTTTAAGAAAATGTGCTGCTTAATATTTCAACCAGCAATTTGTTATCAATATGTAAAGTTTTTTCTTAGCCAATCGGATTGATCTTTAACATAACATAACATAATGACGAGAACATAATGTCATTCAGCCCAAAAATTCTCGCCATTTTCCTAACTATATTGTATTGACTAATTACAGGTTATATAGTATGAAACACCGTATCAAACCTGGTCTTCAAACTCCCAGAGTTTCAGCCTCTACTGCATGACCTAGCAGGCTACCCCACACATTGACTACTCTCTGCACAAAAAAAATACTTCCTAATGTCTGTGCAGAATTTACATTTAACTAATTTCCATTTATGTCCCCTTGTTCTACAAACAGAGCTCAGCATGAAGAATCTCTCGTAGTTCACTTTGTTAATACCCTTTATGAATATAAAGCCACAATCAAATCACCCTTTAGTCTCTTTTTACTAAGCACAAAGAGATCTTAAGATGTCTTTCCTCAGCTTTTATCTTTCATACCAGGAATCAATTTGGTTGAACATTTTCCAGAGCCTCTATCTATAAGTAGTAAAGTCCCCAGAACAGCATAATACTCTGAGTGTGGTTGAAGACATGTGTTGTATAAGATCAGTATTACTTCCTTGGATTTAAACTCAAAACTTTTGGCCATATCTCCCAGTAATCTGTTTGCATTATTGACTGCTACAGCACAATGCCTAGAACGTGAAAAGCTTTGATCAACCATTACTCCCAAGTCTTTTTCAACTTGAACACATTCCAGTTGTGTTCTTCCCAAAATGAAATACTGCCTTATTTTTTTATTTCCCATATGTAGAACTTTATATTTGGCGATATTGAATTTAATTTGCCAGGTTTCTGCCTACTTCTGGATTTTGTTTAAATCTTCTTGGATTACCTTGGTAGAATCCAAACTATTAGCTGGGCCTCCCAGTTTTGTATCATCTGCAGATTTAACTAATGTATTTTCAATGTCCCCGTCAAGTTGATTGATATAAATGAGGAAGAGCAGTGGTCCCAGCACCGATCCTTGTGGGACGCCACGCGATTTGAAAATTCATGACTGATACCGATTATTTGGCGGAAACATTGGCTGATTGTTTGGTGGTTCTGCTTCCATAAGTTTTAGAAACAACAATTTAAAATCTTGCCATTCTAATAAACTCAATTTAAATTGCACTACTTTAAAGTAATGCAACACAGTTTAACATGTTTTAATGACATTTCTTCACATTCATCCAACTTAAAATGCATTCTTCTGATTGAAATTGCATTCCTGATATATAAGTGTTTCCCCTAGAATTTTATTTTCTGGCGTAATGGTACACACTGAAAAACCACCATAGGAAAAACCACCCTAGACTCCACTTCCAAAAGCACCCTACTCGGATAAGATCCCTCCTCCCCTCCTTGTGTTCTACCCTTTAACCTGTTCTGAACCCACTTTTAAATACATCCTTGCAATTACTACTATCTGCATTTTGCTAATAAGTCTCCCATGGGGTTCCTTATCAAATTCCTTTTGGAAATCAAAATATTTAATCATTTAATCATAAGCCTTGCTATAATCAAAATGCTTGGTAGCTTCTTCAAAAAACGCCAAAAGGTTTGTCAGGCATGACCTTCCCTTGGGAAAACCATGGTGGCTATCTCTTAGACTGTCTAAAAATACCTGCCTGTTGCCTTATTTGTCTTCATGTAAGTTATCCAGTACTTCTTTATCCTCTATATCAATATCTGCTAAAACATTCTGAGTATTGAATACACCATCCAGTCTGTTCATAGCGTCTTCTCTAGTAAAACTCTTAACAAATTAACTATTTAAGGAATCAGCAATATCCTTATTCTTATAGAGCAATGCTCCTTCTTTATCACAGGTGTATCTTATATCCTCCTTGACTTTCCTTTTCCTACTACTGTATTGAAAGAAACACTTAGGATTGCTTTTTGCATCTTGGCTGATTTGCCTTTCGAAGAGCCTCTAAGATTCCCATAGTTTTTTTTTTTAACCATAGCATGCATATTACAATATTAAGTCTTATTTCTCTCAGTGCTGTTGTTTTTATCTTATACTGTTTTTTGTTGGTTTTTTGTCAAACTCTCTGGTATGGCTTTGTTCATCCACTGGGGAGGTTTCTTTAACTTACCTTTCCTTATCTTTCAAATAAATTTACATTCTGCCTCAAGAATAACCATTTTGAACCTGTCCCACTTTTCATTCACGGCCTTGCAATCAAAAAGTTGCACCCAGTCTGTATTACAGAAATTCCTTCGTGTCTTGTTAAAGTTGGCTCACCAAAAACACTCCTGGCCAAAGAGGAGGCCCTGTTAATTTGCCAAAATAAATCAAAACTAACTGTGGAATGATCACTTGTCCCGAGTTGCTTGATTCCCTCCATGCTGAAAATGCTGTCAGGATCATTACATAGCACCAGATCCAGAACTGATTTCACTCATTGAATTATGGATGGCCATGTGCACGTGCCTCCTGTGGACATTTCATGAGCTGGATATTCAGAAAGATTTTCTTTCACAATTTCTGGTTTTTATGAGAATGTAAAAGCCATACACAATATCAGATTACACATTTAAGAAGCTGCTTTTTTTCACACCGCAGCCACAAGCCGCACTAGAGTACAGAAGGGCCCATTCATGAAACCCATTCATACGTGTGTGCGGAGCCGTGGGCTCCCGGAATGGCTAGCGGGAGTCCCTCGAGCAATGAACAATGTCGCTAGCCTACTGACTGTATCCCCCCCTATTATCCCTGAGCAATGCAAAGCCAATTATATGGCACACCTGTGGGGCCGCTGGCCACAGTTGCCGCCAGCACGGTTCGGATTCCATCCGAGACCATGGTGCTCACTCATGTGCCGCAAGTGCCATTTTTTACGGGCCCATTTGTCCAAGCCCACCATGCGCATATCAAGCCCGTTTTTTAACAATGTATTGAAATGCATGGCAGGATAACTGCATTTTCATTTCAGTAGCATACAGCTTTCTTATTGCATATAAGATACCTAAAATGTGTGAGAATTTCAGTTGTTGTTCATGCATGCTAGAAGCACATCAAGAGGGGAAAAGTAGAAGCCCCTCTGTACTAGCTGAGCTTTTTTAAGTGGGCAGGAAATCTTTGACGACGGCTTGAATTCCACAACAGGTGGAGGGCATGCAGTCTGACCACCAGGGCGCCCTGTATCACCCCAGGGGCAGCAAGCTTATTGGACAAGTGGCTGGCATGCCACCGGGACCTGTCTGCCTGCCAGCTGGTAAGTAGCCGGGTCCAGCGGGCATGGGGGAGACCAGAACAAGTTCAGTTTACTGGCTTGATGGGGTCAACGAGCTCTGGCCCAGTCTGACACTCTGACGGCCTGGTTCTGCATTTCCTGTCAAGCCTTTGGTTCATGATGAGCTGGCGCTTGTACACACGCAGGACCCAGCCAGAGGGTGGGGAGTCGGGGACATGGGTGGGCGGACTCTCGTCAGGGGAGGCACAAGTCCGATACCCAGCATGAGCGAGTCAGGTAAGACTCCTGTAGTGTAGTGGCTGGTGGTACGGTAAGAGAACACAATGGGACACACTGTAATGCTCTTCCGCTAGCAGGTATGATGCTGCACTACGGAACAGTCACAGAGGAGCGGAAGAACAGTGAGCCGAAATGTGATATCACCATGCTCAGTTCAACACTGGATATTTAACTGATGAATTGCCCCGCTGGGATTGAAACAACCTGTGATTTTAAGGAGCCTGTTTTTGTACATTGAAAATGTTTTTTGTTGAGTGTTACGGTATATCTGTGATGGTGTATGTTCAACAGTAAGCTGTTTCGAAGGTAGGAGCCTGGGAGAAGAGCATTATGGATTAAAAGGTCAGAGGTTTGAGTAGGTTTGATTATAAATGTCTCAGTGTCCAGTAGTCAGCCTCCAGAACTGGTATTAACATGATCAGCATTTCTGCATGCAGCGAGAACATTCATGCAAAATTGCTGCTTACAGAAATCCATGGCACGAATGCTAACGCAACCCCTAATTTCCCTCAGACAACCTAACCGTAATTGTTACATGCACGGGCAGCTACGCCGCAATTTCGGGCCATCAGCATCTTTGTGTCCTGAACACCTGCGGGCATTTAGCATCTCTGCAGAAGGCTGGACAAACACTGCCTTTATCTCTTCAGCGCAGAGGTCTTAATTACAACCCGAGAACCCTGTGATTAGCGGGGTTCTGAGGCGAGCGACTCGTCGTTGCCCACTCGTTATCTCTGAGCTCGCTGTGCGTACGGCTACCGACCTTCTTCCCCCCCAGAGACACGCTAGGTCAAAGAGCCGATATGTGTGAGACGGTCTCGCGCGCTTCGTGGAAAGCAGACCCTCATTTGCGCGCAGAATGACACGCGTGGAATTGCCCTTTAGTTTTAAAATCCATTGTGTCCATGGAACTCCCTTTATTTTGTCTAAGCTCATGTATGGATGTCTAGACAAGGTTACTCATATTATTGGCTTCATAAAGCTATTTCCCCAGCGTTGCGTGACTTTAAAACTTTCCAAATGCAATTTCTACTGAAATAGCATTTTTACAGATTATATATCACAGCTCCTTCAACCAAAAACTATAAATTAGAAAGCACTTTGGAGGGAAACTTTGTAATACCGTTTCATACTGTATTAAAAGTAGCTAAACTGCAATTATACCTCCGCCCACTCTTCTCCGTCCAGATTTGTCATTTCATTTGACATCAATGGATGATCCAAATATAAAAATAAAAAAATCTTTAAGTATATAACATCATTAAAAACATAATAAACATATGAAACAATATACAAAACACATTGAATATTCACAAGTAGTGTTGTGTTTGTAGCCAAAATACAACATTGGGAATTGCTGGCCATCCCTATGCTTGCATACTTACTACTTACACTGGGTTTGTACTTCTGTTTTTGATTAGTTATGCAAACAGTTTATGTTGCCAGAGTAGCTATTTTATCCTTAATTTTGGCTGTAAAGGTGTTTTTTATGTTTGTGTATTGTACAGTTTTTCACAGTTCATCTGTTGCTGTCCTGCTGTGCACTCACCTGAAAACCAGTGTCTATTTCACACCCTACAGTCCAAACAGTATGACAGGAGTGAGTAAGTGTCTTTTAAGGGAAGAGTCTCTCTCTCTCTCTCTCTCGCCAGTTGTGTTTATCCACTGTAGTCTCCAAGTCATAGTTATCTCATAACATGACCAAGGCCATGCCGCTATTGCCCACAAAAAAAAAACAGATACTCATAACGGACATATGCACTGGATTCAGAAAAAACAAATCTCTTGAGAGTCTCTCAGCTAATCCTTGACAACTGGCGACCCTACCCAGGTGGGTGCTACACATTGGTTGTGGATGAGGAGAGTTTCCCTAATCAAGTGTTTTGAGTGTGAGAAAAAAACAATGCTTTTATGATCAATTTTGAGAAATTTCCAGAAACTTCCCCAAATTGTTTAAACCCCTGAAACTCTAAAATAGAATGATACACATAAAATTGTCTTTCAAAAAAATCCATTCTACATATTATAAGCTCTGTGAAGTTGTTTGCCCATGCGATGTAGTAGTACATTAGGCTCCATTAGCAGAAGCTCAATTCGATTACACAAAGGTTACAAGATAATTCCGTTTCCATTACTTGCCTATGAATGGGAAATAAACCAAAGGAAGGCCTTCACTAGAACTGCTATTTAATACATGCATTGAAGCAGTTGAAACTCCCCAAACTTCCTCAGACATAGTTTGCCAGTCCAAACACAAAAAGGAGTTTTTTTTTCCAAGCCATCTTTTATATAACCATAGGGTCTGCTTTATTTCCATTCCGGCCGACCTGGTTTGTTTATAAGGAGCAGAGAGTTTGGGGTAGGTGTCATATTGATTGTTTAGCCAGAGGTTTCCCTGAAGCCTCTCTTCATCTTCATCAGACTGTAACGGGCCTGTTTCTGCACTCCGAGCATCTGATTAATAAAGGAAACGACGGCGAGGGAACGCACCTAGGGGAACGAATCCTTCGAACGCTTCACAGTGTTTCCCCTCGTACAAATTAAACAAGCATACCTCTCCCGCTTTCTCAAAATAGAATCCCTGCAACGCAACCGTGGAAACAAAGAGCAGGTTTCCTTCTCTTACCAAGAATTTGTGAAAAGATTTATACCACGGTGAAGTGTCTCTTACATTGTGCACATCTTTGAATTAATACGTTTACTAATTTAGCATATATTCACCAAATGTTAATCCATATATGACATGTAATATATTCTACAATTTATGTCATTATGTTTAATAAGTCCTACCTCGATTATTTACAGCAGAAAATAACAGTAGTACTTTTATAATGAAATGCATAAGGAGAAAATATCCAGAACATTCCGCTCAATAAATGATGTCAAATGAAATCAATTAATGTATAATAAATATATCAGACTGAGTGCTTTCTCAATCCGCAGGTGGATGGCAGAAAATCATTGCTTGTTAAATATGATATGATATTTCAGCTATTATCTCCCTTGAACTGAGCACTGATCAACTTTTCATGTCAATGGGCAAGCAATTGTAACTCATTGCTATCGAGCTGTAGAAAATTACAATTGTGCAACAGCATCATAAAGAAAGCATGAATCTATTTGCCACTTCTTAAGGTTTTCAGTATTTAACCACACAGTTGGTCTTTGTCATGTTGAAATTAGCCTAATTATGTGCATGTTTGGGGAAAACATTAATACAAGGAAAGCCAAATATGTTATGTTTTGAAAACTAAGTGTATTTTGGCTTCAAACACACACCACACAACCTCAACAGTTCTGTGCATGGATATTAATGGAAATGACTTTCAAACAGCCAAAATCCAAAATTAATCCAATTACACCTAAGGAGTCTGCATTACTGCACATAAATGTCTTTCGCCATATTGGAATTCAAAAGGAACACTTATAAGTAGTCACGGATTTTACTTTTAATAGAGTAGACCTTTCGTGAAAGTGTACGTTTCCCTATTCTAATGTGCACACGCACACACACACACACACACACAGTCTCAAAAGGACACAGTCTCAGTTACAGTTTCGTGCATATTAATTAATTTAACTTTTAATGCATTTTAAACAGGCATTCACATTCAGTAATTGTTAACAGGTCTGAAGTATGTTGAATCTGAATTGTTCTCATAATGTGACATCATTGAGCAAGTTCAGTGGGGTACAGCAAAGAAACTGATCCCCATTTCTCATTTAAGTTGCTGAGACAAACACAGCCATGTGATCTGAATGGTCAAAACCAATACTGAATGAATACATGTTCATTTAAAAACATTTAACACCAACAGAAAACTGATAAACTATGAGTTGTATTTGGAAATGTGATTAAGGAGATATGAAAGTACACAAAAACTGATTATAATTAGACATGACTGTTCATCTTGAGACAAGCTTTGAGATACTCATCTCTCATTAAGGATAGTTAGGGTCTGATGGATTTCATGTGCCTTTTCAAGTTTATGTGCCTTTATACAGCAGACTGAGTGCAGTATTACTTTTATAATCAAAATATATTAAAGCATATTTAATAACAAAGAGCACACAAAACAATTGAATCCTTATACAATATGAACACCAGCATACTAAATTCCCAAAAGATTAACAACAGATGTTACATGTTCATATGGACAGGTAGCATGTGCAATAAACCTGTAAGTACTATCCACATACTTTTATTAAAACACAAGTCAGTGTGCAAATAAAGTCAATATTTTAGTGAAATACTTCTTTTAAATGGCTGAAAAGTCAAAATTCAAACAGGTAACAACCATTAACTGCACAATTTCATACACTTCAACATTAACAATAAAATCTTCAACAAGTACAAAGTATCACATTTTATTTCACCATTGTTCAATTTGTGTGAAATAAATAAAACAATTAAAATATATATAACTTCCCACAGACAAAAACATGCTGGAAGCTGAAGCTGAAAAGATAAAACCGGTAAAAACTGTGAAAATCATTTATTTATTCAAAACTTAAATGGTCACATTCAAGTGTTAGTTTTATCTCCACAAACACTTTCAGCAATTACCAATATTAACCATGATGAAAAAATGAACATTCAGATATATCAAAGGAGTGATTTGTGAATGAGTCCATGCCTCAATCTAACCACCAATCTCACCAAGCTGCTTTAAGTCCAACTCCAAGTAATACATCAAACAAGCACAGTAACATGCAATGTAACAAGTGTTACTTTCCTCCTTGTTTTACATTCATTAATTTGTTCCTGTCTCAACCGAACTAATAGTAGAATTAGAAAACTAATAAGTAGAATGCCTTCTAAATTTCATTGCTCATTGGAGTGAAACACACAGTGTGTTGCACATTGCCCATTGAATCTGGGCTCAAGTGTACTGTGTTTCTCCCTGGTGTAGGAAAAGCTCTAGATCATGGTTCTTCAACTACCTCTTCCTGGGGGCTGGATCCTTTTTTTTCAAAATGTGCACATTTCCACATAATATTTATATAAATGTATAAATAAGACATATTGCACATATGTGTAAACAAAGCAGATGTCTTCTTATAATATGCTATACTATATTATAATGTATGTATCCTTATTATTGTGTCTCTATTGGGGGTTATGCTGACATCACAGATGCAGATCTGAATTGTGTCACATTTTTCATGCACCGGAATGATACTTTTTAATTTTTCTATTTTCAATATTCAAAGAAATAATAATGAATCTATGACAGGTCACATTTGCCCCCCAGGCTGTGGGTGTGTAGCCCTGTGCTATGGCCGGTAAGCCCCAAACAATTGGGCTTGAACAAATGGTGTGTCTGCCTAACCTCCTGTACCACACTCAGTCCCCCATGACCTAGGACAGCCTCCCATTACAGCCCAGCAGGGGGCAGTGTTCGGAGGCTATATCTGCCCAGCAAAGGTGATGGGCCCAGTGGTCACACAGCTGCCCACCTGGTTGTAGCTGGACTGCTGCCCCAGAACAGCGTGCTGGGTGATGAAGCCTCCCATTGGCTGCTCAAGACTGAGGGGCTCCTCAAAACTACCCTGGCTGTAGGGATGCCGGGTGAATCGGCCGCTCTGTTTCTCCGAGGCACTCCTTGCGGGATACCTGTGATAGCCTGGTTGGTACCACCCAGTCTCTTTGCGAGCAAACCAGATGTTGCCTGCCCACAGGAGGAAGTTGAAAAAGCCAAAGACCTGGAGGGAGAGAGAAGAGGCATCAGTGGGACTGTCCCTCACGGCCCCTCTCTCTGGGTCTGTCTCTAAGGGCCTCTCTCTCTGGGTCTGTCTGTAAGGGCCACTCTCTCCAGGTCTGTCTCTCAGGGCCACTCTCTCCAGGTCTGTCTCTAAGGGCCACTCTCTCTGGGACTGTCTTAAGGGCCACTCTCTCTGGGTCTGTCTCTAAGGGCCACTCCTCTGGGTCTGTCTCTAAGGGCCACTCTCTCTGGGTCTGTCTATAAGGGCCACTCTCTCTGGGTCTGTCTCTAAGGGCCACTCTCTCTGGGTCTGTCTATAAGGGCCACTCGCTCTGGGTATGTCTATAAGGGCCACTCTCTCTGGGTCTGTCACTAAGGGCCACTCACTCTGGGACTGTCTATAAGGGCCACTCTCTCTGGGTCTGTCTCTAAGGGCCACTCTCTCTGGGTTTGTCTATAAGGGCCCCTCTCTGGGACTGTCTCACTCTGATGTCACTCTGATGCTTACATCCACACACAGACACACAGAAAGGAATCCCATGAAAAAATAAAAAGGCAGCTTTTCCCAACTTGTCACTGGAACAATGCAAACACATGAGGATACAATACATTTCATTTACACCTTGAAATTATATGTTAAAAAGTAATGTTATCAATAATAGCTACCTTGCTGCATCGGTGCCTAAATTCACTGAAAGTACATCTGGCTGACAAGCAGAAAGTCCAGGTAAAATAGTTCTGAAATTTAACCCAACCTGTCCAGTATAAACAATGCGAGTTCTGCATCTGTCTTCACCACATGTGAGTTGTTTGATTACAAATATAAAATTGTCAGCCAGAATGTCCAGACAGATTTACATTTCCCAGGCTTTGATCATTTTTACTGTAGAAAGAGCAGCAACTGCTGGCTAACGCAAACTCTGTTTTTTTTTAATATACAATGGGACCCTATGGCCCTATGTATTTTTAGACTGCAGCGCTAAAACTTCTGCCAGTTTCTATGACGACTCACCACAGAGATGTTAAGGCCTGACCAGAGAGGCTCCTGAACAGAGCTGCACTTGGCCCTGACTCTACAGGCAGAGATCAGCTGCAGCACCTTCTCAGGGTCTGTCTCCTCCTTGAGATCAGCCAAACCCTTGGCCCAGGCAGAGGCGCTCACCAGCCACGTGAAGGAGAAGACCATGGTCACAATGAAGTCCTGGTGCGGTCACAGAAGAATGAACACGTTCCTGACCGCTCACTTAATGCAACACATCACTGCATCCTTATGCAAAGGCTACATTCCAAGAAACATTTTAAGGATTGTATTCAACATCATCCTCCATCTCAGACACTTCCTACTCAGTTTCAGCCTGCTCTCTCCTCCACTTCATTGACATAATCAAAGATAGCATGAAGACCCTCATAGACTGTGAACCTTGTTTGCATGTTGAAGTATGCAGCTGCTGCTGCTGCAGCAGCATGAAATGTGGACAAGATCTCAAACAAGCCTTATGTTATTTATAGATACTGATGTTGCGAGAAATGAGTGCTTGTTGTTCATGGCACGCCCCCATAAGACAATTGAGTGCAAGATAAAATTAGTCCACATGGTACTGTACATAGAGAGAGAGAGAGAGAGAGAGAGAGAGAGAGAGACTCTTCCCTGAAAGGCACTTACTCTCACTCCTGTCATACTGTTTGGACTGTAGGGTGTGAAATAGTTACTGGTTCTCAGGTGAGTGCACAGCAGGACAGCAATAGATGAACAATGGGGAATTGTATTATACATAAACACAAAGAACACTTTTGCAGCCAAAATTAAGGATAAAATAGCTACTCTGGCAACATAAACTGTTTAAATAACTATTCAAAAACAGAAGCACTGTACAAACCCAATGATAGTAGTAAGTGAGCAATGGAAGGCAAGTACAATATTGATGACATGAAGGGTTATGGGAGAGGGTAATATCAGGTTTGGAAAAAATTATGTTTTTAAATATTTTTGTAAAAAAAAAAAAAAACACGCACACACACATTACGAGAACAACATTATGAGAAGAAATGAGCTGTCTGTGGGAGTTGGGTTGGTGTGGTTGGGGCTTTACTCAAAGTAGAATCATATTTGGGTCAGATTTAATCAACAAAACTCCTCATAATTTTATAATGCTGCATTGCATTCTATCAAAAACCTATAATATTTGCAAAGTCAATAATTGTCCCATAACATCACAGATGACAGAGACTTTCAAATTCAATAAAATGAACAGTTTTTAAATAGTTTATATAATTATTCTTGAGGTTACCATAAAGGTTGGTTTCAATAAAACTAAGTGCTATTTCTGACATATTTTTACTTGAAAGTTGGTTAAAATAGACGCTAAAACAGAAAGGTTAAACCATCATCAGTCAAATGGCATTGTGTGCTGACTGCAGTCTTTTATACATGACTGAATAAGGTCACCTCAGGTGTACAAGCTAATTAGAATGGAACTTCAAATGAACTACTAATAGCCTGTGTTCAATATGGCTTTTAATTATTCATTCTTAACTCGTGGCAGAAAAGACAAAAGTGATATAGACAATTATATAAATAAATTTAGCAGACCAATTCAGTAACTATATTAAGAGCAAATCTGGAATCAACATTTTGAACCACATCACCAGTAACCAGTGTAAAATGTAGAAGGCTACTGTTTCCAGCTACAGTACACACTTAACAGTCCTTAACCCAACAATCCCAAAACTAGCAATTCTATTTTTTTTTAAATATCATGCCATTACTGATTTTTAGCATTTGTGGAGAATAGAGAGGTTTGGTGAAAAAGTGGTGCCGATTGGCGGCTGTGACTTACGGCCACAGGCCCCCGGTTGTTCTCGCGGTACTTGTTCTGGTAGAAGATGTAGACCACGGTGGCCAGCAGGGAGTAGAGGAAGGCGAAGACGGCGGTGGTGACGAATAGTTCGGCTGAGGAGGAGAAATCCCCGTCCAGGAACAGCCGCTCCCGCCTGTTCCCTTCACACAAGGGGGCATCAAAGTACACCTGGTACAACCTGCCACAGCCCAGCGGGGAAAGGGAACAGCACATATTTCAATGAATCAACACCATTAGAACTTCTGCACAGCACACCAAAGTGATATAGCTAGTTGCTATAGGTGGGGCTATCATCAGATCCATTGTTAATATTGTAGTATAGTTACAAAGCTACAAGTTGCAATATGGTTAGTGCTTATAGGTAGCACCACAGTCTAGTAGTATGAAAATTAGCATTCTAGCTAAGGGTACTGGCTAGTGTTCACAGTCTTATAATGGAAACCATATTTGGCTGGTCTGTTCGTCTTGGGAAAAATCTGGACAGATGATAAGGAACGTGGGAGTCCATGAACCTGTTTGAGAAAAAAGGTCCTGCATTATTGTAATTTTGGGAGGGGAGGGAGGAGGAGCAGAGATTTCTGCTGCTTCTCGTTGGCTGTTGTCAGCTGTTCCCTCCCACAGCCAGGAACACAGGACCGTGGAGAGCGACAGTATCACACACAGGCATGCTCATCTGAGGCTCATCAGCAGTCAGCTCAGGTCCTGCCCCCTGCCTTCATTAGACTGGTTGTAAAGCCTCTGTGCCTTAAGAGGCCTTTCTCTTTCCCCAGATCTTAGGATCTCTACAAGAGCTTGCTGTGGGAGATGATTTTTTTCTGTTGTTTGCAATTTTTGTCATATTTTTTGTTTGACCAATTAATTAAATTAGAAATACATTGCATTTAAATCCACTGTTTGCCCTCATTTGGGTGCTTTCTTGATCAGTCACTAAGATGCAGAGTGACTCCCAACACCCCGCCACAATTATGCAATATATCATTTTTAAAAATGATAATGAATCTTGGTCTCATCTGTCCACAAGACCATTTTCCAGAACTTTTCGGAACTTCTTAGCAAACTGTGACCTGGCCATCCTGATTTTGCGGCTAACTAATGGCTTACATCTGTAGCCTCTGTAGGTCTGTTTGTGAAGGCTTCTACAGAGTCACAGACACATCCACACCTGCCTCCTGAAAAGTGTTAATCGCCTGTTGAACAGGTGTTTGGGGTTTTTTCTTCATTATGCTGATAATTCTTTGGTCATCAATGGTAGAGGTCTTCCTTAGCCTACCAGGCTCCTTGCAATTAGTGACCTGACCAGTGGTCTCTTTCTTTTTAATGATGTTCCAAACAGTTTATTTTGGTAAGCCTAAGGTTTAGCCTATGACTCTAGTTTTCCTATTTCTCAGTCTCATAATGGCTTTCTTGACTTTCACTGACACAACTCTGGTCCTCATGTGGACAAATACCAATAACTGACTGCAAAAAACAGGGATAGAGAGCTCCAGAAACAATCATAAGCCTTGTTTGTGGGCTACCATATGAAAGAGGGTATTTCAGTAATAATTGATATTCTGCTCTATATCCAGTACCCATCAGCATGACACAAAGCCATAAGCAACACATTTTCTTAGGTGAAAAAGCAGGGGATTTTCTATAGAAGGCAAATTGGCTCTATGCATGCAATGCTTTGCGTTTGTCTCAGACAGTACAGTATTTCCTGTTTAAGTGCATCTTTACACATAGGACAGACGGCATCTGGGGTGTAGTCGAGGTTGTACTCATTTACTTTAGCAGGGTGTTTGTGTTGAGTTTAGGTCTAGCACCCTGTCATACCCACTTGAAACTGCTTGACAAAGTCTCTCAGTCATTCACTCAGAATGAGAAGGCACAATGTAACGTTAAGTATTAACCTATATGAACCAGCCTTTCTTATTTACATAAATGTATCATTTCCCATGTTCTTTTTGTCAGATTAGGCCAAACTGTTAATCTATATTTTACATTTTAAGTCAATGATGTTCTTCAAATTCAGTAAACCTGTGCTCTTGTGTATTGTTCTATAAAAAATAGAACAATACACTCACTCAATCACCCAGTTCGCCACACCATCCTAATATACACACACCCTCCAATACATGCAATGCCCTCAACTTAAGCACCATAAAACACACTGTTTCATCAGCCGACAGCGTAACACCCACTGTATCAGTCGCCTCGCCCAGTACTGTCGCAGACATAGAACAAGTCATTGATGCAGATGCAGTCACACTGTGTGATTCTAACAGAGGAAGTTTCTAAGGGAAATACTCTTGTTCTCAGGCATGAAAGCAAAAAAAAGTTATGGTGCCCAACTGCTCTTTGAGAGATGCTGAACAAAGGCTCAGCACTCATTCATACTGCCACCAATGACCTGATGACACAAAGAGGAGACATGGCTGCCGCAAACAGGCAACACAGCAGAAAGGATCACCATGTCCACCCTACTGTCACATGGAGACGCCCCATTCCACATCATCCAGACCATCAATGCAGAGCTATGGAGAGGCACAGTGTGCGCCTGACCTGGGATTTTCGGAGCACATTCAACTGAACAAGCAGGACATCAAAGACTTTTCCAAGGTGCTGAAGGACACTGCCCCGGGACACCTTACACAGAGAACCGGAATCCTACCACTGCCACCCCACAGCAGTTTCCAACCAATGAGACCCCGACGCTCCCTAACACTGAGAGCCCCCACACAGCAAATCAACTGCAGCGCCGTGAATATCAGGAAACCAGAGCACACAACTGGACCAGACCTAAAAGTAGACCCCATCCAACTAGAACAAGGAGCACAGCCAGAGCGCTATGCAGCTGTAGCTTCGAGAGCACTGAACCCTGCAGCATCGGAACTGAACTTGATTATTGATCTACTACATACCATCTGCTCAAAACCTCTGAAATAATAATAGGAAAACTGTATGTATGCATTATCAGTAAAAATGTGCTGTATGGAAATATTACGATATTACTTTAAATTAATTTATTCATTAATTTTACTTGCTTAGAATATGTATTAATTTTGAAGTGTTGGAACAGTCATTAATGAGAATGTTATACTGCTAATGTCAAAACAACATAAACCATAAACTAAATGTTTCTATAAATAAAATTAAAACTTTAAAATAAAAGAGATGGACTATATCAGCACAGCAGGAAACCACCACCTCTTTGGGTATGAGTCTTTGTGCCACACTCCCATTACAGCACAGCTGAACAGCCACAACAGTGTGGTTAATAAAAGCGGAAAACAGGTAATGCATCTCTGTAAAGGACTTAGTCCGTATACAGTCAACGCAAGGACCAGGGGGAATTTTCCTGATAGATTCACATAATAGTTCAAGATTAGGTAGTAGTGTGGTAGAATATGGCATTACTAACACTGATCCAAAATATATAAAGCAATTTTTTGTCAGGGCGTAAACCCATTATTTGGCCACTGTCAAGCCAGTCTTTATTTAAAATGGATCAACAAAGACTCAACAATAACCCAGCTGAGAAACGGATCCCCTTGAGATCACTGTATATTTGGACAAATACCAGCAAAGAAAAACGACAAAGCTAACATGACTAATACAAAAATTATCAATAAAAAACTTTCAAACAGCATGGAACCAATTTGACTCAAATGGAAAAAATTATATGACTAATTGTATCGTTAGCAAATGTTATGAAACACTGGCGTTGTTAGCAAATGTTATAAAACAAAACAATAAAACAATCCAAAAAAGTTACGACAACAACAAAAAAACACAGAGAGCCCACTGAACAAGAGCTATGCCTCAAGCACTCACTGGTACTGAAAACATATATGCAAATTCTATGTAATAAAAAAACATCAAAACACAACTGAAAAATTTAACCAAATAGAGGAGGCAATTAACGAAAATAGTTATGGAATTGATATTTAAAACTGATGACCAACAGCAAAAACAAGAACTGGCAATTCAAAATGGAACCAAATGGAGGACTTATTTTGATCATTTGAACTGAGAACATACGCAGTGCAAAGGTCGCTGCACAGACCAGAGAGAGTGCACAAAGTTTAGAGACCACTTTGCACCCGAAAGAGATTACACAAAGAAAGAGAGAGACCACAGGGCAGCTAAGAGAGAGTACACTAAGTATAGAGAGAGACCACTGTTCAGCTCAGAGAGAGCACATATATATGTATCACCTCCAGTCACAGGGTTCAGACTTGTGGTAGCATAACCTAGTTTAAGATCCTCCACAGAGAACCATATAAATCAATGCCTAACTACAGGAAAAAGCTGACTGATAGTTCAGGAGAGAAGGACATACTGTACTCCCCTTCTCCACAACTCCCTCTCCAAAAGAAGTTCAGTTTGTACCCAGGGAAGACAATGAAACAAGCCTACAAACTGCACATCAAGACCTTTTCCAGCTACCTTCGAAAGATTTCATCTTTTCAGAAAAACACAGGTGTGCCTGTGCATATACCTCCAAAGATTCTGCGAGGGAAGTTCTTACCCGTCTGTGACACAGCTTCCTCTCAGATCTCAGGAATAGCTGTTTGACAGTGGTAGGCTTAGCAACGCATACTCACAGAAGCATACATCAGGGCACTGCTTCAGGCTTTAAATAAGCCATAAAGCAGGAGCTCTGCTGATACAGCGATGTTTCAGCAGATATTTTTCATACAGCTTAGATTTCTAAGTGCAGAGAATAACTGCTGAACTATTCAAAGACTGTCAGCGTCTAGAGCACCAAAACAGTTGTAACAGAATAGAATTTCTCTTATATTTTCGTGTCTTTTCATTTCTTGGACTGTGAAAATTCTCCTGTATAGCCATGGGCAGGTATAATTTAAGAGATTTATTTAACAGATACTGTGGCCCAGAGCTAAACTGGATTCATACCATACTTTTCTAACAGTGACAAATATGGGGTGATTCTGATGTGCAAACAATTGCTGGCCTTGTAGAATGAAAGACTGTTGTTCTTGTGAGACATTCATAAACAGCCATGACCTGTGCAAAAAATGAAATCTGGCAGGTAAATGTTGAGAGACGTAAAATCCACATAATGTATCAATGAAAAACAATATATGAAGACACCGATTTAAAGGTCTTGTAACTGTGTCAAAAGTGGCTCAAAACTGAAATAAATAAATAAAAAGCTTGACTGGCCATATGTTTTTTAAAGAGTTGTTTATAATAGGATATTAACAAAGCATTAACTTTTTAAGACAGCTCATTCAGAAGACTATAGTCTTCACATGAAAAATGATAGTTAATGAAAATAACATCTAAAAATAAAACAGCTAACATGCATAGAAAAATAAGTAATGGAAATGAAGAATTCAAATAGCTGAACTTATGTTCATATAATATTTTAAGACAAGATACAAATAAAAACCTCATACAACCTTTAACTCTTATCACAATAAAAAAAAATAAAAAGAACATATTTATAGATTATCTGAGTGCACTGTTCTCAGTAAGAACATATAAAATGGAAGGCTTTCCTGCAAATGCCAGCCAGCTGGAGGTGAACCCTGTTTGATTTTGATTTCGACAGAGAGCCAGCATGCCGTGCCAGAATGAAGCATTCTAATTACCGCTGTGGGTGCTGGCGTGCTGGCGTGCTGGGGGGGTGGGGGAGGTGGGGGGGGACCGCTCAGAGGAATGCCAGATTTTGGAGACACCACTTACACGTGAACAAAGGGACGTTAATGCCACACCGTCTGTGCCTGAAGAGACCCCTGCCTGTTTTCAACCAATCAGGGACAGGTTCTGTGAGGACACTGACCTTGCTTACACTCAAATCACATACTGCTGACAAATTGAGTTGCTGTAAGTCTGTTAGATGCAATTGTCTGTTCGCACACCAGTCACAATGAACTGTATACCCAATTCTGTTAAGGCCTAGATCGCATTTCTTGTGGTTGTTGCGCTCAGCATTGTGTCTGACCTGACTGGCAGGTTCCCTCGTGACTCCCAATCACTTTTCGCGAGAGGTTATTTTGGATTTAGGATGCCAGTAAGATGTTGATTTCAGGAGAGGAATGTTCACATTAAAATCTCATGGTGGAGAAACCTGACCCAGACTACCAGGTAGCTCAGATCAGATTAAGATAAATCCAATTGTTATATGATTTATTGTGTTCTGTCTGTAGTCATCAACAAAAATGAGATTTTAAGAAACTGGATATGTGTGGCATATAAAGAAATGTGAACAGGACCGTATCAGACAAAAAATGAATACAATTTTTTTTACATTATCACAATACCACACAACTTTACTTTCTGCATTCTCATATGCTGTATTCAGTAAGTAAAAGTGCACGCCAGTGCTTCCAGGACATGCAAAGTTACAGCATATTTTACATGTCAGGGTTGTGATCCTTCGCCGTGCGGAGGGAGCGGATCGGAAATGTGTCACAAAGCCAGCGCCTGGTGGCGAGGCTCTCAGCCAGGTCCTTCAGAAAGCTCATGGTGAATGTGCCTAGTGACGAGCGCTGGAGTGCCCGCGCGGGACGGGGCTCGAGAGCCGGCTGGGATTTCACACGACCGAACGAAGCCACTCACCTCGCAGCCTTTACCGCAGAAAATGAGCAAAGAGCTACGTTTTTGAGGAAAAGTTAGTGAAGAGCTATACTGACGAACTTTCAGGCAGATCTATGAACATTCCGCACAAACGTAAAGCAGTTTTGTTGTATAAAAGTAAGCATCAAGATTACTTATGTAGGAGTAATGTGATTCTAGCATGTGTGATAAGACAATAAGGCACTAACTTTGGCACATTAGCCTTAATGCATAGGCATTTGCAAGGAGGAGATAATGGAAATCAACCACCTAATATGATTTAAACAGGCTGGCAGTAGTCCCATTTTAGATGAGTTTTCCTGTTATTTAATGCATGTGAAAAACATATCTTACTTCATTTGAGCCAGCCTGGACATAGCTCACCAAGAGGCATCAGAAGCAACAGCCTGAGTGTATTACAAAAAGGAGAGTTTTTTTAGAATATCGCTAATAAATGTCTCAGCTGCCATTTGCATTACCCTTGGTTTGCATAAGAAAATCAAAGATTAGCACATTCTGAGCACTCCTTTGCAGAAAAACGAAAACGCATAATACAACCTGAAACCATAGACTGTAGAAAAAATATGGACGAAGTGACTCTGACATCACCCACTGACTTTCCATGGGCTTGTGCACAAGCTTCTGATCTGTCTGTGTTTCTGAACAGCATGTTCTGCCTTTGTATCAGTCAAATGAGCAATGACAGGGCTGCTGTGGAGCTGGAAGGAGATATTGTTTCTTCGGAGATTACATATTATACAGTAAAGTCGAGTAGCATACTTAGTGGAGATGCCTTGGAAAAATGCAACCTATGCAATCTCATGTCAGGCAATACTTTTGATGTTGGAAGAGATCAAAGAAACTGGATGCTGGAACAACTTCAACCTTTTAGAACATTGCCATAATATATGTTACTTCCTTTGTGTTTTGGCACTAGTTCATTTCCTGGAAAATTCTATAGAGAATGTAATGTATTTATGTTGTGAACTGAAATGCAATTCATTTAAAAATTAATTTCATTTCAATTACTTTTTCAAATTTTCAGGAATCTTCTGAATTGATGCAATCAAAATACATTTGAATTCAACTCTGGTGGGGCTATTCTGATAGAATGTACATTTTTTTGTTATTTATCCTGACCACTCATGCCCTGATAATGAAGCCAACAGCTCTCAGGTCCTAATAAAGACAGAAGCTCTCAGGTCCTAATAATGAGGTCAACAGCTCTCAGGTATGTATAATGAAGGCAACAGCTGTCAGGTCCTGATAATGAAGCCAACAGCTCTCAGGTCCCGATAATGGAGACAACAGCTCTCAGGTCCTGATAATGAAGCCAGCAGCTCTCAGGTCTTGATAATGAAGCTAATGCCACTCAGGTCATGATAATGATGGCATTAGCCCTCGGGTCCTGATAATGAAGCCTACAGGTCCTGATAATGTAGCCAGCAGCCTACAGGTCCTGATAATGGAGCCAGCAGCTCTCAGGTCCTTATAATGAGGTCAGTAGCTCTCAGGTCCTTATAATAAAAACAGAAGAATGTGGGTAATAATAATGGAGCCAGCTCTTGGGTCCCAGGCATTGTGCACATCTGTCTCAGCAATACGGATGAGCCACATAGCTCTTACACACTGTGGGTGTGTGCATCTTTGCATCTGCACAAATTCATGGCTGTTTAAGAAGAAAAGTGGACATTTGGATTATGAAGTAGATATTAATAGGTGTGCCCAGACTGCACTTGGAGAGCTAGTTTAGGGTGGGGGAGAGGGGAGTCCTTTTATAAACCACTTAAACAAGAGGCAGATTTATTCCTGAAACAATGTTCCTAACAGCACTGCTCATATGTGTAAAACAGAGTCATCTGTATCACATGCTTTGTTTCATGTTCATGACAATAGTATTCAAATATGAGCGATGTAATACCTTCCATTTGAGCATGTGTAGTGCTTGTTCCTACCTGAATGGATATGCAAAGTTGATGGTGATACTGTAGTTGCTCTCTGTCTTGTTGAGGCAGTCCATGCTAACCTGCAGCAGACCAGAGTACCCTCCACATGTTGCAAAAGCACAAATGGCAAAAAGCTGTGGGAAAAAAAGAACAGTGTTAAACATGCCCGCAATCCTGCATTACAGTGAACAGCACATCCCAGAACCTACTCGCAAAACCTACATTACAGCTAACCGCACATCTCAGAATCTAGTCATAAACATGTGTATCTGCTAACAGCACATTGCAGAGCCTATTCACAAAGTTATGGTGATCAGACCTGTATCAAATATGTATTTACATCGTACTTGGCGAATAAATAATTTTGATTTTGATTTAAATATTTCAGATGCTGATAAATTTTTGAAACAAGACACACTACCAACAAAAACTTCATTAAATGAAAGGAGGATATTGACTAGAGTTGAACTCCTTATTTATTGCCCTCTTTATTAACACAAGCCAGAAAATGGCATACCCAAAATAAAATGCATACTATTCTTGAACCTGTTTCAATACAGGCATAAACCTGGTCTCTTCTGAAGGGGTAACCCTTGGGAGTTCGTTTTCCGAGAGTCATAATTACTCTAAATATTATTGAAACTAAGTAACAGAAGCTCAAACACAGTGCACGTGGATTTTTTCTCAACTAAAAGGTTTAGTTTTTTTTGGATATAGTTGCTTGAGGCTGTGTCTGGTGGGCTTAGAAACATAATGCAGACACTGCCACAATGCCGGACAAATCCAGGCTCAAATTGGCTGACAATAGTGTGCCAACAAAAATTAGCATTCTGCATTGTTTTTTTTTCTGAGCTATGTCTAGGCAGGTTTCCAAAAAAGCCATTTGGGGACTCCAAAAGAGCACTTGGTAACCAAATGATATTATGGGTTATTAGAGGTGCAGAATTCTATATACTTTATACTATATGCTCATGGAAGAAGTAGTGGCTTGCTTGCTTTCCCCCTTCTTGTAACCCTCCCCAACCTGCCTCTCCTTGCTCTCGCCTAACAACCTCTGGCAGCAACAGGTCAGCAAGATTGTAGAAAATAAATTAATTGGCTATCCAGTTTACTAATCCATTGATTATGGTCCATTCCATATCTGCCATTCCAATCACACCACACTCATACTTAACCATTAATAAAACACTCACTTTGCAGTATATACTATTTACTCTGGCTCTAGCTGGAGTTACTCACTTGTAGCTCCAAGCAAAATGGAGGTGCTCGCAACAATCAAATCCGTTCAGAGAGACTGTATTTCTTTTCCTCCGCTTAGATACTACTAGGCTAAGTTTCATCTTCATTAGAAAGATGTGTGCTGTTCTCCAGCGAGGTACATAGCTTCAGTCACTGAAATACCACGACATCTTTTCCTCACACAGCTGACGATCACATGGTGTGAATTCACGCTTAGTTCAATAACTATCTAAACAGAAGCTACTGCTAAACACACTTTACGACTATAAGAGCTGAACATATTTAGAAACTGTAACAATATTTATTCAGCAATATCCATCTTAATCTTGCTGCGATGCCTAAGACTCTGGGAACATGGGCGGCACTGGCTGGTCGATTCAGTATGAAACTTGAATGAAAGGCTATTTGTGGTAATGAGGACCCGGTTGTGCATAGTTGCATAAAAAATTAGACAGCTGGTCTTCTTAAATGGAAATTTGCAAATTGCAATATATAGGCTATGTAGCCTACATTTGTTGGTGTAACCAACGGAAGTCCCAGAGAGGTTTTGTATTTTAATTTTATTTATTTTCGTATTGTGATTTTATTTTTAATATTTTATGAATTTATAATACAATGAACCTATCTTTACTTAATTATCATGCTTATAGTACATTCTCTTGATTTCCTACACGAGTGGGTTGAGTACATTCTCCTAATTTCCTTCTCTGGTGGGTTGTGTCCATTCTTCTGATTTCCTACAGGGGTGGGTTGAGTACATTCTCCTAATTTCCTACTGTGGTGGGTTGTGTCCATTCTTCTGACTTCCTACAGGGGTGGGTTGAGTACATTCTCCTAATTTCCTACTGTGGTGGGTTGTGTCCATTCTTCTGACTTCCTACAGGGGTGGGTTGAGTACATTTTCCTTATTTCCCATTGGGCTGGGTTGAGTACATTCCTCCTATTTCTCATAGGGCTGGGTTGAGTACATTCTCCTTCTCTCCCACAGGGATGGGTTGAGTACATTTTCATGTTTTTCTGCAGGGCTGGTTTGAGGGCTCACTGAAAAAATCCCCACTTGACTAATTTGTTTGGGAAAACGGTTAATTTGGCTGGGTTTCAGCGCACGTCCTGGGACGTTTTCACACAGCTGGGTTGAGAATATATTCTGGAAATCTGTCATACGATTTGGCCCCTCAACAGCTGCCTGGCAGTTCTTCTGGGCTGCATGAAATGTCTTTTCATGGACTTCTCTAGCAAGGGAATTATAATTATTCACTTATTCAATGTTTTTTTGTCTCAAGAACTTCGCATTTTCAATTTTGAATATATTAACTGAGTTCATTTGTTGAGCAGTCAGAGGACTTCTTGGGGGCCGGAGGCATTTCCATGCTAAACCCCACACTTTCCACCTCTGGAGTCCAGCAGAGACCAGAAACTGAGCTGAGTAAGTCCAGTTTTGTGGTTTCTACCTGAATCTAATGAACAGGTACAGAACTATGGCCTTGCATCTTCCTGGATCTGAGTGTACAATCACTTCTTTAATGGGTGCTAATTCTTTTACCTTTTGTATTCACTATTTTACTCCTCCTCCATACATTGCCCAAGATAAGAATCTCTGCTATATAAATGTGAAGTAAATCAAAAGTATCAATGCTACACAAATGGGTTCAGAGTCACAGCCCTGGGCTGATTCTAAGATCTGCTGCTAAACAGATCTGGAGGTGCTGCTCCTGCCTGGTTATCATCCATTCGCTCAGGCTGTGCTCTTGTGAAACATAATTTGAGCGTGCGCTGAGACACCTACTTTAACTGAAGATGTATTATCTGCTAGAGCCTACCAGCCAAGCCACCGCTCCTGTGAAGCAGGTTTAATTCCAGTCAGTGGCAGTGAGACTCCTCAGAGGCCAGTGATTGCCATCAGGTGGTAATCGTTTTAGTTCATTTTATTACTTCGTGCTTCCACTGAAATGAATGGGGGCGAGCGGAGCGAGGCACCAATATTTCCGCTTGTGCAATCAGTCACGTACAGTAACGTGCATTCTGCAAAGCGTGCTGCTCCGAAATGGATTTTTAATGAATTGTTAGCAATATGGCCTGAAGATACACAGTGCTGTGGCACAGCTCAAGTGCAAACGCTTTACCAAAATACCTTTATGTTCATTGTTCCTTTAAATTCCTATAACATATAAAGAATGTTCTTTTTTTTGTTTGTTTGTTTGTTTGTTTGTTGGGGTAAATGATTTAGACTAGGAGTGTCCAATTTTATCCGAAAAGGGCATCATTTTCATATAAGACCGAACACTCCTGATTTTTACATTCCTGCACTGTTAAAAAAAGTAACAGACATATATTATGCATATAATGTTTCAGGCTAATTTCCTACCCCTGTCCATAATAAAGATTTTGTGGTAAAAACACTATTGATGATGCAAAAGGGTTCATTACCTACCTGAACCTCTTCATTCCCAGAAACCCACTATTATTCATCGCATAAACTCAAGATAAAATGGGCGTTATAGGTCACCTATGACTGCACTTTGAAAAATCACCCACAAATTAACACATCAATTCCCATTTATATCCATTTCTGTCTTAACATTAACTTGTTGCTGTTCCATTGATTCATCTCAGTAGTTCCACAGAGGACATTCACCCTCCCTGCACATGTGTAGACACTAAAGAGACAAGGGAACAACTGAACATGTACTTTCCTTAAATACCACTCTTGAGACATTTAAGAATCAACACAAAAGATATATTGAGGTAAGTGTTCATATTTAGGCCACAAATGTTGTTATTTAAATTAAGATGAAAAAAGTTAAGTTATTTAAATTAAGATTTAAAAAGTATATGGGCTGCTTAATGTCTTTTTGTTCTAAACCAATAAGATCCACCATTATTGAATTATGTAATATTAAATAATAAGACCAAATAATGATTGCCTAATTACCCCCCCCCCCCCTCCCCTCACAGTCACTTTGTTTGCTCATATTCTAGAGGCTAATTAAAGCACAGAAAGCTATTATTTCCACAGGTTCTATACCCTATTTTTCTAAGCTATACAGCTATATATCTTTCACTTGCTTGTTCTCACATTCCATTTGATTTCATTCAAAAATAGTTTTTCCCAGCATTATATAAGCTCAACTCAAAATCAACCTATTGCAACCTATTGTGTTGGAGAACAGACCAGATGTCACCCTAGGCGACCGCCTATGCCTAGACCGGCCCTGGTTGTGACACTAATAACTTGGCATGTTCTCTGTCCTTTCTGCGTGCCATTTTATAAATAACTGGATGAGACAGTTTGCTAAATACTTAAATATAAAGTCCTGTACGAGCATTTCAGGACTTTGTCTATGTCACTGTAATGCTGGTGATAAACACTTGCAACTCTTCAGTTTCCGTATCTATTACAAGTCTCCATCCATCTGGATTTGTTTAAGAACAATCCATCACTGTTGCAGATCCATGCCTCTAAGGAGCCAGTCAAATCCTGCTGCCTCTGTCCTTGTTCTCAATCTGCTCAAAGACCCTGAAGAGCACATGAAACCTCCCTCTCTCTCTTCTCTATTCTGAATCTACCAGACACCAGCTGGACTGAATGCTGCACAGAAAATTTCTTCCAATCCATAACAATTGCCTGGGTATCAACGTGTGAAGGATAATAATGGCAAAACAGAACCCTTCCATATAACCCAGTTCAAATAAAAATGGTGACAGCAAGGAGTTTTCATTTAAAGAAAGTAAAAAAAAAAGAACTTATTTGGTTACTGAGTAAAGACTGCACAGTCCATATCAAAATGATGGTTATCATATAAAATTATTAAATAAATCATAAAAACAGATTAAAAGTTGGCTGAGAAAATCATTTTTGCCTTTAACTCAACTCAGGATTTATCATGGGGAGTCGTTGTGGAGCCAATCTGAGCATATCCTAAAACTCCTAAAAGCCATCCTTCTGTTGTTGGTTAATTGGTCTGAATCAGCCTTTAGACTTTATTATTATTTGTTTTCTGAACATTCACCCTTATCTGGAATGGCTTACATTCATTTGTAGTTCACACTTATTTGACAAAAAGATTTACACGACTGGATTAATCAAGTAAAACAAGTGAAATACTGAACCAAACCTCTGCTGAAGAGTCACTGCTTTGCTGCTGTTGTTAATGTCAAAGAGAAAAATGAACTCAAATGCAAATAAACATCTCACACAGACAAAACTTGTAATATTCAGTGGAAGCTGGGGAACTTTAAAAGGTATATGCCTTGTGTTATAGCCTCTCAATTAAAATGTCCCCTCAGATTTCAAGCTGTGGGGAAATTAGTCCAGCTGAATCATAACACTAATCTTCTGCTGCTTTATTTATGTCTTTGACAGCTGTGGTCAATTTCAATTAAGGCATAGCCACCAATCTAACAGGTAATTCATTTTGACCCGAATCCACAAGACAAGGCAGTCCTCATCTATGAATGAGACACAAAGGAGAGCCTTTTGCAATTGGGAAGTTTAGTAATGGCCAATATACTTGGTTGAGTCAGTGTCTGTTCCACCACTTTTTTGAGTTTCGACGCGAGCCTAGTGTCACAGTGTTATACTGGTAATAGACCCAGTTCTCTTGTCATTTATATATATATACACTCACCGGCCACTACTTTAGGTACACCTGTTCAACTGCTCGTTAATATATCTAATAAAAATATATGTTCAGCCAATCACGTGGCAGCAACTCAGTGCATTTAGGCATGTAGACATGGTCAAGACGATTTTCTGAAGTTCAAACCAAGCATCAGAATGTGGAAGAAAGGTGACTTAAGTGACTTTGAACGTGGCATGGTTGTTGGTGCCAGACGGGCTGGTTTGAGTATTTCAGAAACTGCTGATCTACATTTTTTCACGCACAACCATCTCTCGGGTTTACAGAGAATGGTCCAAAAAAGAGAAAATATCCAATGAGCGGCAGTTCTCTGGGAGAAAATGCCTTGTTGATGGCAGAGGTCAGAGGAGAATGGCCAGACTGGTTCGAGCTGATAGAAAGGCAACAGTAACTCAAATAACCACTCGTTACAACCGAGGTGTGCAGAAGAGCATCTCTGAATGCACACCACGTCAAACCTTGAAGCAGATGGGCTACAGCAGCAGAAGACCACACACCCCACTATATATATATATATATATAGCAATAATTTCATATATATATTAGTTCAACATTTATATCTACTGTATATTTTCCATTTCCACAAGGCCTTGGCGACAGGTCCAAGATGAGCTTGCCCACTTAGAGTATTGTGTGCAGTTCTGGGGACCGTACTACAAGAAAGATATAGAGGCGCTGGAAAAGGTCCAAAGACGGGCAACCAGATTGATTCCGGGTATAAAAGAGGAAAGGCTTGGATGCTTGGACTTTTCAAGCTTAGTAAAAGGAGACTTAGAGGAGATTTTATTGAGGCTTTTAAATGTATTACAGGGATTCACAAAGTTAACTACAGGAAATTATTCAAGTTGAGTTTGGTTAGCAGAACGAGGGGGCATAAATGGAAACTGGCAAAGGATACATTTCACACAGACATTAGGAAATGTTTTTTCACAGAGAGTGGTCAATGTGTGGAATAGCTTGCCTGGACATGTAGTGGAGGCAGAAACACTGGGGGTATTCAAGGCCCAGCTTGATACAGTGTTAGATACTATCTAGGTAAACTAAACATTAAGTACAGTTTAGTGGTAGGAATAGACGAGCAGTGTTGGGCTGAATGGCCTGTTCTCGTCTTAAGTTGTGTTATGTCATGTCATGTCATGTCATGTTATGTTACATGTGAAATTTAGGATTAAATTTATAATAAAGGTTATGAGCCGTGAGTTGTGAATCCAGTCATGGTTAGAATGTCTGAGGGTCTGCAATGCAGCAGCTCACGTTTGTGTCATTGCCATTTGTGCAGAAATACAGGGGCATTTGTCAACAGTGAACAATGAAGGACAGCAAATAGCTTGCTGTGAATAAAAAAACTCCCAAAGGTTCTGATGTCGGGATGGGACATGGGGTCTAAACTTTCCAAGAATAATTGTTGGAAGACAGTTTAAGTAACTGTCTCAACGGCCACATTCACAAGCTGTAAATGAGCTCATTTTGGCACCGATTCATGCCAAGTGTAACAGCTGCCTGCTGCATTCCAGGCAACATTAGTTCGAAGCAACTGGAGAACATAGAGTCAAGTGCATCTGCAGTCCTTGCAGATCCAACTCTCAACATAACGCCACAAGTGAAAGGCAGACCTCCCATAGAAGTGGTTAACATCTTAAAGCAGATCTGTTTTTTTTTTTACTTTTACTTCTGTACTGTTTAACCAGTGCTCCCCAGAAAGAAACCCTGCCACAACATTTGTAGATCCAATTCCAGCTCTACAAGTGGCGACAGCATTGTATAATGGTTTGGGAACCCGGGGTGTAGGTTCGATGGCCAGCTGGGATGCTGCTTGTAGCCTTGAGTTGGGTACTGAAAAAATGTAAAATAAAATATGTTATCGAAGGTCTGATCAACTGCCCATTGGCTTTCCGACTGGCAAAAAATGAATAGGAATGACCAAAACAAATCTGCATCCTAAGCAATTGCATACAAACCTCTAGGCAAATGAATGTGGATGAACTGGTTGAAGATTTACTTAACAGAGGAGTGTAAATGCTTCTAATTGATCTGTTTACTCGGTGTATTGTTGCTTTTATACCGTGCCACTCCACTATTTTGTTATATATATATATATATATATATATGATGGCTGTAATGGTGATTAGTATGTGACCACAGCCTCTTGAGCAGGTCTCAATGAAATGTAAAGGATACATTTTAAAAAGCTGGTCCTCATTTTACCAACAGAACTCAACCTGAAGAATCTCTTGTTGTTCACTTTGTTAATCCCTCTTATGAATTAAAAAGACTCAATCAATTTACCCCTAAGTCTCCTTTTACTAAGCTTGAGATAAAGCCTTTTAAGCCTTTGTTACTGCTGCAGCACAGTGCCCAGAACCTGAGAGTCTTTTATCAACTATTAGTCTCAAGTCTTTTTCAAACTGAAAATGATACCAGAGTTAACCAGTTGCCATGTGTCACTGACTTCTCCCTGCTGTTGCAGTTGCTAGCCAATAGCAACAGTGTACTGGTAAATATGGTAAATATATTCATATAACTTTCAGGAGGCCCTCTTAATTTGCTAAAATATGTCAGTTGCAGTCATTCCACTGGAGAGGTGGATTGGTTTCAGCTGCGCTGGCTGGTGGAGTGAGCACACGCACCTGGGTTGCGTTAACTAATCAGCCCAGGTGCTTAAAGGTGCGCTGCTCTCCACAGTTCGGGGCCGAGGCCAGGAGCTCACACCAAGAGCGAGTTTCATTATTTGTTTCATTTAATTTCAGTTTTGTTTCTTTTAATAAAACGAAAATCATTTAAGCACCTGGGCTGATAAGCTAGCGCAGCCCAGGTGCGTGTGATTGCTCCAACAGCCGGCGCAGCTGAGACAAATCGACTGCTACAATAACAAAACTAAGAGCAGAATCATTGCTTGTCCCAAGTGGCTCCACCACCTCTGTGCTGCAAATTATGTAGGATCATTACAAAGCATGATATCCAGAATTAAATTCCCTCTTGAAGGCTGAATGACATACTGTGTCAAAAAATTGTCCTTTACAACATTTAAAAATTCTTCCTCACACATTCCTTGTCCTGTAGTCAAGGAAATTAATACTGGGATAATTGAAGTCACCGTAAGAAGTCTCATCTTCCTGACAAGCTTGTTTCCAAAGAGCATTGTATTCACTCTGTATAAAGCCGGTGGTCAGCAACATAGTCCAATATTAAGGCTGTTCTCATGTTCCTCTATTAGCTTAAGATATATCCTCACTAGGCATGGTTGGAGTTGGTCAGTTTCTGGAATTACCTGCACATTAAGATTTTCTTTTTCATAGAGACCTATACCTCCACCTCTCATATGGGATCTATCCTTCCTAATAAGTTTTTACCTCTATATTATATTCATCCCATCCCCTTCCCCAAGCTATGTCTCTGTAATCTTGACTATGTCATAGCCCCCACTATTCATAACAGCCTCATGTTCCAATGTATTTTTTATATTTCTAGCATTTAAACAAAGAAATGTCAGACTATTCTACACATTGTCTCCCGTTCCCTCACTCCTCGCAGCCCCAAGGCTCTCGCAGCCCCAAGGCAATAAAAATATTTTGTTAGTGTTCTCACTATTATTGGTAGCCATGACACCTCACTGCACACTGCACACACCCCTTTCACTCTCTAACTTCCCTGCCCCCCAAGTCCCTGGTTTGAATAATGCTATTCATGCTATCAACAAGACAAACGTTATTTTCATTTTCATCGTACTTTGTTGAAAGCCAAATGTTACCATGCCATTGACCAGGGGGAGGGAGGATGATTTTCCTGGGCCATTTACTCATCGTCTGCATTGGCTAAGTGTCAAAAGGGACATCAGCTTAGCTATTCTCTCTCTCTTTCTCTCTCTCTCTCTCTCTCTCTCTCTCTCTCTCTTTCTCTCTCCTTCTCTCTCTCTTTCTCTCTCCCTCCCTCCTCATCTCTCTCTCTCCTAATCACCCAGCCTCTGGCACTGCAGCTATTTATGATACAGCTGTTGTCTCTATTGATCATCCAGTAGAGGAGATGGAAATATTTTCTGGTTGAAGGAGCTCTCGTTTTTTTTTCTTCTTCTATACAATAAAAAAAGAATCAAACTTGTTGCACCCCTTCGGTTCAGGAAGGAGAGAGGGCATACTGGAGAAAGAAAGGGGAAATAAATGAACCTGCAGATAAGGATGCACGGAGTAAGAGATGGTGATAATTGTAGAAAAAAAAACAACGGGGGGGTGCTGAGGAATAGAAGGGGTTTACAGAAAAACTGGAGGGAAGGTTTAGAGAAAGAGAGGGTGAGAGCAAGGAGAGGGTAGCTGGATATGTGGAGGCAGATTTCATAAAAGAACAACGTTGGGGAAGGAGACTTATGTTAGAGAGAGGGAGCAGGATGGACAGGCAGATATTTGAGGAAAGAAAGAGCTCCAAACGAAAATGGAAAGAATAAATAAAAGGATAAACAGGAGAATCCAGTGCACAGACAGTATGACTGGAATAAACTGAGATAAAATGTATTATCAAGGTATTGCAAAATATATGGGAAATACACAATGGCTGTCAAATATTGCAGTATTAAAAAAAAACATGGACCACTCTGTTCACAAGCACATCATGTCCTAATATAATAGCTGGACAGGAGTTTCATAAGTCCACACCTGTTTTTCACAAAACATAGTATGCCACTGACCAGCCATCTGATATTTGAGTGGTGTTTGTAGTGAATGTAGGCAATCTGGCCTCTGAATGGTTGTGTCCCTGCACATATATTTTAACAGGCAAACTAAAAAGGGAAACCAGTGCTCCTCTGCAGCACATTAGTGTCAAATGATGCTGTTTTGTAGACTTGAGTTAGTGACATAGCAAAAGTATGTTCTATGTATTATTGTGATTCTATGTTTTTTAACATGGAACATTTATATGCTGTATTTCTTTTGCTGCTGTCAATGCCAAGTCTACCCCAAAAAAGAGAATTTAAGGGACTTCCTGATTAAATAAAGTTGTTATCTAACAGGGCTGTTTTTCATTCTCATGTTAAAAACTTAAACATTTAAGACTATTTTTCCCTATTTTTATAAAGTATGTAATTGGTTGTATATGGAGTATACAGAGTCTTGTAGAAGTTGAGACCTGTTGAGATAGGCTGGATGTTTTTTTTTGTTGTTGCTGCCATTACAAAATAATCTGGTTTAAACCTGAGGGGGTTTGCACAAATGTGCAGTGTCAACACAATGGATACAGTTAAGATATATGGAGGTGTTAGAGTGCACAGCATAGCACTGTACCGCATGACGTACAAGACAAAGACGGGTGCTGATTACTGTTAGATATTCCCTCTTTGATTAATCATGTGATTGAACACCTCTATTATGGTCTCCCAGCATGGTTGAATACTAAAATAGCAAATAGCCATTTGCTAGAAAGCTAGTTATTACTGTTTCTTGCAGTAGGCATCACCCTCCCCCTCCTCAGAGTCTAGCACTCTAGTACAGAGTTTAGTACTAGGTATAAGCTTATCTGCTGGTCTGATCAAATTAATAGTAAATGTCGGCTGAACTGACAGATTTTGAACTTCCTGGTATATAAAAACATACAGTGTTGCAATTTGTAGGGAGGACAAGACACCTGGTGTATCTACATTGGTTGTTATGGCAATGACATAGGCATGCATACATGTGTTAATTGGTGGCACATTCAAAGATGTTGGTATGTTTCTCCAATACAGAACAACTCTCAGTGCAGAAACCTAGCTGAAGAATGGGGACTGTTCCTCTCACTCTGTACACCATGGAAATATAGTCACGGTGCGGAACTCATGTATCCCATCAGGCAAACATCAGCGATGGAAATGGCTGATATGTGTGTTCCACTTTGTTTTGTTTGTTACTTTCCGGCAGTCCACATGTGATGTCAAATGCGTGAAAAACAACACTTGAAATTTGATTTGAGCAGCCAGATTGAGACCCATGTCCAGAAATGTGATTTGGCACATATGTATGTGGTTTCAATAGGATTTGAAAAAATCGAATTTCATTTTTTTTTTTTTTTTTTTGCTGTTCTGACTTAATCAGATTCCAGTTGGACATGCAAAAAATTGGATTTGGTTTGCCGGTCGAAATATAGCCTCAGAAAACCATGTGGTATGGCAAGGTACACATCGTTGTGTGGCTTAAGGGCTCTCAGTATATTTAACTTGAGGAAATATGTGGTAATGTGAACATTTGGCTGCCATGTCAGATTTTTCACCAAGGTCATGTGATCTACACACACTTACAGGTGACATCAGGCGCAAAGCTTATCAACTTATACAAACCTAAAGAGTCTATCCCTGTGGATTTCACAGCTAGTTTTTTTTTTTTCAATTGGGTGCTTGTGTACTATCAACATAGATTGCATAGATTTTCCAGCTACATCACTCCCATGTCCCTTCATTCTTCTGCTTCTTAACTACAAAAGATTCTGATTGGTAACTGGAGTTTACGGTGCTATATTAGAGTGCAGAACAACCGTTACTACATTATTGCACTTGGTTGTGCCTCTCCACAAATATTCATAGGATGCAACAAATTGGAATATTTTGGCTTCTACTGTAAGGAGACTAATCTTATAATGCTAAGAACAATGAGCTGCGCATGTGGTAAGTCTAAAGAATGTATTCTTTCAGCTTTTAGTCCATTAAATTCTGTGTAGCTGCGAGTGATAATCCCAGGGCCCCTTAAAATGGCCACATGCTTTAGCACTGATCATTATTTCCCTTAGAAGAACATGCAGGGAAAGAGAAATGGTACTACAAATACTAATAATAACAAAGCACACATTCACAGTATTAGCATATTATCGGGCTCTGTTTTCCAGAATCAATGATGCCGGGCACATGGGCACGGCGTGCGGGCGCACTGGGTGTGGCTACTGAAAGTTAGTATTTTCGTGACTGGAGAACGAGGAGCGCACAGCTCAAAGCACATGGAGCAGGCTGAATAGCCAAATTGACAGCGCTCTGGCTCACGGCAGCCTCCAAACTGATGGTATGCATCTAAGAAAGTATACCTTTCACTTTTAATAGCACTTCATAGTAGATTATCTGTCAGGATCAAAAACTATTTTTAGAGTCATTTCTCGAAATCATGTGCCTTAATGCAACCACTTGGTTGGGAAGATGTAAAGACACTGTGATGGCTATCTCTTTGATCAATGAATCAAGCTTTCACACCTGAACCAAAGTGAACCCACATAACCTTATATTTGTACTATCTAATTAGATTTGCTTTCTTACTGCAGGCACTTCTCAAATACTCAATTTGAAACATACCTAACAGGTGCATAAAATCAAGCATACAGCCATGGAATCTCCATAGAAACACATTGGCAGTAAAATGCACCATACTGAAGAGCTCAGTGACTTTCAATGAGGCACTTTCCAACAAGTCAATTTCTGTCCTGCTAGAGCTGCCCTGGTCAATTGTTGCACTTATTAGTAAACTAACTAGGTAAATTTGCATGTTGCAAATCTTGAGTATCATGCTGCCATCCTTATGAAAACCAGGACAAATAAATATAACTTTTTTTTATAGCAATTTCATTCCTGTAAAAATGAAAAATACAAAATAAATAAACAGCCTGGTAAAATAAAAATAACTATATTTAAACATAAGCATAAGCATAAGTTATTAAGATACAAATGGATTAACTGATCAACCAATCTTAGTCCCTAAAAAATAGCAAGCTAAATGCCTTTCTGCCCAATAGAAAAAGTGTATTAGTAAAAACTATAATAAAAATGTAAGCCTAGTGTTGTCCTTTGTAGAAGATCTCTCCCTCTTTGGTGTAGACAAACCTTTGCCCTGCAAGACCACAATGCTGTGGCACCATGGCATGTAGTTTAATGAGAAAAAAGCAACCAAAGCAAGTGATAGATGGAGATTGCATTTCTCTATTGGAATTTTTTATTCAGATATGGTTAAGTTCACCATTGCATTGCTAGCTTGAACACATTTTGTCATGTTTAAAAAAAAAAAATGTAGATGCTGCTCTCACAATATACCTTTTCATCCCAAGCAATCCCAATTGAAAATGGCAACATATATTCTGTAAGATTTGTAACTAGCTACCAAGTCAAGTAAAAGGGTATAAAGCCATTAACTGGTATTTAATTTCATTTCACCAGTAGATCAACGTGGTTGGAAAAATAGAGTCAGTTCTCTAGTGGACGTCTGGGATGTAGTGGAATTTATTATTAGATGAGAGTCTTTCTACTGTTTAAGTGTTTAAAATATGTGCATTGTCAAATAATGTGATTCTCATGAGCAATGCTTATTTATAAAGACCTGTAAAAGCAGGAGTGTGTCATTCTACTATCAGCATCCAGAAATTATGCTAAAATGTGCAGCTGCAGTGGACAATTTGCCATGATAATAATTATAATCCGATCCGAACAGTTGTGTGTGATTACTTCTGAAACTATTGTATGCTGTGTAAAAAATAAATAAAATAAAAAAACATGACAAAGCATGCAATTAAAATGTTGCCTTTTATGAGATAACCCCATAAACAACTGATCATTTCCGGGTGTTACTTTATAATTTTTAATGCAATCATTATGCCATATGGAAGCAGGGATATGTGTTGATTTATTGTATTTCAGGGTGATCGAATACAATTAATGAATCAGTCCATCAATCAGACCTAGCAAGCTAAATTGTTTTAGTGAATGTAACGTCCATAGCTGCATTCCCAGGAGACAGTGCAGCGTGTTTCTTCTATTGTGCCACTTTGCTCATTGGGAGTGTCAAGCGTTCTCGCCTAACTACAGTGGTAGGGAGAGAGAATGAGTCTCTATGAATTATGTACAAGCATTTGAAAGGTTGAAACAGAGACACAGCGGGCTTCTGTTGAGCCGTGATTTGTGCCCACGCTCTGCGCGGCTGACACAAAGACAGAGCAGAAAATGCTGTGTACTTCTTTCAAACTTTGAACTACTGAAAAATGAAAGGGGTGCCCCTAGGAGTGGAGGGAACTATGTCGGTGAATTTTCATTCTGTTTTATGCTGCACTCGAATGGTGCCCTAGCCTGAAAGAGAGAGAGCGATAACACACGGTGAACGGGGTACTTTTCCTCCTGCGGTGATCAGATGTCCAGAACTAGGAGGCAAAAAAGGGATGGGATTGAAGAAGAAGAGGAGGGGAAACCATCTTCAGATTTGATTGTCAGATGATCCGGAGGCACTGATAATTGGTCCTTTTTGCAGCTTGCGCCGTGTGTTACCTGTCTATGACAGCTCTCATCAAGGCTAACAATCAAGATTTTTACACTGCTAAATAGAGCTCCGAAACAAATGAATAATTTAGACAGGTAGACCGCAAACAGAGAGATGACAGCTGGTGATGAGTGGCTGAGCAGTCTATGACAAACTGCTTTAACCTGTTGATTTCTGCTCACACAAAGAAGGCAGTGGCATGGCACACAGTATTAAACTGTATATTTTATATTATATTATAATTTCTGTGATCTATGTAATTCACAGTAATGAACAGCACATGTGGGTTCTCAGAAACAAAAGCATAAACAATGATAAAAGTGATGGGAAAAAAAATCATTGCTTTTTGAATGCCAAATTCAATGACCAATAAAATAATCTCAGACAACTCTCAAAGGCATCTCTTTTGAATAAAACATACACTGTGGACTTCCCCTATAGTGTCCCTCCCCCAACTGAAATTATTTATACACATTTATCATTACTCTCATTACATTTTAACACAGTTCAGTGAAACCTGATCTATGAGCTGGCAATCACATAAGCAACATGTACACTATTGTTGGCAACGCCACTGCATCACAGCACTTTATTTTTTTTTTTAAATCTCCCAAATTATATATACATATGTAAAATCTCCCAAAGAGAATGAACAAGCCATTAATATCATAGAATCACAAACAAAAAGTTAATGAACTTACCGGAGCGAATATCACCATACACATTTAAAATGAAGGAATGCAGCCGGGTCTCACTCCGCGACAGGGAAAAGGCAGCTGGCTCATGCTACAGACGCTTGGTGAGAAGAGCGGCACGGATTCCCACACGCTTCTTCCCTCACGCGGAGCTGGGCTATGCGTCGGAGCTCTGAGGAGAGGCTGGGAGTTGCTGCAGAGAGTAAGAGGCTCGGGGAGGCTCCTATCAGATGCTCAAGTCTGCTCCTTCTTCACTCACATGAGCTCACAGACCTGTAGTGTTAGAAAGCCCCTCAGACAGCCAGGAAGTCCTGCACATTCTTTTATTAGAATCTCATTTTTGCACTTGAATATAAGGCCTGGATTACTGACGATAGCATCAAATATGATCACCCACTTTAACCAGGATCAGCCACACATACACACACACACCTACACACACACATTCACAATGCGAGCACACACTGGAAATGTACAGTATGCATGTATGCACCTACGCAGGCATACACACATCCATGCATGCACATACGTACATGCACAATAACGCATGATGTTTGCATGTATATACACATATACATGCATGCACACACACTTGCACACACTTACACGCAGTACAAACAGATGTGCATGTACACACACACACACACACAGAAAATAAACACACTTCCATACAGCATAAAGTAATACCATCAAAAGAATGCTGTGAAAATTATGTGTGAATAACAATGTGCGCATAATTCTTTTGTTAATATGAAAGGAAAAGCTTGCCTTCAGAATAGTGGGACATTTTTTTATATATCTCTTTAATTTACATATATTCAGTGGGATTCCCGGTGCACTTCTGCAGTCCTGCTATTTTGTGTGCCTTCATTCAGAATCAATTAACATCAGATCATTACTGCTGCTCAGACAGCTTTCATTAGCCACTAGAGCAAGCTTGTCATCCTCGTTAGTAGTTTAAGAACAGCGATAAAACAAACATAATAACTGCATCATTCACAACAATAATCTTAATGTTAATTGGTTTCTAATGATTACCATTGGCTTCACCATCCTCATTATGGATGTCTTCTGTATTTAAGGTACTGTAAGTCATAGAAAGAGAACATTTCATTTAATTTCAAACAGCCTCCCAGAAATGAGAGATTTAAAGGAATGTCAACCGCCAGCAGAACCAAATGAGTATACAGAAATTATGAGCTGGATTAAACGTATTTTGGTCTTGTTTGCATTGCTCAGTCATTGTACTAGATGCAAGTAGAACAGACAGCTCCGATAAAGATTTTTAATGAGCAAAATTTTGATATACCTACATTCATGACATCAAGCCACTTGTTGCAGCATCACCTTGCTTAGTTGTTACCAGTCTGGGATGCCAGAATACTGTGCTTTTTTAGTCTCCTTTTTATCTTCTTTTTTTCAAAGGGTGAATAGCACGTTGCTGGTCTCCTACGCTTCCTACTGGTTTTTCATGTCTTTCATTAGCCTTCTAATGAGGGAGCTGCCCAAGGTTTTCAAGGTGATGATGCAATTAAAGCAAGGCTTAATTAAAAAGTCTGTTGGGAACTAACAGTTAAATGCTTCTTAAAGTGCACCTATTCCTAAACAGAGGGTTTCATAAATGGGTAGAGAGAGACGTGGCCTAGCCAAATAGTCAATACGCCTGTGCGTAAACATTTTCAGGACCACAGTAGTTTGCAAAACTAACACAATCTGCTTGTTTATTTTCTGTATGTTTCCTTATCCAATAAAAATCAATGATCTACTTGATCTTAGTCATGACCTCAAATACTGCTTCTTCCACTCTGATCTCCATATTTTCACATTGCAGCCTTACCAGTGTAAGCTGCCCTGTCCACAGGGCCATGTTGCCCATGGTTACTGTTGCTATGGAAGGCCAACTTTGTCAGATAATCAATCAAATATATGAAGGGAGAGGGAATTATGGTATTTTTTGGCATATTTTTCAGATCACTCACATTCTCCTTTTCAACATTTTTCAAACAGGAGTAAGCTGCTACAGCAGAAATTTAAAAGTTTCTACAAGCACACTATGCCACGATCAAAGGAAATTCCAGAAGAGATGAGAAAAAAGTTGTTACAAATGCATTTCTAAGGCTCTCGGAATCTACCGAACCACAATGAGAGCTATTATCTTCAGAACACTTGGAACATGGTGGAATCTTCCCAGGAGTGGCCTCCACAATGATGTGAAAGACTGATATCAAATTATAGGAACTGTTTGGTTGCAGTTATTGCTGCTAAAGCTGGTGAAACCAGTTATTAAGTTTAAGGGGCAATTACATTTTTCACATGGCTGAGTGTTTAATAACTATTTTCATTAAATACAGTATTTAAAAAATGTGTTTATTCAGGTCCTCGTTGTCTAATATTACATTTTGTCTAAAGATCTGAAACCATTCAGTGTGACGCGCAATAATAGAGGAAATCAGGCACTGTATTCGTTGATAATTCATGTGTATATCACAACAGTCAATCTAGCTAACCAAACAGTGCAAGCTTGCCCCAGGTTATGCTAATTTAGGTAGCTCAGCATTATCTGTGCATGTGCTGAACAGAGTAGCAACTACAATATATACATGATGCCAACAGTGCCATATGACAGATATAACTGGCTTGCAGGAACAAAAGATATTAAGTATGCAAATAATGTAATGTGATAATAATGTAATGGAATAATATTGTATTGTAACAATAATGATTTTTAACTCAAGTTATCAGGTTAGGATTGTAAAGCAGCAGTTAACACCATGCATCTTGGTTTGCATTGAGTATTAGCAGTGTGCACGTACTTTACATTTGGCTTGTGAAATGGGGATGGATCCTCTTTATCCTACATTTAAGCAAACTACACCATTATATTACTTTCATACATAATCTCATGGAACTAACCCCCCACCAAAAATACTGCAAAATGGCTTGATGCAGAAAGCTCAATTAATGCTTTCTTTTTAGGGGCCTAAAGACACACCACCATTGTTATTTACCCCTTTCCGCCACTTTTAAATATCAGTCGCAAACTCCAGTTGGTTCAGGAAAAATCAAAAACTTAGCAACAAATGTAAAATAGCGATCAGTAACTTGAAAAACAAAGCATATGGAATTACTCTCAGTGAACACAATTTTGACAATGAAAAAACTATTTTGCCAGGTGTGGAAATATCTTTGCCAGCAGACAATATGATTATAGGCCCTGTTTTCACAGTCAAGGTGCAGTTGTCATACTCCAGTGGTCACGCAAGACGCTGGTAAATTAAAGTGTGTCCAAGGCAAGTTATGTAATTTTGTGACATTAGTGCACCTGCAGTACAACTGCACAAGCGGTTGGTTTAAAATAAATACATTATCTGTGGGTGTGGTGGAGCTTTGGTTTCATTATGGCCAATTAGATGAACCACATTCTTTCCCTTTAATATTATTGTACCAAGGTCAGGAGCAAACTGGCAGGTTCCTCATGTCTTATATATCTTATTTGGAAGACACAGAATGGCCGCATGTCCATTTCTGACTCCTCAGAAAAGCTTCCTCAGGCAAATGATCCTGTCAGGATGCTCCTCGAGCCAACAATGCCAGTCAACTGAGTCCATCAGCAACCCAAAGTAGCAACACACTCTAATGCAAACATTAAATTAGGTTCCATCTAAATACTATAAAAAGTAGACAAAGGTGTATGTCTAAGCACTAATGCAAAAGAATAAAATCTGAAAAAATAAAGTGTGAATGTGAACAAGTTGCTGTGGTGAAATGACGAGATGCACTCAAAAAATCAGTATATATTAAAAAAACATGATCACTGTTCTTGCAGAAACAATGCAGTGTATTACCACCTGGCTCTCTTAAAAAGTTGAAATGCTCAGATGTACTCAACAGAAAAAAAAAACACAAATAAATTATTACCCAGATGCTTATAAACAATTTAAAAAAGAGGAAAACAGAAAAACGGGTCTTCTTGCGACTAGAATTTACTGCAACAGTCACATTGTTGTTCTTCTGTTTTATGTGTCCATACGCATCTGGGTATTATTTATGTATGCTTTTTCTGTTGTGCACATTTAAGCATATCCCTGTGTGAAAATGCTAGATTCGTCTTGCGGCTACTGCAGTTTTATAAAACTCTGCACAGTTTTTTGATATAAAGAAAGACCAGAATAAAATCAAACCATTTGCAGAAGTGGATCACTGAGAAGGACTTGTGTAACCTATTTTTGAATATATATTATATATATATAAATGCACGTCTTAGGCAACATGACCAGTGGTTATGTCATGTCAACATCCATAAAGTAGGTTTGTGTGATCACTTGCCTGCCCCATGTGTTGAGTGTTCAGTGTTATGTGCATTGGTAAGAGTACCAAAATACACCTGTGCTAGCGTTGGAGTAAGAGTGTGATCTTGGTTGTTTAAAACCACAAACACATTAGACACTAAACTTGCTCAGCATGAAATATATTTATTGACATATTTTTATTGACCCCCCATTACACCGCCAAAGCAAACAGATTTATTGCCGACCATAGAGGCGAAAAATGTTTGCACACATACACATATTGGTACACACTTTCATGTATATACACACTCACTCCACAGTGTCACACACATGTATGCCCGCACACCTACACACACACACACACACACACACAGATACACACACACTCCATAGTGCCCATTACTACAGCACCTTTTAGTATCTTTCAGGAAATTCATTTGGACAAACATATTCAAACTACACAATTTCTGATTGCTTTATTGTTTGGTATCATGTATAGTCACCATGGAAATACATGTCAGGCATTGACATGAAAATATTAACTCTTTCACCAATAACCAATAACAATATTTTTTACATAGTATTATTCTCAGTCTACTCTCACATACTTTATATGAGGCCAGTAAGGATCAAATATACACTATATGAGTAAAAGGAGTAGAAGGTCCGCTATCAGATCGACTGTATCTTGGCAAAATAATTTCCTTAAATTTCCTCAAAGTTTCCTACTTTTGGGTCATCGAGAATAATCCGGTCTGGACGTCTCATTGAAGGCATGTCTCATATTTTGAGTGGGTGATTTGCAGTGTCAAAGATCGATTGGAAAGCCAATGGCCCACCACTCACTTCTTTATTCATTTGATTAAAAATGTAAACAAATACAGTGTGAACAGTTAAAAGAGCTACAAACTGAGACAGGAAGGCATAGAAAAAAGTTCTAAGATGTCCCAAAGGTATAAGGTATAATTACATACTTGAAAACCAACTCATTAACTGTAAGTCAGGCAATAGCCAACTTGTCTCTTGCGATTGGTGTATATTGATCTCACTTGCACATCATACTAAAAATTTCAGTTAATTAAATTCACATTAGCAGTAAGCAGCTATATTTTTTGTCTCGTATGGAACATAAGTTTCAGTCAGTAGTGCCTTAGAGTACATGCTTCTCTACAGTCCATGCTGACAGCTCACAAACCTTATTGCACCAAGGTTATGTCCTTGGACCCAGGTGACTATTTCTGGTGAGACCGCTGTGCTATTTCAAGATCTCTGATCAATATAACCCTGTACCGTAAATGTCCAACGTTGGGCCTTAAGAAGGATGAACTTCACCTCTTTACCTCTGTTTCTGCTATGTTGTTTTACACCGTTATGTTGTTTACAGAATATTCCTTGAGAAAATGAAAGGATCTCAAATGATGAAAAAGTAACACCCTTACTCAAAACCCAACCATGGGCCTGTCCACAGGCCAATGCTCCCAACCAGTATCCTTCCTCCTGTTCACTCTAAAGCCTTTGAACTGATTGTATCCAACCGGCTGACACACTACCTCATCAGTCTGGCTTCAAGGCCAGACACACATCAGAGATGGCTGTCCTCTCTGGAACAGAAGCAGCACCAAGCCTGTGGCATTCAATGGAATTGGACATCAGGTCTTTTTTGGAAAGCCTGTTGGAAATGGCAGGCAATGTCGCCAAATGGAAATTCTTTTATAATTCCATGCATGGCATGGCTCTATCTGAAAACCCCAAAGCCTTACCTCTGCGGTCACCCAGGGTTTGGTTCTCGGCCCTCAGCTTTTTTCCTCAGAAACTGAATCTTTCTGTTAAATAATATCCTCCCATGGCTTCCCCCATTGCTGCTCTATGGTTTCATGCACCAAAGCTTGTCTGAGTGATATTTCCAGTTGAATGATCAGTCAGCATCGCAACCTCGCTCCCACAGAAACTGATTTACTGAACCAGGTACATCCAGGTACATCCCCCTCCTCCCCCCCGAGGATCTGTCCATTACTCTTGGTGTGTATAATGGCCTCTGCACCCCAGACTGCCCAGAATCCCAAGGTATTTCCAGAAAACAAGCTGCTGTCTTTCACTGAGAAAATTGCATAAGTTTGCCGGAGCTTCTGTTTTCTTTTCACACCAGCATCCACTAAATGAATCTGTTTCTCACTAGATGTGCTGCCCAGCTCATCAGTCTGGGCCTTGTGCTGTCCTGACTGGGCTAGCGCAACCCTCTCCCTGCATGGTCACCCTACAACGTGCCATCAGGTCCCCCCAGTAACTTAATAAAAGTTTGTGAGGCTTGACAACTTTAGGCGTTAAAAATCAAATTAGAAAAAAAAGCTGCTGTTATGAGAAGATCTACTCTAAGTTTGCAGTTTAAATTAAAAATAAACGATGGGTGTATACATTTAATTGAGTTTACTGGACTTGTGAAACTGAAGATGTGCTTTCGGTAAAATCAAATGACACTCGAATTTAGGGCATTTATTTTTAGTCATCATCGCCTATTTGTGGGGAGGATTTCAGTTACTAACAGTGATTTGATTACGCAGCATCTGAACAGAAACTGTTCATCTCTACCTTGTGGTTACTTTAACATGTATGCTAACAAGTGGTTTACAGTGTATTATAAGGTCCTCTCGCCATACCATGGCATAAAAACGTATTTGTCCCCTTCCTGATTTCCTTGCACATTGGTGACACTGAATGGTTTCAAATCTTTAGACAAAATGTAATATTAGAAAAAGAGAAACCGAGTTAACACAAAATACCTGAAATTATTATTTAATTTATTTAATGAAAAAAGTTATCAAACACCTATATGACCCATATGAAAAAGCGATATAAAAATGTAAAGAACGAAGAATAAGGTTTGTTCTTACCATTTTGTCTGGTTTGTTCTTACCAGGTTTATTCTTACCATTTTCACCATTTAAAAAATTGTGTTAAAATGGTGAAATTAGGATGAATATTTTGAAGCGTATTGAGATGTCAAAAAAAGAAGAAAAAAAGTAATGCCAAGTGAATCCCCAGGACTGTATATTTGCAAAACATTGCAATACATTAAGGTTATTTAAAATGTAACATTTTGGTGACAAAGTTTTGGACCTGCTTACCAGGCTATAGATGAATTAGCTCTTCTGCTTCTGCCTGTCCTGCTGAACTTAGTTCACTGATTAGCATTGGCACATGCAATTCACCATCATGCTTTCTAGAGTCCTACACGTGTCCTCATTTATGTCTGAGATATCCATGACTTTTTCAATTGTTATGCAACACACAACACGCCACAAAGAACATCCAGGCCCTCTGAGGGCTGTATTGTAATGTTCCACCTGATTTATGCAAACACCTGAAGCGCATTTTCTGCACTCCAAACTCCTATCTAATAGGCTACTGTCCACTTATTTTTTGTGAGTTTGTGATTGAATGACAATTCACACACTATATACATGTTATCAGAAATGTATTTAACAGATCGTCATTGATGATCCCCCTGGAAGACTGCAGGAATGACAGAATTGGCCAACATAAAAGAGTTATGTCTTGATCCAAGATATTTTGCGAATACATGAATACCTTACATGTAGCATCACAAATCACTTTGTGTATTAGGCCATTTGCACCAACATGTACCAGCCAAATGGAACGTCCTTGTTCAGTCAAGCTTCAAGTTGGAAACTATGTCAATTACAGACATTGCAGATGGGGAGAGGTGGATCCACAGGTCGTTCAACTGAAAAAACATCACACGCTCTGAAAAAAATACTTCTGAAAACGATGCACTCGTGTTTCCTTGCTCAAGCATCCTTCGGGAACCTCCTAGCTCCTTCAAGGAGTATTTAATGGATTGAAATGTCCTTGAAGATAGTGGACATCAATCGATTTCCAGGTCAGACAAGGACTAAGGAGACAAGGACGGATAAAATAAGAGATTGGAATGAGCCCTTAGTATTTAAGTTCCTAGTGCTTCTAGTCTTGTCGCTTGGTCTTAGTCTTTGTATAGACGCATCAAGCCTCCCTAATTCTCATGTGTTTTTTTTTATTTATGTTTTATCATGCTCAGTCTTGTTTATAATTTATCCCTGTGTTTCTAAAAAAAGTATTTGTATTTTCTTTCATCTCGTGTTGTGGCATAATTCCTGCGCTTGGGTACTCTGTTTCACCTCACATGACAAATGTCCATTTTTAAATTTTCTTTTGACATCAAGTATTATTCTGTATTCAGTGTTCATAAGACTAGGAATCATAAAAGCACTCACAAGACCAACTGTTCATCATGGAGTGGCTGGACTCAATTGGTCTCTGACATCATTTTGAGGAACATGCATCACATGTCAGAAGTAGTAATTTGGAGACTACTGATGAAATCAAAGAATTTTTCAATTTAAGTGGGCACAAAATTGCTGCATTGTTTCTCTCCTTGCAAACAGTTCTGCAAAGCAAATAATTGAGAATGTGAATGATGTTGTATAGATCCTGAAAGGTCATATGCCCATAGTTATTGGATACATTCTACAAAAATAAAACTATAATATTAAGTAGTCATTTGTTTATGAATTTTTTGAGGTCATTGACAACATTAATCATTTTCTAACAAACTATGGAAAATTATCTCTTGCCTCTGAGTATAAAAGGAACATACACAAAGATTGTTGCGAAAGATGGATTATGTCTGATCCCTTTGAAGAAAAATGTACAAGGGACAGTTTTCACGGTTACTCCAGAATATACAGTATATGTAATGACCTCATAGGATTCCTGGAGTTTTTGAGGGGAATGATTCTGTAGGTTTTGTTTAAGATCTGTGACTGACATTCAGACCACTGAGGTGAGACAAGGACAGATTTTGTTACAAACGCCATGATTATGTGACAGAATTGTTGATCTCACAGAAAAGGTCAACCTGAAATCTATAAATCGGCAGAATGTGTTTTAATGAAATATACATTGTTTTTTCATCCTGTGATTGGAACATACTTCGTGACCTGTTTGAGGGAATTGTTATCAACAGATTTTACTAAGGTTTCTTTCTTTTTTTACCCTGGATAAACTAAACTATATTATACACTTAATGTATTCCCTTAGAAGCACTCAGTAAATTGTGTATATATATATATATATATATATATATATATATATATATACATTCAGAATATTTTCATCCAAGAGAACTACTGGTGACAATGGGAACACAGAAACTGGACATTCTCCCTCTGATGGTTGTTGGTTTAATGCTACAACATGAGAATGAATGGGGAACTTTTTTAATGTATGTCAAAGAACTTTAGACCTTGTTGTCTAAAATATTTCTGAACTTTTAGAAACAACTATTTACAAACAAAAAATTCAGATCACCAGCAGTTGCTCACACAATGAAAGACTGATATTATGGAACATTATGCATGCATAATTTGCTACATTGTTCCCATAGTGGAAATGTGAACAGAGATTCTTTTTTCCCAAAAACATACTGAATTCATTATTAAGTAATCACCAACTCCTGCTTCGCTACATTTCAGATTCTCCAAGTTTTTTTTTTTAACCCACCCCTGCAAGCTTACAAAGTTAAAATTGTCTAAATGTTTTTTGCTTTTTCCCGAAATGCAGAAGAAATGTTTATTATACACACAACACACACACACACACACACACACACACACACACACACACATATATATATATATATATATATATACAGTATGTGTGTGTATATGGAGTACAAAGGCAGACCCCCTTTTGGTCTTTGTATGTTAGACCAATATTACTGACATTACCAAGACCTGTGATAAGTTGTCTTTATTTGCTGTGTTAAATGTTGAATTTAGTTCTAATTCCAGTCTTATAGCAGCTGAAATGCTCAGCATCTATGCGCTGCCCTGTTCCTCTTCTTTTTATGATCCATAAACATTTTGTAAGCATTGATTGATTGGCACTTTTCCTCTGTACTACTCTGTCTGCAAACATAAAAGTGCCATATATCCTTTTCCTCAATTTTTCTCTTTAACAGTTGGTGCGTAAAAACAGTTATATTAAAACTTTTAAGGGTATTTTTTCCTTTGTTTCATGACTAACTTTTTGCTTTTTTCTTAGAACACTGACTCGTTGAACTAGTGTATTGCAGTTTCCACCTGTGATGGATTACCTTCAGTATGTCGTAACTGTTAAGGCGACTGGTCACACAGCCTTTTGAAGGTGAATGAACTTGCTGAGCTAATCGTGTTCTACAGTAATAGCTGTTTTATATTAGTTTTAAGTCTCATACATTTCTTAAACTTACTATTGCATATTGTTCATGTAAGATGAACAAGTTACAAGTCCACACATCTTGCCTTTTTTTTCTCAGTGTGCACAAAAGACTTGCCATGTGAGCTCAAAATTAGTATTTTATAGAACCTTTTGCCAAAATGTTAGATCTGATTAACAAGACTGTGAAACCATTCACCTTAATATTTAATGTTGAGGGAGCCTGCAGTTTTTAATAGTGCATGTCACAACATCTACCTCCAGTGTTTACTGGTTGTGGCTTGAATAAAATAGAAAACTCTTATTTTAACCTAAGGGACAGCAAGATTAACTCCCTCACATCTTACTTCATATAACCTTAAACCTACCTTACATCTAATTTTGAACTTTATACTCCCTTATACCAGACTGCTCTGCTATGCATGGTTGCCTTACTGTTCCTAAAGGGTCCCTTTCCTTGGTCACATCTGTATATATGACAGGGGCACTGATGTTTTCCACTACTGTATTTCATTCTTGATAACTGTGTCTGTCGAGTGACTGTAAAGTAATGCCATGTAATGCAATGTAACACTGCCTTCTAGTGGTGAAATTAAGATTCTACACAAGAAAAAAAGTACAGAGAGAAACCGGACTCTGTGGTGCGTGTAGGTCTGAAGTCATGGCATCATCCCTGGAAGACACATCTCAAAGGTGGGTCTGTTCCACTTCCCTAATCCAAGCTCCTAAGCAGGGTCCTAGTGCTGCCTCAATGCTAACCGTAACCCTATCCCTAATCCTTATCCTATTTGTCCTGGGCATGCTGTCCAATGACTTAACACAGGGCCCACAGTTTATGTAACCTTTCGTAACAGTAGAAAATATGCAGTTCAACGTGAAATCTGTGCATCAATGAACTATGTATTTAATCTTTGCTACATTACATTACAGTCCCTAAGCAGATGCACAAATCCAGAGGGATGCACAGCAGTACATTAGTGTACTAGCCAACATATTTTATTTCAGTTTCTGCACTCTTCACTGTCACCAAAATTTTGTGTCCATCTGCCACTGGCTGTAATGGTACGTCTAAACTTTGTTGAAACTGCCATGGGAACATTAGTACATAATGGCAGAAGTCCCAGTAACTCCAACACCGCAATGGAAGACATATATCAGGAGGGCAGACAATCTTTCTTACCATCATCATCCTTCCTGTGAAAAACCTTAATGCCTATTCACTTGTATTAATCAAAGGAAACTCTGCAAATACAACTGGTTATAATATTTCTAGAATTACACAGTTTTTCATACACAGTGTTCCACCCAGAGTAAAGAATAAAAATGCAAACTCTAAGCCAAACAGATAAATATCAGGTCACCAGAACTGTCCAAGTCTTTAAGATGTTACTCAAAAAAAGAGTTCCTGTAAAACAGGGAGGACAAGTCAGGTTCTGCTGGCAAAAAAAGCAGCCAAACAGTATTTCACCAAATGTTGGGTTGTGCCACTTGCTTTCTGCCACCGCAATGCATACGCAACTCTCATAACGTAAATGTACCAAAATGATCTATGGCAAATAACAGGGACAACTGGCATGTCAGATCTTTAATCTGATTACCACGTCATGTTCCCCTTCTTTCCAGTCACCTTGCCAGCTTGCCTCGCATCGCCAGCTATCCCATCATGCATTGCAGACGCAAATAAATGATGTCATTGAAATGAATGGACATGATTACAAATTCAGTTCTTGTCGAAGGATGTGTGGCTTTACTCTCAGGACATACTACTGCCGCAGATCAAAGATGTGTCACTGGCAGCAGACCTAATTGGTGTTCCTGGGAAATCTGTTCACACTTGCCAGCTGTTACACCTCTGACCAGGATACTTAAACCCTCACTTGTGGCTGTTATATTCAGATTCGGACAGAAAACCTGTTGAGGCACACACATGGATCTCCCTTTGCAAATCAAAATAAAACCTTTTCAGTTGGAAAGTGGTCGTCAGTGTGTTACTTCACCGGTCCTGACTTGTTTCAACAAAAGGAGAAGATTTTCAGTAGGGTGTTCTATGGGTTAGGCATATATGGCTGCCACAGGTACTGGCTCACTTGTCTTCACTGATGATGTAACTGCCGACAGCAACAGCTGAATTAATTCTGAAGTCCACAGAAACATCTTATCTGCTGAAATTCAGCCAAATGCTTGAATGGCGCTTCATCCTACAGCAAGACAATGATCCCAAACATACTGCTAAAGCAACAAAGGAGTTTTTCAAAGCCTAAATATGGTTGTCATTTTGGCTGCTTAGATTCAACTACTGGCAGTAACCCATTTAAAATGCAGTCTTTTTAGAAGCAGTTTACTTGGCACATCTGGGGAGGAGGAGTTTAAAGAAAAGACAGACACATCAATTTGGAGAAAGCATCAGAGTAGAAGAGGTCATCTTCATGGTTTGTTTATTTCATGACTAATTTGCTTGCTAGTGACCTCCAACATATTAAAATTAATGGTGGTGTATCATTCTATCAACATTTTATGTGCACACACACATACACGTGTGCATGCATTTGTGTGTGTACTGCTTTTCACTGTCACAGAAGGAAGGGTTATATGAAAAAATGTCAACACGGGGGAGATTTTTTTCCTCCATTATTGATATTAAGCCACTCCTCCACCTCAAACACACTCACACACATAAATGCACACACACACACACACACACCTAAAGCAGCCAAGGTCGCCTGCAGTGGAGAGCCCCTGCCAGTCTCCCCCCCTCTGTAAGCACCGGCGACCTCCTTTCATCTGATTCCCACAGAAACCCTGCCACGCAGAAAGACTTGCACACTCCTCTGAGCTGGTAAGCTGCAGATGGGCTGCACCCCGCATGCTTGTCTTCCTCTCCAAACTGCGTGCTGCAGAGATGAAGGGCACTTTACCGGGCCGCCGGAGGAACGGGGATTACAGTCTCATGGCTACGGGGGCCGCAGTAATTAGCAGACTCTACTGCGGGTTTCTGTGTAACTCGGAAACAGGCAATGTGACTGACAGATGAAAAAAGACCGCACAGGCTAAGCGTCTTTATGCTGACCTTGCGCTTTGACAGTGCTTTTGAGAGGTCATGCAGTATTAATGTATAAATGAAGCACATTTGAATCAGAGAGAGAGAGAGAGAGAGAGAGAGAGAGAGAGAGAGAGAGAGAAAATTGTACTGTTGTACCAACCCACCCACGGACACAGTACCAAGCTAAGGACACTAGTCAGCCCTCTAGATGAGAAAGGAGAACACTGGGGTTTTTATTACAGAACTATCATTTGGATACTGATCCAAGGATGCTATCAGTGATATCAAGATCAATTATTTGTATAATAAAACACTTTCTCTCATCAGTAATCTTTCTCTCACTTATTTGACAATATATCCTAGCTGATTCATTTATGTAGGCCCATTAATCATGTATTAAGATGTTCAAATACTAATATAATATGTAGTTAATAATTCAGAAGAAACATTCCCTCTCCGCTTTGATTGATAACTTTCATTTATGTGGAATAGTTTGTTATGGTTAATTACTCTCTTATTTATATTGTTTATTATTCATAAACCTGCAGCTCTGGTATCATACAGCAAGGTTCTGATGCCACCTGTTGGGCAATTATAAAACATAAAAAAATAAAAAAAACACATTCTTTTCCTGAATCATCTCAATTTTGCATTTAATTATTATAAATTATGCATAACTGCACACTAAATTGTGGAGCTGTGGTCTTGTTCAGCACACATTTTATAGTTATGCTGTCATATACCCTATAAATAAGCAAAACACCCAGACAGGATATGTTTTTTTAAATAAAATAACTACAGGGGCTTCTAAACAGGCAGTGGTTCATTTTCATGAAATGCTACAGCCAGTCATTCCTTGCATATGTAGCAGATGTACTGTAGTTAAGCTAGTTAGTATAGTGAGGTGCAATAAAGCTACAGTAAGACCTTGTAGCAGGTTAACCTTCTCTTGCGACACAGCTCTTCTGTTCAAAATAACGATATTTCCAGGGCCGGCCGTGGCATGAACGCGCTATGCGGTTGTTTAGGGCCACAACCGCAAAGGGGGGCCACACGACCACGAGGGGGGGGCCACACGATCCGATGTTAATCTAAGATAAATAACGTTATTTTCGTAATTACGTTATTCATCCCCTATCGCGGTATAAATTGTAAATGGAATGGCAACAGAACATTTCATAACAATGTAAGACGGACTTTACCAAGCGATCCCCCCCGCTCGACAGAATCCAATAGCAACCACCCCCCACACCCCCCCACCCGTGCGAACGTACCCCACAGATTTGTTTAGGGACACAATCCTAGGACCGTCCCTGGATATTTTTCTTTTGCCTTTAACAGACTGGTAACTAGGCATGGGTATTGAGAGCCGATGTAATTGTAGAAATGGTCAATCTGCAAAATTTGCGTCAGTCTGGTTCCGGTTCAGGTTTCATTTGGATGTATTGACCCCTTTATTGGATACAAGACTAAGCATGCTGTGGCATTCGGTCCGGTGGTGAGCTTGATTGATTTCGTCTTCGTCGGCTGGTGGAGAGAGCACATGCACCTGGGCAGCATTAACTAATCAGCCCAGGTGCTTAAAGGTGTGTTGCTCTCCACAGTTCGAGGCCGAGACCGAGTTTCTTTGTTCAGGTTTGTTTACGTGTTTTTCAGGGCACAGAAAAGTTTTAACTAACGTTTGATCAGAAACCGCTATTACTGTGATTAGCCATCAATAGCCTAACATTTCAATAGCTACTGGCCTAGCCAATAAGGTCCTGGACAAATTCTGCGGCTATCAGTATTTACTACATCATGTAATTAATTAATTACATCCACTGTAATTCATTCAAACATAGCTGAAAGGTGTAAAGAAAATTTTATTGTAAAAAAAAAAAAATCTTTCCATAAAAATATTACTATTTAAAATAGCCTATAGTACGTTCTATCTGACCCTAATGAAGATCTCTAACACAATTACATTCATTGTTTAAGTAGTGGTGTGTCGTTCATGAATGATTTGTTCTTTCATGAATGGTGGATGCACTTCATGAATAATTATTTTAGAAAACTCTCTCCTTGCTATAATTGAAAACAAAAACTTTAAGTAATACTTCATATATTAGTTAAGAAAATCAGTCAGTGAAGAAGTAATTGAAAAAGTTGGGTAAAATAGATATATAGTACTGGCATTAGGCTTGGGCTGGTAAAGCAATACAATGGTCCGTCTGGATCAATAGATCAGCCAGACTGAAAGCAATATTGCTAGGGTTCCACATTACCTCCATTCATTTTCTATGATTAGGGTCTAATCACTTGTGCAAAGCCCAAAGGGATAGCTGGCATCCTGATGCAAGCAGGGCAGGTAACTGACTTTTTGTCCACTGGCCACAGTCACTGGTGCATTCTAAGATTCACCGGCAAATTTCTTTGTTTTACGAGACAGCTGGATATTTAGAATAGAACAGGACTTCCAAGTGATGGGTGGTTACCTGCCGAAGCGGCTGGTAGAGATACGCAAATTAAGCAGCCAAAGATAAAAAATTATCAGCATTGAGCTGGTGGCTGATGTAAATTTCCCACAGTAAGTGGATGTCGTGATTGGAACGTTGAATTCAATTAACTTTTCCCTGACACCGATCAGATTTAGGATCCACAGTGAAAATTCTCCCACTTGCCAAACAATTGTTCCATAACTACAAAACAAACGGACTCCGCAAAGTCTAAACGGTTAAGCTATTAAGAAGACAACCTCATTACCTGGATGGCCGGTTTCTTGCCTGAATTTAATTTTAAATGGATTTTGGCAAGCAGCGTCAGTTAAATAGTCTACCAGCTATTTCCCTGCACCACAAATGATTGACAAATCAATTTGATCCAACCCCAAGTATCTGATTCAATCAATTCGATCCAACCCCAAGCATCTGATTCTATCCATTTGAACCGACCCAAAGCATCTGCGGGGACTATGTATAAAAAGTGCTGCAATTTATACATGGTGAAACCAAAGTATATTAAAATACCCTTAAATAAAAGATGAGACTGTGCACTTTAACCAGATGTGAATTGCTTGATTACAAATCTAAAATGGTGTACAGAGAAACATCAAGAAAAAATATGTCTTTGTCTCAAACATTATGGAGGTCAGTGTATATGTATCTGCAGCAGCAGTTTGAAACCCTGACCTTGAGGGCTACAGCACTCTTTGCAGACTTTTTTTTCTGCCGCCTGTCTAAAGCAGTGGTCTTCATTCCTGGTCCCGGAGAGAACAGGGTCTGCTGGTTTTTGTTTTTGCCTTAATATCAGCAACTAATTCAGATGCAAGAAACCAGGCAAGGTTAACTGTGTAATGAACTGCTTTAATTGATCAATTTAGTGCTGAATAACAGCAAAAACCAGCAGGCTCTGCAGCTCTCCAGACCAGGAATGAAGATCAGTAGAGAATTTTCATTTCTCATTGAGATGTCTGGCAGTTTTATTCAACATCCACACAGGGGCGCAATTTCTCTGCACTAGCAGTAGCTGAGTGCCCAGAACTGAGAAATCTTAGCAGTAACCCATGCCTGTGTGTCCTATTCTTCGAAACCTGCTTTTACAGGACTTGTACGGGAAATACATACATGCTTATCTGTGCATGCAAATGAAAATGCATATATGCGCAGATAATTTGCAGTTCTGAAATACTTTTAAATACTTGAATTAAAAAGTGATTTGCGCACACAACCCTATATGGTTGCATGTTACTCTCTCTCTCTCTCTCTCACACACACACACATACATGCACATGCATGTGTACAGTACACACACACAAAATATAAATCAGTGACAGTAATAAGATCACTCTGCTAACTGTGGTTTAAGTAATTATAACCCATGTGAAAACTAGTAAAATCAGCATGTTTGAAGCATAATTACTTAAACTTTAATTACACTTAAGTATTCATCGATCCTCTAACACCATTATTTCTGGTCAGGGTCAGAGGGTGGGCTGGAATCTATCCCAGCATGCATTGGGTAAGAGGCAGAACTACGCACTGGACAGGTCACCAATCCATTCACACGGGATACACACACCATTCACTCACACACTCATATGAATAGGAAAGCTAGTCTCTCCAATTAGCCTAACCTACATTGGACTGTGGAAGGAACCCAGAATACCCAGAGGGAGAGAACATACAAACTCCACATAGAAAGGCCCCGGCCAGGGATTTCAACCTGGGACCTTCTGACAACTCTTTAAAGCCTACTTCATCCACTTCTTTCACCATTCATCTGCGCATGGCTATGCAAATTATTTAAAT